>NC_092755.1:41849839-42449839 GCF_047496795.1 Chiloscyllium punctatum
ATAAAACATACAGTTAGTAAGTTTGCAGATGACACCAAAATTGGAGATGTAGTGGACAGCAAAGAGAGTTACCTCCGATTACAACAGGATCTGGACCAGATGGGCCAATTGTCTGAGAAGTAGTAGATGGAGTTTAATTCAAGTAAATGCAAGGTGCTGCATTTTGGGAAAGCAAATCTTAGCAGGACTTGTACACTTAATGGTAAGGTCCTGTGGAGTGTTGCTGAACAAAGAGACCTTGGAGTACAGGTTCATAGCTCCTTGAAAGTGGAGTTGCAGGTAGATAGGATAGTGAAGAAGGCGTTTGGTATGCTTTCCTTTATTGGTCAGAGTATTGAGTACAGGAGTTGAGAGGTCATGTTGTGGCTGTACAGGACATTGGTTAGACCACTGTTGGAATATTGCCTGCAATTCTGGTCTCCTTCCTATTGGAAAGATGTTGTGATACTTGAAAGGGTTCAGAAAAGATTTACAAGGATGTTGCCAGGGTTGGAGGATTTGAGCTATAGGGAGAGGCTGAACAGGCTGGGGCTGTTTTCCCTGGATCGTTGGAGGCTGAGGGGTGACCTTATAGAGGTTTACAAAATTATGAGGGGCATGGATAGGGTAAATAGGCAAAGTCTTTTCTCTGGGGTTGGGCAGTCCAGAACTAGAGGGCATAGGTTTAGGGTGAGAGGGGAAAGATATAAAAGAGACGGAAGGGGCAACTTTTTCATGCAGAGGGTGGTACGTGTATGGAATGAGCTGCCAGAGAATGTGGTGGAGGCTGGTACAATTGCAACATTTAAGAGGCATTTGGATGGGTATATGAATAGGATGGGTTTGGAGGGATATGGGCCGGGTGCTGGCAGGTGGGACTAGATTGGGTTGGGATATCTGGTTGTACCGAAGGGTCTGTTTCCACGCTGTACATCTCTATGACTCTAAATAGGAGTTGGAGTAGGCATTTACCACTTTAAGGAGAAAGTGAGGACTGCAGATGCTGGAGATCAGGGTCGAGAGTGTGGTGCTGGAAAAGCATAGCAGGTCAGGCAGTATCTGAGGAGCAGGAGAATTGACATTTCGGGCATAAACCCTTCATCAGGAATGACTTCTCATTCTCCTCCTCCATGGATGCTGCCCCACGTTTACCCCTCTGAACCTGCTCCTTTATTTGACAAAATCATAGCTGATCTACCTTAACACCACATGTCTTCAGCAACTAAAAGTTGATTAATTTCTGCCTTTAATATACTCAATGACATCCATGAATCTCTGGGACAGAGATATTCAAGGGTCTACCACCCTGTCTACATGAAGAAATTTCTTCTGGTCTCAGTCCTAAATGGTTGATTCCTTATTCTAAATGTATGAGCCCATGTTCTCGATTCCCCAGCATCTATCTCCCCTGTCAAATCTGTCAGAAATTTATATCTTTCAACACTCATTCTTTAAACCCAAGAGAATTTGGAACAAGTCTTCTTACCTGCCCTCAGGACATTCCCCTCATCCCATATTCTCTCGGATATAAGCATAGATTAAGCATTAGGTACTATGCATGAGGCAGAAGCAAAGATTAGACATCCAGGACTATGGACTAAGACTAGAATAGGGGATTAGAACAGAATTAGGTGGTTGTCTTTCAGCAGTGCAGATACTGTGGCCAGAGTCTTTTTTCTGTGCTGTGATCTTTATGACTATGTTTTCATACTTCAGGCCTAAATATTGATTCATGTGGAACTTGCTGGTTACAGCTGCCAACCCTGAAATGTCCATTTAATTTGTGTATAGTTCGGGTTGCCCTGCAATAGAAGGATATTATTAAATTGGAGAGGATGCAGAAAAGATTTACAAGAATGTTATCTGGACTGGAAGGTTTAAGTTATGAGAAGAGGTTGGATAGGCGGGATTTCTTTCACTGGATGTGTCAGAGTTTGAGAGGTGACCTTACAGATGTTTATAAAATCATGAGGGGCTTAGATAAGGTGAATAACTCCCCTAGGGTAGGTGAGTTTAAAACTAGAGGACATTTTTTAAGGTGAGAGGGGAAAGATTTAAAAGGGACCTGAGGGGCAACGTTTTCACACAGAGGGTGGTTCATATGTGGAACGAACCGCCAGAGGAAGTGGTAGATGCAGGTACAGTTACAATATTTAAAAGGCATTTGGATGGGTACATGAATAGGTAGGGTTTAGAGGAAAATGGGCCAAATGCAGACAAATGAGATTAACTAATTAATTAATTTAGTTTGGGAAACTTGATCAGTATGGACATGTTGGACTGAAGGGTCTGTTTTCATGCTGTATGACTCTGTGACTCCTCATCTGTGTTTTCTGTCCATTCACCAATTTTGAAACCAAGCTAAAATATTGATCTCGTTTCCGTAATCGCTTGTGTAGAATTTATCTGACTGCTTTTTGAAAATTCAAACACACTGCATCCACTAGTTCCCCCATAGCATTCCTTGTAGTTGCATATCCAAAAAATAATGCTTTTGTCGAACACATAGATTTGTGTTAATTCTGCTGAATTGGCATGATTTTCTAAGTGCTGTGTGATTGCATGGCTAATAATAGTCCACTGTTTCGCCTATTACTGATACCAGGCAGACTGGCCTCACTCTCCCTCTTCTCTTAAACAGTGGCAGTTATATTTGGTGTTTTCCAATTCCTGGGGCTATTCTAGAGTTTAAGGAGCTTGGGAAAGCTATCCCTATCTCTGCCACTGAAATCTTTGGATGGAGGTCTTCAGGTCCAGGCAATTTATCTGCACTTAGTCCCATTAATTCCCTAGTCCTGTTTCTTGTACTAATTTCTTCAACTTCTCATTCTCAGTATTTCTGTTAAAAATCACACAACACCAGGTTATAGTCCAACAGGTTTAATTGGAAGCACAGTAGCTTTCGGAACACAGTATTTTGCATATTTCAGTATTTCTGAAATTTCTTTTATCACTTCTACAATGAAGACAGAAATAAGGTATTTATTTAAAATCTTTGTCAGTTCCTTACACAGAATTACAATTTCTCATTTCTCCATCTATAATTGGATCACTTTGACTTCCTGTAAACTTCTCATGTTTACACACGCGCACACATGCGCGCTCACACACACACACACACGTTTACATGCTGCATTTATGTCCTGCTGTAGTCTGCACTGATATTTTCTTTTCTCTATCAATGTCTTCTTACATTGTTGAACTGTAAAATACCCTGAATCCTCAGACTCACTACACTTTCTGGCAACACTATGAACCTGTTCTTTGATCAAACACAATCACTTAATTCTCTTTTTAGCCACTGTTATAACACATTTTCCTGCCATTTTATAGGAGAATATATTTGTTACAAATTATGAATCCGTTTTCTTCAATGATAGCCATTGTAACTAATCTTCTGATATAAAGTAAAAGTAGAGTGTACTGGGGAAACTCTGGTCTGGCAGCGTCTGTGCAGGGAGAAACAGAGTTAATGTATAGTGTCAAATGACTTCTTCAGCATAGAAAAGCTCCCAAGTTTATAGAGTCATAAGGACTTATTGCCAACCAAGTCTCCAAAATTAAACAAACAAATCCATTTGCCTCCTTTTGGCCCATATCCCTCTAAACTTTTCCTGTATCTGTCCAAATATCTTTTAAAAGCTGAAATTGTGCCTGCATCTACCACTTCCTCTGGCAGTTTATTCCACATGTGATTCACCCAGTGTATGAAAGTATTGCCCCTCAGGTCCCTTTTAAATCTTTCTCCTCTGACTTCAGAATTATGCCCTCTAATTTTTAACTCCCCTACTCTAGGGAAAAGACCTTTGATATTCATCTTATCTATGTCCTTCATCATGTTTCTGAAATTCTCATCCAAACCTTGCTGAGAGCTTCCAGCACTTTCTGTTCTTATTTCATCTTCTAATATAGTTTCCAAAACTATCTTAACCCCTCAGTCCTCATATCTGTGTAGTTTGTGAGCTTTATTTAGATTTAAAAGATATGTAGGCATTAAATTCCTGGTTTCAGATTTAGCAAAATCATTTTCAAACACAACGTTGAATTCCATCAAATTATGATTACTCTCAATATCCCTTTACTGTAATTTGTTTTGTATTGCTTAATATCAGTCCAAAATAATCTGTTCTCAAGCTAGATCATTGATATACTGATTAGAAAAAAAAATCTTTTATACTTTGCTTGGACACTTACAAGTTTGGATACAGATTAAAGACCCCAGTGATTACTGTATTAATCACAAATAAAAGCAGAAATTGCTGGAGAAATAGCAGCTCAGCCAGCATCTGTGGAGAGAAATTAGAGTTAACAGGGCTTGAAATGTTATGAAGAAGAGTCACTGGACGAAAAACATTAACTCTGTTTTTATCTCTATGCGGAAGCTGCCAGACCAACTCAGTTTCTCCAGCAATTTCTGCTTTTGTTTCAGATTTCCAGCATCTGAAGTTTGTTGTTTTATTTGACTGTATAAACATTATTGCCTGTGGACTGAAAATGAACCTGCTCCTACAGGATGTATTTGAAATTAGTAATATATATGTGCTTTAAAACATGTTAGATACGTACGAGGGAGAAAAGGAATAGAAGGATATGTTGATGGGGTTAAAAAGAAATGACAGAATGTTTGTGGGTCTGCTAGATGAAAGGCATGTTTCAGTGCTATAAGTAGTATGTGATTGGGTAAAACTATGAAAAATATTCAGGTCTCACTAAAAACAATTCATGTTTAATCAAAAAGTATTTGAAATCAAATGGTGATATTCTAAGTGTTATTAAATTGCACACACAGACAGTTTTGTATTAGAACTTATTTGTTGTTAAAAATACATACAATATATAACACATTTACTGAAAGTTATTATCAAATGCAACAGTTCTTAGCCACTAACAGTAGGTTGGTTTTGGTTACCTTGCCATGTAATCTGCCTATAAATACAGTGCAGAAGCAATGTCTTCCTGTGGGAAATTATAGGATGTCAAGAATCAGGTAGTTGCTGATGCTGTGTTTAAGAAAACACACAGAAGCTTTTACGACCTTGGCAATTGCTGAAGCTCACTAGAACCAATTTAATACATTTTGAAATGTAGTCACTGTTGGAATGAGGGAAAAGCAGCAGCCAAATGTGAGCATGGCAAAATCCCACAGAGCAGCAACAAATGACCTGTTTCACTAGCATCCCAGTTTAGGTGATGCGGCACAAGGATCAGTGCTGGGTCTACTGTTTTTTGTCATTATTATAAATGATTTGCATGTGAATACAGGCGGCAAGGTTAGTAAGTTTGCATATCACACCAAAATTCTTTGGTGAAGAAGGTTACCTCAGAGTACAATGGGACCTTGATCAGATGGGTCAATGGGTCCAAGGTATGACAGATAGAGTTTCATTTAGATAAATGTGACATGTTGCATTTTGGTAAGGCAAACCGGGGCTGGACCTTTACACTTAATGGGTCCTGAGGAGTGTTGCTGAACAAAGATGTTGGGGTGCACTTCCTTGAAAGTGGAGTCGCAAGTAGGCAGGGTGGTGAAGATGATATTTGGTACACTTGCCTTCATTAGTCAGAACATTGAGTACAGAAGTTGGGATATCATGTTGCAGCTGAACAGGACATTGGTGAGGCCACTTTTAGAATATTGCATACAGTTCTGGTCTCCCTGCTAGAGGAAAGATGTTGTTAAACTTGAGAAGATACAGAGTAGATTCACAAGAATGTTACCTGGACTGGACGGTTTGAGTTATAGGGAGAGGCTGCTTAGACTGTGGCTTTTTTCCATGATGTATAGAAGTCTGAGGTTTATCAAGGTTTATAAAATCCTGAGGGCCATGGATAGGGTAAATAGCCAACATCTTTTTCCCAGGGTAGGGGAGTTCAATACTAGAGGGCACAGGTTTAAGGTAAGACAGGAAAGATTTAAAAGGGACCTAAGGAGTAATTTTCTCATGTAGAGAGTGGTGTGTATATGGAATGAGCTGCCAGAGAAGTGTTGGAGGCCAGTACAATTATATCATTTAAAATGTATCTGGATGGTTACATGAATAGGAAAGGTTTAGAAGGATATGGTCTAAATGCTGGCAAACGGGATGAGGTCAAATTGAGATATCTGGTCGGCATGGATGAGTTGGGCCGAGGGTCTGTTTCCACGCTGTACAAGTCTATAATTCCAGTATGTTGTCTGAAAATTGTCACCTCTCAGTCGAGCATTCCACTGGTACTGTTGTGACAGTGTCAACCTGAATCAAGTCACTGGAGTGGGAATTGAACCAGAAACTTTAAGACTTGGATGGGAAAACGCCACAGCTGATACTGCTGGTTGTATTCAGAGAGAACTGAATGCAGTAAAAATAGCAATTTATTGTAACCTGTATTTTTACTAAAAAAAGGTTAAGTTTTATAAGTCGCCATACCATGCCACCTGTATTAATGACAGAAAGCATAGCTAAGGAAAAAAAAAGAAAAAACATTAAGATAGAGTTCATCTTAAATCAATTTCATTTCAGGGAAAGTCAATTAAAATAACGAACACTGGAATACCTGGAAGCCACTGCCAAAGAAGACCTCCACACCAACAAGACGGTCTGAGTTACAGGGAGAGGCTGTCAAGCTAGGACTTTTCTTTAGTGCATAGTAGACTGAGGGGGGATCTTATAGAAGTGTATAAGATCATGACAGGCATGGATAGGGTGAATGCACTCAGTCTTTTTCCCAGGGTTGGGGAATCAAGAACAATGGCATCAGTTTAAGGTTAGAGGGAAAAGAATAAAAGGGAACCTGAGGGCAACTTTTTAACACAGAGGGTGTACACATATGGAATGAGCTGTCAGCAGAGCTGATTGAGGCGGATACATTACCGATGTTTAAAAGGAGTTTGGACAAATACATGGATAGGAAAGTTTAGAAGGATATGGGCCAAGTGCAGGGAAATGGGATTAGCGTGAATGGACGTTTTGGTCGCCCTGGACCAGTTTGGGCCAAGGGGCTTGGTTCAATGCTGTAGTACTCTATGACTCTAAGACCTTCACATCAGGACAAGACCGCCAAACCTGGAAACCACAATGCCAAGCTGAGATTGCCTGTCTGGGACAATGCCACTACAATGGGAGACTGTTGCTTCAGGCTGAAATACAAGACCTGGAGCGAGACCTCAATTTGGCCTCAGGGTGTCTAAAATCACTTAGCTGAGGCAATTCCTGGTCTTTATCCTTATTTACAGACCGTTATGAGACCAGGGTGAACTCTGATGCTTTGGCAACCATATTTTCTGAGCCCACATCAGACCCAAAACCTCTTATAACGTTTGGGTCAATTATTAACGTTAAATTTGTGTTTTCCAGAAAGATTTTCCAGATTTGTTTCCCTTTCAAAAGGATTATGAACTCATTTCTATGAATAGTGTGTTTAAAACAACATTTCTAAGTAATTGTGTGACCTTTAGCTAAATAGCTTGCAAGTTGCCTGGGGAGATAATTGAGGTTTACAACCCAGAAAGGCACAGACACAGGTTAATTCTGACAGAGGCCAGCTCAGAGCAAGTTAGTTCAGATGTTGTGAGAATTGAAAGGGTTCAGAAAAGATTTACAAGGATGTTGCCGGGGTTGGAGGATCTGAGCTATAGGGAGAGGCTGAACAGGCTGGGGCTGTTTTCCCTGGAGCGTCGGAGGCTGAGGGGTGACCTTATAGAGGTTTACAAAATTATGAGGGGCATGGACAGGATAAATCGACAAAGTCTTTTCCCTGGGGTCAGGGAGTCCAGAACTGTAGGGCATAGGTTAAAGGTTAGTGGGAAAAGATATAAACGAAACCTAAGGGGCAACGTTTTCACACAGAGGGTGGATGTGTATGGAATGACCTGCCAGAGGAAGTGGTGGAGGCTGGTACAATTGCAACATTTTAAAGACATTTGGATGGGTCTATGAATAGGAAGGATTTGGAGGGATATGGGCTGGGTACTGGCAGGTGGGACTAGATTAGGTTGGGATATCTGGTCGGCATGGACGGGTTGGACCGAAGGGTCTGTTTCCGTACTGTACATCTCTATGACTCTATGAGGTCCTTAGTGGCAGAGGTGCTGATATTAGATGTTGACGAGACAGGAATGGCTGTTATGTGTTCTGAGTTGCAAAGAACAAAAATCCAGAAAAAGAGGCTGTTGAGTCAGGAGGAGAAACACGCAAAAAGGCTGTTGAAGACATCAGTTTACGGAAGTGAGTGAGCTGAGTTAGTAAGTGAGTTGATAGTAAGTGAGCTGAGTTAGTAGTTCATTTAAGGCTCTTAGGAAGAGATGTTAACTCAGAATAACAGTCATGAAGAAACCAATTATAATTGTGCCTTCACTGTGGAAACAGCGGTTATCCTTCACTAACGTTTGGTTGACTATGAGGGTGTTGTTGGAGTAAAGGGACTGAATCTATATTTCAGAAATCTGCAATGAAATAATTCCAGCATAGAACAGTACAGTGCAGTACAGGCCCTTCGGCCCTCAATGTCGCACCGACCTGTGAAACCAATCTGAAGCCCATCTATCCTACACTATTGCATTTTCATTCATATATCTATCCAATGACCATTTAAATGCTCTCAATGGTTTTGGACTCCTGGATAATTGGGGCTCTTTCTGAGGTCGGTGGGACCATTCTATAAAGAGAATGGCCTAGACCTGAACCAGAGGAGTACTAATATCCTGCGGGGAAGAAACTTGCTTATGCTCTACAGGAGGGTTTAAACTAATTCAGCAAAGGAGATTGGAACCTAAATTATACAGGAGGTTGAGTGTAGTGAGGTCGGAAACAAGGTTTCAAGGTTGCAAGAGGGCACCAGCAAACAAGAAATTGGTTTGAAGTGTGTCTACTTCAATGCCAGGAGCATCCGGAATAAGGCGGCTGAACCTGCAGCATGGGTTGGTACCTGGATTTCAATGTTATGGCCATTTCGGAGACTTGAGTAGAACAGGGAAGGAATGGTTGTTGCCACTTCTGGGATTTAAATGTTTCAGTGAGAACAGGGAATATGGTAAAAGAGGGAGAGGTGTAGCATTGTTAATCAAGAACAGTATTACGGTGGCAGAAAGGACGTTTTGAGGACTCGTCTACTGAGGTTAGAAACAGGAAAGGAGAGTTCACCCTCTTGGCAGTTTTCTATAGGCCTCTGAGTAGTTCCAGAGGTGTAGAGAATAGGATAACAAAGATGATTCTGGATAGGAGCGGGAGTGACAGGATAGTTGTTGTGGGGTCTTTAACTTTCCAAATATTGACTGGGAATACTATAGTTCAAGTACTTTAGGTGGGTCAGTTTTTGTTCAATGTGTGCAGGAGGGTTTCCTGACACAGTATGTAGACAGGCAAACAAGGGGCGAGGCCACATTAGATTTGGTACTGGGGAATGAACCTGGCCAGGTGTTAGATTTGGAGGTAGGACCTTGTTTCTGACCTCACTACACTTTGGTGATAGTGTCCATGATTTGGTTATATTTACTTTAGTGATGGAAAAGGGATAGGTATATACCACAGGGGAAGAGTTATAGCTGGGAGGAAAGGCAATTACGATGTGATTAGACAAGATTTAGGATGCAAAGGATGGGGAAGGAAACTGCAGGGGATGGGCACAATTGAAATGTGGAGATTACTCAAAGAACAGCTACTGCAGGTCCTTGATAAGTATGTCCCTGTCAGGCAGGGAGGAAGTTGTTGAGTGCAGGAGTCATGATTTACTAAAGAAGTTGAATCTCTTGTCAAGAGGAAGAAGGAGGCTTATGTTAGGATGAGATGTGAAGGATCAGTTAGGGCGCTTGAGAGTTCCAAGTTATCCAGGAAAGACCTAACGAAAGAGCTAAGAAGAGCCAGAAGGGGACATGAGAAGTGTTCGGTGTGCAGGATTAAGGAAAATCCTAAGGCTTTCTATAGGTATATTAGAACAAAAGAATGACTAGAGTAAGATTAGGGCCAATCAAGGATAGTAGTGGGAAGTTGTGTGTGGAGTCAGAGGAGATGGGAAGCGCTAAATGAATATTTTTCATTAGTATTCACACTTTTTCACACAAGAAAAAGATAATGTTGTCAAGGAGAATACAGAGATACATGCTACTAGACTAGATGAGATTGAGGTTCACAAGGAGGAGGTGTTAGCAATTCTGCGAAGTGTGAAAATAGATAAGTCCCCTGGGCTGGATGGGATTTATCCAAGGATTCTCTAGGAAGCCAGAGAGGAGATGGCTGAGCCTTTGGGTTTGATCTTCCAGTATAGTTTATCAGATTTAATTTTTTTTTATTTTACAGTCATAGAGTTTTGCAACATGGAAACAGAGTCTTCGATGCCGACCAGATACTCTAAATGAATCTAGTCCCATTTGCCAGCATTTAGCCCATATCCCTGTAAACCTTTTCTATTCATGTGCCCATCCAGATGCCTTTTAAATGCTGGGATTGTCGCTGCCTCCATCACTTCCTATGGCAGCTCATTCCATATGTGTACCACTCTCTGTATGAGAAAGCTACCCCTCAGCTCCCTTTTAAGTCTTTTCTCTGTCACCTTAAACTTATGGTTGTGGGTGAAGTGTTGTAAAGGATTATAAGAGTAAGGGTTTATAATAATCTAGAAAGGAATAAGTTGGTTAGAGATAGACAACATGATTTTGTGAAAGGTCGGTTGTGCCTCACAAACCTTATTGAGCTTTTTGAGAAGCTGACCAAACAGGTGGATGAGGGTGAAGCAGTTGATGTCGTGTATATGGATTTCAGTAAGGCATTTGATAAAGCTATTGCACAAAAGACGGAAGTGTGGGATTGAGGGTGATTTAGCAGTTTGGATCAGAAATTGGCGAGCTGAAAGAAGACCGAGGGTGGTGGTTGATGGGAAATATTCGTCCTGAAATTCAGTTGCTAGTAGTGTACTGCAAGGATCTGTTTTGGGTCCACTGCTGTTTGTCATTTTTATAAATAACCTGGATAAGGGCTTAGTAAATTTGCGGATGACACTAAGGTCAGTGGAGTTGTGGATAGTGATGAAAGATTACAGAATTTACAGAGGGACATGAATAAGCTGCAGAGCTGGGCTGAGAGGTGGCAAATGGAGTTTAATGCGGAAAAGTGAGGTAATACTAATGCTAATATTCTACATTCACTTTGGAAGGAGTAACAGGAATACAGAGTACTGGCCTAATGGTAAGACTCCTGGTAGCGTAGACGAGCAGAGAGATCTCAGTGTCCAGGTATGTAGATCCTTGAAAGTTGCCACCCAGGTTGATAGGATTGTTAAGAAGGCATTTGGTGTGTTAGCTTTTATTGGTAGAGGGACTGAGTTTTGAAACCATGAGATCATGCTGCAGCTGTACAAAACTCTGCTGCAGCCACATTTGGAGTATTGCGTGCAGTTCTGGTCACCGCATTATAGGAGGGCTGTGGAAGCTTTGGAAAGGGTTCAGAGGAGATTTCCTAGAATGTTGCCTGGTATAGAGGGAAGGTCTTATGAGGAAAGGCTGAGGGGCTTGAGGCTGTTTTCGTTAGAGAGAAGAAGGTTGAGAGGTGACATAATTGAGACATACAAGATAATCAGAGGGTTAGATAGGGTGGACAGTGAGAGCCTTTTTCCTTGGATGGCGATGGCTAGCACAAGGGGACATAGCTTTAAATTGAGGGGTGATAAATATAGGACAGATGTCAGTTATAGTTTCTTTACTCAGAGAGTAATAGGGGCGTGGAGCGCATTGCCTGCAACAGTAGTAGACTCGCCTACTTTAAGGGCATTTAAATGGTCATTGGATAGGTATATGGACGAGAATGGAATAGTGTAGGTTAGATGGGCTTCAGATTGGTTTCACAGGTCGGCGCAACATCAAGGGCTGAAGGGCCTGTACTGGCTGTAATGTTCTATATTCTATGCCCTCAGTGTTGAACTCCCCACCTGGGATAAAGACCTTGGCTGTTCACCCTCTCCATGCACCTCATGATCTTATAAATTTGTATCAGGTCAATCCTTAGCTTTCAACGCTCCAGGGAAAAGCCCCAGCCTATTCAGCCTCTCCCTAAAGCTCAAACTCTTCAATCCCAGGAACACCATTGTAAATTTTTCCTGAGCCCTTTACAGTTTAATAACCTCTTTCCGACAGCAGGGAGACCAGAATTGAACACAGTATTCTAGAAATGGCCTCACCAATGTGTTGCACAGCTGCAACTTGATGTTCCAACTCCTATACTTAATGCGCTGACCAGTAAAAAACAAGCGTGTCAAATGCCGTTTTTATAACCTTATCTGTCTATGACCCCACTTTCAAGGAACTATGAACCTGCACCCCAAGGTCTCTTTGTTTGGCAACAGTCCCCAGGGTCCTACCATTAACGGTGAAAGTCCTGCCCTGATTTGCCTTACCAAAATGCAACACCTCACATTTATCTTAATTAAATTCCATATGCCACTTCTCAGTCCATTGGCCCGATTGATCAAGATCTTGGTGTACTTATATCATCTCCAAACTTACTAACCATATGTCCAAAGATGTGTAGGTTAGGTCGATTGGCTATGCAAATTTCCCATATTGTCCAGGGATGTGCAGGCTCGGTAGGTTAGCCATGGGAAATATAGGGTTAGATGAAAGGGGGGCTCGGTCTGTGTGGGATGCTGTTCGGAGCATCGGTGTGGGCCTGTTAAACTGAATGGCCTGCTTCCATACTGTGGATTCTGTATCTCCTTTATTCTCATTCAAATTGTTGATATAAATGAGAAACCATAGTGAACAGTACTGGTCATGGGTCTCCAGTCCACCACCATCCTCGGGCTCCTACCATTCAGCCAGTTTTGTTTCCACTTGGCTAGGTCTCTCTGCATCCCATGTGGTTGAACCTTGCTAACCAGTCAAAATTCTTGCTAAAGTCCATGTAGACAATAGCTACTCCTCTGCCTTCATCTCTCTTTTTGATAACTTCTTAAAAAGAACTCAATCAAATTAAGTTATGCAAGAAGATGTCACCTCTGAAATAAACTTTGGGTTTACGTAGCTTTGATTTAGCTGCCAGTCAGAATGGATAAGGTTAAGTTACCACACTGTCTGAAACAGGTTCCTGGAGACCTTCCAGCTTTCTACAATCCACACACAACACGACCATCCCCAAAAGGACAATCACAGAATGGAGGTGTGGGATGGAGCTGGTCATGGTTGTCTCTGAATAGGCAAGAATGAACTGCCATTTTGGCAGGGTTATTAATATTCCCATTAACAGGGGGACTAGTTCCAAATTATCCCACTTCTTCAAGCAGTGAGCTGTGTCTCTTGTCGTTACAGTGTGCCAGTCACTGTAACGTCAGTGCCTACTAATAGAACTGTGCAGTCACCTCACATCTCTCAGACAGATTGACTTCTGAATGTAGGTAGTCCACTCAGTCCATCTGCAGCAATTCTCCACCTCAATCCACCTTCCTCAGAGGGCAATGCAATGTTACTGGGAGAATGTGGATATGAAGAGAACACAGGACAGGAAAGAAATATTTCCTGGAATCTCATCTTTGAACCTCTGTAGTCAGGCTTTCACCGCTGCTGCAATTAGTGGAACAGCACATATCAAAGTCACAATCATGAGGGGCATAGACAGACATAGCTAAGGTCTTTCCCCCAGGTAGGGGATTTCTAAAACTGGAGAGCATAGTTTAAGGTGAGAGTGGAAAGGTTTAAAAGGAACCTGAGGGGTAACTTCTTCACACAAAGGGTAGTTCATTTATGGAATGAATTGCCAGACGAAGTGGCAGATGTAGCAAAGGTTACAACATTTAAAAGACATTTGGATAGGTGCATAAAGGTTGAGGGATATGGGGCAAACACAGGTTAGTGGGACAAGTTTGGGAATCCTGGTTTGGTATGGACAAGTTGGACCGCACAGTCTGTTTTAGTGCTCAATGACTCGATGGCTCTGTCCCAGTAACCACCCTCAGCCATTCTGAATCCAGGAGATCACTTTGTTGCTCCAATTTCAGTCTTCCCAGTTTTAATCAAACTTACAGTTGTTTTCAGCTGCCTATGCCCAAGGATTGGAATTCACTTTTTTAATCTCTCCTCCCCTCTGCTTCTCTATCTCTCTCTCTTTTTCTCTCTCACTCTCTCTTTCTTTCTCTCTCTCTCTCTCCATTTCTTTCTCGTTCTCTCTTTCTCTTAAAACTGAACACCTTTGACCAAGCTATTGGCCATCTGACCTAATACTTGCTGATACGACATGCTGTCAAATGTTCACTGCTAAATCATTGCAACCTCGCCTGTCTGAAATGTTTGGGAAATTTTAGGTTTTGGAATTTTCTGGATTATAGGATAAAATTAGAATGCCATGACCACAAGTATATGAGTCAGGAAAAAAGCAGCTCTGTAATTATTAACTTCAAACATAGGGTGCGATAAACATTATAAAACAGTAATAGGAATGGTTTTACTTTTTCCAAATATTGTTTGTATCCATCATATTTCCACTGCCAAGCGAGTGGACTAAAATTATGCCAATGGAGATCCACTCAAAAAAATGATCAAACATTGAAATCTTCCACTTGGAGTTTTACACCCTTGCTACCTTCAGTGTTTCCTCTAAATATTGTCTAAGATGGAGGAGCACAGATTCATCAGCCAAGGGAGAACAGTATGTGGTAATCAGCAGGAGGTTTCCTTGCCCATGTTTAACCTGAAGCCATAAGACTTCGTAGGGTTCAAAGTCAATGTTGAGGACTCCCAGGGCAAGTCACACCTGACTGTATATCACTGCGTCTGTACTTCAGCTGGATCTTTCCTGACAATGGGACAGAATATATCCAGAGATGGTGATGGTGGTAGCTGGGACATAGTCATATTCACAGAATTATTCTTTACAGTCAATGTCAGTCTGTTGCTCGATTAGACTGTGAGACAACTCTCCCAATACTAGCACTAGCCCCCGCACGTTATTAGAACAAAAAACTAAGAAAATTACAGCACAGAACAGGCCCTTCAGCCCTCCAAGCCTGCACCAATCCAGATCCTCTATCTAAACCTGTTGCCTATTTTCTAAGGATCGGTATCCCTCTGCTCCCTGCCCATTCATGCATCTATCTAGATGCATCTTAAATGAAGCTATTGTGCCCACCTCTGCCATCTCCACTGGCTCCAGATACCCACCAGCCCTCCGTAAAGAACTTTCCAAGCATGTTTCCCTTAAACATTTCCCTCTCACCTTGAACCCGTGATCCTTAGTAATTGAGACCCCACTCTGGCAAAATGTTTCTTGCTATCCATCCTGTCTCTACCCCTCAAGATTTTGTAGGCCTCAATCAGGTCCCCCCTCAAACTCCATTTTTCTAATAAAATAATCCTAATCTACACAACCTCTCTTCATATCTAGCGCTCTCCATGACAGGCAACACCCTGGTGAGCCTCCTCTGCACCCTCTCCAAAGCATTCACATCCTTTAAGTAACGTGGCAATCAGAACTGTATGCAGTATTCCAAACGCGACCGAACCAAAGTCCTATACAACTGTAACATGACCTGCCAAGTCTTGTACTAAATAGCCTGTCCGATGAAGGAAAGCACGCCATATGGCTTCTTGACCACTTTATCGACCTGCATTGCCACCTTCAGGATACAGTGGACCTGAACACCCAGATCTGTCTGTACATCAAATTTCCTCAGTGCTTTTCCATTTACCATATAGGTCGCTCTAGAATTGGATCTTCCAAAATGCATCACCTTGCATTCAACCAGATTGAACTCACTTAAGGAGGACTTTGCAGTGTTGACAGGTCTGAGTGTGACATTGTTTCGGTCTAGTTGATGCCAAGTTGTCAGTGTGATTTCACTTCTTTGATGAGATGTTTTAGCACTTCGACTACAATTGAGTGACTTGCTGGAACCATTTCAGAGGGCAATTTAGAATCAACCACATTGCTGTGGGTCTATAGATTCATTTGTAGACCAGACCGGATAAGGATGTCAGATTTCCTTCCCTAAATGACATTAGTGAACAAGATTTTTTTTACAACAATCGACAATGCTTTCATGGCCATCATTGGACTTCTAAACTAACTAATTTTAAATATGTGTAGTTCTTGTATAACACAATGGTTGCATTCTTGAGCAATCCCACATCATAGAAAAATGGCGCTTTAGAAACAGTGTTTAAAGTGTTGGCAATATAATTGCGCTACTGCCAACACATATTTGAAAAGTTTGTGCTTTAGAAACAGTGTCCCAATTCATCAGTCACATTACACCGAATATGCATTAATGACACGCGCTACAGCAGAACAACCCGTACTGTAATTCAAATTCCACCATCTGTCGTGACGAGATTCACAGCTGGATCCCCAAAGCACTGGGGCTTAGAGTACAACAGCAAGGAGATTATGTACGTGGGAAATCATGTCTCACTTTCTTGATTGAGTTTTTTTGAATCAGTGACAGTGAAGATTGGTGAAGGCAGAGCGGCGGACGTTGTCTCCAAGGATTTCTATGTTGATCTTGTACAAAAGAGGGCGGCACGGTGGCACAGTGGTTAGCACTGCTGCCTCACAGCGCCAGAGACCTGGGTTCAATTCCCGACTCGGGTAACTGACTGTGTGGAGTTTGCACATTCTCCCCGTGTCTGCGTGGGTTTCCTCCAGGTGCTCTGGTTTCCTCCCACAGTCCAAAGATGTGCAGGCCAGGTGGATTGGCCATGATAAATTGCCCATAGTGTTAGGTAAAGGGGTTAATGTAGGGGAATGGGAGGGTTGCGCTTCAGCGGGTCGGTTGGACTTGTTGGGCCGAAGGGCCTGTTTCCACACTGTAAGTAATCTAATCTAATCTAATCTAAAAAAATACGGGTTCAGCCCCAGCTGGAGTGTTGTGCCTGATTCTGGGCACTGTACATCAGGCAGAATGTGATATTTTCAGAAAGACTGTGGAAAAGAAGAGAACAAGGATGAAGGGCTGAAGAACTTCAATGACATGGATAGACTGAAGAAGTTGGGGCAGTTCTTGTTGGAGGGGAGAAGGTTGAGAGGAGATTTGATAGAGGTTTTCAAATCAAGAGGAATTTGGATAGAGAGAAACTATTCTGTCTTTGGTGGAAGGACCCAGACTCAATTACATTAAGTCAGAGTTATTTGGCAATAAGAAGTGAGATAAAACTTGTTTTATGCAGTGAGTGGTTGCGAGCTGCCCAAGTATGTCTTCATGGTAGATTCAGTTGTAGCTTTTGAAAGAGAATTGGATCATTATGTGAAAAAAATGATATATTCAGGGCTATAAAGAAAAATAGTTGAGTTGTCCTGGAGTTAGGGATAATACAGACACGATAAATGGCTTCTTGTGGCTGGAACCATTTGATGATTCTATCTCATCTCTAACTTTTGGTTCTCTTCTAAGGACTCAAAGCAAATGTGGGACTCCGTGATCATCACACATTGTTTTAAGAAGCTGGGTTTGAAAAACATGCTCAGTTATCGTCTTTGGATTGAAAGCAAAAGAAGCTGTCCAGAAAAAGCTTTCAGGACTGATTTAATTAGCAATTTGACACGGAACTGAGAGAAGAGAGAGAACAGTTGGGCTCCAGACCTCCAGAAGCCTGTTTTTCTTCTCCGTTAGTGTAAATTAAACAACACTTAAAGACTCTGCAAAGTGAACACCTTCTAACTCCAGCCAAGACCCCTTCACTCTCTGTCTATTCCCTCCCACCTCTCTCCCTCCCTCACTCTCTCTTTCTCTTTCACTGCCTGTTTTTCTTTTGTCTCTCTTTCCCTCACTTTTTCTCACTCACTGTCTCTTGCTCTCTCTGACTCCCACTTGCTGTCCCTTTTTCTCTCTCCCTCACTTTCTCTCTCTCCCTCACTTTCTCTTTCTCCCCCTTGGTACCTCTCTTCCTCAGTCTATCTCTCACTCCAAAGCATTGTCCCAACATTTTCAAATCTTGACAGATTTTTGAACACCAGTCCTGTTCAGAAATCTCTATTGCACCCTCTCCATTGATTCTGTCTGTAACAGAAAATCAGAAGCTTAAGAGATTGCTGCACTTTTGGCGATGATCTTTGCGTCCTCGCTGTCCACTGGAGTATTGCCAGATGATTAGAGGATGGCAAATAGAGTCATAGAGATGTGCAGCATGGAAACAGACCATTCAGTCCAACTCGCCCATGCCGACCAGATATCCCAACCCAATCTATCCCACCCAGCCCATATCCCTCTAAACCCTTCCTATTCATATACACATCCATATGCCTTTTAAATGTTGCAATTATACCAGCCTCCACCACTTCCTCTGGCAGCTCATTCCTTACATGTACCACCCTCTGCGTGCAAAAGTTGCCCCTTAGGTCTCTTTTACATCTTTCCCCTCTCACCCTAAACCTATGCCCTCTAGTTCTGGACTCCCCAACCCAGGGAAAAGACTTTGTTTATTTACGCTGTCCATGCCCCTCATGATTTGATAAACCTCTATAAGGTCACCCCTCAGCCTCCGATGCTCGAGGGAAAACAACCCCAGCCTGTTTAGCCTCTCCCTATAGCTCAAATCCTCCATGGCAACATCCTTGTAAAGTTTTTCTGAACTCTTCCAAGTTTTACAACATCTTTCTATTAGGAAGGAGACCAGAATTGCACACAGTATTCCAGCAATGTTATTCCATTGTTCAAGAAAAGGAATAGGGATAACTGCGTAAATTACAGACCAGTCAGTCTTATGTCAGAGGTAAGCAAAGTATTGGAGAGGATTAAGAGAGATAGGATTTGTGATTACTTGAAAAACCATATTTTGATTAGAGATAGTCAGCAATGCTTTGTTAGGAACAGGTCATGCTTCACAAACCTTGTGGATTTGACAAGACACATTGATAAAGGGAGAGCAGTGGATGTGGTGTATATGGATTTTAGCAAGGCGTTTGATAATGTTCCCCACAGTAGGCTCATTCAGAAGGTAAGAAGGTATGCGATACAGGGAAATTTGTCTGTCTGGAGAACTGGCTGGTCCGTAGAAGACAGAGAGTGGTAGTAGATGGAAAGTATTCAGCCTGGAGCTCAGTGATCAGTGATGTTTCACAGGGATCTGTTCTGGGACCTCTGCCCTTTGTGATTTTTATAAATGACTTGAATGAGGAACTGGAAAGGTGGTTTAGTAAGGTTCAATAACATGAAGGTTGGTGGAATTGTGGATAGTGTGGAGGGCTATTGTAGGTTACAATGGGACATTGACAGGATGCAGAGCTGGGCTATTTAGTGGCAGATGGAGTTCAACCTGGAAAAGTATGAAGTAATTCATTTTGGAAGGTCGAATTTGAATGCAGCTTACAGGGTTAAAGGCAGGATTCTTGGCAGCATGGAGGAACAGACAGATCTTGGGGTCCATGTCCATCGATCCCTCAAAGTTGCCACCCAGGTTGATAGGATTATTACGAAGGCATATGGTGTGCTGGCTTTCATAAGTAGGGGGATTGAGTTTAAGAGCCTCAAGGTTATGCTGCAGTTCTACCACACGTGGAATATTGTGTTCAGTTCTGGTTGCCTCATTATAGGAAGGTTGTGGAAGATTTAGACAGGGTGCAGAGGAGATTTACCAGGATGCTGCCCGGACTGGAGGGCATGCCTTATGAAGTAAAATTGAAGGAGTTAGGGCTTTTCTCATTAGAGTGAAGAAGGAAGAGAAGTGACTTGATAGAGGTGTACGAGATGATAAGAGGAATAGATATAGTGGATAGCCAGAGACTTTTTTCCCCTGGCAGAAATGTGTATCACGAGTGGGCATAATTTTAAGGCGATTGGAGGAAGGTTTAGGGAAGATGTCAGAGGTCGACTCTACACAGAGTGGTGGGTGCATGTAATGCACTGCCAGTAGTGGGAGTAGAGTCAGATACATTAGGGACATTTAAGCAATTCTTGGAAAGGCACATGGATGATAGTACAATGAAAGGTATGTGGGATAGTTTGATCTTAGAGTACAACAACATTGAGGCTGAAGGGCCTGTATTGTGCTGGAGTTCTCTATGTTCTCTAGTGACCCATCTCACTATGTCTTTCAATGTTCCATCGCTGCGCACACGCCTTTTACTCACCCCCAGCGATTTGGAAAGTCCTTAGTTGTGGAGTACTCCAGTCTCTGTGTCACTGTAGAACTTCCAGTTTGTGACATAACGAGAGCTGGAAATGATTGTTCCGACAAACAATTGTTCAGGCGACACGGTGGCTTAGTGGTTTGAACTGCAGCCTCACAGTACCAGGGACCTTGGGCGACTGCCTGTGTGGAGCTTGCACATTCTCCCTGTGTCTGTGTGTTTCTCTGGGTGCTCTGAGCTCCTGCCACAGTTCACAGATGTGCACATTATGTGGATTGAACATGCCAGATTGCCCATAGTGTCCAGGCTATGTGGGTTAGGCATGGGAAATGCAGGCATATGATATAGTGCTGATTCTGGGTGGGATGCTTTTCAATGGGTTGGTGTGGACTGAGAGTGAATGGCCTGATTCCACACTGTGAGGATTCTATGATCCTAAATATTTCTTTATGGCATCAATCATTTGCTCTAAAAGAAAATCGTTTCTAAAAGTTGAAACCATGACATATTTTACCCATACATGAAATTTGTGCATAATCCAATGATTTGAACACAAGCACATACTCGGGAATTTCAAGAGTAACATATTTTCATCTTTTATAATCTGTCAAAATCCATGATATATTCTTCACTGTGCTGGTTGCCCATCTTCTTAAATTTATTGAAGATCATAGGCTTCCAGCAAACTGTCTGTTTTTGTAAATCTTGTCCATAAGTTGTAATATAGTCTGTTGTACTTCTGGGATATCCAACACACCTAAATTCGGTTCCAAGTTTTCTTTCTCCTGCTGTAGCCAAAGCCAAGCTTGTCCTTTCTTTCCCCTGCATGAAGGGAAGTAACTATGTTTAGATTAGATTAGATTACTTACAGTGTGGAAACAAGCCATTCGGCCCAACAAGTCCACACCGACCCGCCACCCTCCCATTCCCCTACATTTACCCCTTTACCTAACACTACGGGCAATTTAGCATGGCCAATTCACCTGACCTGATTGTGATTGTGGGAGGAAACCGGAGCACCCGGAGGAAACCCACGCAGACACGGGGAGAAGGTGCAAACTCCACACAGTCAGTCGCCTGAGGCGGGAATTGAACCCTGGTCCCTGGCGCTGTGAGGCAGCAGTGCTAACCACTGAGCCACCGTGCCGCCACTCTTCCATTGCTTGTATGTTTCATCTTTGGAACAGAAACTGGGATCTAATTGTAACTTGAAAGCCTGCAATATGACTCTGCTGTTTTGCCTCAAGGGCTTCTGGAAGCAGTACTTTTGTCAAAAAGAAAATGCTTATTTTTCTTCATTCCCTTGGAGATCAAAATGAATCCTCTGGTAAGACATTACATTGATGGTCATTAATTTGCCCAAGCAGGATTTGAGGGTTGCTATTTAGTTATACTCCATCAATTAATATAAATTCCAGACTGCTCTCCCCTTTTTCCTCAATATTTTTAAATCGACCCGATTAGAGGACTTGAACCCATGTCACCTAGCTCAGAGGTAGGGGCAGTACCACTGTGCCTCAACAGTGTTCTCCCTTTCCTAATCAGCTCTCCTTGCGTAAATATTTCCCAAATAAACATGGTCAGAGATGTTGTTGAACTCTGCTGGAGTAGATGGGGCTTAAACCTGGGTCTCCTGGCTCAGAGATAGGGACACTACCAATGCGCCACAAAAGCACTCCCCTTATTGTGGAAGAGAAGCCTACAATGAACTTCAGCTACTCTATTATCCCTGAAGCATGTCCTAGTTCATTGTTCGAGAGACTGTCGTTGAGAACATTGTCAAGGATGTAGATGTGTTTTCATGTGTGTATCGATCCTTTGCCACACTGAGTTATACTGTTTATTTATTATTTTGCCCTTAAACAAACTTATATATTCAGTAAATGGAGCAGCTAGTCCATTAACATTGGCATGTAGGAGAATATTCAGTGTCTTTAACAGCGTAAGAATCCAAGACACTCTACCTGAATGTCCTCAAGCAAAGTTTGTGGGAAAGTCAGGTTTCAGACAGACTGCTCGAAGTTTGATCAGAAAGGTGGAAGAATTAAAGATTGAGCAAGGGGTAGAGATATAAGAAGTACATTCCAGATGTGACTTCTGTTGTATGTGAGGTCAGAATTGGAGGGTTGTATTGAATGGAATGGAATGAACTATTATGACTTGCATGTCACAGTGAATAATACAGTAAAATATAGTGAAAAGCTTCAACTGTTGTTCCAATCAAGGTAGAGATTAGCAACAATTGTGTGACTGGATCAGCCAATCTTACAAGTTGTTAATTGGCTTTGTTCTCACCCCCTGCAGGATCTGGGCCTGGAAGGTTCCTCTCTGAATGATGTACTTTATAAACACACAGCCTTCCCAAATCTGGTGGACCCCATCTCCCATGACTTGCTAATGAGCTTGGCTCGTGACATCCAGTGCCCAAAGAAGGTGAGTGATGGACCTAGATGGTCTGGCCTAAATGTGGCTCCAGACCTACAGCAATGTGGTTGACTCTTAAATGGCTCTATGGGCAGTTAGGGATGGGCAATGAATGCTGGTCTAGCCAGTGATGCCCTCATTCCATTAATGAATTTTAAAAAAGAACAAGTAAACAATTCTGTGAACCTTGGCTCTAAGTCCAACCTAATGTTGCTGGCCCCACATTATTAAGGGATACAAAATTTGTGTTCCCAACAAATATAGTTGGCTGCAGAGAGCCCATACAAGCTTTGATATCCCTGTGATATCAGTCAGACAAGCAGGACCTGTATCGCCAGTCAATAGCCCTCCCCCGGGTCGCTGAGCATTCCACCTCTAACACCTGCAAATAACAACATCCCTCTCCCCACACCGGCCTTGACCTCCACACAGCCAAACCCAGTCAGATCCCACAGGGTAGTGAGCAGTACAATTTGGAATATATGCAGACATTCCCCTACACCTTCTGTGTGTACCGTGTGTGGATTTCCCCATGCCCTGTAGCCTGTAACTATACAAGACATGAGTCAGACCACCTGCTGGAATACTATGAACAGTTTTCTGGTTCTTAGCAAAGACGTAGCATTGGAGACAATCCAGAGTACTGTGTCCAGTTTTGGTCCCCACACCTCAGGAAGGACATACTGGCACTGGAACGTGTCCAGTGGAGATTCACATGGATGATCCCTGGAATGGTAGGCCTAACATATGAGGAAAGGCTGAGGATCTTGAGATTGTATTCATTGGAGTTTAGAAGATTAAGGGGAGACTTAATAGGGACGTACAAGATAATACATGGTTTGGAAAGGGTGGATGCTAGGAAATTGTTTCCGTTAGGTGAGGAGACTAGGACCCGTGGACACAGCCTTAGAATTAGAGGGGGTAAATTCAGAACAGAAATGCGGAGACATTTCTTCAGCCAGAGGGTGGTGGGCCTGTGGAATTCATTACTGCAGAGTGCAGTGGAGGCCGGTACGCTAAATGTCTTCAAAACAGAGATTGATAGATTCTTGTTGTCTCGGAGAATTAAGGGCTACGGGGAGAATGCGGGTAAGTGGAGTTGAAGTGCCCAGCAGCCATGATTGAATGGCGGAGTGGACTTGATGGGCCGAATGGCCTTACTTCCACTCCTATGTCTTATGGTCTTAAGTAATGATGACCCCAGTACTGATCCCTGTGGTACCCCACTAGTTACAACTTGCAATTCTGAAACTGCCCTCCCTATCCCAGCTGTTCTATTAGTTATCCAATCCTTTATCCATGCACATATACTATCTCCAACATCAAGTGCTCTTATCTATTAAGTGGCATCATGTGTAGTACCTCTGCACCAGGTCTGAGCATTAGCATACTCTGAAGGTCACAGTTGAAGGACTATCCCTAGTGACCTCTGGTTTGCAACTAAAAGAATTCTCCCACTCTGAGTGCTAGAAGTCAGCTACCTACTGGGCTAAACGATTTGAAATGCTTGATTTTAGTCACAAATCAAAAGGAATAAGAACAACAGAATCTCAACCAACCTACAAAACTAAAAATCTTGAAATCGACCTATTCAGCTACCAACAACAACACAACAAGCAACCTCTAATGAAATGGCCATAATGTTTGATTATCTGTTCTTCAGGAACAAATCAGAGACTAATTCATTATTTTGTAACTTTTTGTTCTGTTGGGAATCACTTCTTCCTAATGTATGTGTTGCATTACTAATTTTTCTTGCGTTCGATAATTAATAAACTCCATCTTTATTAACTCAAGAAAACTTGCTTAGATTGCTCCTTTGATCATTTTCTGACCGGTTGTCGTGGCTGTGGGTATGTTTGCCAAGCTGGGAAGTTTATTTGGATATGTTTCATTCCCTGTCTAGGTGACATCTTCAGGGCTTTGGATCCTCCTGTGAAGTGCTGCTGTACTGCGCCTTCTGGGATTTATTTGGTTGCATTTTTGCTGCTTCCTGTTGCCGGTTCTGGTCGTTCTTTGTAATGGCCGGTATACTGGGTCTAGGTCTATGTGTTTGTTGATGGAATGCCATGCTTCTAGAAATTCTCTGGCTGTTCTCTGTTTAGCTTGTCCTGTGTCCTATGAAACTGCATTATGACCCCGTTCAAAAGGGCTACAATACACAGCAGGACTCCCAACCTACGAAGGGAAGAGGAAGAACACGTCTACAGAGTATTCACCAAGAACTGATATTCCTGCAACTTCATCCACACTTGCCTAACGGACAAACAACATGATGAGGACATGCCACGACCTAACTCATTAGCCATGCTACCTTACATAAAGGATGTCTTGGAACTGACAGCCAGATTTCTTCGACCACTGGAATTCATGACAGCCCATAAACTGACAGCCACACTCAGACAACTCACCAGGACAAAACAACCTACACCCATCATGTGCAAGACTAACGTAACTTACAGGGTTCCATGCAAAGACTGCACGAAATGCTACATAGGGCAAACAGGCAGACAACTACAAGTCTGCATCCACAAACATCAGTTAGCCACCAAACGCCATGACCAACTGTCCCTAGTAGCCACACATACAGATGACAAAAACCACAAATTCAACTGGGATAACACTATGATCATAGGACAAGCTAAACAGAGGTCAGCCAGAGAATTCCTAGAAGCATAGCACTCATCCGCAGACTCTATCAACAAGCACGTTGACAGATGACCCAGTATACCGGCCACTACAATGAACAACTGGAACCGGCAACCAGAAACAGCAGGAACACAACCAAATAAATCCCTGAAGACACAGTACATCACAGGAGGCTCCAAAGCACTAAAGATCTCACCTAGACAGGGGATGAAACGTATCCAAATCAACCTCCCAGCTGGACAAACATACCACAGCCACAACAGGGAGAAAGATATCGCCAGGAAAAGGAAGGTTTTTTTAAAATTTAACCTTGTGACCAGCCAAGGAGGTAGGTGAGTTGAATGATTTGAGGTATCCTATCTGAAATCTTAACTACTTGGGGAACCTCACACAGGGTCTAGTGAAACATACTCTCTATCGCCAGTGTCTCCTGTAGCTCCAGATTGAGTTAGATTTCCAGCCATGTCATGTTTGTGATGTTTTACCATATTAAATGGATGTTATTACAGTTTGAGTTTGGTCTGAGATAGCCCCTCAGGATCCATCGTACTGATCCACAGAATGAGATTACCACGTTGAGGTTCCTATACAGAGCAGTCCTGACAGTTTGTTAACACTGTCTCTGTGGCCGCCTCATTTCTTGGAATCAGCAAAGGCCAATTAATTACCTTCTCTGCTCCAGATTTCTGTGCTGTAACCATGGAGACCGTGATATCAGCTCAGATCTCCCAGTGTAATATAATTGCTTCAATTTCATTCCAAAATAAAACATTTTGAGAGACACATCATGCACATTATATTGAACAAAATTTAACACGACTGACCAGAACCTTCAATTCTTCATCCACTGACTGAAACCCTCCCTTCATCATCCACACATTTACACGTTCCATGTGAAACGTTTTGGTGGTGGGCATCTGAGAGAAACTCTGGTGATAGATGTGTGATTGCATGATAGACAGTCGAGACATAATACTGGCTTTACGCAGTAGCTGTCACGGGGTCAGTGCACAGGCACGTATATTTCTTGATACAAGCAAAGGCATAAATTATCCAGATCAGGAAAACACTGCATTGCAAGGGGACTTGGCTATACTTGTGCACAAAACACAAAGCTAGCACAGAGATGCAGCAGGTCATCCAGAAGGTTAGTGGAATATTGGCTCTTATTTCAAGCAATTGGAGTATAAGGTTAGGGAAGTTTTCCTGAAACAGAACAAAATGCTAATGAGACCATAACTGGAGTACTGTGAGCAGTTTTGGAGGTAGTTAATTGAAGATTCACTAAAATGATCCCTGGGATGGAGGCATTGTCTCATGGGCAAAGGTTAAACAGGTTGGTCCTCTACTCACTGGAGTTTAGAATATTTAGAGGTGATCTCAGTGAAAGAATGCTTCCATTTTGTCCAGAAGCACTCAGCACTCCCTGTTCCCAGACCAACATACCCTTTCCAAGGTGCAGTGCTCACAGCTGAGTGAAGTGCTCGAGTCTGACCAAGGCACTACACAAATGTAACATCACTTTATATTCTAGTTGCTTCAAGATGAAGGTCAACATGCCATCAACATATTATACATAACGGTAATGTATACGATTTAGGAACATAGAACATAGAACAATACAGCACAGAACAGGCCCTTCGGCCCACGATGTTGTGCCGCACTTCTATCCTAGATTAAGCACCCATCCATGTACCTATCCAAATGCCACTTAAAGGTCGCCAATGATTCTGACTCTACCACTCCCTCGGGCAGCGCATTCCATGCCCCCACCACTCTCTGGGTAAAGAACCCACCCCTGACATCTCCCCTATACCTTCCACCCTTCACCTTAAATTTATGTCCCCTTGTAACACTCTGTTGTACCCGGGGAAAAAGTTTCTGACTGTCTACTCTATCTATTCCTCTGATCATCTTATAAACCTCTATCAAGTCACCCCTCATCCTTCGCCGTTCCAACGAGAAAAGGCCGAGAACTCTCAACCTATCCTCGTACGACCTACTCTCCATTCCAGGCAACATCCTGGTAAATCTTCTCTGCACCCTCTCCAAAGCTTCCACATCTTTCCTAAAGTGAGGCGACCAGAACTGCACACAGTACTCCAAATGTGGCCTAACCAAAGTCCTGTACAGCTGCAACATCACCTCACGACTCTTGAATTCAATCCCTCTGCTAATGAACGATAATACTCCATAGGCCTTCTTACAAACTCTATCCACCTGAGTGGCAACCTTCAAAGATCTATGTACATAGACCCCAAGATCCCTCTGTTCCTCCACCTGACCAAGAACCCTACCATTAACCCTGTATTCCGCATTCTTATTTGTTCTTCCAAAATGGACAACCTCACACTTGGCAGGGTTGAACTCCATCTGCCACTCCTCAGCCCAGCTCTGCATCATATCTAAGTCCCTCTGCAGCCGACAACAGCCCTCCTTCACTGTCCACAACTCCACCTATCTTTGTATCATCTGCAAATTTACTGACCCATCCTTCGACTCCCTCCTCTAAGTCATTAATAAAAATTACAAACAGCAGAGGACCCAGAACTGATCCCTGCGGAACTCCACTTGTAACTGGACTCCATGCTGAATATTTACCATCTACCACCACTCTCTGACTTCGACCGGTTAGCCAGTTTTCTATCCAATTGGCCAAATTTCCCTCTATCCCATGCCTCCTGACTTTCCGCATGGGGAACCTTATCAAAAGCCTTACTAAAATCCATGTACACTACATCCACTGCTCTACCCTCATCCACATGCTTGGTCACCTCCTCGAAGAATTCAATAAGACTTGTAAGGCAAGACCTACCCTTCACAAATCCGTGCTGGCTGTCCCTAATCAAGCAGTGTCTTTCCAGATACTCGTAAATCCTATCCCTCAGTACCCTTTCCATTACTTTGCCTACCACAGAAGTAAGACTAACTGGCCTGTAATTCCCGGGGTTATCCCTATTCCCTTTTTTAAACAGGGGCACAACATTCGCTACTCTCCAGTCCCCTGGTACCACCCCCGTTGCCAGTGAAGACGAGAAGATCATTGCCAACGGTACTGCAATTTCCTCTCTTGCTTCCCACATAATCCTAGGATATATCCCGTCAGGCCCGGGGGACTTGTCTATCCTCAAGTTGTTCAAAATGTCCAACACATCTTCCTTCCTAACAGGTATCTCTTCTAGCTTATCAGTCCGTTTCACACTCTCCTCTTCAACAATACGGTCCCTCTCGTTCGTAAATACTGAAGAGAATTACTTGTTCAAGACCTCTCCTATCTCTTCCGACTCAATACACAGTCTCCCACCACTGTCCTTGATCGGACCTACCCTCGTTCTCGTCATTCTCAGGTTTCTCACATACGCATAGAATGCCTTGGGGTTATCCTTGATCCTATCCGCCAAGGATTTTTCATGCCCTCTCTTAGCTCTCCTAATCCCTTTCTTCAGGTCCCTTCTGGCTATCCTGTATCCCTCCACTGCTCTGTCTGAACCTTGTTTCCTCACATTTATGTAAGCCTCCTTCTTCCTCTTTACTAGACATTCAACCTCCCTCGTCAACCAAGGCTCCCTCACACGACCATTTCTTTCCTGCCTGATCGGTACATGCATATCAAGGACACGTCGTATCTGCTCCTTGAAAAAGTTCCACATTTCCACCACATCCTTCCCTGACAGCCTATGCTCCCAACGTATGCTCCTCAAATTCTGTCTTACAGCATCGTAATTTCCCTTCCCCCAATTGTAAAAACTTCCTTGTTGTGCGCACCTATCTCTCTCCATAACCAAGGTGAAAGTCACAGAATTGTGGTCACCATCACCAAAATGTTCACCCACTAACAAGCCCACCACTTGTCCCGGTTCGTTACCGAGTACCAAATCCAATATGGCCTCCCCTCTGGTTGGACAATCTACACACTGCGTTAGAAAAGCTTCCTGGACACACTGCACAAACACCGCCCCATCCAATCTACTTGATCTAAAGAGCTTCCAATCAATATTTGGGAAGTTGAAGTCGCCCATGACTACGACCCTGTGGCTTCTGCACCTTTCCAAAATCTGTTTCCCAATCTGTTTCTCCACATCTCTGCTGCTATTGGGGGGCCTATAATAAACACCCAACAAAGTGACTGCACCTTTCCTATTTCTGACTTCAGCCCATACTACCTCCAGAGGCAGATCCCCCTCAAACTTCCTTTCTGCAGCCGTTATACCATTTCTAATTAGCAATGCCACCCCCCCTCCTTTTTTACCACCCTCCCTAATCTTACTGAACAAGAGGAGCTCTTCAGGCCTGCTTTGCTATTTGATAAATTAGCCTCTAATTCCTGTAGATTCCATATACTCATTGATTCCCTTCAATCAAGAATCTATCCAACTTGGGTTTCAGCATATGGAATAACCCTACATTTTTAATATTAGTACCTCCTGTTAATTTTTAATGGTTGGTTTCTTCTTTTTCTTTATGATAAGAATTCTTTTTTTATCGATGCGCTTCTCTATACGAAGAATATTATTATATTGAAAAGCATGCAGAAAAGATTTACAGCATGTTAAGGGCACTGGAAAGTTTAAATTATAATAGGAGACTGGATAGGCTGGGACTTTCTTCCCCTGCAGCATAGGAGGTCAAGGGGTAACATTATTGAGGTTTATGAAATCGTGACGGGCACACATAAAGTGAATAGCCAAGGTCTTTTCCCTAGGATGGGAAACTACAAAGACTAGAGGATGTATTTTTTAAAGTGAGAAGGGAAAGATTTAAAGGGGACCTAAGGGCAACTTGTTACAGAGGGTGATTCGTATGTGGAGTGAACTGCCAGAAGGAGTGGTGAATGGAGGTGCAGTTACAACATTTAAAAGACATTCAGACAGGTCATGGATGGGAAAGGTTGAGAGGGACAGGGGCCAAACACAGGCAAATGAGACTAGTTTAGTTCGGAAACTTGGTCAACATGTTTGAGTTGGACTAAAAGGTCTGTTTCTGTGCTGCGTCACACTGTGACTGCTTTTCTCTTCAGGAAGTGGAGCCCCTGAAATCCTCTGAGAAACTTTGCCGACAGCTCATCTACCACCTAACCCCACATTCCAAGTGGCACAGGCAGACTGTGCCCAGGCAGAAGTCACAAACCTGGTAAGCACAAGCACTTGTATTCAAGAGATTTGATGATAATTCTCTCTCAGAGCTGCTGAGCTTCCCCCTCGCTGGAAATGTTTCTCATTATATTCAGCAGGATTAAAATTAAGGAAGCAATGTTTTAAACAGAGTCTGAATATTATTGCTGCTGAAAAGCAAGAGATCAATCGAATCCAAAATGAAGAAATGAAGCCAATGTGAATCTGATGCATCAATGAGAAACCAGGCGTGAATGTTGTGGTATTGAAGAATTCAACATACATTTATAATGACTAATTATGATGTAAGCATTATTTTCCTCAAGTATACAAGCAACTGGGCAAATGTTAAGCTATTACACCGTAGCAGAGAGCAGCAGGTTTTCAATGGAATGCTACACTCCAAATGATCCAGAATAAGATAAAGCTTAAAATCTTTTTACCTCTCAGGTCACATGCTATGATGCAGTGATGATACCATGAACGTGTCTCTTAAAGGTACACTGACCATGTGGCATATCAAACATTACAGAGTCATAGAATCCCCACAGTATTGAAAGAGGCCATTCAGCCCATCGGATCTACACCAACCATCCAAAGGGCATCCCGCCCAAGCCCAAACCCATCCCATCCCTATAATCCTGTATTTTCCATGACTAGCACTTAGCCTGCACATCCCTGGACACTATGGGACAATTTACCATTGCCAATCCACCTAAGCTACTCATCTTTGGATTGTGGGAGGAAACCAGACATCCCAGAGGAAACCCACGCAGACACATGGGGAATGTGCAAATTCCACACAGACAGTCACTCCAGGGTGGAATCGAACCCTGGTCCCTGGCAGTGCTAACCACTGTGCTGCCCTAAATGGCAAATGTTGAGGAAGTTGGACTTGTTTAGCTGAGAAAAGAACATCTCTTGAACAGGGTCTGATTAAAGTGGTGAGAAACAAAAGAAATTGACAAAACTGTTGCAATGAAATAATTCATTGTGCTGTATGTTTCAAGTTGGAGGAAAGTTAACTTCAGTTTATACAAAGAAGAATGGACAGCCACTGGTGGGTAGTGCTAGGTAATTGGAGTTATAATTAGTGACATGGGTGATTCGGTGACGTTTGTTAAGAAAGTAAAAAGTGACAGTTTTTTACACAAAGAGTAAAGAAAGGTGAAATCAGGGCCAAGTCAGTAATGATCGTTTCTCGTGGAACTATGCTCTGCTGACTCAGATGTAGGTTGTAAGTGTAAAGCCACAATGAACAAATGTGTAGTTACAAACATACCTAAGCCTAGATACACTGGCATGGTTATGGTTCATCACATTGTAGCAGCATCATACAGGAACCCACAGTGGGAATCTCAAAACAGATGTCACAAATATAGTGTTAAAAAAGGAATAATTTTGTGTTGACTGAGTGACAGTATCATACTTCCACAATGTCAGTGCACACTCCCACAGTGCCAGTGCCCCACTCCCACAGTGCCAGTGCCCCACTCCCACAGTGCCAGTGCCCCACTCCCACAGTGCCAGTGCCCCACTCCCACTGTGCCAGTTTTCCACACCCATGATTTCAAAGCCCTAATGCCATAGAACTAGTTTCTCTTGCTCCCTGAGTTTCAGTGCAGCACACTTATAGAACATAGAACATAGAACAATACAGCACAGAACAGGCCCTTCAGCCCACGATGTTGTGCCGAACTTCTATCCTAGATTAAGCACCCATCCATGTACCTATCCAAATGCCGCTTAAAGGTCGCCAATGAATCTGACTCTACCACTCCCTCGGGCAGCGCATTCCATGCCCCCACCACTCTCTGGGTAAAGAACCCACCCCTGACATCTCCCCTATACCTTCCACCCTTCACCTTAAATTTATGTCCCCTTGTAACACTCTGTTGTACCCGGGGAAAAAGTTTCTGACTGTCTACTCTATCTATTCCTCTGATCATAGTCACAGTGTCTCACACTCCACCAGTGTTAGTGCATCTGGCTCCCAAAGTACCAATAAATATTCTGTCCACAGTGCATTTTCTACAATGTCCATGTTTCCCATTCCCTGGCGCCAGTGTTTCAGGTTCTCCCCATAGCATCAATGCTTCCCTCCCACAGTGAATTGTTACCAATTTCCGAAAGTTGCAGTCTCTTAGATTTCTCAATGCCAGTCTCACAGTGCCAGTCCTGCGGTCTCACACTGTCAGTGTCCCAATCTCACATTGCTAGGTTTCACTCCCACCCCACCCCCCCCACCTTGCTTATCAAAATATATTTCCCAAATGGAAAGGGGGTTGCAAGTAGCCAGTAGAGCAATGACTCATTCAGTGGGAACCTTGAATCTTTTAGTTTCTGAAGCTAGCGAGGACTCTGGGGCTGCAAGGTAGAAATGTGAAATCAGGTTCTGTTAGTTTGAACATATGATGAGTACACACCAGCAGCTTACTGCCCAGACATCAATGCACATTGTGGTTTTTAATTGGTATTGTCAGGACTTGCAGTGAAAGCAGGCAGAGTGCATGGGTTCAGCTCAGAATTTGGTTCTGTCTGCTCATTATGCTGCTGTTGCCATGGTGAATAACAGGAAATGAGGATTCTGTGATCACCAGGGGAGTAGGTACTGTCAATGCCATGTGTATACATAGAACGATTGGGCTCCTATCTCTATTAACTGAACAGCAGCAAACTACATATGGAGACCGCTGAAAATCAGGAAGGATTAAATCTCTACAGTCACAATGAAACATGTGTAAAATTCAGTCTGAGCATATTCTTCATACTGAGATTGAAATTCGAGCAACTTACCCCCTTCCTACATATTAAGCAGATTATAAGAAACTCCGTGGGGGGTGGTAAGATACCTGCAAATCTTTGGATGCCGTACTGTAACTATGAGATGCTGGTGAGATCACATCTGGATTCCTGTTAGGGTTATCGTGGCTGAAGTGTTTCAAAATAGTTGGAAATCATTCTCAGTTGACATAAAATGGCTGAGCAAGAATTCTAACTGAAACAGCAGCTTCCATAATCTATAACTGTCAGCCAGACTAATTTGCTGCCTTTATAGAAAGAGAAAAATCCAACACAACTAGCTTAAGATGACATTAAGATTCATTTAACTGGTGGCATGGAATGACCATATGAGTCCCTTGACACTCAGGTCCACTTCAAACATTTATTGTTTTACACTAGTGGGCAGGCCAGGAACTCCTCCACTGAATAAAAGGAAACATGCAGTTTAAGTACAGTCACTCAGCCCATTTCAGCTGGCTATCATTCAGAGATCTGGGGCTCTTAACATCATGTGAACATTGATCAGTGTGTGGGCTGACCCTTCCCATCTATCGAGCAGCATTCTTCAAAACTGTACCTCATTTAACTATCTGCTTCTGTTCCACAAGGCCCAATGTATGAATTTCACAAGAATCGTCACGAGTTATCTTAATCTACTTAACCTTATAGTTTAACTTCAAACAACATTCTACGGAAACTGCTGTTTCAGCTGAAATTGTTCCTCAGCCATTTTACGTCAACTGAAAACCACTTTCAACCATTTTATGCTGCTTAAGCCATGGGCAGTCCTAACAATTACCCTCTGGGTAAAGACCAGCAAGATAAAGCCCTTTAACTGAGCCTAATGCTCAATTTATTTCACTGGGTATAGCATGCCCCATTCTGGCCAGTCACGTGATTTAAGGAATTCTAACTGGTTAAGTCAAGTCAATATGTCCTGCTGTTGACAGCACTTCATGTTGTTCCCTAATTAAGGCCTGGATTTTTTTTTAATCTTCTGGGTAATGCAAGATGGATTATGTGAAAAAAGTTGTGGCTGTAAAATATGCTCCTTTTTTGAGGTATTTTAGGTGTTAGTGGTGATTTCCTTGAATTCCCAGGAGGAGCAATTACTATTTTATATGCCGTTGCATTGTTTTGGAACTTTGAGGGAGAAAATATCAAAACAACAGCACTTTAAAAGGGAGGTAGACAGACGAAAGCAGCGACCACTCGATCCAAGAAAGAAACCTACAAATCTGCACAGTTACTGCCTTTGCTGTTCGAGTTTGAGTATCTCTGGACATCAGAGTGCATCTAGGAAACATGAACAAACAGTAACTGACCTTGGAGGAACCTGTGTTGAAGAGCTCACAGCACATGAGCAGATAAGTCATGCTAAGTTGCCCATATGGTGAATGGGTCTGGGTGGGTTACTCTTTGAAGGGTTGACATGGACTTGTTGGGCCAAAAGGCCTCTTTCCATACTATAGGGAATCTAATAAAATAAAAGGGACTCTCGAGGGAATATAGCACAAACAGCCAACTTTCTGATACCGATAATGGCTCTAATGTAACATGGGGTATATTAGGTTCCAAATGATCAATTGTGATAGGGGGCTGTCTAGTCAGAGGCACAGACAGACGTATCTGCGGCTGGCAGCGAGATATCAGAATGGTGTGTTGCCTCCCTGCTGCCAGGATCAAGGATATCTCAGAGAGGGTGCAGAATGTTCTCACGGGGGAGAGGGACCAGCAGGAGGTCATTGCATACGTTGGAACCAATGACATAGGAAGGGAAAAAGGATGATATTCTGATGGGAGAATATCAAAAGTTAGGCAGGAATTTTAAAAGGTGGTCTTAGAGGGTAGTAATATCTGGATTAAACCTGGAGCTATGAACTAGTGAAGGTAGGAATAGGAGGATAGAGCAGAAGAATACGTGGCTGAGGAGCTGGTGCATGGGAGAAGGGTTCACATTTTTGGGTCATTGGAATCTCTTCTGGTGTAGATGTGATCTGTACAAGAAGGATGGATTGCACCCGAATTGGAAGGGGATTAGTATACTGGCAGAAGATTTGCTCGAGCTCCTTGGGAGGATTTAAACTAGTAAGTGGGGGAGGACCCAGGGAGATAGTGAGGAAAGAGATCAATCTGAGACTGATACAGTTGGGAAAAGTAGCACGTCAAACAGTCAGGGAAGGCAGGGACAAAACAGAGAACAAGGTTGGACTAATAAATTAAGCTGCATTTATTTCAATGCAGGTGGTCGAACAGGGAAGGCAGATGAACTCAGGTCATGGTTAGGAACATGGGACTGGGATATCATAGCAATTCCAGAAACGTGGCTGAGGTTTGGTCAGGACTGGTAACTTAATGTTCCAGGATACAAATGCTGTAGGAAGGATAGAAAGCGGGAAGGGGGGATCAGGAGAGGAGGAGGAGTGGCATTTTTAATAAGGATTATGGCGGTACTTGGGGAAGATGTTCCTGGGAATACATGCAGGAAAGTTATTTGAGTGAAACTGAGAAATAAGAAAGGGATGATCACCTTATTGCGATTGTATTATGCTCAGCAGGAAATTGAGAAACAAATTTGCAAGATTTCAGTTAACTGTAAGAATAATAGGGTGGTTATGGTAGGGGATTTTAACTTCCCAAACATGGATTGTGACAGCCATAGTGTTAAGATTTCAGATGGACAGGAACTTGTTAAATGTGTACAACAAAATCTTCTGATTCCGTGTGGATGTACCTACTAGAGAAGGAGCAAAACCTGACTTCCTCTTGGGAAATAAGCAGGGCAAGTGACTGAGGTGTCAGTGGGAGAGCAGTTTGGGGTCAGCGACCATAATTCTGTGTTACAAAATAGTAATGGAAAAGGATGGACCAGATCTAAAAGTTGAAGTTCTAAATTGGAGGAAGGCCACTTTTGATGGTATTAGGCAAGAATGGTCAAAAGTTTACTGGGGGGCAGATGTTTGCAGGTAAAGGGACAGCTGGAAAATGGGAAGCCTTCAAAAATGAGATAACGAGATTCCAGAGACAGTATATTCCTGTTAGGCTGAAAGGCAAGGCTGGTAGGTGTAGGGAATACTGGATGACTAGAGAAATTGAGGTTTTGGTTAAGAAAAAGAAGGAAGCATATATCAGGTATCAACAGGAGAGATCGAGTGAATTCTTAGAAGAGTATAAAGGCAGTAAGAGTATACTTAAGAGGGAAATCAGGAGGGCAAAAAGAGGACATGAGATAGTTTTGGCAAATAGCATTCAGGAGAATCCAAAGTGATTCTATGAATACATTAAAGACAAAAGGGTAACTAGTGAGACAATAGGGCCCCTCAAAGATCAGCTAGGTAGCCAATGTGCACAACCGCAGGAGATGGGGGCGATACAGAATAAGTATTTTGCATCAGTGTTTACTGTGGAGAAGGATATTGAAGATGGAGAATGTGGGAAAATAGATGGTGACATCTTGAAAATGTCCATATTACAGAGGAGGAGGTGCCGGATGTCTTAAAATACATAAAGGTGGATAATGGTAAGGTCCTAGGGAGTGTTGCTGAACAAAGTGCAGGTTCATAGCTCCTTGAAAGTGGAGTCGCAGGTAGATAGGATAGTGAAGAAGGCATTTGGTATGCTTTCCTTTATTGGTCAGAGTATTGAGTACAGGGGTTGGGAGGTCATGTTGCAGCTGTACAGGACATTGGTTAGGACACTGTTGGAATATTGCGTGCAATTCTGGTCTCCTTCCTATCGGAATGATGTTGTGAAACTTGAAAGGGTTCAGCAAAGATTTACAAGGATGTTGCCAGGGTTGGAGGATCTGAGCTACAGGGAAAGGCTGAACAAGCTGGGGGTGTTTTCCCTGGAGCGTCGGAGGCTGAGGGGTGACCTTATAGAGGTTTACAAAATTATGAGGGGCATGGATAGGATAAATAGGCAAAGTCTTTTCCCTGGGATCAGGGAGTCCAGAATCAGAGGGCATAGGTTTAGGATGAGAGGGAAAAGGTATAAAAGAGATCTAAGGGGCAACTTTTTCACCCAGAGAGTGGTACATGTATGGAGGATAGAGCAGAAGAATACGTGGCTGCCAGAGGATGTGATGGAGGCTGGTACAATTGCAACATTTAAGAGGCATTTGGATGGGTATATGAATAGGATGGGTTTGGAGGGATATGGGCCGGGTGCTGGCAGGTGGGACTAGATTGGGTTGGGATATCTGGTTGGCATGGACAGATTGGACCGAAGGGTATGTTTCCATGCTGGACATCTCTAATACTCTATGAGGTGTACTCTAGAACTCTGTGGGAAGCTAGAGAAGTGATTCCTGGGCCTCTTGCTGATAGTCACAGGTGAGGTGCCAGAAGACTGGAGGTTGGCTAACATGGTGCCACTGCTTAAGAAAGGTGGTAAGGACAAGTCAGGGAACTATAGACCAGTGAGCAATTCCTGAAGAAGGGCTTATGCCCGAAACGCCGATTCTCCTGCTCCTTGGATGCTGCCTGACCTGCTGTGCTTTTCCAGCAACACATTTTTCAGCTCTGGTGTGGCTGCACTTGGAGTCTTGCATACAGTTCTTGTCACTGCATTATAAGAAGGATGTGGAAGCTTTGGAAAGGATTCAGGAAAGATTTAGTAGGATGTTGCCTGGTATGGAGGGAAGGTCTTAATAGAAAAGGCTGAGGGACTTGAGGTTGTTTTTGTTAAAGAGAAGATTGAGAGGTGACTTAATAGAGACATATAAGATAATCAGAGGGTTAGATAGGGTGAACAGTGAGAGCCTTTTTCTTCAGATGGTGATGGCTAGCATGAGGGGACATGGCTTTAAATTAAGGGGTGTTAGATATAGGACAGATGTCAGTGGTAGTTTCTTTACTCAGAGTAGTAGAGGCATGGAATCCCCTGCCTGCAACAGTAGCAGACTTGCCAGTTTTAAGGACATTTAAATGGTCATTGGATAAACACATGGATGAAAATGGAATAATGTAGGATAGATTGGTTCACAGGTCGGCGCAACATCAAGGGCCTGTACTGTGCCTTAATGTTCTATGTGGTTGTGTCAGACTTCTTGAGCATTTCCAGCTCTTGTTGTTGAATGTGTATCTTCCGTGGCAGAGCCCATTCCAGGACCCAGTTGCGGCACCAGCAGTTACAAAATTGGAGGTGATGGTGGCAGCGCCAGCAGCAGCAGGAGATCCGAAGTGGTACACTCAGTGGCAGCAAGCACTCATCTCCTTCCGAGAATCCAAACTGCGGCTTGGCCTGGGTGCCTGCATAGATAAGACTAAAATAAGACTTTAATATCTGGATGTTTCTCATTCCTTTTGGCTTTGTTTCCTTTATTTGTGTTTTTAATTCCGGTTTTGTAATCAATATGTAACTAAGATGATGACGATTACGTCAGTGGAGGCAAAATGGCACAGAAGAATGCAACTTTTGTTCCAGCTGTGGTGGCATTACAGAGAGGACTCGTGCCTACCCACCAGACCTGTGACGGGGCAGTTAACAAGAAGGATTCTAAAGCTGGGCACTTTCTTTATGTTTTCATTTTTCTGTCTTTACATTCTGTGTTTGAGTTTATTTTCCTGTGCTTTAAAATGGCACTAGAGACTGGTGAGACGATACAATGCTTTTTACTGTATTTTGTAACAAGACATACATTATAATAAATAAATCCTTTCAAATGTAGTAACTGGCAGGTGATGAGTGAAGCAGAAATTGGATTTTATCACTGGGACTTTGTTTCTCAATGATTATTCTGTTGTTTATATGCAGTACTGTTCCTTGCCCCCGTATCCTGCTTTGAGCAAAGTGTTGGGGTGGTAGGTATATTTTCTAGGACTTGTCCTTTTGTGCGGTTGAATCTGGTTAAATTGCAGGAACAGGCTTGAGGGGCTGATTGGCCTACTGCTGTTCCTGTTTCTTATGGTCTTCATATGAATGCTGTATGTACTGATCAGCTCACCAATAACACCTCAACATAAGAGATTTCCTGCTCTTTTTAAATTGGACCCACTGATCTCCCAATTTGACAATTGTTGGAGGAATGAACTATAGTACAAGTCAGGGTGGCACTGAAGTTGGAGGAATGAACTATAGTACAAGTCAGGGTGGGACGATACCATGGCTTTAAGAGGTGTATTTTATCCTTTTTTTTTATTAAGAGAGATTGAGACAGAAGTGACTAGTCTAATTGAAGCCAATAAAGTAAATAGTTTGTGAGGCCCTAGTTTTTTTTTAGAAGTTAGAATAACAGATGCAGCATGAATAGTGGAGTCAGGCTCCCAAAGAACCAGGATTTTAGTTTAGCTTTCAATTATTGTTGGGGTTTTGAAGCTCCCATCCATCTCACCCTTCTACAGCAAAACCCTTGAGTTCTATCTCTCTGCCAGAATTTTCTCCTGGTGTTCTTTTCTCCTGATCTGAAGAAACATTGCATGTGAGTCAATCTATTTTACTGAATTTGCCTTTGCCAAGGGTGTGTTTACTAGATGTTACTATTTTGAAATAGTTGTTGTTAAGTCATTAGATAATCTATTATTCTGTTAAGATTTCTCAATCGAGTTGGTTAGATCAGTTCTTTACATTTTTTTTGTATTTTAACTGGGTGTGTTTTGCTTAAAACCAAGTAGTGGGACCAATCAGAGAATCCCTACAGTGTGGAAGCAGGCCATTCAGCTCATTAAGTCCACAGTGATGTTCTGAAGAGCATCCCACCCAGACCTGTAACCCTGCATTTCCCAGGGTTGGGAAATGCACCTCCCTGGACACTCTGTGTAATTTAGCACACCCAATCCATCTAACCCACACATCCTTGAATTATGGTGGAAACTGAAACACCCCGAGGAAACCCACACAGACCCGAGGATGAAACCAAATCCAGATGCCTGGTGTTGTGTGGTAGCAGTGCTAACCATTGATCCACTGTGCTGCCCACAATCAAATTATGTCTGGAACACAGCTTCTTATGCTTGCCTTTAAGAAAGTTAAAAGTTAGGGTTTAGGCAATCGCCTTGATATATTTGAAGGGGGTTGATCTGGTCCGTAACACGGGTAAGAAATAACAAGCCAGTAACAAGGAGCATTGATTCAAATAATCTATTCCTTGTTTTTCCTTTTAGCTTAAAAGTTGCATTGCAGAAAAATCTCACCAGTGATTCCCTGGATCTATCAGGAATGCCACTCTCTCCCAGGGACATTCACCGTGTGGCATATTACTTGCAGCTGAACCGAGACCATCTGACTTCCATCGATTTAAGTTTCACCGAGTTGGCAGATGAAAGCCTACGACTTTTGTTGCCCTTGCTAGCAACCCTTCCAAAACTAACCAACCTGGCACTGAATGGGAACCGACTGACACGGCTCGTTGTCAATGAAATGACCGAGATGATGAAGGAGCCAAACAAGTATCCTGCACTGTCCTGGATTGACCTAGGGAACAACGCAGACATCTGCTCCATGCCCCAGCCTCTTCTGGTGGGGCTACGGCGGCGCTGCAGCCTACAAGGGGCACTGCCCACTATCCAGGAGTACACAGAAGGACAGCCCAGTGACCAGGAGATGGTGCCAGAGGAGGAGGTCACCCACTCAGAGCAGGATGAAGATGGTCACTGGCCCACAGTGCAAAGGGAAATTGGTCCACAGGGCTGCTGCCAGAGATGATTGCGAGTTAGTGAGTGGTTTGAGTTTTTGTTCAGTAAAGGCGTGCTCTAAATCTAGTTTGGGTTTCAGCCAGTTGTTATACCCCTAGGCCAAATGAATTGCCATTTATTTGAAAGCCTATCCCAGCAAAGTATCTTTATAGATCCCATAAATTGTCCAAGAGTGAATTTTATATCTCATGATCTTCAGTCTGGGTATCATTAGACAGTGAAGCTGATGAAACTTCTTCTTTCGTTGGCTGGTAGCATCAACTCCTTAAAGAAAAGAAACAAAATGTTGACTTTTGTGCAAAAATCTTCCAAACTTTCAGAAAGGAAGATGCAATGTCAACATGGCCTGGTACATCACAACAAGAACAGGAAGCCGCTTGTCAGCTGTCCAATATATTTGTGTTTTGGTCATCACGAAACTAATGACTTTGAATATTGACTGAGTGTGTTGTGTCGTGTAGAACTGCCACATGGCTGGAGAAACACTTTCCAGCTAAAATTTTCAAGCACCGTAGAATCCACAAAGACTCACTGTGAAATATAAAAAAACCCGTCAGATATGAATCTGTCACATGTGTGTTGTGTGAGTATATCTGTGTAATTATGTGTGCATGTTGTGTATACGCATGTGTGCCTGCTCCTATTTAAATGTCATGTTAGTAATATCTTCCAGTTCTAGTGAGGAGTCTGCAGTCTTAACTGCCATGATCACTACACAGAGACTGAATCTATCCAGATCTGTCTTTTACTTGTTTCAGATTTCCAGCAACTGCTGCTTGTTAGTTTTTCCACAGATGTCGACTGACTTGTACATTTTGGCCAACTCTAAACTTTTGTACATATAACTGTATTGTTCATTTCAGCTGTGAACATAGAGAACTCTGTAACATGCCTCCAGTTGTTCATATGCTGACATCTGTGATTCAACCCCACAACCTCACCGTGGGCGGCACGGTGGCACAGTGGTTAGCACTGCTGCCTCACAGCGCCGGAGACCTGGGTTCAATTCCCGCCTCAGGCGACTAACTGTGTGGAGTTTGCACATTCTCCCCGTGTCTGCGTGGGTTTCCTCCGGGTGCTCCGGTTTCCTCCCACAGTCCAAAGATGTGCAGGTCAGGTGAATTGGCCATGCTAAATTGCCTGTAGTGTTAGGTATGGGGTTGATGTAGATGTATGGGTGGGTACGCTTCGGCGGGGCGGTGTGGACTTGTTGGGCCGAAGGGCCTGTTTCCACACTGTAAGTAATCTAAGTAATCTAATCTAAAACACCTCTCCTAACTACATTTGACAATTGTTTGTTCATTTGTTTTCCCATTTTCAGCAAAAAGTTACTTTTTATATCTTTTAAAAATCTTTCTTCTCTCACCTTAAAAATATGCCCCCTAGTCTTGAACTTCCCCACTCTAGGGAAAAGATATTCACCTTATCTATATCCCTTATGATTGTATAAATGTCACCCCACAACCTCCTATACTCCAGTGTAAAAGGTTCTACCAACTGGCTTAGTTCTGCAATTATTTCTATTTTAAGTATCATGGAATCCCCACATGACAGAGGCCGTTTGGCCCATCAAATCTGCACCGGCCCTCCGAAGAGGGTCCAGCCCAGATCCAGCCTCCCACCCTATCTCCATAACTCCATATTTAATATGGACAATCCAATTAACCTACACATCTTTGGACTGTAGGAAGAAACTGGAGTACCCAGAGGAAGCCCATGCAGACAAAGGGAGAACGTGCAATCTCCACACAGTCATAAAGCATAGACACCGATCCTTTGGTCCAACCAGTCCATGCCAACCATAATCTCAAACTAAACTAGTCCTACCTGCCTGTGTTTGACTAACATCCCTCCTTTCTTATTCATGTACTTATTCTAATATTTTTAAAATGTCACTGAAACCACATCCACTCTGGCAGTTCATTCCACATACGAACCACTCTGTGTGTAAAAAAAGGTTACTGCCTATATCTTTTTAAAATCTATCTTCTCTCACCTTAAAAATATGTCCCGTAGTCTTGCACTTCTCCACCCTAGGGAAAAGATATTCACCTTATCTGTACCTCTCATGATTTTATAAATGTCCATATTGTCACCCCTCAACCTCCTATGCTCCAGTGTAAAAGGTCCTAACCTACCAGCCCCTCATTGTAACTCAAACCTCCATTCCTGGCACCATCCTAGTAAATCTTTACACTTGGACCAGGGACCCTAGTGCTGTTAGGCAACAGTGCTAACCACTAAACCACCATGCCACACCTAAATTTAAACTTAGGTTTGTAAGTTTGCGGTCAACTCTACCAGTTCAGGTTTCCAATAGTTTTTCCCACAATGGGAACACACTTTGGGAATTGGAGTAAGAAATCATAGAAATCCACACACAAATTCTATCAGAGACTTACAAAATGAAAGCAATGTCACTAGAAGTGGAGAAAACCTTGAGTGATACTTTTAGCTGAGATAGTCGTATGCTGCATCTTGGGCAGTAGCTGACTTTGGGAAAGGAGAAAGAAGGAAAACTTATTTTTGGACAAGGGAATGGTGGAGAAGCAGGAAAATTGAGCTGATATTATAAATAGCCCATAATCAATGGAAGGGCAGGCCAGGTCTGAGGTGCTGAATGGTTATCTCATGATTACTGTGGTCCTGTCCCATCCTCCAACCAAATACCTCCACTTAACAGCTACAGTAGACGAGGTCATTGGCCAATAAACAGGTTCTCCCCGTCAACCACTTCCATTTCTGTCCTAATCCACGTCTGTCGGCTCTCCCTCTCGATAACCACATTCAAATGTCCTTGTGAATGGTCACACAAGAGGTCATTCTGAGAAAGCACTGACCGTGAGCTGCTCATGATTCCCCTGGTTCAGCTAGTAACACTGTCAGTGCTGAGTTCCAAGTTTCACAAGACGTCAAAGGCTGCCATAGTGGAGCAACTCTGAGGGATAGTTAGAAACATAGGAGCAGGAGTAGGCCCAGTCCCTCGTGCCTCCCCTGCTATTCAATGAGACCATTGATAATCTGTGACTGAACTGCATATGTCTGCCATGGGCCTGTATCTCAGTGCTAAATAAAAAATGTCTCTCATATTAAAATTTGACAGTTAATTAGCATTGACCACCATTTGAGGGAGAGAATTCCAAGCTTCCACTGTTTGCATGTAGCAGTCTATTCTGACATCTCTCCTGAATGGCTTGGCCCTAATTCTTAGACTATGCCTCCTGGTTCTAGAATCTTCAACCAGTGGAAATAGTTTTATCTTTATCTACCTGTCTTTTTTTGTTTATATCCTGAAGACCTCAATTAGATTGTCCCTTAACCTTCTAAATTGTAGACAATAAACATCTATTTTTTCCTTATAACATAACCCCTGAAGTCCAGGTATCATCCCTGTGTCAAACTCCCTCCAGGGTCAAATCATCCTCCCCAAGGTGTGGTGCCCAGATCTGCTCCTCATAGTCCTCAAAGTGGGGTCTAACCTGGGTTTTGTATAACTTATAGCATGACATCTGCATCTTTATACTCCACCCCTCAGATATGAAGGTCAGCATTCCATTAGCCGCCTTGACTATTTTCTGCAACTGTTTGTGGCATTTTAAAAAGCTATGCATCTGAAACTCAAATTTCATTGGACATCAACGATATTTAACTTTGTGCCTTTTAAAAGTATCCTGATCCATCCTTTTTCAGTCCAAAATGGATAACCTAATGCTTGCTTATATTAAAATCCATCTGCAACAGCTTTGCCCATTCACCTAATAAATCAATATCTTGTTGCAATTTTATGCTGTCATCAACACTGTCTATTAGGTTGCCCAATTTTGTGTCCTCAACAAATCTGGATATTTGACTTTACATGCCATTATCCAAGTCATTAACTAATATTGTGAATAATTGAGGCCCCGATGGAACACCACTAGTCACATCCTGCCAGTTTGAGTACTTACCCATTATTCTAACTATCTGTTTCCTGCCACTCAATCAATTTACTATGTCAGTAATTTGTCATTAGTTCTATGGGCTTCCACCTAAGCTAACAGTTTCTTGTCTCGGACTTTAAACAACATGCATTGACTTAACTCTGTCTACCACCTTTGGCACCTCTTCAAAAAACTGGAGATGATTTGTCAGGCATGACCTACCCTTTATGAATCTATGCTGACTCTCCCTGATAAACCTTTTGAGGTGATCAGTTACACTGTCCTTACTTATAGAATCCAACAATGTTCCTACTTCAGATGTCAGTGCTGTCTCTCTGATGTGACATGTGATACCCCACTTTCAGGAAGATGATCTCAATGGCATTGTTTGCTGCACCACTGGTCATCCATTTTCAGCCTAATGCCACCATGTCAGGTGAGGGTCTTTGGACGTGCTGTAAGACAAACTTCACAGCAAATCAATTGAAGAAAGGCCGCAGTCTTATGGAATTCTGTGTTCTATTGGGAACCTGACCTGGTATAAACAGAACCTGTGATATAATAATAATGTCATAAAAGTGTCATTGTGTTTCTATGTCCTTCAATAAATTATTTGGATATAATTACATCTGCCACTTGTTTGGAGTTAGAGATAACTGAGCAATACTAACAGAGAACAGAAATTGGGGTTTCAGATTATTGAGGAACATGGTGGCACAGTGGTTAGCACTGCTGCCTCACAGCGCCAGAGACCTGGGTTCAATTCCCGCCTCAGGCAACTGTCTGTGTGGAGTTTGCACATTCTCCCCATGTCTGCATGGGTTTCTTCCGGGTGCTCCGGCTTCCTCCCTACCCCAAAAATGTGCAGGTTAGGTGAATTTGCCATCTGGGTGGATTGCTCTTCGGAGGGTCAGTGTGGACTTGTTGGGCTGAAGGGCCTGTTTCCACACTGTAAGTAATCTAATTATTGGAGAAAAGTTGTAGGAGGTACAGATTATTGAGGAGTGTAAATAGTGAACAGTTACTGGAGTGAGGCCATGTATCTCTGGCAAGTTGCCTGACAATAAACTTTATCAGACACTAAAAAACTGCAGATGCTGGAATCCAAAGTAGACTGGCAGGAAGCTGGAAGAACACAGCAAGCCAGGCAGCATCAGGAGGTGGAGAACTTGACATTTTGGGTGTAACTCTTCTTCAGGACTGGGGGTGAGTGTGAGGGGGAGCTGCAGATAAAGGGGGTGGTGGAGCAGGGGGTGAAGTGGGATAGGTGAAGACACATAGAGGGTACGACCTTACTGGTCATGGGAGGAATGAATCCAATTGGTGGCAGGGAGGAGTGGAATTGAGGGGAGAGGAGCTGGGAAGGGATTGGGGGATGGGAAGGGAGGTTATTTGAAATTGGAGAAGGGCATCAAGTGAAGTGTCCAGATGGAGATAATACCTGAGGAGAAACTACAATATAAAGTCAGCTAGATGTATTAGCGTCAGATTTCTGTACATTCTGACACTGTTTGGGTTCCAACAGGGCCACTCAGCTCTTAACCTTATATTCAAACATGGACAAAAAAGCTGAATTGTACAGATTTTTAAAAAATTCATACTCTGGATGTGGGTGTTGCTGCCTGGCCATTATTTGTTGCCCATCTCTTATTGTCCTTGAGAAAGTGAGCTGCCTTTGTGAACTGCTGCAGTTCACATTCCTTTAGGTAGACCCAAAATGCCGTGAGCAAGAGAATTCCAGCACTTTGCCCCAGTGACAGTGAAGGAACGGCAATATATTTTCAAGTCAGGATTGCAAGTGCTTGGTGGGGGGGGGGGGGAAGGGGGGGAGATCTTGCAAGTGGTGATGTTCCTATGTATCTGCAACCCTTGTCCTTCTAGATGAAAATGGTCATATGTTTGTCAAAAGATCTTGGGTAAATTTCTGTAGTGCATCTTGCAGACAGTACACACTGCTGCTACGACTGAGCAGCAATGATGGAAGGAGTGGATGCTTGTGAATGTGGGGACAGTCAAGCGAGCAGTTTTGTCGTGTCACCACTTCAGAGCATCTATGCCCTCCATTCTGATTGAACTCCCCTCCAGCACCACCTGTCTTGTGCTTTTTGTCGAGCGTCTTGAACATTTTTGGAGCTACACCAATCCAGGCAAATAGAGAGAATTCAATCACATCCTGATGTGACTTGTAGACGGTGAACAGGCTTTGGGGAGTGAAAAGATGAGTTACTTGCCACAGGATTCCTAGACTCTGACCTGCTTGTGTAGCCACCACATTTATATGACAAGTCCACTTGAGTTTCTGAATTCAACTTGTGGCCACTGTGTTTATGGAGTGAGCCCAATTGAGTTTCTGCTCAAGGGTAACCTCCAAATGGGGGATTCAATGATAGTGACACCATTGAATGTCAAGGAGTGGTGATTAGATTGTCCCATAGTAGAGATGGTCATTGTACAGCATTTGTTGGCACAAATGTTACTTGCCACTTATCAGCCCAAGCCTGGATATTGTCCAGATTTTGTTGCATTTGAACATGGACTTCTTCAGTATCTGAGGAGTCTTGAATGGTGCTGAACATTGTGCAAATATTGGAAAAGATTCCCACTTATGACCTTAGATGGAGGGAAGATCATTGATGAAGCAGCTGAAGACAGCTGAGATTAGGACACTATCCTGAGGAACTCATGCAGAGATGTCTTGAAGCTGAGGTGACTGGCCTCCAATAACCACAACGTTCTTCCTTTGTGCCAGGTTTCCCCCGATTCCCATTGGTTCCAGTTTTTGCTTGGGCACCTTGATGCCACACTTGGTCGAATGCAGTCTTGATGTAAAAGGCTGTCACTCTCATCTCACCTCTAGAATTTAGGTCTTTTGTCCTGACTGTATGCTACTGCATGATAAAGTATTAGGGTTAGGGAGGACACCGGTATACTGATAGGACATATTCAGGGATGGTAATGGTGGTGCCTCAGACATTGTAAGCTATGATTTCATGAGTATGATTATTTAAGGCTTTTGCTTAACTAGTTTGTGAGACAACTCTGTCAATTTTGACACAAGTCCCCAGTTCATTAGTATGGAGGACCTGGCAGGATTGTTAGGGTGGGTGCTGCACAGAAACACCAGAGCAGTGGGGGGATTAAATCACATGGACAAGTTTCATAAACAGGCTTTGCGACTCCTCAAGTTTAGAAGTTGCTGGATGATCTGATAGAAGTGTAGACAGGGTACACATGGAGAACTTATTTCTAAAGCATAAGAACAAATCCTTTAAATTAGAACTAACTAAAGAATTAAATCAAGAAATACTTCTTCACATGAAGAAAATAGAAATCCGGAATAATAATGTGCTGTAGAAACTCAGCAGGTCTGGCAGCACCTCTAGAGAAAGAAACAAGAGTTAATGGTTTGAATCTGATGCGACTTCTTATGAACAGAAAGTGGCTGGAAAATGTTGGTTTTACACTATAGATGAAATGGCGGGCAAGTGGAACAGATTGTGATGGTGCCAAGAATCAAAGACAAAGACAATGACTATGGTGGCAAAAGAGTTATTGAGATGGAAAATAGGTGTAAGTGATAGGTGCAGAGAGGAGACAATGGGTTCACTTTGCTGACAGCAAAAAGACAGGTGGTGCTGGGGGGGTTCAATCAGAATGGAAGGCATTATATGTTCTGAAGTTGGTGACCTCAATATTGAGTTCTCTGAAGCTAAAAAGTATCTGAGCAGAAAATGGCATTGAGTTTTATTGCAGCACTATAGCAGGCCCAGGATAGAAATGTTAGCATGGGAGGCAAAGTGGTTCCTGATGAGGGACTTATGCCCAAAACATCGACTCTCTTGCTCCTTGGATGATGCCTGACCTCCTGTGCTTTTCCAGCGCCACACTTTTTGACTTTCCAGCATCTGTAGTCCTCAATTTCTCTCCAGGTGATTTATTGAAATGGAAAGCAACTGGAAAGTCAGTGAAATTCCTGCAGACAGAACAGAGGTGTTCCCTGAAGCAGTCACCCGCTCTGCGTGTGGTCTCACCAATGTAAAGGGAACTGCAATGTGAGTAGTGAATACAGTCGATCTGTCTCCCCAAAAAACTGGATGCTGAAGCTACCTGACAGGAAGAAAGGTGCAGATTGATGGAAGATTCAGATCACCCATCTTAATACAACAGCAGAACAGGCTTAAGGGTTGAATGATCTCGATCATGTGCTGGCACTGCAGATCACCTGGTGCTCAAAACTGCCATTGGCAAATGTGCAGTAACAGTTTCTATACCATAAGGATGGGGTAGGGGATAGGGACATACAAACCAATGACACAACAGGGTCAAAATTAAATGATGCACCTGCCTCAGGCAGCAGTAAGGGGCCAATATTCACTGAGGCACAGGGATATTGGCTGGCAGCATTTTATTTAAATATTGATTCGCAAGGGCATCACTGGCTAGGCCAGAGGGCATTTAAGAGTCATCATTGCCATGGGAGTCATGCGTAGGTCAAGTAAGCATTCACTACTGGGCCCAAGGTCAATGCTTTGGAACAGTCACCAGTATGTTGCTGAAAACATGGCCAAAGGAGGAGTGTTATCCAGTCTTACAGTTTCAGGGCTAGAGTACCACTGCTCAACCTCAACACAAGAGTGTCTATAATGGTAAGGCTTGTCAGAACAACCCTTTCCATATCTTGCCTGCTCCACTGTGAGGCTGAGAGATGATGTAAAGCACCTGAAAACAATAACTAGTGGCTTCTTGTCATATCACATGTACCAACTAGTTTGATCAATGTTAATTTGCTGTTTCCTTGGTAACCTACATCATTCCTACTGCAAACAGGCTCTCTGAGAAAAGTTGCGGATCTAATTCAGAGTGACAGCTGAGAAGCCAGGATAGGTCTATCGATTCACTGGAAGTCTTCCCCTAGTGATGATCAAAATAACATTATGACTCAAGCAATGTGTCTATTGCACTGTAGGAAACAAGTTCCAGCTCATCGTTGACGATTGGAGAATCTCCTCCGCACTCTGTTCCTTCAATAATTAATGTTGTCAGCTCTGAAGCCGAAAGCTCTGAGTTCAAATCCAGTTTCATGTCGGGTACACTTATGATCCCATTCTGCGAGCTCCAAGCCCCGAATCTTGCCAGTAGGAGGTTTTAAATTCAAGTGATTGGATTTTTCAGAGTACAGGGTTGTTTATCTGCAGGCAAGCCTCATTAATTGGAAACAAAAGTACTACACCTATTGTCACAACTGTTGATCAATGTCCAATCTTAGCATTCAACTAGATCACATAACCTGACGTATAGAACATTGGATACTACAGCGCAGTACAGGCCCTTGGGTCCACGATGTTGCACCGACCTATGAAACCTATCTATCCTACACTATTCTATTTTTATCCATATGTCTATCTAATGACCATTTAAATGCCCTTAAAGTTGGCAAGTCTACTACTGTTGCAAGCAGGGCGTTCCACACCCCTACTATTCTCAGAGTAAAGAAACTACCTCTGACATCTGTCCTATATTTATCATCCCTCAATTTAAAGCTATGCCCCTCATGTTAGCCATCACCATCCAAGGAAAAAGGCTCTCACTGTCCACCCTACCTAACCCTCTGATTATTATGTTTCAATTAAGTTACCTCTCAACTTTCTTCTCTCTAACAAATACAGTTTCAAGTCCTTCAGCCTTTCTTCATAAGACTTTCCTTCCATATCAGGCAACATCCTGGTAAATATCCTCTGCACAGTACACTTTCACATCCTTCCTCTAATGCGGTGACCAGAACTGCATGCAATACTCCAAATGCAGCTGCGCCAGAGCTTTGTACAGCTGCAGAATGACCTTGTGGCTCTGAAACTCAAACCCTCTACCAATTAAAGTTAACACACTGTACGCCTTTTTTACAACCCTATCAACCTGGGTGGCAACTTACAGGGATGGACACCGAGATCTCTCTGCTCATCTACACTACCAACAATCTTACCAACAGTACTCTATTCCTATTGCTCCTTCCAAAGTGAATCACCTCACACTTTTCCACATTAAACTCCATTTGCCACTTATCTATGTCCCTCAGTAACCTACAACATCCTTCAACATTATCCACAACTCCACCAACCTTAGTGTCATCTGCAAATTTACTAACCCATCCTTCTACACCCTCATGTAGGTCATTTATAAAAAAATGACAAACAGCAGTGGACCCAAAACAGATCTTTCCGGTATGACTCTAGTAACTCCAGGATGAACATTTTCCATCAACCGCCACCCTCTGTCTTCTTTCAAATAACTAATTTCTGATCCCAACCACAAAATCACCCTCAATCCCATGCCTTTGCTTTTAGTGCAATATTTTCCCCCCTTACCGTGGGGAACCTTATCAAATGCCTTACTGAAATCCATATACACCACAGCAATCATTTTACCCTCATGCATCTCTTTGGTCAACATCTCATAGAACTCAATAAGGTTTGTGAGGCACGACCCACCCTTCACAAATTGGTGTTGACTATCCCTAATCAACTTATTCCTCTCTAGATGATTATAAATCCTCTCTCTTGAAACCTTTTCCAACTCTTTACCCACAACTGAAATAAGGCTCACTGGTCTATAATTACCAGGATTGACTCTACTCCCCTTCTTGAACAAGGAGGATTTGCTATCCTCCAGTCTTCTGCCACTATTCCTGTAGACAATGACGACATAAAACACAAAACCAAAGGCTCAGCAATCTCCTCCCTGGCTTCCCAGAGACTCATAGGATACATCACATCTAGCCCATCTATTTTCACACTTTCCAGGATTGCTAACACCTCCTCCTTGTGAATCTTAATCCCTTCTAGTGTAGTATTCTCCTTGACAACATTATCTTTTTCCAGTGTGAATACTGACAAAAAATATTCATTTCATGCTTCCTCCATCTCCTTGGACTCCACGCACAACTTTCCACTCCTTGTTTGGCCCTAATCTTTCTCTAGTCATTCTTTTATTCCTGATATACCAATAGAAAGCTTATTATTAAACTGTATTTGGTCCACCACTGAACAATTCTTAAAGAAGAACCAACATTGTTGGAGCTGGCATTTTTCTGCTGGGTATTTTGCTACTTTGACATTAAATGTTTTGAGTTTTCTTTCAGCATTTTTTGGAATATTTTAACTTTGCAAAATTCCCAAAGGAGTAGTGACTAACAAACTCTGGAACCAGGAGTCCAGATGTTCCATTTATAAATCATATCGTCCCTACAGTACAGAAGCAGGCCATTTGGCTTATCATGTCCACACCAACCCTTCAAAGAGCATTCCACCCAAACCCACCCCCTACCCTATCCCCGTAATCCTGCATTTCCCACGGCCTGTCCACCCAACCTTCGTACCCCTGGACACTATGTGCAATTTAGCATAGTCAATCCATGTAACCTTTGTATCTGTGGGTGGAAACCACAGCAGCCACAGGAAACCCAGATATACACAGAGAGAATGCGCAAACTCCTCACAGATTTGAAACACATTAAAGTGGATAAACCCCAGGACCTGATCAGGTGTACCCTGGAACTCTGTGGGAAACTAGGGAAGTGATTGTTGGGCTGCATGCTGTGATATTTGTATCATTGATAGTTACAGGTGAGGTGCCAGAAGACTGAAGGTTGGCTAATGTGGTGCCACTGTTTAAGAAGGGTGGTAAGCCAGGGAACTATAGACCAGTGAGCCTGATGTTGGTGGTGGGAATCCTGAGGGACAGGATGTACATGTATTTGGAAAGGCAAGGACTGATTAGAGATAGTCAACATCACTTTCTGCTGGGGAAATCATGTCTCACAAACTTGATTGAGTTTTTTGAAGAAGTAACAAAGAGGATTGATGAGGGCAGAGTGGTGGACATGACCGATATGGCGTTTGACAAGGTTCCCCATGGAGACTAGTTAGAAAGGTTAGATCTCACTGAATATAGGGAGAACTAGCCATTTGGATACAGAACTGGCTTGAAGGTAGAAGACAGAGGGTGGTGGTGGAGGGTTGTTTATCAACTGGAAACCTGTAACCAGTGGAGTGCCACAAGGATAGGTGCTGGGTCCACTGTTTTTCATCATTTATATAAATGATTTGATGTGAGCATAAGAGGTACAGTTAGAAATTTTGCAGATGACACCAAAATTGGAGGTGTAGTGGACAGTGAAGATTATTTCAGACTACAACAGGTTCTTGATCAGATGGAAAATTGGGCTGAGAAGTGGCAGATGGAGTTGATTTACAAGGATGTTGCCAGGGTTGGAGGATTTGAGCTATAGGGAGAGGTTGAATAGGCTGGCGCTGTTTTCCCTGGAGCGTTAGAGGCTGAGGGGTGACCTTATAGAGGTTTATAAATTCATGAGTGGCATGGATATGATAAATAGACAAAGTTGCTTCCCTGGGGTGGTGGAGTCCAGAACTAGAAGGCATAGATTTTGGGTGAGAGAGGAAAGATATAGAAGAGACCTAAGGGGCAACCTTTTCACTCTAAGTGTGTTGTGTATGGAATGTGCTGCCAGAGGAATTGGTGGAGGCTAGTACAATTGCAACATTTAAAGGCATCTGGATGGGTAAATGAATAGGAAGGCTTTGGAGGGATATGGGCTGGGTGCTGGCAGCTGGGACATCTGGTCGGCATGGATGAGTTGGACCAAAGGGTTTGTTTCCATCTGTACATCTGTATGACTGGGCTGGACACCTGAGATTGGAATCGAACCTGGGTCCCTGGCACTGTGAGGCAGTAATACTACTCACTGAACCACTGTGCTGCCTGAGGCAAACCTTTCTGAACCAATAACATCTCAAATCATCCTTTCAATTCCCCATACCCCACTATCTGTATTTAATGTTAGTGGTAGATGGTCATGTGGTATTATTATTAGGCTATTAATCCAGAGACTCAACTAATGTTCTGAGGACCCGGGTTCAAATCCTACCATGGCAGATGGTGGAATTTGGACTTAATAAAGAAAATCTGGAATTAAGAATCTACTAATGACCATGAAGCTATTGTCATTTGTCAGGAAAAAAAAATCTGTTTCACCAATGTCCTTCAGGGAAGGAAATCTGCCATTCTTGCCTGGTCTGGCCTACATGTGACTCCAACCCCACACAATGTGGTTGACTCTCAACTGCCCTCTGAATGGCCTCACAAGCTACTCAGTTGTACCAATTGCTTACAAATTCTCAACAAACAAATGAAACCAGACCATCTGGAAAGAATGGCTGAAACACCCTGACGACCCTGCAAGGTCCTTCTTACTAACATCTGGGGGCTAATGTCAACATTGGGAGAGCTGTCTCACAGACTAGTCAAGAAACAGCTTGACACAGTTATATTCACTGACTCATACCTTACCATCCTTGGATATGTCCTGTCGCATTGGCAGGACAGACCCAGCATTAGTGGCAGTGGTATAGAGACAGGAGGGAGATGCCCGAGGAGTCCTCAACATTTACTCCAGACCCCATGAAGAGTCGAAAAATGTGGCGCTGGAAAAGCACAGCAAGTCAGGCAGCACCCAAGGAGTAGGAGAGTTGACATCTTGGCCATTAGTCCTTCATCAGAGATGTGGGGGGGAAAGAGGGCTGAAAGATGAGGGTGGGGGTATGAGGGATGGTAGCTGGGAAGCCAAGAGATAGATACAGATGGTGGATGATAGTGATAAGTCAGAGGGGAGGCTGGAGTGGATAGATGGGAAGGAAAATGGACAGGTAGGACAGTTCAAGAGGGCGGTGCTGAGTTGGAGGGTTGGATCTGGATAAGGTGGGGGAAGGACAGATAAGGAACCTGGTGAAGTTGATGATGAAGCTATGTGGTTGGAGGGTCCCAAAGTGGAAGATGAGACATTCTTCTTCCAGTTGTTAGGTGGCTTGGCAGTGGAGGCGGCCCAGGACCTGCATGTCATTGGCAGAGTGGGAGGAGAAGTTGAAGTGGTCAGCCTGTGGGGTTGTTTGATGCGTATGTCCCAGAAATGTTCCCTGAAACATTCCAAGAGTTGGTGTCCAGTCTCCCCCATATAGGGGACCACACTGAGAGCAACAGACACAGTAGATGAGGCTTTTCGATGTGCACAAAAGTCTCTTCTGGATATGAAACGATCCTTTTGGGGTCCTTTTAACACCTCGTGACGGCACGGGAAGGTGTTGGGAGTGGAGGGTGAGTTGGTGGGAGGGCATGGACCTAAAGAGGGAGTTGCAGAGGGAATGGTCTCTGCAGAACACAGATAGGGGTGGGAAATATATCTAAGATGGTGAGGTCTGATTGTAGGTGGCGGAAATGGCGGAGGATAATGTGCTGTATCCGGAGATTAAGGGATGGAAGGTAAGGGCCAGGGGCATTCTATCCTTGTTGTGATTAGAGGGGTGGGGTCCAAGGGTGGAGGTGCTGGAAATGGGGGAAATGTGCTGGAGGACATTGTTGATCATGTGGGAGGGGAAATTGCAGTCCTTAGAATAGGAGGCCATCTGGGAGGCCCTGGAATGGAACTGCTCCTCCTGGGAACAGGTATGTCAGAGGTGGAGGAATTGGGATTGAGAGATAGCATTTTTACAGGAGGGGGTGTGGGAGGAGATGTAGTCCAGGTAGCTGTGGGAGTTGGTGGGTTTGAAATAGATGTCTGTGTTGAGTTGGTCGCTGGAGATGGAGACGGAGAGGTCGAGACTCCATGAAGTCTAATAGCTTCAAGTTAAAATTGAGCAAGGAAACCTCCTGCTGATTATCACTTACCTTCCCCCCTCACCTGATGAATCAGTACTCCTCCATGTTGAACAACACATAAGAGGAAGCACTTCAGCCTGACAAGGGCACAAAATGTACCGAGTGGGGGATTGCAATGTCCACCACCAAGCGTGACTCGGTAACAGTATTACAATCAAGTGGTCATGTCCTAAAGGACAAAGCTGCTAGACTGGCTCTGTGACAGCTGGTAAGGGAACCAACAAGAGGGAAAAACATACTTGACCTCATCCTTACTAAACTGCCAACTACAGAAGTCTTTCCAAGACAGAACTGGTAAGAATGACCACTGCACAGTCCTTATGAAGATGAAGGTCCCCCTTCACATTGAGAATAATCTCCATCTGACTGTGGCACTATCATTGTGCTAGGTGGGACAGACTTCAATCAGATCTACCAACTCAAGACTGGACATCCATGAGGCACTGTGGGCCAACAACAGCAGCAGAATTGTACCCCGACACAATCTACAACCTCGTGGACTGGCATACCCCCATTCAATCATTACCATCAAGCCAGGGGATCAACCCGGTCCAAGGGGGGCTGGGGGGGGGGGGGGGGGGGGGGGGAAGGGTGCAGGAGGGCATGCCAGGAGCAAGACCAGGGACACCTAAAAATGAGGTGCTAACCTGGTGAAGCTACCAAACAGGACTACTTGCACTGTCAAACAGCATAAGCAGCAAGTGATAGACAAACCTAAGCCATCCCACAATCAATGGATCAGATCTAAGCTTTGCATTCATGTCACATCCTGTAGTGAATAGTGGTGGACAATTAAACAACTCACTGGAGTAAGAGGCTCCACAAATATCCCCATCCCCAATGATGGAGCAGCCCAACACACCAGTGCAAAAGGTAAGACTGAAGCATTCAGAGCAATCTTCAGCTAAAAGTGCAAACTGGCCTCCTCCAGTTTAAATTAGATTAGATTACTTACAGTGTGGAAACAGGCCCTTCAGCCCAACAAGTCCACACCGCCCCGCCGAAGCGCAACCCATCCATACCCCTACATCTACCCCTTACCTAACACTACGGGCAATTTAGCATAGCCAATTCACCTAATTGGCTATGCTAAATTGTCCCCATTACAGATACCAGTGTTCAGCCAACTTGATTCACTCCACACAATATCAAGAAACACTTGGATGCACTGGATGCTACGAAGGGAATGGGTCCTGTTAACATTCCAGCTATAGTACTGAAGACGTGTGCTCCAGAACTTGCCACTCCTGTAGCCAAGCTGTTCCAGTAAAGGTATAAAACTGGCATCTACAATACAATGTAGAAAGTTGCCCCAATATGTCCTGTGGATAAAAAAGACAATCCAACCCAGACAATTATTTCTCCATCAGTCTATTCTTGATCATCAGTGAAGTGATAGAATATGTCATCAAGAAGCACCTACTTCGCAACAACCTCCTCAGTGACGCCCAATTTGGGTTCCACTAGGGACACTCAGCTCCTGACCTCATTACAGTCTAGGTTCAAAAATGGACAAAAGATTTTAATTCCAGAGATGAGGTGAGAATTATAGCCCTTGACATCAAGGCCGCATTCAATCAAGTGTGGCAACAAGGTGCCCTAGCAAAACTGGAATCAATGGGTATTGGGGGCAAACATTGTGTTGCTTGGAGTCATACTTAGCACCTAGGAAGATGGCTGTATTGTTAGAGGTCAGTTATCTCAGCTCCAGGACATCTCTGCAGAAGTTCCTCAGGGTAGTGTCCGAGGCCAACCATCTTCAGCTGCTTCATCAATGATCTTCCCTCCATCTTAAAGACAGAAGTGGGAATATTCACTGATGATTGCACAATGCTTAGCTCCATTTCCGACTCCTTAGATACTGAGTTCAAATGCAACAATAGACCATATTCAGGCTTGCGTTGACAAGTGACAAGTAACATTCACACTACACAAATGCCAGGCAATGAACGTCTCCAATAAGTGACAAATCGAACCCACCACCTTTGTCGTTCAATTGTTGTACCCCTCTACTATCAATATCCTTGGGATATTATTAACCAGAAGCTCAGAGGCTAGGATTATTACAATGAGTAACTCAGCTCTTGATTCCCCAAAGCCTGCCCACCATCTACAAAGCACAACTCAGGAATATGATGGAATACTCTCCACTGCTTAGATGGGCACAGCTCCAACAACACTCTCAAAGCTTGACAGCATCTAGGATAAAGCAGCCTGCTGAATTGGCACTACATCGACAAACATCAACTCCCTCCAAAACCCAGTAGCAGTGGTGAGGCTGTTGCTCCAAAAGGTAGCAAGCCTGACCTGTGTACTATCTACAAGATGCACTACAGAAATTCTCCAAAGATCCTTAGACAGCACCTTACAAACCTACGACCACTTCCATCTAGAAAGACATTGGTAGCAGATACATAGGAACACTACCACCTTCACGTTCTCTCCAAGTCACTCACAATCTTGACTCGAAAATCTTCTGAAAGTTCCTTCACTGTTGGTGGGTCAAAATCCTAGAATTCCATCCCCAAGGACATTGTGGGTAAACCTACAGCAAAAGGACTGCAGTCGATCAAGAAGGCAGCTCACTATCACCTTCTCAAGGGCAACTAGGAATGGGCAATAAATGCTGGTCCAGCCAACATGCCCACATTCCATGATTGACTTAAAAAAACCTAACTCCCTGCATTGTCATAGGGGTGTGTTGAATATCTCTCATCACTCCAGAGGCTGGTGTGACGATGCTGCTCCTTTAACAAGGTTCTGTTGTTTGTGGCTATTTTAGTTCAGGAGGTTGTATAGACACAGATTCCGAAATATATGGATTGATCTAATTGAGGAAGCTTTTAAGTTAAAAAAAACTTGTACAATGAAAGGGTAGTGGCCAGTTCTGCCAGCTTAGTTTTTCTCTGGTTTGGTTTGGGTTTTAGCAGTCTGGCTGTTCAAAGCAGTCAGTCAGTTTTGAGGCTGATGGTCAAAGAAATAGCTGCAGGGAAGAGGGTGTTCCATGCTGAATATCTCTACCATCTCTCTCTCTCTGACACCTCTCCTGTAAGACCCTGTCTTTTTTTAGTAAAACTTTTTAATTGAAAGAAAAAGGTTTTGGGGGTTTTTAAAAACAAAATTATAAAACTGATACAAAATAGTGTAACCATTTTACAATATAATAACAGTATCGATATAAATTAAGAAAACTAACTACTAATCTACTCTACAGACTACTAAAACACAAGGAAAGATATAAGAAAGAAGATTCTATATATAAAAAAGATTATAGTATCATACATAACTAACAACAAAAAAAGGGTAAATAAATACATAAACAAATAAATAAGCATTCAAAATAAAATGATATCAAGTCATAACAAGACTTGTATTTATATGGGATTCTTCCTCCCAGGTGCCCCTGAACCGACAAACATCATGCTCACGGCTAAACAAAGGCCCTAGACAGTATGGCCGATACATCTGCATCAGTGTAGTTCAAGAAAGGCCGCCATGTTCTATAGAACAATTCCGTTTTTTGGTGCACCATATTCGTAAGGAAGTCTAAGGGAATAAGTTCCATAACTATCCTATGCCAATTCGAAAGTCCTGGAGTACTTGCTAAAATGTTTTCCTTGCACAAAAGGAGAGGATAGTTAACAGTTTCTTCCCATATGCATCTAGAGAAGGAAGATTTGGAAAGCCCAAAAGGAGAGACACCGGGTCCAACCCAATCTCCATTCCCAAAATGTTTGCCAAGGTATTTGCTACATTGTCCCAGTATTTACAAATCTTATCGCATGTCCACAAACAATGAGTGGGAGTACCAACTTCTATTTTACATTTAGGTCACATTGGGGACACTCTGGCCTCATATAGCAAGCCTGGTCTATATGAGTCCTGTGAAGTATCTTCAATTGAATAGCTTGAGTCCTATTACAGATAGGTCTGGTATTTTTCCAGACATCCTCCCACATCTCTAAGGAGATTTCCATCGCTAACTCTTGAGTCCAGGTTTTATATAGCCATTCCATGTCCTTTGATACTTTATTACCTAGCGAGTGATAGAGAGTACTGACTGAGGGTGCACCCATTGGTCGAAGCACTCTCCTTTCCATTTTTGATTTGTAAGTCATCAATGTGGTCTTTTTTTGTATGACGTCTTGTACTTGAAAATATCAAAAGAGATCCTTGCTAGGCAACCCGAACTTCTGATACAACTGTTCAAAGGACATCATGACCTCCCCATCGAACAGATCTCCCAAGCAGGAGATTCCTCTGGACGCCCAAGTTTTAAATCCAGCTTCTCTCAAGCCTGGCTGAAATCTCAACATTCCCACCATAGGAGTAAAGGGGGAGGTTTTTTGTAAATTACTCTCACCCTGTCGTATGATCCTCCAGGCTTTGTGTTTAGGACAATCTGGTTTTTTCAATGATCCGTGACAATTCTCATCTAATCCATAATATCTAGCCAAATTGATTGTGGATCACAAGAAACCCAATCAGTCACATATGATAGCAGGGAACTCAGTTGGTACTTCCTAAAATCTGGGAAATCTAGACCTCCCCTTACTTGTGTGAGCTGCAACTTATCTAATTTAATAAGGGGCCATCTATGATTCCAAACAAAAGAACCAAGCCAACCATAGAGCTTACGCAGGGCCTGTCTCGGCAACATCAAAGGAAGCATTCTCATGGGGTATAAATAGGTGAGGGAGAATATTCATCTTGACCAAAGCTAATCTTCCTAACCAGGATATCAGGAGATCTTCTCAACGTTGGTGCTCCTGCCTTATTTTCTCTAATAAATGTGTATAATTAGCTTTATATAACTGACCAAATACCGGGTTAATAAAAATACCTAAATAGAGAAAACCTCCCAGTGACCACTGAAAGGGGAAGCGGGATCCATCCGCAAAGTTGGATTTGCCGGTAAGACCTCCTAATGACATAGCCTCTGATTTCATAAAATTAATTTTGTACCCTGAAAACATATCAAATAAATTAAGTGGGCTACAGATGTTAATGGATCATTTAAGAAAAGAAGAATATTATCCACTTAAAGCGTAATATTATGCTTGCCTGATCCTACCTCCAGGGTTGTTACATTGGGGTCAGTTCAGACAGCTTCTGCCAGCAGTTACTACTACTGTAAATAGTAGTGGTGAGAGAGGGCATCCTTAATGACAACCTTTGCCAACACTAAAACTATCCAATCTTATGCCGCGGGTTTTCACTGCTGCTTTCGGGTAGTTATACAATATTGTGGCCCATTTGGTAAAAACCTCTTCAATGCCAAATTGCTCCATAGTATAAAAAAGTCAAATGCTTTCTCTGCATTTAGGGAGACATATTGTTCTTTGCTGGCAGACTTATTTAACACTCTCCTGATATAATAAGCAGATCTGCGATCCTTCATAAACCCCATCAGATCCTCTTTCATAATAAATGGTAAAGTCCTCTCCAGTCTTAATGCCAGCATTTTTGAAAGGATTTTAAAGTCCACATTCAATAAGGATATAGGCCTGGACGAAAGACAATCATCTGGGACTTTTCCTTTCTTAAGGATGAGAGAGATATTTGCTTCTCTCAGAGAGGGCAGGAGATTAACCTGACTATATAAGTAGTTATACATGTCTATAAGTGGTCCGGCCAATTTGTCTATAAACTTTTTATAGAATTCAACCTGAAATCTATCTGGCCCGGGTGCTTTGCCGCTCTGGAGCTGCCTCACTGCCTCCTGTACTTCCTGAGTTGTCAGGTGGGCATTCAAGAAAGATATCTGCTCCGAGGTTACGCCTGGGAGGTTCAGATTCTTAAAAAACAATTCCATCTTCCCCATTCTATCCTCACAGCCCTCCGACTGATACAGCTCAAAATAGAACTTTCTAAAAGCTGCATTGATCTTTTTAGAATCACAAGTCAAAGTACCAGCAGCTTCTCTAATGGATTGGGGAGCCTTTTTCTTTCTGGCAAGGTATGCTAGATACCTGTCCGGGCTTATCGCCATGTTCAAAAAATCTCGGCTTCACAAACAGTATCTCCCTCTTTGCTGTTTGAGTAATGGCGGCATTCAAAGTAGCCCTGAGGGCTGTAATCCGCTGTAATTTAGTAATGGACGGCCTACAACATGCGCTGAATCAGCTGCCTTCAGGTGAGACTCAAGCTGACGCTATAGTTCTCCCTTTTGTCGTTTCCAGGTCGCAGAATATGAGATAATCAAGCCGCGTTCTTATGCCTTAGCAGTCCCCCACATCACCGATAGGTTACTGGCTCTACCTGAGTTAATGTCCCAGAAAGCTTTAAACTCCTGCGAGAAGTATTCTATCAACTTACTATTCTTCAATAGGAAAGGGTCCATACGCCAATGTCGGGAGCCCATCTTATGACCACTAGTCGTGACCTCCATGTACACTGCTGCGTGGTTGGAAATAACTATATTTCCTATTTTACAGGACAATATCGAATTCAGAAAGGTCGAGGGGACAAAAATAAATCAATTCTGGTACAGCATTTGTGCGGGTTAGAATAAAAAGTAAAATCTCTACCCTCAGGGGGAAGACACCTCCACGCATCTACCAGTCCCAACTTCCTATTCAGATCAGCCAACTGCCTAGATCGCAGAGATATACCCACAGAGATCCTAGGCATCCTGTCCACTTCGGGATCAATAATACAATTAAAATCTCCCCCTATAATTGTGTGACGCACCCCGAGGGCCATCAACCTTGAGAGCGCTTCTGTTACGAATTTAAAAGGATGTGCCTGGGGCAACATAATATTCGAAATCCTAAACTCCTCTCCATATATTAGAGCTTTAAGTATTATAAACTGTCCGGACTCATCTTTTATCTGGCTCAACATTTGGAATGGTAGATTCTTCCGGATAAGAATGGCCAATCCCATACTTTTTGAATTGAAAGGTAGAAAGAACACCTGACCAAATCCTCCCTGCTGCAGTTTCAAATGCTCCTTGTCAATTAGATGTATCTCCTGTAAAAGGGCTACATCAACCCTCTCCTTTTTAAGACTTGATAGTATCTTTTTCCTTTTAGTTAGCGAGTGGCTCCCTTTAACATTCCAGGTGCACTATTTAAATGAATGGCTAGTCACAATCGTTCAGGAGGAAGAACCCCACTCAAAAAGCATTGAGTAGAGACCATAAACAATTCACATAAATTTAAAAATATAACCTTTGAAACAACTAAATCAAAACTACTAAAAACTACTCCTAAGAAACAATAACATAAAACATAATTTAAAGGAGACTTTTCCCCTTATCCACAAGGGGCACTCCTACCATCCAATAATCCCAACATGACTCCTTCCAGCTAGAGACATGCCCTCGGCCCAGACATCGCAAAGTAAGATAAACAAATACCAATGTCTTATTACAGGGAAATTAAAAGTGGGCAACCAACCCACCCCCTTCATATTATTACCCTCGGTGTTCTTGGCAAAGCAGCAACATGAAATAAAATGTATAAAATTACAATTCCAGCAAGTATTAAAGGAAATCTTAAAAGCATCCCCCAACAACCAGATAAACCAAGCAAGTTATATCTAAGAGTTAAAATAAACAGCATCCCCCCCCGCCAAAGGAAAGATGAAAAAGAGAAAGGGGGAAGGAGGAGGAAAAAAAAAGGGGTAAAATAAAATAATTGTTCATATAGTTCAAATCCTTCAGTCTATTTCAGAAAATTCTTTTGCTTTTTCCAGTGATCCGAAGTTATAAACAGACCCTCCGTGACTGAAGTGCAGCGCTGCCGGGTGTCTCATGGAAAACTGAATATTTAAATCCCTCAGACACTTCTTTACCTCATTAAACACCTTCCTCTTGTGTACCACAACCGGAGAGAAGTCCTGGAACAGCATTATTTTGGATCTCTCATATACCATGGAGATCCTTCTCCAAAGCTCTAGAGGACTCCAGCAACATCTGCTTATCCCTGTAGTGCTGGAGTCACACTAGGACCGGGCAGGGTCAAGGCTGTTGATCTGCTCTTCTAAGGCCCAGACTCAGCATTCCTGAGCCCGGACCTGACCCATGGAAGATTCAGCAGCGGTCTCGGAGGCTGCGGCCCATTGTTCCACCCCTTCAACATGCTGTCCAAGTTTCTCGATCTCCTGGTCACGCTGTTGCAGCCCACCTGGACCGGGATTCCTCAATCGAAGCGTTGATCTTCTCTTGGAGCTTGACAAACTCTGAGATCAGGCTCGCCTCTGCAGGTAATTCCCTAGGATCAGCCATCGCTACGGGTGGGGTAGGGGGTCCCTGTCTGTTGCGAACTTCGTGATCCTTTACCTTTGGTCATTTTAAAATGTACCAAACTACTGAAGTTTGGTGCAAAATGGCTATAGCAGCTGGGGAAAAGCTATTTTTAACAATTTAAAAAGTGAGGGGAGGGTTGGTACACCACTTTGTCTGGGTCCTGGGCAGAGTTCAGCAGACTCAGACCTACTGTGTCATCGCCATCCTGAATCCTTCAACACTGTGTGTTTGATTTTACCTTTTTTGCCAAGGGCTGTTTATGGTGATTGTTGCAGGAATTTAGAACAACATCATTAAGTTGGGATAGGTTACTGGGTTTTCAGATAAATTAAGTTACTCAATATTCTGTTTATTTTATATGTTGCATTCAGTGATCTTGCAAATACATTTTGTTTAAAATTTAGTGGTTGGGTCAACTGCTCATGTTGTCCCCCTGTACAAGAAGGGTAGTAGGGATATTCTGAGTAACCACAGACCAGTGAGCCTGATGTCAGTGGTGAGAAAGTTGCTGGAGAAGGTACTGAGAAATAGGATCTATTTATATTTAGATAAGAACGGGCTTGTCAGTGATAGGCAATATGGTTTTGTCTGGGGGAGATTGTGCCTTACCAACTTAATAAGAGTTCTTCGAGGAAGTGACCAAGTTGATAGAAGAAGGAAGGGCTGTTGATGGACTTTAGTAAGGTGTTTGATAAAGTTCCCCATGGTAGACGAATGGAGAAAGTGAAGTCACACCGTGTACAGGGTGTTCCAGCTAGGTGGATAAAGAACTGGTTGAGCAACATGAGACAGAGAGTAGTAGTTGAAGGGAGTTTCTCGAAATGGAGAAAGGTGACCAGTGGTGTTCCACAGGGGTCCGTCCTGGGGCCACTCTTGTTTGTAATATACATAAATGATCTGGACGAGGGCACTGTTTGGTATGATCAGCAAGTTTGCAGATGACATGAAGATTGGTGGAGCAGCAGAAAGCATAAGGGACTGTCAGAGAATACAGGAGAATATAGATAGATTGGACAGTTGGGTGGAAAAGTGGCAGATGGTTTTCAATCCAGAAAAAATTGAGATGATGCATTTAGGCAAGACTAATTCTAGAGCAAATTGTACAATGAACGGAAGAGCCTTGGGGAAAGTTGATGGGCAGAGAGATCTGGGAGTGCAGGTCCATTGTAGAAGACTTGAAGACTGCTGCACAGGTGGATAGAGTGGTCAAGAAGGTATATAGTATGCTTGCCTTCACTGGACGGGGTATTGAGTATAAGAGCTGGCAAGTCATGTTAAAATTGTACAAGACATTGGTTTGGCCGCATTTAGAATACTATGTACAGTTCTGGTCGCCACATTACCAAAAGGATGTGGACGCTTTGGAGAGGATGCAGAGAAGGTTTACGAGGATGTTGCCTGGTATGGAATTTGCTAGCTATGAAGAGAGGTTGAGTAGGTTAGGTTGATTTTCATTAGAAAAAAGGAGATTGAGGGGGGACCTGATGGAGGTTTACAAATTCATGAAGGGTATAGACAGGGTAGATAGATTAGATTCCATTAGATTAGATTACATTACAGTGTGGAAACAGCCCTTCAGCCCAACAAGTCCACACCGATGCACCGAAGCGCAACCCACCCATAGCCCTACATTTACCCCTTACCTAATACTACGGGCAATTTAGCATGGCCAATTCACCTTACCTGCACAGCTTTGGACTGTGGGAGGAAACTGGAGCACCCGGAGGAAACCCACGCAGACACGGGGAGAACGTGCAAACTCCACACAGTCAGTCGCCTGACGCGGGAATTGAACCCGGGTCTCTGGCACTGTGAGGCAGCAGTGCTAACCACTGTGCCACCGTGCTGCCCATTAATAGAGACATGCTTTTTTCCAGGGTGAAAGATTCAATAACAAGAGGTCACACTTTCAAGGTGAGAGGTAGAAAGTTTAAGGGGGATGCACGCGGTAAGTACTTCACACAGAGGGTGGTGGGCATTTGGAATGCTTTGCCAGCAGAGGCGGTAGAGGCAGGCTCGGTAGATTCATTTAAGATGTGTCTGGACAAATTCATGAGTAGCTGGGGAGCAGAGGGATACAGATGCTTAGGAATTGACCGACAGATTTAGACAGTACATTTGGATCAGCTCAGGCTTGGAGGGCCGAAGGGCCTGTTTTTGGGCAGTAAATTTTCTTTGTTCAACTGCATCACTCCTAGAAATCTCCATTTACACCTGCTTAAAACAACTAGCAACGTTGGAGTCTGGGACACTTTCTTGAAATATTTTGAGGGGGTCTGGCCTATTCCACAACACTGGGAACAAACTCTATTTTCTCATTCACCTCACAGACTGGAAAAGTTGCATCTATGTATGTCAAAGCTAGGCTTCCAAACCATTGGACCAATTGAACTACTCATAAAATACTGTGCTGATAAGTCAGAACCACAACTAGTGTTTAGGGGATACAAACAAAACCAGAATTGTTGGGGAAACTCAGCCCTTCTAGCAGCATCTGTGGAGAGAAGGCAGAGTTATAATGTTCGAGTCCAGTGACCCTTCTTCAGAACTTGTTCAGAACAGATTCCTCTCACTTAATCCCCTCTTCATTGGTCATTTCATTTTAGCCTGAGTACTTTGGCCTCTTCAACACTCTTTCCTATTCTCTTGTCACTGACCCAGGCTTTATATATTTTAAATAGAATGGCCATCTTTGCCTCTCCTACCTCCTTAGTAGAGTCCTTTAAGGCACAGAGTTTCCTCTTTCCAACCTATAATCTTAATTGCCCATCCACTCTCTCACTGACCTTCTCCCACAGTAAGCAGCTGTGGGTTAATTCTTCCTAACTTTTCACATCCCACTCAGCAATCTCAATATTGATGCAGGGGACTTTGCCACTGGCTCAGCACATTTCCTCTTTGCAGAACATCTATTTACTTGTCAACAAGACTACTCCCATAAGTGGCAGTGCAAAGACATATGGTAGTATAAGAATATTCAGGAATTAGAACATAGAACATAGAACAGTACAGCACAGAACAGGCCCTTCGGCCCACAATGTTGTGCCGAACTTCTATCCTAGATTAAGCACCCATCCATGTACCTATCCAAATGCCGCTTAAAGGTCGCCAATGAATCTGACTCTACCACTCCCACGGGCAGCGCATTCCATGCCCCCACCACTCTCTGGGTAAAGAACCCATCCCTGACATCTCCCCTATACCTTCCACCCTTCACCTTAAATTTATGTCCCCTTGTAACACTCTGTTGTACCCGGGGAAAAAGTTTCTGACTGTCTACTCTATCTATTCCTCTGATCATCTTATAAACCTCTAACAAGTCACCCCTCATCCTTCGCCGTTCCAACGAGAAAAGGCCGAGAACTCTCAACCTATCCTCGTACAACCTATTCTCCATTCCAGGCAACATCCTGGTAAATCTTCTCTGCACCCTCTCCAAAGCTTCCACATCTTTCCTAAAGTGAGGCGACCAGAACTGCACACAGTACTCCAAATGTGGCCTAACCAAAGTCCTGTACAGCTGCAACATCACCTCACGACTCTTGAATTCAATCCCTCTGCTAATGAAAATTAGAAAGCAATTCAGATATTAGCATGTAATCCACCCGGTAGTTTGACAAAAGTTGATGATCCCTTCATTCTGTGTCAGGAGGTCTGATATTTTCATTATTAAATTTCACGAATGCCTATCTGCAACTTGAATCATCGGTCAAAATCATATTTGCCTATTAATTCCTACATAGATCTATTTCACTTTCAAAGGCTGCCATTTTTCTTCAGCCTTTGGAGTTGTTCAAGAGTTAATGAACCATCATATTTTGCAAGTAATTCAGGGAGCAGTGTGTTAAAGTTCAATGTTTTACTTAGTTCATCTCCAATAGGCAGCCTTTTGATGACAGGTTGAGATGTTCCAACATTTGGAAGAGCATGAAGTACAAACCAAAGCAGTCAAATGTATAATATTCAAAATTCTGTTAGGTATTTGGGTCACAAGTTAGACAGAGATGGCTCACATCAACCCAGAATCAGGTTCAAATACTGTAACAGGAAACAGATCACACCCTCAAAATATCTCTGAGCTCAGATCTTGCTTTAGTCTAGTGAATTATTATGGCAAATTCTATCAAGTCTGGTAAATATATTTCATCTTGAGGAAGACGGTTCTGTGGTTTAGGACAGACAAGTGTGACAAAGTGTTCAAGTTGTGTGGTAGTAAATTGGAAGATGGTACAATGGTATGCTTATACATTTCAATGGTACAATGCTTGTATATTTAAACGGTGTAATGCTTGTACATTATACATGTCCAGCAAGACTCAGCTAGCAGGTGACACTTCTCCATATGCAGGAGGTGTCCAGCTCACTAATGTCTTGGATAATAGTGAGGAAAAACAGATTGCATTTGCCTTACAAATCCTCAGTGCCAGTGTGCAAAATTATGGTCAAACATAGTATGAAACAGTATCTTTGGACTTTGGAATGAGATTTCATAAATACCTGTATTGTTGTGATTTCATAATCAATCCTTACCATGGGCCACTGACAGCTACTTTAAATCCAAAGTCTCCAGTACCCACTTCAATTGCAACCCAAATGCAGACATGGGCTTTGATTTTATCTATTTATAGGCATGATATTAAGTAGAGGTGATCAAATTACCATCCCCAAGTGACATAGAACTCAAGGATGACTTTTTACATGTAGGAGTTGCCAGTCAAAGTAGATGACACAGATAGAACAACCCATAGGGATGCTGTATTACCAAGGGCATAGATTTATATTGCAAATAGGTGGCAAACACAAATACAGATTTAGAAATCAGGCTTCCTTTTTAAATGTGTAAGAATGAACTGTCAATTGATAAAGGTAGGGTTACGTGGAGAGTCAGGGTTGTAGTTCCTGAAAGGTACAGATCACTGTTTCATTGTGGTTTTCAAGGTCAACACTGAGGGATGAGCTGAATGTCATAATTGAGGCTGTACACTTCACAGAAAACATAATGCACACCATGTAGGAGATGCAGAAGACATTGGTGTCTCTCTGCAAGTGGGAAATTGCTACCTGGGTGCGAAGGCACACCAGCATCTGACCATCCTCCCTCTGTGGGAGACTCAGCAATGTAGCAAACGCCCAGAGTTTCCTTTTGTCCCAGAACTGTTTTTTTTGCACTGTAGGGATTATATGGTTTCTGATAATTACAAGTGTGAACCAAAAGGTTTAGAGAAGAATCACTCTGAAAGGATGGATTGTGATATCTGAAAAAGGAGGTGGTGAGGACTTCGATGTGGCAAACTATTAGGGGAACTCGGCTGATAGCGTGGTTAGTCAGCTAAAAACACAAATAAAGCTTGTGTTTTCCATCTTCAAATTTTAAAAGTGTAAAAAGCTTAAAATGCTGAATCTCAACCATAAAATACACCCACGTATCGCATCGCCCTGTTTGTTGCTTACGATGACAAACCCATGTCCACTATCACTGTTCAGTCTGCCAGCCACCACCTCTCTGGGAAGACTCCATCAATCCATACAACAGCTTTTACCACATCACCAGGAAACAAGCCCAAAACAAATGATCAACCGTTTACAGGGAAAAGTACCTCATCACATTCCAAATAAACCATTCCCATCTCAATACTTTCTCTATCCATCCAAATATCTGGGCCCTATCGTTACTGCCCTCCTGAGGATCAGACCAAACTGTTAATGCCTTCCCAGACCCCACTCTTCGTGGGCCCACCCGGGTCCCGCTCTCACTGTTCCCCCCCTCTCCCCAGGCCCCGCTCTCACTGTACCTCTCCCCCGCTCACTGCCCCCCCTCCCCGCCACCACATTCACTCACCCCCCCTCCCCCCGCTCTCACTGCCCGCCCGCCCCCCCTTACCCCCGCCCTCACTGCCCCCCACCTACCCCCCTTCCCCCCCCCCCCGGCCCCCGCTCTCACTGTCCCCACCCCACCCACCACACTCTCTGACCCCCTCCACCCGGGCCCCGCTCTCACTACTCCCATCCCCCTCCCCCCCCCCATCTCCCCCCCCCCCATCTCCCCCCCCCCCCATCTCCCATCTCCCCCCCCCCCATCTCCCCCCCCCCATCTCCCCCCCCCCATCTCCCATCTCCCCCCCCCCATCTCCCATCTCCCCCCCCATCTCCCATCTCCCCCCCCCCATCTCCCATCTCCCCCCCCATCTCCCATCTCCCCCCCCCCATCTCCCATCTCCCATCTCCCCCCCCCATCTCCCATCTCCCCCCCCCCATCTCCCATCTCCCCCCCCCCCATCTCCCATCTCCCCCCCCCCATCTCCCATCTCCCCCCCCCCCATCTCCCATCTCCCCCCCCCCCATCTCCCATCTCCCCCCCCCCCATCTCCCATCTCCCCCCCCCATCTCCCATCTCCCCCCCCCATCTCCCATCTCCCCCCCCCATCTCCCCCCCCCATCTCCCATCTCCCCCCCCCATCTCCCCCCCCCATCTCCCATCTCCCCCCCCCATCTCCCCCCCCCATCTCCCATCTCCCCCCCCCATCTCCCATCTCCCATCTCCCCCCCCCATCTCCCATCTCCCCCCCCCCATCTCCCATCTCCCCCCCCCCCATCTCCCATCTCCCCCCCCCCATCTCCCATCTCCCCCCCCCATCTCCCATCTCCCCCCCCCCATCTCCCATCTCCCCCCCCCCCATCTCCCATCTCCCCCCCCCCCCCATCTCCCATCTCCCCCCCCCATCTCCCATCTCCCCCCCCCATCTCCCATCTCCCCCCCCCCCCCATCTCCCATCTCCCATCTCCCCCCCCCCCATCTCCCATCTCCCCCCCCCCCCCATCTCCCATCTCCCCCCCCCCCCCCATCTCCCATCTCCCCCCCCCCCCCATCTCCCATCTCCCATCTCCCCCCCCCCCCCCCATCTCCCATCTCCCATCTCCCCCCCCCCCCATCTCCCATCTCCCCCCCCCCCCATCTCCCATCTCCCCCCCCCCCCATCTCCCATCTCCCCCCCCCCCCATCTCCCATCTCCCATCTCCCCCCCCCCCATCAGAAGCCGCCGCTTTCCCGAATGAACATGACTGACGGGTTTCTCTCTGTGATCTCAGTCACACTCCAACATTATTCCCATTCGCTTTACCCGACCAATCAGTAACTGACCTAACTCGAACCAGCCGGCCCTGTCACGTCCGTCTACACCAATCGTCAGCCGAGACCTATATGACCCAATCAGCAGCTAACCTTTGTCCCGCCCCATCCAATCAGAACCCGGATCCGACTCATCACGTCCAATCAGCAGCGGATTCCCCCTCCCTGGTCTGTTCCAATCAGCAGCGGCTTTCCCTTGACATTGTTCTCCAATCGGGTGTTTCAGTCAGGGTCATGTGATGTTGATGTCGCAGGTTGATGACGGCGGTCGGCGCGGCGGCTTGAAGCTGGCGAGTGGTTCTGGAGTGTGGAGGGGGTTGTTTGGGCGGTTGTGTGGTCGCTTATCGCAGCGGGATACCCTCTGCGGGGAAGGCATGGCGGCCCTGCCCTTACAGCAGCCCAGCTACCTGCTGGTGAGTGTACCGGGCTCTGCTAACGGCCTTCCCCAGGTTTAGACTGTCCTTGGCTTTGGGTTTTATCCCTAACACAGAACACTGTGGGTGCTGGAAATCTGAAATAAACACAATTTAAACTCTTTAAGCACTCAGCAGGTTTAGTAGCATCTGTGCAGCAGAATAAACATTTCTGATCAAAGGCCATCAGCATTGTAACGCATTGGAAATGAGCTGAACAGCCAGCAGGACACAGTGTAGAACTGGGGGTAGAAGAAGAGCACAAGAGAAGTTTTGTGGTTAAGTGGAATGATTAAATGACAACAGCAATGGTAGCATGAGGTGGAAGCAGATAGCAATGTGACAATGTAGATCAATCCTTCCCAAATTCTCCCGCTGACACCTATTTCAAAGCTTGGAAATTTTCTTTAATCCCACCTCGAAAAGCAGGTGACTGAAGAGATGGTCTGTCAGCCGGTGGGGGACGGGGGCATGAACACTGGTGGTTATTGCTGCTTTGGAGCTTGTTACCCCCATTTTGGGAAGCTGAGGTATAGAAATGATCTGGATGCACAGAATGAAAGGATAATGGCTATATGATGGCTACTAGCCCTTTATTGTGAGTGACTTTATTGTGAGTGTCCTTAGGTTCTCTACAGTGTTAGTGTTTTTTGCTATTTGTCCCGGAATCTTTTTGTGTGATAGATTGTAACTTTCAGCAATCAGTTTCTCTACCACTTGTTCCTTGGAAACTTCTATCAATTGAACTTGCACATTCGTAGATTTTTGTCTACACTTTCTGGTGATATTTGGAATTCTGATCCCTGTCAGAAATCTTTTCAGAAAATGAAGGAATGAAATTGTTCTCTCTTTACAGGCTCTTCTAAAAGCAGATGGTACAAATAAGCCTCTATTTCAGAGATGTCATGAATTATCCAAAGCAATAGAAGATTATTCACCCAAGGTATGATGCTACCTTATCTCTCTTTTGTGATAACTCTTGCCAGTTCTTCCAGTACATTGACCTTGGGTGTATATACCCTCTACGCCATCCCAGGCCATAAGTACACGTCCTTTGAGTGTGTGCAGTCCTTATTTCTGACCCTGTCTGTGTGAAAGGATGCAGCAAGGCATGACCACAGCACTATGGATGGACTTAGAATGAGCATTCTTTTACTTAGGGTATTGTGAATCTGTGGAATTCTCTCATCAAGTGAGATATGGGTACTTAGTTGTTTCAGATGGAGATTGTTAGATTTATGAATATATGAACAATTGGAGAATCCTGCAAGAAAATGAAATTGAGATCAAAGGTCTGCTAGAATTTTAATTGACAGAGTAACCTTGCAGGGCCAAATGGCCTCCTATTTGTAGAATCGTACGTGGAAACAAACCCTTCAATCCAGCCAACCCATGCTGACCATCATCTCAAACTAAATGAGTCTCACCTGCCTGCGCTCCAAATATTTCTTATTCATGTACTAATCTAAACATTTTTAAACATTGTGCATCCACCTCATCCTTTGGAAGTTCACTCCAAATATGAACCACTCTGTTTTTAAAAACAAATTGTACCTCATGTCTATTTTGAATTTTTCTCCTCCCTCCTGAACAATATGCTCTCAGTCTTGAATACCCCCACCCTAGGGAAAAGACCCTTGACATTTATCTTATTGATACCCTGTCTTGATTTTGTAAACTTCTAGAAGGTCATCTCCTACATTCCAGTGAAAAAAGTCCCAGCCTATCCAGTCTCTTTGATACCTTAAATCCTTTCCCTGCAATATCCTGGTAAATCTCTTCTGAACCCCCCTCCAGCTTAATAATATCCTTCCTATAACAGAGTGACCAGAACTGAATGACGTACTGCAGAAGCGACCTCACCAACATCTTGTACAATCTCAACGTGATGTTCCAACTCCTGGTACTTAATGGTCTGAGAAATGAGGGAAAGCATGTTAAATGCTGCCTTAACCACCCTGTCCACCTGTGACGCAAGTTTCAAGGAATTACACCTTGGTATCCTCCAGATCTTGCACTGATGGGTGTGAATATTCTGCAGTTTAAGAAAGCTAAATTTAATGTTTCCCACCTTGCTTTGGACTAGTAAAATAGTCTGGTGGAAAATATAATTAATGAGCCCATCCTCTTCCTTCATTCCATCCTACCCTTATCAAAAAGAGTCAAAATCTTCGGTTGATCAGCCCAGCTCATTCCCCTGTATATTTTTGTAATTTCACATTTGTATTTCTGTAGTTGATATTAATCTGAACTAGTAAGTAACTTTTTAATGTTGAAATGTTCTGGTTAATACTGAGTACTGCTGATCCAGGTAAATGTTTCACAACTTCCTTTTGTAATCCAGAAATTTGTTAGTGAGAAACTAAACTTGATTAGCTCAATTCGAAACTGAAGTTCATAGCTCCTTGAAAGTCCATGGAGTCGCAGGTAGATAGGATAGTGAAGAAGATGTTTGGTATGCTTTCCTTTCTTGGTCAGAGTATTGAGTACAGGAGTTGTGAGGTCATGTTGCGACTGTGCAGGGCATTTGTTAGGCCACTGTTGGAATATTGCATGCAATTCAGGTCTCCTTCCTATTGGAAGGACATTGTGAAACTTGAAATGTTTCAGAAAAGATTTACGAGGATGTTACCAGGGTTGGAGGATTTGAGCTATAGGGAGAGGTAGAACAGGCTGGGGCTGTTTTCCCTGGAGCATCGGAGGTTAAGGGGTGACCTTATAGCGGTTTATAAAATCATGAGGGACATGGATTGGATAAATAGACAAGGTCTTTTCCCTGGGGTGGTGAAATCCAGAACTAGAGGGCATAGGTTCAGGGTGAGAGGGAAAAGATATAAAAGAGACCTAAGGGGCAACTGTTTCATGCAGAGGGTCATATGTGTATGGAATGAGCTGCCAGAGGAAGTGGTGAAGTACAGTTGCAATGTTTAAAAGGCATCTGGATGGGTAAATGAATAGGATGGGTTTGGAGGGATATGGGCTGGGTGCTGGCAGGTGAGACTAGATTGGGTTGGGATATTTGGTTGGCATGGATGAGTTGGACTAAAGGGTTTGTATCCATGCTGTACATCTCTATGACTCTATGAACACCAAGGTCTATCTGTTCCACAATACTACCTAGGGCCCTACTATTACTTGTACCTTTGCATGTTTTACTAAAACTCAATGCTTTGCACTTATCCAGATTAAACTCCATCTGCACTCCTCAGCCCATTTTCTGAATTGATCAAGATCTATCTGTAATCTTAGATAACCTTCTTTGCTGTCCACTATACCACCAATTTTAGTGCCACCTGTAAACTTGCCAACCATGCCTTTATATTTTCATCTAAATAATTTATATAAATATCAGAAGTGGACCCAGCCCTGATCCCTCCTCAGTTTTTCTTAACAGTCTTGTATGTTTCAAAAAGATTAACTCTCATTCTTTTTTCTAGGTATTCATGTGTTTTTCCCCCAATACTACCCTAGGCCGTACTTCAGTTGTATGAGCTCTGCCCTTGTTCGTTTTGCTAAATGCAATACCCATTGACCTAATTTATCAAGATCTCTTTGTAATCTTGGATAACCTTCTTCAATGTCAACTTTACCACCAGTTTTGGTGTCACCCATGAACTCACTGACCATGCCTTCAGTATTCTCACAAAGCTGGGTGGCATGGTGGCACAGTGGTTAGCACTGCTACCTCACAGCGCCAGAGACCCGGGTTCAATTCCCGCCTCAGGCGACTGTCTGTGTGGAGTTTGCACATTCTCCCCGTGTCTGCGTGGGTTTCCTCCGGGTTCTCTGGTTTCCTCCCACAGTCCAAAGATGTGCAGGTCAGGTGAATTGGCCATGCTAAATTGCCCATAGTGTTAGGTAAGGGGTAAATGTAGGGGTATGGGTGGGTTGCTCTTCGGCGGGTCAGTGTGGACTTGTTGGGCCGAAGGGCCTGTTTCCACACTGTAATGTAATCTGATCTAATCTAATAAAGTTCTTATGCATTTTCATCATCAGGGAGCCTTTTAACTTTTAGTTACTCAGCTGCTTGGTGAATGTGTTTTCTTTTTTCTTGTTTTGCTGTTTCTAGGAGCTGCATTTGATTTTCCCCTGGCTAATGGAGAGTGTGTTTGGCAACCCGGATGGAACTGTTCCTGGTTGGAACTTGCGATATTTGCAGGGTCGTTTGAATCCAAGTGAATACGCTGCTGTGGTTGATTTTTTAGATCCCAGGTATAACCATTCTTGCTTCCTTTTCACTGTAGAAGGATAGAACTGAAGATTGACTCTGAGGAGCCTAAATTATAAAAGTAGTCAATCTTCCTTTTATGCTAGCTACTTACGAACTTGAGTTAGGAGTACAAGGGAGTCGGAGTATCAGTAGTAGGGAGACTAGCCATGATCTCATTGGTCTTTTTTTTTTAAAGTCCATTCATGGGATGTGGGCTTCTTGGGTCAGTGCTTAATGCAGATTCCTCATTGAGAAGGTGATGGTGAGCTGTCTTCTCTTAAAAAAAACACTCAGCTCCTCAAACCACCTCTGCCATCCAATAAGCTCATGGCTGATCTGATTGCAGTCGCTTTTCTCCCTATCCCTGATAACATCCGACTCTCTTTCTCATCAAGAATTATCTACCTTTACCACTAAGAACAATTGATTAATGTTCAATTTTTCAGTCCTGATTGGGAGACTCCTGATTTTTAGCTCTGTCCTGTAAATAAAATTCTAGAGAAGCTGAACAGATCTCATCGCATCTGCAGAGGCAGGACAGTGTAATATTTCCTGTCAAGTATGACTCTTATTTGGAATTGTTCTTAGGGGTTTTATCAGACTTGAAACGTTAACTGATTCTCTGTTCACACATGTTGCCAGACTAACTGTCAGTCTAATTTCCATTAGTGAATCAAAGTTTCAGAATTACTGTATCTGCTGCAATGCACTTTTGAAACATCCCTTTGAGAAAGGTCTTGCGGAGTTGTGAACCTTTATTTATATTTGGCTTTTATCTGATATTGTCAACAACAAATAGGATATAACAAAAACTATTTCCATAAGCTTCATTAGCAAGCATTCCCAGGTCAGCAACAGCTGTATTAGGTAAGTATTTAAGCTCACCTTCAGAAAGCTGCAATGGGTTGATGAGTGGCAGATGGAGTTTAGTTTGGATAAATGCAAAGTATTGCATTCTGGTAAAACAAGCACAGGCAGGATTTGTACAATTAATGAGAGGGCCCTAGGTAGTGTTGTATGACAGAGACCTAAGGGTTCAGGTATGTAGTTCTTTGAAATTTGCATCACAGGTGGGTAGGGTGTTTAAGAAGGTATTTAGCACACTTTTCTTCATTCTCACTCCTTTGAGTATAGGAGTTGAGTCATGTTGAGGTTGAACAGGATGTTGATGATTCTTCTGGAGTACTGAGTCCAGTTCTGGTTGCCCTGTTACAGGAAGGATATTATTAAGCTGGAGAATGTTCACAAAAGATTTACTAGGACGTTACTGGGAATAGAGGGTTTGAGTTATAAGGAGAGACTGGACAGGCTGGGACCTGTATCACTGGAGTGTAGGAGTTCACTGGAGCAAAGGAAGTCGTGGATGCAGTGTTGAAACGACATTTGGATATGTAGAGTCATACAGATGTACAGCATGGAAACAGGTCCTACCCATCCATGTCGACCGGATATCCTAGATTAATCTAGTCCCGTTTGCCAGCTCTTGACCCATATCCCTCAAAAGGGGGAGAAAGTGAGGACTGCAGATGCTGGAGATCAGAGTCGAGGGTGTGGTGCTGGGAAAGCACAGCAGGTCAGGCAGCATCCGAGGAGCAGGAGAACCTCTGCCCTTGAACTCCACCCCTCCAACTGCAACAAGAACGGAATCCCCCGGTCCTCCCCTTCCACCTCACTTACATCCAAGGCCCCAAAGGATCCTTCCACATCTGTATCCGTTGCACCCGATGTGGTCTCCTCTACATCAGGGAGACAGGATGCCTACTTGTGGATCGTTTCAGAGAACATCTCTGGGACACCCACACCAACCAACCCCACTACCCCGTGGCTGAACACTCCAACTGCCCTCTCAACTCCACCAAGGACACGCAGGTCCTGGGCCTCCTCCCTTGCAAACCCTAACCACCCAATGACTGGAGGAAGAATACCTCATCTTCCACCTTGGGACCCTGCAACCATGCGAGATCAATGTGGATTTCACTAGTTTCCTCATTTCCTCTCCACCCCCATTATCCCAGTCCCAAGCCTCCAAATTAACACTGCCCTCAGGACCTGTCCATCACCTTTCCCATCTATCTGCTCCATTCTCCTCTCCAACTTATCGCATTCTCAGCTACCTTTCTCCTAAAGTCTCCTACAAGTTGCATTCCTGATGAAAGCCTTATGCCTGAAATGTCGATTCTCCGGCTCCTCGGATGCTGTCTGACCTGCTGAGCACCACACTCTCGACCCTCGCGTCCCTCTAAACCCTTTTTATTCAAATAACTATCCAGATGTCTTTTAAATTCTGTAATTGTACCAGCCTCTTCTACTTCCTCTGGCAGCTCATTCCATACACTCACCATCCTTTGCATGAAATTGTTGCCCCTGAGGTCCCTTTTAAATCTTTCCCCCCTCACCCTAAACCTATGCCCTCTAGTTCTGGACTGCCCCCAACCCAGGGAAAAGACTTTGTCTATTTATCCTATCCATACCCCTCCTGATTTTATAAACCTCAGCTTCCAACGCTCTAGAGAAAACAGCCCCAGCCTGTTCAGCCTCTCCCTAAAGCTCAAACCTTCAAAAATGTTTGGAGGGATATGGGTCAAGCGCAGTCAGGTGGAACAAGTTTAGTTTGGGATTATAGTCAGCATAGACTGGTTGGACTAAAGGGTCAGTTTCTGTGCTGAATGATTCTATGGCCCTGTGACTGTTAGCATTTCTGATGAACAGAAGTTGTACATTATCTTTGGGAAGCGCAGTATCTTGGATTTCAAGTATATGATTTTGTGACCTTGATAGATTTTGATAGAGTCCATTCAGCCGATCGAGTCTATGCCAGCCCTCCAAACAGCATCTCACCCAGACTCAGTCCCACAATCCCCTACCCTATTCCTGTAACCCTACATGGCTAATCCACCTAGCTTGTACATCCCTAGACACTGCAGGGCAATTTACCATCGCCAATCCACCTAACCTGCACACCTTTGGACTGTAGGAGGAAACCGGAATACCCAGTGGTGCAGATACAGGGTGAATGTGCTAATGCCACACAGGCAGTCACTTAAGGCTAGAATTGAGCCTGGGTCTCTGGTCCTATGAGACAGCAGTGCTAACCACTGTGCCACCGCAAGAAAAAAGGCCATTTGGCGCATCGAGTCAGCAGTGACCATCGAAAGAAGATCCCACCAAGGCCCCCCCCCCCCCCCGCCCAACCCTATCTCTATAACCCTGGATTTTACCATTGCCAATCCACCTAGCCTGTGCATCCCTGGATAATTTAGTGTCACCTAACCTATATATCTTTGGATTGTTCTGGACTTTAGACAAATGCATTGCTTCTCTGACTGTTCTGGCCAATGTTTTTAGTTCACCTGTTTCAGGAGAACGTATTGTGCGGTCATTTATCTGGTTGCTTGTGAGAGTTTGGTGCGCGCACACACTGCTGCATTTCACTGCCTAGCAACAGTAATGACAATACACAATTATTAAGTGATTGTGGTAACGTTTGGGTTGACCTGTGCCCATGAAGGGCATCGGAAAGAATTGCTTGCTTTAATATAACACTTATAACAACCATTGGATGTCTCTAGTGCTTCACAGCTACTTGTGTACTTCTGAAATGTGTTTACCATATTGTTGGAAAAGAAGCAGCCAATTTGCAAATGGCAAGCTTCAAATGATAGAGCTTTAAATTGAGGGATGATAGATTTAGGACCAATATTAGGGGTAGTTTCTTCACTCAGTGTAGTAGGGGAGTGGAACGGCCTGCCTGCAACAGTAACTCGCTGACATTTAGGGCATTTAAATGTGGATAATAATGGAACGGCCTATGTTAGATGGGCATCAGATTATTTTCACAGGTCCGTGCGACATCGAGGGCCGAAGGGTCTGTACTGCACTGAAACATTCTAAGTTCTATGATATTAACTGCAAGGTTTGCATTAATATCTACGACTTCGATAACTTTTTACTATTAATGAAAATTCTCTCTTTCTTGTATTTAACAGTGGCCCAATGATGAAGTTAGTTTACAAACTTCAGGCTGAAGATTTTAAGTATGAATTCCCACTCTCATATCTTCCTGTGAGTATGGAGCAGTGAATTGGTTGCACTAATGTACATTGTGTTCAGGGCAGATTCGCAGCATTGGTACAACAAATGATATTTTGTGACATTTTAAGCAATTAAGTAGTGACCACAATATTGACAATGATGAATGTTACAGATGCCCTTGGCTTAGATGTCTTAGATTGTACAAAATAACCAGTTAGTTATAGAGTTATAGAACAATACAGCACAGAACAGGCCCTTCGGCCCACGATGTTGTGCCGAACTTCTATCCTAGATTAAGCACCCATCCATGTACCTATCCAAATGCCGCTTAAAGGTCGCCAATGAATCTGACTCTACCACTCCCACGGGCAGCGCATTCCATGCCCCCACCACTCTCTGGGTAAAGAACCCACCCCTGACATCTCCCCTATACCTTCCACCCTTCACCTTAAATTTATGTCCCCTTGTAACACTCTGTTGTACCCGGGGAAAAAGTTTCTGACTGTCTACTCTATCTATTCCTCTGATCATCTTATAAACCTCTATCAAGTCACCCCTCATCCTTCGCCGTTCCAACGAGAAAAGGCCGAGAACTCTCAACCTATCCTCGTACGACCTACTCTCCATTCCAGGCAACATCCTGGTAAATCTTCTCTGCACCCTCTCCAAAGCTTCCACATCTTTCCTAAAGTGAGGCGACCAGAACTGCACACAGTACTCCAAGTGTGGCCTAACCAAAGTCCTGTACAGCTGCAACATCACTTCACGACTCTTGAATTCAATCCCTCTGCTAATGAACGATAATACTCCATAGGCCTTCTTACAAACTCTATCCACCTGAGTGGCAACTTTCAAAGATCTATGAACATAGACCCCAAGATCCCTCTGTTCCTCCACCTGACCAAGAACCCTACCATTAACCCTGTATTCCGCATTCTTATTTGTTCTTCCGAAATGGATAACCTCACACTTGGCAGGGTTGAACTCCATCTGCCACTCCTCAGCCCAGCTCTGCATCATATCTAAGTCCCTCTGCAGCCGACAACAGCCCTCCTCACTGTCCACAACTCCACCTATCTTTGTATCATCTGCAAATTTACTGACCCACCCTTCGACTCCCTCATCTAAGTCATTAATAAAAATTACAAACAGCAGAGGACCCAGAACTGATCCCTGCGGAACTCCACTTGTAACTGGACTCCATGCTGAATATTTACCATCTACCACCACTCTCTGACTTCGACCGGTTAGCCAGTTTTCTATCCAATTGGCCAAATTTCCCTCTATCCCATGCCTCCTGACTTTCCGCATAAGCCTACCATGGGGAACCTTATCAAATGCCTTACTAAAATCCATGTACACTACATCCACTGCTCTACCCTCATCCACATGCTTGGTCACCTCCTCGAAGAATTCAATAAGACTTGTAAGGCAAGACCTACCCTTCACAAATCCGTGCTGGCTGTCCCTAATCAAGCAGTGTCTTTCCAGATACTCGTAAATCCTATCCCTCAGTACCCTTTCCATTACTTTGCCTACCACAGAAGTAAGACTAACTGGCCTGTAATTCCCGGGGTTATCCCTCTTCCCTTTTTTGAACAGGGGCACAACATTCGCTACTCTCCAGTCCCCTGGTACCACCCCAGTTGCCAGTGAAGACGAGAAGATCATTGCCAACGGTACTGCAATTTCCTCTCTTGCTTCCCACATAATCCTAGGATATATCCTGTCAGGCCCGGTTGACTTGTCTATCCTCAAGTTGTTCAAAATGTCCAACACATCTTCCTTCCTAACAGGTATCTCTTCTAGCTTAACAGTCCGTTTCACACTCTCCTCTTCAACAATACGGTCCCTCTCGTTCGTAAATACTGAAGAGAAGTACTTGTTCAAGACCTCTCCTATCTCTTCCGACTCAATACACAGTCTCCCACCACTGTCCTTGATTGGACCTACCCTCGTTCTCGTCATTCTCAGGTTTCTCACATACGCATAGAATGCCTTGGGGTTATCCTTGATCCTATCCGCCAGGGATTTTTCATGCCCTCTCTTAGCTCTCCTAATCCCTTTCTTCAGGTCCCTTCTGGCTATCCTGTATCCCTCCACTGCTCTGTCTGAACCTTGTTTCCTCAACCTTATGTAAGCCTCCTTCTTCCTCTTTACTAGACATTCAACCTCCCTCGTCAACCAAGGCTCCCTCACACGACCATTTCTTTCCTGCCTGATCGGTACATACATATCAAGGACACGTCGTATTTGCTCCTTGAAAAAGTTCCACATTTCCACCACATCCTTCCCTGACAGCCTATGCTCCCAACGTATGCTCCTCAAATCCTGTCTTACAGCATCGTAATTTCCCTTCCCCCAATTGTAAAAACTTCCTTGTTGTGCGCACCTATCTCTCTCCATAACCAAGGTGAAAGTCACAGAATTGTGGTCACCATCACCAAAATGTTCACCCACTAACAAGCCCACCACTTGTCCCGGTTCATTACCGAGTACCAAATCCAATATGGCCTCCCCTCTGGTTGGACAATCTACATACTGCGTTAGAAAAGCTTCCTGGACACACTGCACAAACACCGCCCCATCCAATCTACTTGATCTAAAGAGCTTCCAATCAATATTTGGGAAGTTGAAGTCGCCCATGACTACGACCCTGTGGCTTCTGCACCTTTCCAAAATCTGTTTCCCAATCTGTTTCTCCACCTCTCTGCTGCTATTGGGGGGCCTATAATAAACACCCAACAAGGTGACTGCACCTTTCCTATTTCTGACTTCAGCCCATACTACCTCCAGAGGCAGATCCCCCTCAAACTTCCTTTCTGCAGCCGTTATACCATTTCTAATTAGCAATGCCACCCCCCCTCCTTTTTTACCACCCTCCCTAATCTTACTGAAACATCTGTAACCAGGAACCTCCAACAGCCATTCCTGTCCCTCATCTATCCATGTTTCCGTGATGGCCACAACATCGTAGTCCCAGGTACCGATCCACGCCTTAAGTTCACCCACCTTATTTCTGATACTCCTTGCATTGAAGTATACGCACTTGAGCCCATCTCTGTGTCCGCAAGTAGTCCCTGTCAGTGCTACCTTCTCCACAGCCTCCCCACAGTCTTGGACATCCTGACACACAGCTAGCTTACTTACTGGACTACAAGTCCGGATCCCATCCCCCTGCCAAATTAGTTTAAACCCCCCCGAAGAGTGCTAGCAAACCTACCCCCCAGGATATTGGTGCCCTTCTGGTTCAGGTGCAACCCGTCCTGTTTATACAGGTTCCACCTTCCCCAGAATGCAGTCCAATTGTCCAAATATCTGAAGCCCTCCCTCCTACACCATCCTTGCAGCCACGTGTTCAACTGCACTCTCTCCCTATTCTTTGCCTCTCTGTCAAGTGGCACCGGCAACAACCCAGAGATGACGACTCTGTCTGTCCTAGCTTTTAGCTTCCAGCCTAACTCCTTGAGCTCTTGAATGACCCCCCCACCCCTCTTCCTACCTATGTCGTTGGTGCCAATGTGTACCACGACTTCTGGCTGCACACCCTCCCCCTTAAGGATTCTGAAGACACGGTCCGAGACGTCTCGGACCCTAGCACCCGGGAGGCAACAAACCATCCGAGAGTCTCGCCCATGTCCACAGAACCGCCTGTCCGTCCCTCTAACTAGAGAATCCCCAATAACTAGCGCTCTCCTCTTCTCCCCCTTTCCCTTCTGAATCTCAGAGCCACGGACCCCTTCACTGCAGCTTACACCTGCAAGGCTGTCCCCCCCCCAACAGTTTCCAAAGCTGCATACTTATTTTTTAGGGGAACAACCACAGGGGAACCCTGCACTGCCTGCTTCTTCCCCTTCCCACCTCTAACTGTTACCCAGCTACCTCTGTTCTCCGGCGTAACTATGTCCCTGTAGCTTCTATCGATCACCCTCTCAGCCTCTCGAATAATCCTCAGCTCATCCAGCTCCAGTTCCAGTTCCCCAGTTAGTGTAGCCAAGAGGATATTTTTCCTGGTTAGGGAGTCAGCAGCTCAGGTCCTGATATTGGAATTTTACAGCATGGAAACAGACCCTTCCATCCAATTTACCCATGTTGACCGTGTTCCCAAACCAAACAATCCCACTTGCCTGTGTTTGGCCCATATCCCTCCAAACCTTTTTATCCAAATATCTTTAAAACATTGTAACTTTATTTGCATCCACCACTTCCTCTGGCAGTTCATTCCACACACAGACCAATATATAACAAAAGTTACCCCTCATGGCCTTTCTAAATCTTACCCCTGCTTTAAATTATATCCCCTAGTTTTGAACGGTTTCTCCTCCCTCATTTTTATAACTGGAATCCTCCATGCCTGGCAGCACCCTGGTAAATCTTCTCTGAACCTCCTCCAGTTTAATAATGTATTTAATAATATTGTGGTGACTTAATCAATAAATGATTCTTGTGTTGGGTACCCTGTATCTTTTCAGAAGCCATGTTGTATATTTCTACTGATTCCTTCCCATTGCCAGTAATCGTGAAAGAATAAATCATAAAATCATAATCATATCGTTTGCTACATTTCTCAAATAAAAGCTGTCAGATTGGTTTGATCCTTTTTTGAAACATGAAGTACATGATCGAGCTTTCAGTTGAATGAAATTACCCAAGCTATTCAAGAGTCCAGTGGGGTAGTGTCTGCCCCAGCTCCTTAATTGACCTTTTCTAATTATCTCCCCACCCCCACCCTCCTCTTGCTTATCTCTCCATGCTTCAGGCTCACTGCCTTTATTCCTGATGAAGGGCTTTTGCCCGAAACGTTGATTTCGCTGCTCGTTGGCTGCTGCCTGAACTGCTGTGCTCTTCCAGCACCACTAATCCAGAACCTTTTCTAAATACTGTTTGTGCATTCAGTTTTTCTAATCTGTCAAAAATGCCATCATCTGTTGTATGTGTGCTGTTCAGGACTGAGCTCCCTTCTTTGGAACAGAAACATCATCAACAATGATGCAAAAATATCATTTGGAACCTTTACCATCACCTGAAAATCAATATAAATCTATCTTGCACTGCCCTTTAATTGCCCTGTACAATCCTTAATGATTATTTAACAGAGATTTAAAAAACATTTCTGCCCTGACTCTAGCAGTTGTTCACAATCTTCATTTGCAGAGATGTCTTGTCTACTCATGTCTTCCTTATGTCCATATTTATCTATAAAAAGATTGCCTCTTGTGCAGAAATGTGTGTGAAGAACAGGTATAAACTATGTGCAGTTTGAGACTGGCTTCCTGAAAATTGCAATGCTTTCTAATATTGGTCTGTTGGTGTTTTTATAATCCAGGGTCCTGTGAAAGCTTCAATCCAAGAAGGTGTTTTACCTGATTTTCCACTGTATCATAACAAGCTGCAGTTTCCTCTGTCAGGAATGACCAACCTCAGTCTCTCACTCAGTATCCTTTCAATCAAGTGTATGTGGAGCTGATGACTCTGCCTTCACTGTGTAGTGTCGATGCCGGATCCTTCTCTTTGCAGTTTGTGTTTCAGGATATTAATTTGCTTGATCTTGGGATAATCTGAATAACTGGCTTCAGGGCATTTTTATTTGTGTTGTTTCAATCAAGGGCCTGGGTAGAATATCTGGAAATGTTGACTGATATGGCTGTACCTGACCTTTGAGTGTTTGTTGATGATTCATTGCCAGAAGTCCCAGCTCATGATTTGTACCTGGTCGGAGCTGTCACACTAGCAAGAGCAAATGCACCTCGTAATTTAAGTTCACTCAACACGAAAATGGTTCCAGATTCCAGAGGGGTTTTAATAGTAATAAAGACAGAGGTACCTTGCCCCGGCCTGCATCCCTAACTAGACTATGTACAATGGTCTGAGCTCGGATACTGTAAGGGTGCTAATTGGTATCAAAACTCTGAAATTGATTAGGCACAACTGTCAAGATTCTTGCTTCTGTCCAGTGACTTCCTCTCAACTTTAAAACCCCAGAGTATTTTTATGGTACTGTTGTGGTACTGGGCAAAACACCTAGATCTCATGAGTTCAACTCCCATCATGGTAATGTGTGAAACCTGGTAACTTGTCAGCTCTCACCTGAAACACTGACCATGAAAACAGACAGCTTGTCACTTAGAATTCTTATTTTATTCAAAGAAAGCAGACTAATAATCTCTGCTGGTTCTGTCCTGCATGTGATGCCAGTTCTGGAAGCTGCCTCTGGGCCCTCTGCAGTAGTTACCCTCAGGAGGATAATCACAGCTTATCGGATCTCTCATTTCTGGTACCCTATTAGTAAATACCTAAAGCACAGAATTGAGCACAGTGCTCCAGCTAAGATCTAAGTAATGATATGTAGCAAGCATAAATATGCAGTAATGGACCTCTTCAAACTTTCTCCAGCGTTCAATAAAATCATGGCTAATCTAGCTGTAAATTCAACTGCACTTTCCAATTTAACCGCCCTAATCTTTTACTCCTTGCAGATTGAAAACCAGTCTCATTCAGCCTTGAATATATTCAATGACCCTGCTTACCACTGTTGTCTGTGGAAGAGAATCCCAAACTCTAACGACCCTCTGAGAAAAGAAATTCCTGCTCATTACAGTCTTAAATAGGAAACCCCTAATATTAAAACTGTGCCCCATAATCCTGTATCCTTCCACAATGGAAAATATGCTTTCAGCATCCTTTACAATCTTGCTTCAAAGGTGCATTTCTTATTTTTCTTAGCTTGAATGAGTATAGACCCAGCCTACTCAACATTTCACAAGATAACCCCTTCAACTCAATAATCTCAGTGCTCAGTTCATCAACTTCACCAAGACATTCCATCCCGACCTTAAATTCACTTGAACCAGGCATCTCTGACACCTTCCTCCCCTTCCTGGACCTCTCCATCTCCATCAACGGTGACCAGCTCAACACTGACATATTCTACAACCCCATCGACTCCCACAGCTATCTGGATTACACCTGCCTTCCTGCAAAAATGCAATCCCTTATTCCCAATTCCTCTGCCTTCACCACATCTGCTCCCAGGAAGTCCACTTCCACCACAGAACACACCAGATGGCCTTCTTTAAAGACCACAATTTCCCCTCCCATGTGGTGATGATGCCCTCCAGCACACCTCTCCACTTCCCACAACTCCGTCCTTGAACCCCTCTCCTCCAACCGCAACGAGGACAGAACCCCCTGGTCCTCACCTTCCACATTGCATCATCCTCCGCCATTTCTACCACCTACAAACGGAACCAACCACCAAAAATATCTTTCCTTCCCCACCGCTATCTGCTTTCCGTAAAAACCGTTCCCTCCGCGACTATCTTGTCAAATCCACCTGATGCTTGGAGGAAGGATGCCTTGGGACCCTCCAACCCCAGGGCATCAATGTGGATTTCACCAGTTTCCTAATTCCCCCCCCCCCCCCCCCCCCACCTTATCCTAGTTCCAATCTTCCAGTTTAGCGCCGTCCTCATGACCTGTCCTACCTGTCCATCTTCCTTTCCACCTATCCACTCCACCCTCCCCTCCAATTTATCACCTTTACCCCCACCTCCATCCACCTATTGCACTCCCAGATACCTTCCCCCACCAGACCCACAGCCCCCCCCCCCCCCCCCCTCCCCCGCCCCCTCATTTATGTCTCCACCCCCTAGGCTCCCAGCCTCATTCCTGATGAAGGGCTTTTCTCCTGCTCCTCGGATGCTGCCTGTCTTGCTGTGCTTTTCCAGCAGCAAACTCTCGACTCTAATCTCCAGCATCTATAGTCCTCATTTTTTGCTTAATCAGCCAAATGAACCTTCTCTGAACTGTTAACACAAATATATCCATCTGTCAGTAAAGAGACCAAAACTGTACTTCATACTCTCAGTGCAGTCCCACACAAGCCTTTCTTTCTTTTATATTTCATTCCTCTTACGATAAGGGCATTCCTAGTTGCATGCTGTTCCTGCATGTTAACTTCTTATGATTCATGTGCCTGCTGTCCCAGATCCATGTACTGTTGCACTCTGGAGTCTGTATTCTGTTTTTCTATTTCTCATGACAGAATGATCAGCCTAATTTATTTTCCTAGTGTATTCTTCTGCCAAATTTTGTCCACTGAATTCACCTACCTCTATCCTTTGGCAAATTGTTTTTATCCTACCCATAACTGACGTTTCTCCCTATCATCTGCAAATTGCTTGCTAAATATTCTGTCCCTTTATCCTGATCATTAATGTAGGTTGTAAGTAGTTGAGGCTCCAGTGACTCCATTCATGTGGCATTCAGTGGTTACAGTTTGTCAACTTGACAATGACACAGAATGACTGTTTCTTAGCAACATGAATACAGGGTTGACTGAGAGCCCTGGCACTTACAGAATGGTACCAAATCCAAATCACCTACATAGACTGGTTCCCCCTTGATCAACTCTTGGTTACATCCTCAAAGAGCTCTAATAAGTTGCTCCAACACTCTTTCCCTTTTGCCAAACTATGTTGAGCCTAAAGATGGCATCATAAAGGATTAGCTTAACCATATCTCTTTCATAAAATTAAGGATCTTGCTCTGTAAACTTGTTCCACCACCTTTAATTTGTGTATGTGAATCCTTCACTTCAAAGCATCTGATTTGCGAATGGGAAATGTGTGGCTGATGTCCATGCAGTCAAACTCCAAGGGGGCAGCTGGGACTCAGTGCTGCAAGTGTGAGACTAGTTTAAACTTGTCCTAAAATATTGATTCCCTTACTCTGTTTGGCAGATTTGATGCATAGTTTTCACACTTGATAATAAATAGAACTCAGAGGAGAAAGTGAGGACTGCAGGTGCTGGAGATCAGAGCTGAAAATGTGTTGCTGGAAAAGCGCAGCAGGTCAGGCAGCATACAAGGAACAGGAGAATCAATGTTTCGGGCATAAGCCCTTCTTCAGGCTTAAGAAGAAGGGCTTATGCCCGAAACGTCGATTCTCCTGTTCCTTGGATGCTGCCTGACCTGCGCTTTTCCAGCAACACATTTTCAGCAATAAATAGAACTCACCCAAATCCTGTTAGGACAATTAAGTGTCGAGTTTTGCTGGTGAATGATTCTCTTCCTTCTCACTACATAGAATAATGTTTCTTTTTTTTCATGAAAACTGAGTCATTTATTACACTAAAAGGTTGTAGCAAGGTACATTTAGTGCGCTTTGTTCTGTGAATTTCTTTGGAGCATTTGGATTGGATCTTGAACAGCTGTACGATAAACCAGCAAAGCAGAGACTTTCATAGTTTTTTTTAAAGTAGTTGGCAATTCTTAACTGCATAACCAGATCCCTTTGAATACTATTTCTTCAATTTTGCTATGCACCTCACCACACCGCGGGTAAGTTGAGACTGCTGGATATAGAACATAGAAAAATACAGCACAGAACAGGCCCTTCGGCCCACGATGTTGTGCCGAACTTCTATCCTAGATTAAGCACCCATCCATGTACCTATCCAAATGCCGCTTAAAGGTCGCCAATGATTCTGACTCTACCACTCCCACGGGCAGCGCATTCCATGCCCCCACCACTCTCTGGGTAAAGAACCCACCCCTGACATCTCCCCTATACCTTCCACCCTTCACCTTAAATTTATGTCCCCTTGTAACACTCTGTTGTACCCGGGCAAAAAGTTTCTGACTGTCTACTCTATCTATTCCTCTGATCATCTTATAAACCTCTATCAAGTCACCCCTCATCCTTCGCCGTTCTAACGAGAAAAGGCCGAGAACTCTCAACCTATCCTCGTACGACCTACTCTCCATTCCAGGCAACATCCTGGTAAATCTTCTCTGCACCCTCTCCAAAGCTTCCACATCTTTCCTAAAGTGAGGCAACCAGAACTGCACACAGTACTCCAAATGTGGCCTAACCAAAGTCCTGTACAGCTGCAACATCACTTCACGACTCTTGAATTCAATCCCTCTGCTAATGAACGATAATACTCCATAGGCCTTCTTACAAACTCTATCCACCTGAGTGGCAACCTTCAAAGATCTATGTACATAGACCCCAAGATCCCTCTGTTCCTCCACCTGACCAAGAACCCTACCATTAACCCTGTATTCCGCATTCTTATTTGTTCTTCCGAAATGGATAACCTCACACTTGGCAGGGTTGAACTCCATCTGCCACTCCTCAGCCCAGCTCTGCATCATATCTAAGTCCCTCTGCAGCCGACAACAGCCCTCCTCACTGTCCACAACTCCACCTATCTTTGTATCATCTGCAAATTTACTGACCCACCCTTCGACTCCCTCATCTAAGTCATTAATAAAAATTACAAACAGCAGAGGACCCAGAACTGATCCCTGCGGAACTCCACTTGTAACTGGACTCCATGCTGAATATTTACCATCTACCACCACTCTCTGACTTCGACCGGTTAGCCAGTTTTCTATCCAATTGGCCAAATTTCCCTCTATCCCATGCCTCCTGACTTTCCGCATAAGCCTACCATGGGGAACCTTATCAAATGCCTTACTAAAATCCATGTACACTACATCCACTGCTCTACCCTCATCCACATGCTTGGTCACCTCCTCGAAGAATTCAATAAGACTTGTAAGGCAAGACCTACCCTTCACAAATCCGTGCTGGCTGTCCCTAATCAAGCAGTGCCGTTCCAGATACTCGTAAATCCTATCCCTCAGTACCCTTTCCATTACTTTGCCTACCACAGAAGTAAGACTAACTGGCCTGTAATTCCCGGGGTTATCCCTATTCCCTTTTTTGAACAGGGGCACAACATTCGCTACTCTCCAGTCCCCTGGTACCACCCCCGTTGCCAGTGAAGACGAGAAGATCATTGCCAACGGTACTGCAATTTCCTCTCTTGCTTCCCACATAATCCTAGGATATACCCTGTCAGGCCCGGGTGACTTGTCTATCCTCAAGTTGTTCAAAATGTCCAACACATCTTCCTTCCTAACATAGAACATAGAACATAGAACATAGAACATAGAACAATACAGCACAGAACAGGCCCTTCGGCCCACGATGTTGTGCCGAACTTCTATCCTAGATTAAGCACCCATCCATGTACCTATCCAAATGCCGCTTAAAGGTCGCCAATGAATCTGACTCTACCACTCCCTCGGGCAGCGCATTCCATGCCCCCACCACTCTCTGGGTAAAGAACCCACCCCTGACATCTCCCCTATACCTTCCACCCTTCACCTTAAATTTATGTCCCCTTGTAACACTCTGTTGTACCCGGGGAAAAAGTTTCTGACTGTCTACTCTATCTATTCCGCTGATCATCTTATAAACCTCTATCAAGTCACCCCTCATCCTTCGCCGTTCCAACGAGAAAAGGCCGAGAACTCTCAACCTATCCTCGTACGACCTACTCTCCATTCCAGGCAACATCCTGGTAAATCTTCTCTGCACCCTCTCCAAAGCTTCCACATCTTTCCTAAAGTGAGGCGACCAGAACTGCACACAGTACTCCAAATGTGGCCTAACCAAAGTCCTGTACAGCTGCAACATCACTTCACGACTCTTGAATTCAATCCCTCTGCTAATGAACGATAATACTCCATAGGCCTTCTTACAAACTCTATCCACCTGAGTGGCAACCTTCAAAGATCTATGTACATAGACCCCAAGATCCCTCTGTTCCTCCACCTAACAGGTATCTCTTCTAGCTTATCAGTCCGTTTCACACTCTCCTCTTCAACAATACGGTCCCTCTCGTTCGTAAATACTGAAGAGAAGTACTTGTTCAAGACCTCTCCTATTCTCTTCCGACTCAATACACAGTCTCCCACCACTGTCCTTGATCGGACCTACCCTCGTTCTCGTCATTCTCAGGTTTCTCACGTACGCATAGAATGCCTTGGGGTTATCCTTGATCCTATCCGCCAAGGATTTTTCATGCCCTCTCTTAGCTCTCCTAATCCCTTTCTTCAGCTCCCTTCTGGCTATCCTGTATGCCTCCACTGCTCTGTCTGAACCCTGTTTCCTCAACCTTATGTAAGCCTCCTTCTTCCTCTTTACTAGACATTCAACCTCCCTCGTCAACCAAGGCTCCCTCACACGACCATTTCTTTCCTGCCTGATCGGTACATACATATCAAGGACACATCGTATTTGCTCCTTGAAAAAGTTCCACATTTCCACCACATCCTTCCCTGACAGCCTATGCTCCCAACGTATGCTCCTCAAATCCTGTCTTACAGCATCGTAATTTCCCTTCCCCCAATTGTAAAAACTTCCTTGTTGTGCGCACCTATCTCTCTCCATAACCAAGGTGAAAGTCACAGAATTGTGGTCACCATCACCAAAATGTTCACCCACTAACAAGCCCACCACTTGTCCCGGTTCATTACCGAGTACCAAATCCAATATGGCCTCCCCTCTGGTTGGACACTCTACATACTGCGTTAGAAAAGCTTCCTGGACACACTGCACAAACACCGCCCCATCCAATCTACTTGATCTAAAGAGTTTCCAATCAATTTTGGGAAGTTGAAGTCGCCCATGACTACGACCCTGTGGCTTCTGCACCTTTCCAAAATATGAAGCAGCACTGGATAAAGGACAGAGAGAGCCTGCTGCCTGGGTGTTTGACCCACTGCCAACAGTTTGGCCTCTGTCAGGGATGCCTAAGTTGTAACCTTGACCCTGTGGCTAATGATTCATCCCATAAAGTCTTGGCAGTTCCATTCTAATTGAGATTTATAACATAGATGTGTTTCAGTGAAGCCCCTCATCAGATCTATTCAAATAGCTGTGCATCATGTAATCTTCCTCCACCCTATCTCTGTAACAGCATGCAATCTCCCACCCAACACTCTCCCCCTGCCCCAAATATACAGTTGTTATTCAACCTATGGTTTTGACAATTCTTCATATTTGATTAGCCTAAATATCTTTCAGCCTACCACATTACATAAATTGAGCTCATTCAAAACTCTTCTCATTGACTCTGCCTCTGCTCTTGTTCTTGACTTTAAAAAATACTCAACCTTATTTTCACGTACTTTGAAGGTGCTCACCCAAAAAGCAGATCTCTATAATTTTCTCTGCTTTGGGATACCTGTGCCCGTCCAGCATTTCCCTCTGCTTGATTTTATTGGCGGAACCATCTTTAGCTATCGGGGCCCTTGCCTCTGGAGCATTCTCCCTAAACCCGTCACCATCTACCTCTCTTCACCATGGAAACATTGCTTAAAATCTATCTCATTGCCCAAACATTTAGTGACTGTCCTATTTCCTTGTGTCAAATTTTGTTTGAAAAATCTTGTGAAGTTCCTCAGAACACTTTATTTCATTAACTCTGTTGTATCAATGTGAATTGTTGTGGTCCTTTTTCTCACCCTCAATAACATATCCTCCCATTCTTCTTCAGTCTTTACTTAGCTTCCCCTTATAAATTGTGCAAAGTGACTCACTTGCTCAGTATGGCAGAGCAGAAATTCCATATTCTCGCCATTCAAAAACAACATTTATTTAACTACTTTAACATAAAATATTCCAGGAACCTTCATAGGAACATTATAAAGCAAAATCTGACACTCAGTGGCAGGAGATATTAGGGCAGGAGGCTATAAACTTGGTCAAGGGGGTAGGTTTTAAGGAATATCTTGAAGGAGGAAAGAGTGACACGAGGTTTATTGTCACAGCTTTTGCCTAGCCAACAGAAAGCATGGCCACCTCTTGGTGATTTCAATCCATGCCAATGAATTTGTCACTTTGAAAAGGACTCAGATAAAGAAAAATAAAGTGCAAGATCAATGTAAGATTGTGATCATTATGTATAATGATTAAAATGTTGGATGCAAAATCCAATTGACGTTATGCTTGCATCTAAACCATAATGTGACAGGTCAACATGAATTGTTGCAGAATGCGATTCTTGTAGTTAGCTTGACCAATATCTCTCAGTTCAGTATTGCCAGCTCTGTCTCTGTTCCACAGCACTGCCAATCTGGCATCTCCCAACTTTTTCCCCTCTTTCTCCCAAATACATGTAATATCAGAATGGTTTTGAAACTCAGTGAAAGAGTATTAGGGGTCTTAAGCCCTTTTTTTCTGTGCTTCTCCAGTTCTGAACTCTTGTATAACCCCAGTTTCTTTAGTGCAATCCCGCCTTCAATCGCGAGGATGCAAGGTGTGGAATTTTCCATTGAAACTGTGCTGTCTCTTACTTTTCTCCTTTAAGACACTCCTTAAAATCTATTTAATTAAGCTTTTAATTATCAGTCTTAATATCAGCTTACGTAATTTGGTGACAGGTTTATTTGATATTTTTTCCCATATCAAAGTATAAATATAAGTTGTTATTCAAAGCCCTCTTCACCTTTTGTTGCTCTTATTTCATTTACAATATTAAGACTTGCTGTTGCAAATGTGGACCAAGAATATTGTTTCAATGGGAATGTTACATTTTGGGAGTAGCAGTGACACAAATACTTCACAGAACTGCATGGGAGATCATCGGCTGGGTATAGACTGATAAAATGCTTCACAAAATCTTCAAGGCTTTTGTGGAAAGCATGTTGTTCTCTTAATATTGCTCTCAACTCTTGTTACAGAATTGTTCATCCGGTCAGCTCTTCAGCACCTCAGACAGTGCCTATTTTGTCATAGTGGACAGGTACCTGAAATACTTTCTCCCTACAGAGGGGAATGTGCCACCATCACCATTCCTGAATGCATGTGGAACAGTTTCTCCTCCAACACCAAGGTACTTCTGCTTGTTTTTCTAACTAGCAATTATATTGGGGATTCTGGGATGAAGTTACATAGAACAGCATGGCGCAGAACAGGCCCTCAATGTTGTGTCGACCTGTGAACTATTTTCAGCTCATCCCCCGACACTATCCCAACATCATCCATGTGCTTATCTAAGAATTGATTAAGTCTACCTAATGTGGCTTGAGTTAACTACATTGGCAGGTAGGGCATTCCACGCCCTTACCTCTCTCTCTGAGTAAAGAACCTGCCTCTGACATCTGTCTTAAATCTATTACCCCTCAATTTGTAGTTATGCCCCCTCGTACAAGCTGACGTCATCATCCTAGGAAAAAGACTTTCACTGTCAGATGATCCTCTGATCATCTTGTATGTCTGTATCAAATCCCCTCTTAGCCTTCTTCTTTCCAATGCGAACAGACCCAAGTGTCTCAGCCTTTCCTCATAAGACCTGCCCTCCAGACCAGACAACATCCTGGTAAATCTCCTCTGCACCTTTTCCAATGCTTCCACATCTTTTCCAAAATATGGTGACCAGAACTGTACACAATATTCCAAGTGTGGCCACACTAGTGGTTTGTATAGTTGCAGCATGATATTGCGGCTCCGGAACTCAATCCCTCTACCAATGAAACCTAACACACACCGTATACCTTCTTAATAGCATTATCAACCTGGGTGGCAACTTTCAGGGAGCTATGTACATGGACTACAAGAATGGGGCGGCACGGTGGCACAGTGGTTAGCACTGCTGCCTCACAGTGCCAGAGACTTGGGTTCAATTCCCGACTCTGTGTGGAGTTTGCACATTCTCCCCATGTCTGTGTGGGTTTCCTCTGGGTGCTCCGGTTTCCTCCCACAATCCAAAAATGTGCAGGTTAGGTGAATTGGCCATGCTAAATTGCCCATAGTGTTAGGTGAAGGGGTAAATGTAGGGGTGGGTTGCGCTTCGGCGGATCTGTGTGGACTTGTTGGGCCGAAGGGCCTGTTTCCACACTGTAAGTAATCTCATCTAATCCCTCTGCACATCCACGCTACCAAGAATCTTTCCATTGACCCAGTACTCTGCCTTCCTGTTATTCTTCCCAAAGTGCATCGCCTCACATTTAGCTGCATTGAACTCCATTTGCCACCTCTCAGCCCAATCCTGCAGTTTATCCAAATGCCCCAGCAACAGGTAACATTCTTCCAAACTGTCCACTACACCGACTTTAGTGTCGTCTGCAAATTTACCAATCCATCCACCTATGCCTGCGTCTGAAGTCATTTATAAAAATGACAAGCAGCAGTGGTCCCAAAACAGATGATTGTGGTACACCAGTAGTAACCAGACTCCAGGCTGAATATTTTCCATCAACCACGCTCGCTGCTGCCTTTCAGAAAGCCAGTTTCTAATCCAAACTGCTAAATCACCCTCAATCCCATTCTCTGCATTTTCTCCAACAGCCTACCATATGGAACCTTATCAAAGGCTTTACTCAAGTCCATGTTTACCACATCAACTGCCCTACCCTCATCTACATGCTTGGACACCTTCTCAAAAAACTCAGAGGTTTGTGAGACATGACCTGCCCTTGACTAAAACCATGTTGATTATCTGAAATCAAATTGTTGCTTGCTAGGTGATTATAAATCTTATCTCTTATAATCCTTTCCAAAATCTTTCCTACAACAGAAGTAAGGCTCACTGGTCCATACTGACCTGGGTCATCTCTACTGCCCTTCTTGAACAAGGGAACAACATTTGCAATCCTTCAGTCCTATGATACTAAACCTGTAGACAATGACGATTCAAATATCAAAGTTAAAGGCTCTACTATCTTCTCCCTAGCTTCCCAGAGAATCCTCGGATAAATCCCATTCGGCCCAGGGGATTTGTCTACTTTCACTCCTTCTAGAATTGATAACACCTGTTCGTAACTAACCTCGATCCTTTCAAGTCTAATATTAGATTTGATTCCCTTCGACCCAACAAGTCCACACCGACCATCTGAAGAGCAACCCACCCAGACCCATTCCCCTACATTTACCCCTGACTAATGCACGCAATGGGCAATTTAGCATGGCCAATTCCCCTAGTCTGCACATCTTTGGACTGTGGGAGGAAACCGGAGCACCTGGAGGAAACCCACGCAGATACAGGGAGAATGTGCAAACTCTACACAGTCAGTTGCCCGAGACGGGAATTGAACCCGGGTCCCTGGTGCTATGAGGCAGCAATACTAGCCACTGAGACATCATGCTGCCTCGTACCTCATTCTTCTCCTCCACAATATTCTCCTTTTCCTGAGTGAAAACCGATAAGAAATGTTCGTTAAGCACCTCTCTGATCTCTACAGGGTCCACACTCAACTTCCCACTTCTGTCTTTGACTGGCCCTATTCCTACCCTAGTCATCCTTTTATTCCTCACATACCTATTGAAAGATTTAGGGTTCTCCTTTATTCTATTTGCTAATGAATGCTTGTGTCCTCTCTTTGCTCTTAACTCTCTTTAAATCCTTCCTCGCTGATCTGTAACTCTCCATCACCTCATCTGAACCATCTTGCCTCGTCAACACATGAGCCTCCTCCTTCTGCTTAACCAGAGATGCAATTTCTGTAGTAAACCACGGTTCCCTGACCTTATCACTTCCTCCCTGCCTGACAGGGACATACCTATCAAGGACACGCAATATCTGTTCCTTAAACCAGCTCCACATTTCCATTGTCTGCATCCCCTGCATTTTGCTACTCCATTCTATGCATCCTAATTCTTGCCTAATCACATTATAATTGCCCTTGCCCCATCGATAACTCCTGACCTGTGGCATGTACCTATCCCTTTCCATCACTAAACTAAACGTAACTAAATTATGGTCATTCTCTCCAAAGTGCTCACCTACAACTTAATCAAACACCTGGGCTGGTTCATTACCAAGCACCAGATCCAGTGTGGTCTCCCCTGTTGTTGGCCCTTCGACCATACTGTATTCACCCACAGAGTGCTGATGTTATTGAGCAGGAATTGATTCCGGAAACTGTTAAGAATTTATCTGGCTGAGCCACTTACTATCAAAACCATTTATCAGTGGGAAGAAAATGCACATTTTGTTTACCAAGATTTGGTAACCAAGAAAATGCACATTTTGTGTCCTCCTTCAATATCCGTTTTTGTTCTCTTCATACAGAACACCAAGTGTACCATTCACGTCCTATGGTGGGCCCCACACCAGCCTACTGAAACGCCACATTTCACATCAGCCTTCTGTGAATACAGACCCAGCTGCTCAGGAAATCTGGAGATCTGAAACACTGCTTCAGGTAATGATCAATACAGTTTGGTGTCTTCCTTGCTGCAGAGCTTTGTATTGCTGGCCTGGTCAAAGTATTGAATGTGACTTTGTTTGCAGACAGTTTGTGTTTGCTTACGAACAGAGTCAGTATCAAGTGTTAGCAAATCAAGCCGTAGAGTTTGATACTGTTCAGCAGAAAGCTGAACTCCCAACCTTAAGTCCTCCCTCCTGCATGTTTTTGAAACCTTGATCTACTCCTTTGTTACTTTGGGCTGCATTATTCCCATTTCTACCCTCTGTAAACATAAGTGCATCCAAAGTTCTCTTGTCTGAATCCAAATTTGCACCAAGTCCCAGTTCACCCATCAGTCTGGGCCCATTGATGTACATAAGTAGATAAAAGCACAGATATTGTGTTATTCTATTTTTGATATTCTGTATACCATTCCTCCCCAGCCCCATCATATACACCATTGATGAATGTACTGTTAGCTGTCTGCTTTCTAATGGAACTCTCCTCCCTCAACCTGTCCAACTGATTTCCTCTTTGAAAGCCTGTGTCACTTTGACCAGGTATTCTGGCCACTTCTCCTATGTTCTGCACAATTTTAGTAATTAATCTCTTGTTTTGTATTTATTTATTTGAATTATGGAAGTGAGCAGATTATGAATGGCAGGTTGTGTTATAATGATTAATTATTTCGTACCATTGTTTTTGTCCCCTTTGCATGGGAAGTATGTTAGGTAAAATATCAAGGCGCTCTAAATCCACAGCTTCTCTTATTTTATTAGAGTAAATTGACAAATTTACAGTTTGTAACCAGTAACATTTGCTTTCTGCCCTGTATCCTGTTTTTTTTTAATCCATCCCAGTTTTTGTCCCTGCAGCATTTGGGTGCTAGTAGGTAATATTTTGTAAGGCGTTTGTCTCAGTGTTTTCTTTGCAACTCTTGGTACACCACTGGTGGCCTGTCCTTTGCCATAAACTCCATTAAAGTCATTTGATTTATATTGTTTCTTATTCTCTCTCTTTCGGACATGCTATTAATTGTTGTGTCCTTGCATAGAGAACTGTACTCTTTGCCTTTATAGTATTCCTGAAATTCTCTCCTTTGCTGTCCTATTTCTGTCCATCTTCCAAGGTAAGCAGTATTTCTGTTCTGCTTGTGTCGTAGTTCCTTGAACGTGCAGGCGTTCAGACAGTTTATTGCAAATGCTTCTAGTGTTGCTCCATTAGCTTTTCCTTTACCACTGACGTTAGACTTTTTTAAAATCTGGTTTGTTGGCTAGCACCTCCTCTTTGTATGGGATCCATGTCCTGCTCCCTCTGGGTTTGAATGATTTACAAAAGCTGCTTTGATTGCTCGTTGTGTGGTTCCTCTATGTCTTTCTAAATCATTGCCTTCACTTTGGGGGAGAAAGAAGTCTTCATTATGAAAACATTTGTTAATACTGGTAATACTGAATAAGCTCGTTTTATTGGAAGGGTGGGTGGGGTGTGATGGAAGAAGGCAGGGCAGGTGACTGAGGTGTCAGCAACCATGATTACATTAATTTTAAAATGGTGATGGAAAAGGATAGACCAGATCTAAAAGTTGAAGTTCTGAATTGGAGGAAGGCTAATTTTGACGGTATTAGGCAAGAACTTTCAAAAGTTGATTGGGGGCAGATGTTCACAGGTAATGGGATGGCTGGAAAACAGTGTGCCACAAGGATCGGCGCTGGATACACTGCCTTTTGTCATTTATACAAATGATTTGGATGTGAACATAGGAGATATCGTTATTAGGCTTGCAGATGACACCAAAATTGGAGGTGCAGTGGACAATGAAGAAGGTTACCTCAGAGTAAATTGGGATCTTGATCAGATGGGCTAATGGGCTGAGGAGTGGCAAATGGAGTTTAATGGGCAGCATGGTGGGTCAGTGGTTAGCATTGCTGCCTCACAGCACCAGGGACCCAGGTTCAATTCCAGGCTCGCGAGACTGTCTGTGTGGAGTTTGCACGTTCTCCCATGTCTGCGTGGGTTTCCTCCGGATGCTCCGCTTTCCTCCCACAGTCCAAAGACGTGCAGGTTAGGTGAATTGATTAAGCTAAATTCCCCGTAGTGTTCAGGGATGTGTAGGTTGGGTGCATTAGTCAGGGTCTGGATTAGTGGTGCTGGAAGAGCACAGCAGTTCAGGCAGCATCCAAGTAGGTTCAAAATCGACGTTTCGGGCAAAAGCCCTTCATCAGGAATGGCTTTTGCCCGAAACGTCGATTTTGAACCTACTTGGATGCTGCCTGAACTGCTGTGCTCTTCCAGCACCACTAATCCAGAATCTGGTTTCCAGCATCTGCAGTCATTGTTTTTACCTGCATTAGTCAGGGGTAAAAGTAGAGTAATAGGGTAGGGGAATGGGTCTGGGTCAGTTACTCTTCAGAGGGTTGGTGTGGACTTGATGGGCTAAATGGCCTGCTCCCACACTAGGGATTCAATTCATTCTATTCTTGGTAAATGCCAGGTGCTGCATTTTGGAAAGGAAAATCAGAGCAGGACTTGCACACTGAATGTTCAGCAACACTCCCCAGGACCTTACCAAAGACCTTGGAGTGCAGGTTCATAGCTCCTTGAAAGTGGAGTTGCTGGTAGATAGGATAGTGAAGGTGGTGATTGATATGCTTTTCTTTATTGGTCCGAGCATTGAATATAGGAGTTGGGAGGCCATGTTGCGGCTGTACAGGATATTGGTTTGGCCACTTTTGGAATGCTGTGTGCAGTTCTGGCCTCCCTCCTATCAGAAGGTTGTTGCGAAACTTGAAAGGTTCAGAAAAGATTTGCAAGAATGTTGCCATGGTTGGAAGGTTTGAGTACAGGGAGAGGCTGAATAGGCTGGGGTTGTTTTCCCTGGAGCATTAGAGGCTGAGGTAAGCTTTATAAAATCATGAGGGGCATGGATAGGATAAATAGACAAATCTTTTTTCCATGGGGTAGGAGAGTCCAGAACTAGAGGGCATAAGTTTAGTGCGAGAGGGAAAAGAAATAAAAGGGACTCGAGGGGAAACTTTTTCACACAGAGGGTGGTGCATGTGTGGAGTGAGCTACCAGAGGGAAGTGGTGGAGGCTGGCACAATTTCAACATTTTAAAAGGCATCTGGATGGGTATATGAATAGGAAGGGTTTAGAGGAATATGGGCCAAGTGCTGGCAAATGTGAAGAGATTAGGTTGGGATATTTGGTCGGCATGTACGAGTTGAACCGAAAGGTCTATTTCCTTGCTGTACATCTCTATGACTCTATTTTAAGTTATAATTGTTTAACTCTTCAGAGTTAGTGTTTATTTTATCTGTTGCTTTTTTTAATTCCAGTTGGAGTCCAAATCAAACACTCAAATATTACCCATGTAAAGGTTGACCCCATAACTTCTGGCCTAAAAGAATTGATTCAAAAATTCTACTTTACATGAGTCGTACCATTTTTAACTGAAAATGTGTTGCTGGAAAAGCGCAGCAGGTCAGGCAGCATCCAAGGAGCAGGAGAATCGACGTTTTGGGCATGAGCCCTTCTTCAAGAAGGATTCCTGATGAAGGTCTGACCTGACCTGCTGCGCTTTTCCAGCGACACATTTTCGGCTCTGATCTCCAGCATCTGCAGTCCTCACTTTTTCCTCATACCATTTTTAATCCAGTTCCCTTTTTGAAAATTGCTATTGGATCGGCTTCCACTTCTCTTTAAAGTAGTGTGCTCCAGATCATCATAACCTATTCTATGTTATATTTTGGCCTCATGTCATTTCTGGTCCTCTTGCCAATCACCTTAAATCTATGTTGTCTGGTTACTGACCCATCTGTGGGACCCTTATGCTGACCTTATTTATTCTTTCGAAACTCTTCATGAGGTTGAACGCAACTATTTCCCCTTGATGGAGGGATCATCAACCAGCAGTATAGGTCTAAGTGGCAGAAAGTTTAAAGGAGATGTGCAGAAAAACATTTTCACCCAAAGAGTGGTGGGAATCGGGAACTTGCTGCCTGTAAGAGGGGTAGAGGCAAAAACCCTCATAACACTTGAATGTTTAGATGTGCACTTGAGATACCAAGGCTATAAACTGGATTAGTGGTGCTGGAAGAGCACAGCTGTTCAGGCAGCATCCAACGAGCAGCGAAATCGACGTTTCGGGCAAAAGCCCATAGCCAAGTACCTGAAAATAGAATTAAAATAGTTAGTTGGTTTTTGACTGGTGCAAATCAGTACTTTAGTTTTCTATGACTCTATGACAGTGCCTCAATTTATAAAAGGTAAGGATTCGTTATAGTTTGTGATAGCCTTCATGATTTGTCCTACCATCTCCAAACACTTGTCTGTGTTCACTCATAGGTCTCTTTGTTCATGTACCCACTTGAAAATTGTTTTCCAGTCCTTCTGACCAAAATCAATAATTTTATATCTCTGCATTAAATTTCATCCATATCTCTGTCCATTTCACCAGTCTGTCTTTATGTTTCTGATATTTCTGGGTTTTTGTCATCTGCAACCTTTGAAATTATACTTTGTATATATCCAAGTTCAGATCATCTTTATATATTTGTAAAAATAGTTGTCCTATACCGGTGCTTGGATGACATCACTAAAACTTTGGTCTGATCTTAAACACAACATTTGAACAGTCATGTGGTTGCACAGACCTTTAGCATTTTGTTGAGGGACAAACTGTTGAGCGCAAGAATATCAAATTACAAAAGGAGCAACAATTTATACTGTCTGAGGAAAGGGGGCTGATTGGTTAGCCAGTCAGTTTTGATTGATCAAGATCCATTATGGAGAATACATCAGGAACTTATTAGAAACATAGAATATAGGAACAGGAGTAGAACCAGAACCATTCAGCCCATCTAGCTCACTTGACATTCAGTATGGTCATGGCTCAGTCTCAGTGATATACTCCTGTTCTCACTCCTTGTTATTTGACATTGTCAGTCTCTCAAAAGCAGCAAATAGATTTCTAAAAATAGATTCAATGATTTAATTTAATGCCATAACCCACCATATCACTTCTGTTTGGAGGCCAATTGACAACTCCGACTAATGTTTTTCACCTCTTGTTGTTTCGTAACCTTTCTCACCTTTCTCACTAATTTAATCTTTCACAGCTCCACTCATTTTTTTGTTTCCTGTCCTTTCTAAAGTTTGAATACCCTTGGATGTTCACTTCCCAGCCTTAGTCGCATGTGGGAGCATGACTGTGTTGGTGTAATCATATTATACATGTTTACAACTATGTGTGCTATTAATTTCTGTCCTTTACTGAGTTTGCCATGCATTCAGATATACAACCTTCAGACTAATCTTTTTTAACACTTCTTGTACTAGGACTTTATTTGCTGCTAGCCGCATATTTGCTTTCTACGTTCATATCTTTCATTTCTATTTTGGCTTCCCCAGGCTTTGTTTAATTCAAAAAAGGGCACAATGCCTGGTTATGTTTCTTTGTCCTGGGTATGTAAATTCATAACTTCTAGCAAACATCATTGAACCACATTGCTAAATCCACTGATGATCTTCAGTTGGTTGGTTTTCCGTGTCTTCTTCTGCGATGACTGTTCACTAGTTTATCTATAACTATTAGACAGTTTAGTATATGTCAGTACTTGTCCCTTTAGTCCCAAAGGCTTCAATTTTGAAAACAAATTGGTCATGCTGTACTTCATGACAATCCACATATATAACTGCACCTTAGACTGTTCTCATCCACTGTTATCTAAGAGCTCAAGTTTGTCAAATACAGTTTACATTAAGTAAATCTATGCTAGCTTTTTATTCACCCAAATATTTACAAATATGAATTAATATAGTGCCAGATATTATCTTGAAGTTTCCCCACCACTAGCATTAAGCTGACTGACCTGTCATTTTATAGTTTAATCATTTTCTCTGTGAAACAGGGGTGTTTTCCTCTGATACTCCTTTCAGTAGCTGAAGCTCCTTTTCTATCCTGAGGGCTGGAAACATTTTAATCACCTTCTGTTCAGTGATTCCTGTCCTATTCAATTTCTCTGCTGCCTCTTCATAACTACATTGACTTTTTGTGAAGGCAGATGTGAATGCTCATTTGGAATCTCAGCTGTGCCATCCATCTCCACAAAGTCATTACCTTTTTGGTTCCCATTTTGACTCTTCTTTTGACTAATCTTTTTACCTGATGATCAATTATAATCATTTTGTTAGGTTGCCCACTAACCTAGTTTCTTAGACTGTCATTCTTGCTCCTTTTTTGTTTCTCAGTTCCCCTCTTTTTGTATTGAGCTTGATTTTCTTTGAAATAATGTTCATAAACATCTTTTAACTTAGATTTTAATTTTTGCCTTCAGTCATCCAGGGGACTTTAGCTTTCAATGTCCTTTCTTTCCAGCTAGTGAGAATGCCCCAAGTCATTACTCAAGTTATCTGCTCTTTTAAAGGCCTCCCATTACTCAGTGTTTTGCCTGTCAATCGTTCATTTCAATCCCCTTGTCCATGTCTAATTGGTCAGGCTTGATCTCTCAGCCAGAAAAGCCATGGTGCTGAGTAGCGTTGTTTTGTGCCTTGCACTACATTTGCATGATTACTTCACTGTCTTGTATTTTTGTTTGGCTCCATATTGAAATGAATTTCAGAAAGCTGACAGGGAGTGACAAAGACGATTCCTCTTTGCTTGCCTTCTGCTTTCTCCCATTTATTGAATATATGGTGTAATTGCATGTTCTGCAATTCAAGGAAAGGCATACATGAACAGGGGTTAGGCTGAGCAAACATTCTTGACCCTAATGAGAGCTGTCAGCATCAAGGAGGTGATTGAGGCAGAAATTATTGGTCATCAGTGTAAGCTGGAGTTACTGCACAGCCTTAGAGAGTCTTGTTGATTTAAAAATATTGCCAAATATACCAGACAAGTACAAGCAGAGGAAACTACATTTAACCCGTTAAAACCCCTGGAAGGTTGATGCATTCAGAAATTTTAGAAAGTTTCAAATAACTTACTTGATGGGCTTTTGAGTCACTGCCACAATGTGTGTGGTGGTGGTGGGGGGGGGGGGTGCAGGGCTTTTGAAACATGAGGATGAAAGGGCTGAGCTGGAGGAGGGAGAGGTTTGGATGCAAGAGCTGGTACGGGAGAGGTGGGCTAAATGCTTTTTACCTTTTACTTTTCTATTGTCTGTTCACAGATTTTCATTGAAATGTGGCTTCACCATTATTCACTGGAATTGTATCAGAAAATGCAGTCTCCCCATGTCAAGGTATGTGCTCCATATTTTTCTTGTGCTTTCTGATGAACTGGTTTAACTGCTTTATCACTTGTCTTGAGTGCTATATGTGGGCTCCAGCGGACTGCAGTTATAAAGTTGAAACTAGTTTACTAATCTAGATTTAACCTGCAAGCCCCTGATTTTTAATCTGCTGCTTCATTGAAACTGATTTGTGTTTCAGGCTCTAAAGGGGTGCTTCCAACATGATTCCTGACCGCTGGGAATAGACTCAACCTCATTTTGGTTTATTGTGAAATTTAAGTTTTCTTGTAATCTCTCCTGGGATGCGACATTGTTGGTCAGGCCAGGGGTTATGGCACTTACTTAATGGCCCTGGAGAAGGCGGTATTGAGCTGCCCTAATGAACCACTGAAGTCCATGTTGTGTAGGAACATCCCCATTGCTGTCAGGGAGAGAGTTCCAAGATTTTGACCAGCGACTCTGATCTAATTAAGAATGGTGTGAGACTTCAAGGGGTACTTGCAGGAGAAGCATTTTACTCTGTTCCCCTCTCCACTTTTTAGGCAATTTTTAAAATTAAGTATTGAAGTAATTTGTTTTTGATAACCTACAGTATTATGATTTGATTTTGGAGATTTCATGAGTAAATTCTAACATTCCAATTACTCCTTGACCAAACCCCTGAAGCAGAGTCATGGCTGGAATTATGGCTGTGGATCAAATGCTGGTTGTACTGGATTCAAATGGCTTGTTTTTAAAACTTATGCTTCATTTTGTGGACCAGAGCTCCCATTGGCATATTCATGTTATCCTGAAATTCCCAGTGTGCCCAGGATGGCGTTTTTAAATCTGAGGGTGACCATTTAGTTTGACTGCACTTTAGAGCTCTGCTCCAGCTTTGCATGTTGTGTCGATTTGATGCTTTGGGTGCATGTGCGTTATGCTTCTACATTGTTTTCTTTTTTTCTCCCCCCTCGCCATCTTCATCGTCTCCGCTCTGATTCTGACTGCCTTGTACATTCGGGGCATTGCAAGCCAGGGCCACAGGTATTCACTTTGAAACCGACTAACTCAAGTTAACCTTTTTGAGGATGAGGGTCTGCCTCAGCAGTCATCTACTTTTCATAATTCTGTTCTTTTGAGAAGATGGTTCTCTGCCTCTATTTCAAACCATCAGTGACCTCGGCTGACTGATGGGTTACATTTACAGATCGGCTGTTCTGGTTTAAGCTGTATCCAGCTGACCCACTATAGAGCGCACCACTGCACTAATTGCTGGGAATTAAGCTGACTAAATGTTTAGCTTTTCATATATGGGCCAAAGATGAGACAAATATTTCAAAAGCTGAGTGTCCTTCAGAATTCAAAAGGGTTAACATGATATAACCTATTGCAGTGTTGTGACTCGGTTTATTTAACAATTTTAGAGATATGTGCATGTTTTAGTTTGACCAGACATGAAGATTTCAAACACCCAATGCTAAACTACACTCGGAACCCAGTGACAACACTACTGCTTGCTTTGGTTACTTCTGGGCAGCTTCTGTGACTTTGGTAATGCTGCATTGACTAAAAATGTGTATTTCAGAATTGATGGGAAATTGATTATGTTCTTGCACTGTACTACTCAGTGTTTCATATTTGTATCGGCCATTGTATCAACCCTCTTAACTGCCATTCAGTGCTTGGTCAATGCCGGCAGACAATGCCCAAAAGCAAATCTGATTATAGTCTGAATCTATTGACTTATTGAGCACTGTAGAGGGCAGTTTACTGTATCTGAACTGTGCTGGCCTTATCCTGAGTGTGTTCCTATGCAGAGGAGCATTGTTGACTGAACTTGATCAACACTGACCTAGCTCCTGGTTCTTGAAGTTGGCCTGGGAGCAATAATTTGTTTCACTAATGCAATTATCTCACTTTTAAAGCCCACATCAGTACAATGTTCTGCTTGGTCATTGGGCATCATTCCAATCTGCTGCCTATTGACTTTATCTGACACCTGATATCATTATTGACTTTCAATCTCATTTGATCCAGTGGCTGTAAAAACTGCTAGTTTTTTTAGTAGTGCTTTTTAGAAGCTGGAGTTTGGCAATGAAGGGGTTAAAGATGTACATGTTAGCAATGAATGAATGTTTAAATGTTGATTTTGTTGTGTTTATAATGTTTTTCTCTCTCTCTCTCTCTCTCTCGGTTAATGCTTTCCCTTTGTGTTGTCTTATTTTCGGATGCTAACCCCAGTTGGAAGTGCTACAGTACCGCCTCGGTATTTGCAGTACTCAGTACAACTCTGCATCACCACTGCCTGGCCATGGCACCTTCCACACTTACCAAGTACCTTTTTATTTTAATTTTTGGTGTCTTAATTTAATCTTGTCAGCCACATGGTAAAACTGAGAATCTATCAATAGTTCCAATCAGCAACTCCTGGGTACAGGGCAGTGACTGCCAAGTTTCAGGAAGTAGATTGTCCCATGATGGGACTCTTAACTGAGGCTGTCAATCAGGTACTAAGTGCACAAGCCTGATGATTGTGGGCCTGTGATACTGTGAAATGAGACCAGTTACTTAAGCTACCGCTTTGCATCAATTTGTGTCACATTGTAAAATGCTGCTATTTGGTCACTGAAGGACAAGAGACTCTTGCAAGAAAAATGTGCTGAAGAAGCATCTGCTAAGTAACATGCTTTTAAATAATTAATCCCATTTCATGACCTTGCTGTCTCCTGTAGATTCGCTTTCCCATTGATGCTGCTTGTCAGGACCTTGGTTTCCTTCCTGATGCTTAAAACTCTTCTCTTGAACAGCAGTTGACTCTCTGTGCTGTCCAAAACCCAATGCATTGATTGAATACTTTCCTGCCTTACTGTCTCTAGCTGTTGGACAGGGTCAGGCAGAAGACAAACAAGGGTTCTTAAGTCTTTGAGATTCAATTAATGAAATATTACAAGAAGTGTCATCGAGAGGTGTAAATTGATTTTATTTGAGATGGACGTTAGAAAATGCTCCCTTTTAAAAAAAAAATTACAATTATTTTTTCGTGAGTGGATGAGACCCGAAGAAAAGTTAGATGATGGAGGAAGACATTAAGTGGGAGAGTCAGGCTGAGACTAACTGAAACTCCGAGCGATTGGAAAGAGAGGAAAAGGGCCATCAAATTAAGACAACTGGTCATATAAGAGCCTGTATTTTGTGTTGGAACCTGTTCAGAAGTATATGGAGACAGATCACGCTATTGGAGAACAGAGCAGTGCTGGACATTTATATTCAAAACAACTTATCAAAAACTTATACTGTTACCAATCAAGGGTAGATGTAAAAATGTTCATGTGCTATTTTGAAGAGCAGGGCCTGTAGAGAAGACTCTTTCAATTGCACTTTCCCAACCCACAACCTCTATTATCTAGGAAACCAGGAAAATAAGTGCAAGGGAACATCACGACCTTCAAGTTCTTGTTCAAGCCATGCATCATCCTGTTTGGAATCACGTTGTTCCTGCCTATTGCTAGGTGAAAATCTTGGAATTCCCTCTCTAACAGCAGTGAATACTCCTGTGGGTATACCTGCATTACTGGGACTGCAGTAATTCAAGGCATTCCTACCATGTTCTCCAGGACAATTGAGAATGGGCAATGCATAGTGCCTTAGCCAGCATCAGCTTCATACTTCGACAAATCGATTCACGCTTCAGTCAAGGAACATTATGCAGTGTGTGACTGGTTTGGAATTGTTAAGTGAGGGAACCTAAATAAATGGTCATTATCACATAGAGGAAAGACTTCAGCCCCTGGTTCTCCAATCCATCCTATTTCCTTGCTGTATTTGTGTAATCCTGCATCACCAGTGCCTCAAGGTTTATTTCCCTCAAGTGCCCATCCAATTCTCTATTGAAATCACTATCACCTCCACTTCTGTCCTCACAGCCAGGAAATTTGAAACTATTACCACTTGCTGTGCTGCATAAAAACAATTGTTCTTAGATTCCCCATCCGATTTCTTAACCAAAACCTTAAATTTGTGGCTCTAGCTAATGGGAACAGGTTTTCATTGTCTGCCTTATCAAAGCCTGTCTTAATCTTGTGTACCTCTGTCAAATCCCTGCTCCAAGAGACAACAATCCCAGCTTCTACAACCTAACTTTATAACTAAACTTCCACCCCCCGATCCTTGAAATCATCCTGATGAATCTCCTCCTCTGCACTCTGTCAAAGACCCTCATATCCTTCCTTAAGTATGACCAGAACTGGACGCAATATTCCAGTTGTGGTTTAAATCAAAGCTTTCTTAAGGTTCAGCACAACTTCTCTTGTGTTATCTGCACCTCTATCTATGAAATCAAGGTCTTTTACACTTTTGGATGTAGGTTTGATCGCTGAGCTGCAAGGTTCATTTCCAGACGTTTTGTTTCGTTACCTTAGAACATAGAACATAGAAGAATACAGCGCAGTACAGGCCCTTTGGCCCTCAATGTTGCGCCGATCAAAGCCCACCTAACCTACACTAACCCACTATCCTCCATATACCTATCCAATGCCCGCTTAAATGCCCATAAAGAGGGAGAGTCCACCACTGATAATGGCAGGGCATTCCATGAACTTACGACTCGCTGAGTGAAGAACCTACCCCTAACATCAGTCCTATATCTACCCCCCCTTAATTTAAAGCTATGCCCCCTTGTAATAGCTGACTCCATACGTGGAAAAAGGTTCTCACTGTCAACCCTATCTAACCCCCTAATCATCTTGTACACCTCTATCAAGTCACCCCTAAACCTTCTTTTCTCCAATGAAAACAACCCCAAGTGCCTCAGCCTTTCCTCATAGGATCTTCCTACCATACCAGGCAACATCCTGGTAAACTTCCTCTGCACCCGTTCCAGTGCCTCCACATCCTTCCTATAGTATGGCGACCAAAACTGCACATTTCAGATGCGGCCGCACCAGAGTCTTATACAACTGCAGCATGACCTCAGGACTCCGGAACTCAATTCCTCTACCAATAAAAGCCAGTACGCCATATGCCTTCTTCACTGCACTATTTACCTGGGTGGCAACTTTCAGAGATCTGTGTACATGGACACCTTACTAGGTACCATCTTCAGTGGGCCTCAGGTGAAGAGTGGCTAGGGTTTCTGGACATGTATTCAAAAAGAATGGGTACCCAATGAATACAGTCTGCTGATTTCTCAGCAACAAACCCAAGCAAACAGACAAAACACGTCCAGAAACCCTAGCCACTCTGCCCTACATCAAAGACATCTCAGAAATGACTGCCAAAATACTCAGACCCCTTGGCATCATGGTAGCCCATAAACCCAGCAACACACTAAAACAGCAGCTAATGAACTTGAAAGGCCCTGTACAGACAATGAGAAAAACTAATGTCATTTACAAAATACCGTGCAAGGACTGTAGCAAACACTACATTGGACAAACCGGCAGAAAACTAGCCACCAACTAGCTACAAAAAGACATGACCCTCTCTCACTAGTATCCTCTTCGACACCACTTCGGCTGGGACAACACATCTTTTGCCGGAAAAGTCGATTTTACTGCTCCTCTGATGCTGCCTGAACTGCTGTGCTTTTCCAGCACCGCTCACATCCATCCTAGCACAAGCCAAGCAAAGACACACACGAGAATTCCTAGAAGCAAGGTGTTCCAACTGGAACTCCAACAAACGCATTGAGTTAGACCCCATCTACCACCCCCTGAGAAAAGGAACAGGAAGTGACTTCACCACAGGAAATGACATCACCAACCCAAAGAAACATAAATAGAAAACAGGAATTTTCAGCGTTGCTTTGCCTGGGGTCCACTGAAGATGTTACCTAGTAGGGTAACAAAACATTTGGAAATGAACCTTGCAGCTCAGCGAGCAAACCTACGTCCAAAACCTCAACCTGAGCTGCAAATCTTCTCAAAACCCGCTCTTATGCTTTACTGACCATCTCTCAATTTCTCCTGCCACCTTCAAGATCTAAGTGTGTGAGCTTATGAGGAATTATAGTTTAGATGCTTGCAAAATAAGTACCCAAGAGAGCTACACTTGGAAACATAGAAACTCTCAAGGCTGGATGAGACCAGTCTTTGTTTCTATCTACTAAAAAGCAAGATAATCTTTTGGCACTAAAATTTTGAGGATTACTTCATTTTACCAAAGTTCTGTTGTTTTGCCATGTATGAAGCGTTTCATTTACAAGTTGCCTTGGTTAAAAGCCCATTTACCATGTGGCTTTCTTTGTGGTGTGTTAGCATTCTACTATTGTAGATGTTTCAATTCAGCATTTCTCTTGGATGACTTTAGTTATGGACTGTTAATAAATACAGCATAGAGTCATAGTCACACAGATGTACAGCATGGAAACAGACCCTTCGGTCCAACCCGTCCATGCCGACCAGATATCCCAACCTAATCTAGTCCTACCTGCCAGCACCTGGCCCATATACCCATCCAGATGCCTCTTAAATGTTGTAATTGTACCAGCCTCCACCACTCCCTCTGGCAGCTCATTGTATACACATACCACCCTCTGGGTGAAAAAGTTGCCCCTTAGGTCTCTTTTATATCTTTCCCTTCTCACCCTAAACCTATGCCCTCTAGTTCTGGACTCCCTGACCCCAGGGAAAAGACTTGTCTATTTGTCCTATCCATGCCTCTCATGATTTTGTAAACCTTTAAAAGGCCACCCCTCAGCCTCTGATGCTCCAGGGAAAACACCCCAGCCTGTTCAACTTCTCCTTATAGCTTAAATCCTCCAACTCTGGCAATATCCTTGTGAATCTTCTCTGAACCCTTTCAAGTTTCACAACATCTTTCCAATAGGAAGGAGACCAGAATTGCACGCAATATTCCAACAGTGGCCTAACCAATGTCCTGTATGTTTTTTTTGTTTGGCTTTCCTGTCAGTTCTCACCCTGTTCCTGTTGGGAGTTGACAGTGTACGCTGTACATGGTACCAGCCTACATGATGTGTGTTCCGTTGCTTGAGTAGGAAATGGTTCCAAACACTGTCTTTTGTAGGCAGAGCGTTGTTGGTGCCAGAAATAAACTTGATAATTAATGACTGTTTTTATACAGTAAAGGTGGTGAGTTCTGCACAACAGGATCATTAATGAAATATAACATTCTATTTCAAATGTGACCTTTCCTCAATTATAGAACCCCTATGGTGTGGAAACAGGCCCTTCAGCCCAATAAGTCCACACTGACCCTCCAAAGAGTAACCCACCCAGACCCCTTCCCCTAACCTATTAGCCTATATTTACCCCTGACTAATGCACCTAACCTACACATCCCTGAACACTATGGGCAATTTAGCTGGCCAATCCATCTAACCTGCACATTTTTGGATTGTGGGAGCAAACTGGAGCACCCACAGGAAACACACAGACACTAGGAGAGTCTGTGCACATATGGACAGTCGCCTGAGGCTGGAATCGAACCCAAGTCCCTGGCACTGTGAGGCAGTGCTAACCACTGAGCCACCGTGACCACCTTGTTGATCCAAGACAAATCCTGGCCTTTAAATGTTTTCATTTCAGTATTTTCTGTGAATTTTATTTTTAGTGTGGGTGATTTATTGCATGGGAATGTTTGTTGTGACTTCACATCAGAGCTGAAAATATGTTGCTGGAAAAGCGCAGCAGGTCAGGCAGCATCCTGAAGAAGGGCTGATGCCCAAAATGTCGATGCTCCTGTTCCTTGGATGCTGCCTGACCTGTGCTTTTCCAGCAACACATTTTCAGCTCTGATCTCCAGCATCTGCAGTCCTCACTTTCTCCTGTGACTTCACATCAGAACATCTTGCCTCTGGTAAGGTTGAAATGATAGCCCGCATCTGCAGAAAGGGTTTGCACCTCTGCCAGGTAATAATGAATTATACCCTGTTATATAATGTGACATTTATATTGAATTACCGTTATTCTACCCGATTTGGGATACAGCAGGTGTAGTCAGGTGTCTCCCATATCGTAACTCGATGTGATCAGTATTTTTTGTTTTGATGCTTCAGCTTGACCTTCAAGCCTTGGATGTTGAAGTGAAACTGTTAGTGGAGAAAGTGCTGTCAAAATGCTGGACCAATTGATATGTAAAAGGCTGTGCTCCTCATCTAGGCTGGTCCTGAAAATAGTTACTGAGTCAAAGAACAGAGCAAATTCCAGCCCCATTGCTTGGAGTGGAACCCAGAGGAAAACATTAACAAATAAACAGCATGAAACTTGCCAATTCAGAGCAAAGGCCGAGGCATCCTGTCCTAGAATAACATTCAATGAGCTATGCTGAAGCAACAGTGTTGTTTTCATTATTTGATCCAATGCTTAACGTTCTTCTTTGAGAAAATGACTCATTCAGTGTCATCTTTCGTACCTCATTGTCCCTTTCCTCCTTTACAGTCACTGAGCTAATAGTACAGGCCACCCATTGTCAATTTTCTCCAATCATATAGTCCACAGTCTCCCAGTGCCACTTCCCAGTTAAAAGGATTTGGACATTGTGTCACTGGATGTGTTTTTCAGTTAAGAATTACACTATCTTTCCCCAACCTCACCCCTGATGACTGTGTCTGTGACCCAGTCCTGATGAAGGGTCCCAACCCGAAACGTCGACTTGCCTGCTCTTCCAATATTGTCTGACTTTCCAGCTCCATGTTTTATCGACTCTGACTTCCAGCATCTGCAGTCCTTACTATCTCAGTTTCCCTGTGCTTAGTTTTAACTAGGTTTCCTTCCCTCTTTGGTCCCTGAAATCACTGACTGTTGAACCTCCTCTTGACTAATTGGTCCCTTTTCAGTTGTGAAACTACATTGTGAATGTTGGCCATTTAGTTGCAGGCTGAAAATGCAGCCTTATCCTCAGCTGTTTGCACTTGATGTTCACACATTCTCCCAACCCAAACAGCAGCCACAACATCACAGTTAGAAACAGGAACCTTCCAATCATGAGCCCTGACTGTCATCCTGGTCAAAATCTATTAATTTCACAGATCAGAAAGGAAACCTGGGATCTTGTGGCTGAATGAGCCTGTTACACACGAGTGAGAGTTTATTTTGAATAAGATCTGAGAATTTGGATGAAGTGATGTGTGAGCAGGCCACTTTGCAGATGATAGGACCCAGGTGTCAGCCCATTTTCCACTTAACAATTTCTGATGCTTCTAGGAAGAAGCAAGAAGAGAGGAAAGTCAGTGACCATGTAATTGTTCTTGTGGAGTGAACAGAGTTAGGTGATTGATTGTTTTTGGTGCATGTTAGTTTAATTATTTAACTCTGCCATTGTCATTGTGCAGGTTAGATGTGAGATCAGTCAAAAATGGTCCTGAGTAGGAGATCCATTTAATTAAGTTGATCCTTGCGTTAAGTTACTGCCTTAGCATTGAATTATGATTCTGCATGCTCTGTGTTTTCTGACACCTGTTCTATATTTGATAGGAGCCCTTCACTCCAACAGAGGAGCATGTGCTCATGGTGAGGCTCCTGGTCAAGCACCTCCACTGTTTCTCCAATAGCCTAAAACCAGAGCAAGCCTTGCCTTCACCTTCAACTCATTCTCACACTGCGAGTCCACTGGAGGAATTCAAGAGGTTAGTCATCTCTTTTTATGAATTGTGTATTTCTGAAGATTTCAGTCTGACTGAAATAGAGACTGAGTGGAGATAGTGGGCAGTTACCTCAAATGGCAGGATGTAACTCATGTCCAGCAAGAATCTCTGTGATGATACCCAAATATTGTACTGTTATTATTGATGGTGGCATTAAAAGCCACATGTCCAAGTTTGCTGATGGCACAAAGACAGACAATTTAGTGAAAATGCAGATGGAAGCATAAAATTACAAGGGAACTTTGAATGATTGCATGCAAACAAAGATGCAGCAAATGTGCATGTAAAATCATTCACTTTCAACCTTAAAAAGTTAGGTACCCTTTAAATGATGAAAAGTTAGAAATGGTAGAGGTTCAAAAATACTTTGTTGGGATTTGGGGTTTTGGCGAAGTGTTGGGGTGTGGAGGTGAAGGTATACATGTATGAAAAAGGTTCTCAACAATCGCAGAGCGTGAAAAGGTTAATGGATTGCTGGACTTTGTACCTTAAAGACGAGGAAATAAAAGTCATGCTGCTGCACAAAGCCTCAGTTAGACCATACCTAAGGTGCTGCAAGCATCTTTAAATGCATTGAAAATGGACCATAGATTTACCAGGCAGTTGTGTGGACTCCAAAAATTAATTTACGAAGCAGTATTTTGCAAGTAATTAAGTAAGCTGGGCTTGTATTGCTTCAAAATTTGGAATTGGCTGAAGGATAATTTGATTTCAGGATATTAAGGGAAATAGGTTAGATGGTGAGGAACTGCTTTTTGGTGAGTTAAGGACTAGGCACTGTCTAACGTTGAGAGCGAGACCTTTCATGGATTGAATTTGGAAATATTTCTTCAAAGAAATGGTAGGAGAAATGTAGAACTCTCTTGGGTGGATAGTTGATATGCGTGATCAATTGTAAATTTTAAAATAGTTTTTGTTAATAAAAGGAATAGATTGATATGGGAGAAGACAAGTATCAATCATGGTCTCACTGAATGGTGGACAGGCTGAAGGTGCGAAATTACCTGTTCCTGTGGAACCTGTGCTCCTAAGTAATTCTATTAGGTATTGCCTAAGTCAGCATCAAGTTCTCCCAACGAGAGAGTCATGAGTCTACTTCCAGCCGATGTTATGAAATACTTTAGATCAGGGCCTGCACTGATCAGTAGAGTCATAGAGATGGACAGCATGGAAACAGACTCTTCGGTCCACCCCGTCCATGCCGACCAGATATCCCAACCCAATCTAGTCCCACCTACCAGCACCCAGCCCATATCCCTCCAAACCCTTCCTATTCATATACCCATCCAAATGCCTCTTAAATGTTGCAATTGTACCAGCCTCCACCACATCCTCTGGCAGCTCATTCCATACATGCACCACCCTCTGCGTGAGAAAGTTGCCCCTTAGGTCTCTTTTTTATATCTTTCCCCCTCACCCTAAACCTACGCCCTCCAGTTCTGGACTCCCCGACCCCAGGGAAAATACTTTGCCTATTTATCCTACCCATGCCCCTCATAATTTTGTAAACCTCTATAAGATTACCCCTCAGCCTCCGATATTCCAGGGAAAACAACCCCAGTCTGTTCAGCTTCTCCCTGTAGCTCAAATCCTCCAATCCTGGCAACATCCTTGTAAATCTTTTCTGAACCCTTTCAAGTTTCACAATATCTTTCCAATAGGAAGGAGACCAGAATAGCACGCAATATTCCAACAGTGGCCTAACCGATGTCCTGTACAGCCGCAACATGACCTCCCAACTCCTGTACTCAATACTCTGACCAATAAAGGAAAGCATACCAAACACCACCTTCACTCTCCTATCCACCTGCGACTCCACTTTCAAGGAGCTATGAACCTGCACTCCAAGGTCTCATTGTTCAGCAACACTCCCTGGGACCTTACCATTAAGTGTATAAGTCCTGCTAAGATTTGCTTTCCCAAAATGCAGCACCTCACATTTATCTGAATTAAACTCCATCTGCCACCTCTCAGCCCATTGGCCCATCTGGTCCAGATCCTGTTGTAATCTGAGGTAACTCTCTTTGCTGTCCACTACACCTCCAATTTTGGTGTCATCTGCAAACTTACTAACTGTACGTCTTATCCTCGCATCCAAATCATTTATGTAAATAGTGGAGCTAACTTGCCTCAATTGTTTAATCAAGCAACAAAACCTGTATTGATGTTGTGTTTTAATTTCACAACTGTGCCAAGTTGCTTCACAGTATCGAAGTCAGGTACAAAAGGATTCAGGAAAATTTCTCCCGAAACTTTCACTGAGTGCAATTTCCAAATTAGTCCACTTTCGCTGCACTGAATTGGAAGGTTTGAGTCCCCACCTTTGTCCCTGAGTGTTTTGTCCTTTAATTATGTTTCCTTTAATTTGCATCTCTCCCATAGTTTAATTGTGAAAATGCTACATATACGCCATGCACTGGATAATACAACAACACAAGCAGACCTTCAATTTATTGCTTCTCATTGCTATGTTAAGAGCTTTGTGATATGTGTCTCCCGAGTCTGTCTTTCCTCCCATTGTACTGATACTGCAGTAATGGCACTGTAGGTACCCTTTCCTCATGTGTTAAGGGATCATCAGGAGAGTGATTTATCTTTACTCCTCGCCCTTTTCCAAACAGTCTGCCTTCCTGAAAGCACTGCTGCTTGTTTTCTCATCAGCTGTTCAACCACAAACTACATTGCTTTCTGATAGATGGTCATTGATGAACCATCATTCTCTGTCTGTCCTTCCTCATTCTCTCCCCATCTCCACCCCTAAGGACACTTGTAATTCATCTAAGACATCCTTCTTTGAAGCAGCAGGAGCAGTATGGAAATGTGGAGAGACATTAAACCAAGAGGGAGCAGAACTGAGTTACTGTGAGAGAAATAAGAGTCAGAACGTTGAAATAAGACAGGAAGGCATTGAGGAAAGGTTAGAGCAGCCACAGATACAATGAAGAGCTATGCTGAAGTTACAGTTGCAGTAACTTCTGTGATTATTTTAATGCATGTTGTCCATTATTAGATGCACACAGCCTGAACATGAAGAGTTTCCATTCAAAGCCCTGAAATGGTATCTCAAGTGCCAGTTTTTAAGCCTCAGCAAACACTTTGCCTGCCTTGTGTTGCTGATGAATGGTCTAGAATGGGAAAATTATGACATTGCCATTTACGGTATAGAAAACTGATTAAAAATCTACTGGAGAGTATCGAAAGGACAATTGTTAATTAATGCTGGAGTACTTAGTTAGGCCACACATGAAAACGTCTGTTCACCAAAAACCTTCCTAAAGTATCATAGCAGGGTATCGGTGAGCAATAAGACTGATTAAAATCTAAAGGAAATACACTGAGGGAAAACTGGAGAAGCACCGTTGTCACGAGGAGAAATAGGAAAAAACACAGGGTTCAGAATATTCTTTTAAATCAGCCAGCATACTTGCATTTAAATCCAAGAACATTTTTTCTTATTGTAAGTTGATTGTTGAAGCAGTGACATTCTCAGAGAGATGAACATATGGAGCAATCTGCCAGACTGTGTAACATAGACCATAATACATAGGAAGCGAATTAGGTCATTCGGCTTGTCGAGTCTACTCTGACATTCCGTGGTCTCTGATAGATTTCTCAACCCCATATACCATTATCAACACTTGCCTTTTCCCCATAACCCTTGATCCACTTCTTAAGCAAGAACCTATTTATCTCTGTCTTATATATACTTAATGACTTGACCTCCGCAGCCCTCGACTGAAATGAGATCCACAGGTTCGCCACACTCTGGCTGAAGAAATTCCCCCTTCAGTTCTAAAGGGGCGGCCCTTCACTCTAAGGTTGTGCCCCAGGTTCGAATCTCTCCATTGCAGAAACATTTACCCTGTGTCCACTCTATCCAGGTCTCTCCATATTTGCAGGCTTCAATGAGTTCCCCTTACACCCATTTAAACTCCATTGAGTACAGACCCAGAATCCTCAACCAGTCCACATATGACAAGCCTTTCAATCCCACGACTATTCTTGTAAGCTGCCTCCTGGACACCCAACAAGGCTAGTCTATCTGCCTGTAGATACAGGGCCCAAAACTACACTCAATATTCAAATGCAGACTGACCAGGACCTTATACATCCTCAGCAATCCATCCCTTCTCATGTATTCTTGTCTCCTTTAAATGAATGCTAACAGTGCATTTGCCTTCAAAAGTGTCAACTGTATTGGCCTTAAGAGAATTTAGAGCTAGGAGTCTTAAGTTCCATTGTGCTTCAGATTTCCAAAGCCTTTCCCCATTTAGAAAGTATTCTATCCCTCTATTCTTCCTACCAATGTGCATAACCTCACACTTTGCCCCATTGTATTCCATCTGCCACTTTGCCCACCTTTCAACCTGTCCCAAGTCCATCTGCAGCATCCCCATTTCCTGTCATCCACCTACCGTTCTGTCATCTGCAAACTTAGCAACAATCCCTCAATTTTTCGTACAGACTGTTAATGTATAACGTGAATAGTTGTGGTCCCCACATCTATCCCTGTGGAACTTCACTAGTTGCTGGCTGCCATCCTGAAAAAAAACCCTGTTATCCCTGCTCTATGCTTTCTGCCAGTCAGCCAATCCTGTATCCATGCCAGTATCTTGCGCCTAACACCATGGGCTCTTATGTAGCAGTCTCCTCTGCGGCACAGACAGTGGTGGTTGCTTTTCGGGCTGTGACCAGCAGTGTGCCGTAAAAATTAATGCTGAATCCACTGCTTTTTGTCATTCACATAAATGATTTGAATATGAATGTTCAAGGTATGGTTAGCAAGTTTACACATGACACCTAAATTGGTGCTGTAGTAAACAGTGAAGAAGGTTACCTCAGAGTGCAACAGGACCTTGATCAAATGGGCAAATGGTCGAAGGATTGGCAGATGGAGTCAAATTTAGATATATATGAGGTGCTGCATTTTGGTAGGAAAAATCAGGGCAGGACTTATACACTTAATAGTAAGGACCTGGAGCGTGTTATTGAATAAAGACACCATGGGGTGCAGCTTCGTACATCCTTGAAAGCAGAATTGCAGGTCGACAGGATAGTGAAGAGGGCATTTGCTACGCTTGCCTTAATTGGTCAGTGTACTGAGTATAGGAGTTGGGAGGTCATATTTCGGCTTACAGGACATTGGTTAGGCCATGTTTAGAATATGACGTTCAGTTCTGGATCCCCTGCTGTAGGAAAGATGTTGTGAAACTTGAAAGGCTTTAGAGACGATGTACAAAGATCCATAGTTGCAAGGTTTGGGCTTTCGGGAGAGGGTGAGTAGGCTCAGGCTCTTTTCCCTGCAGCATTGTAGGCTGATGGGTGATGTTGTGGAGGTTTATAAAATTATGAAGGCCATGGATAGGGTGAATAGACAGGTCTTTTCCCCAGGATAGGGGATTCCAAAGTTAGAAGCCACAGGTTTAAGGTGAAAGGGAAAAAAAATTAAAAGGGACCTGAGGGGCAACATTTTCACGCAGATATGGAATACGCATGTATGGAATGCGCTGCCAGAGGTGGTATCGGAGGCCAATACAATTAAAACATTTTAAAAGGCATCTGGATGTGTATATGAATAGGAAAGGTTTAAGAGGGATATGGGCCAAATGCAGGCAAATAGAACTAGATTAATTTAGGATATCTGGTCGGTAAGGATGACTTGGACTGAAAGGTCTACTAACCTGTTCGTATCTATTACTCTGCGTGTACCCGAGTGTGTCGAAGAGGTGAATGACAGTAGTAAATGTAGATGAGTTGTTTGCTGCTTTAGTACATTGCATGGTTCTTTATCGTGTGTCTCCTGCTTTGGGTTGGAGGAAGTTACAGGCTGAATTACACCAATTGATCATGAAAATTAAGATTCTGTGTAGCAGTTTTTCTCCATTTCTTGCACATGACTGCTTAATTAATGTGAAAATAATTTGCTTTGATTTTCTTGCAGAGCTGTGATTTCATGCTTTCTTCAGCAGAAGTTGTATGTGTTCCTGCAACAATGTTTCAGTCACTGGCCTCTGGATGCCTCCTTTAGAGCGGTATGTTGCAACTGAGCACTGCATGTTTTTATTATATACCTCAGAACTGCCTATGTAAGTTGGAATTATGTTGAACTCCTCAAAACACGGTAACTGACACTAGATTGAGCAGTAGGGATGTTTGCCGTGCTCTACTGTTGCTGTGTTCCATTGCTAGAAACTGGATTTCAACACACCATATGAAATGGGAGCAGCATTAGGCCATTCAGCCCATCAGGTCTGTTCTGGCATTTATTGAGGTCATGGCTGATCTGATAATCCTCAACTCCATTTCCTTGTCTTTTCTTCATCGCCCTTGATTCCCTTACTGATTAAAAACCTATCTCAGGCTTGATCATACTTAATGACCCAGACAGAAATGATTTAACGACAAGTGATTGACTGAATTTGAAGTATGATTAGCCAAGAGCGGCACAATGGCACAGTGGTTAGCACTGCCGCCGCACAGCGCCAGAGACCTGGGTTCAATTCCCGCCTCAGGCGACTGTCTGTGTGGAGTTTGCATATTCTCCCTGTGTCTGCGTGGGTTTCCTCCGGGTGCTCCGGTTTCCTCCCACAGTCCAAAGATGTGCAGGTCAGGTGAATTGGCCATGCTAAATTGCCCGTAGTGTTAGGTAAGGGGTAAATGTAGGGGTATGGGTGGGTTGCGCTTCGGCGGGGCGGTGTGGGCTTGTTGGGCCGAAGGGCCTGTTTCCACACTGTAAGTAATCTAATCTAAAAAGATCGAACTTGAATTCTCATCCTTGTCTTCTCACCTCCAAGTTTTCTCCAGCCCTAAAATTTCCCAAGAGCTCTTAGCCCTCTCTTTCCCATCTATCGGCACCATTTGTAGTTCTGCTCTCAAATGATGAACCTCCTTTCCTCTATCCTTTTGCTTCTCCACCTTCAAGATCCTCCTTAAATCCCAACTTTGACCAAGGCTATCAGCTGTTTTACAATATCGGACAAAGTCCAGATCATCATTAAAACATTTTTGAACTACTTGTGCTCTGGCAGACCGCAATATAACCCTTGTCTGTGTTGAGTGAATTGCTGCCAATGGACAGGCAGTCCCTGGGTTGCAAATGGATTCTTGTCTTCAGTCCATTCACAAATCAATTTGGACACATGTTGGAAAACAAAGCAAAGCGATATAGCTGTTAGTAATTACAGGTAATGTTCCTTTGATGGATCTTTAAAATTTCACCCTGCACAGGAATACATTTGTAAATTAGGGACCCCTTGCTGTGTAGAATGACAGTGTTACTGTGCCAGTATAATGCTGTTAATTCTGCTGCCATCACCAGTACAACAACAAGTTATGATTTCATTCTGATGAATCTGCTTGATAGCTTCAGTTTTCAGACACAATCCAACTTAAAGTTCAAAACTTATAATCGTACAGCCAGGTGATTTTACACTCAAAAGATTCCTTGGAGACAGGGTTCAATTTTTAATGTTTGCCTGTCCTCTTTTTAATAGTTCAGTTTTTCTCTGCAGGTTTTGGAAACCTGGTTGAGTTATCTGCAGCCATGGAGGTATGCCGGCGATAAACCATTCAGCCTGATTGATTCTATGGATCGCAGCATACCAGACAAATGGTAAATCACATGGAAGACGTTGATATAGCAGTGTGATTACAGTTAAAATGCAAGCAAAGATACTCTTCTAACTCGGCTCAAGTCATCTTCACTTTATACCCAATTTGAGCTCACAGTGGAGTTAAACTATTTCTTTATATTATTCATATTTTTGAGCATAGGAGAGGTCTGGGCCATGTTCCCCTCTTTCCCCTTCTCCAGGTTAAAAGCAGTGCACCACCCATTATGTCAAACAATAGCTATCTTTTATAAGGTACAGTACCTAATACTGCAGATATTACAAACAAGTGTGTTTACACCAATTAATCTTTGATCTGCCAGGGAGTTAGGAAGCAGATGTATTTTAGTTTTGTATGGTGGAAGTGAATTGGAAATGGTTTTGTCAAGATGTTCACTGCATGCCCCAGCCCCAAAACAAAAACTAGATTTGGGAACAGCTGGTTAAAATTGGTCAAACCATTTACTCACTTGGGGGTAAATGCTGATCTGACAGTTTGGGCCAATTCATAGATTGATAAAGTGCAAAAAAGGCCCTTTAGCCCATCGAGTCTTCATCGACATAACTACCACTAAAAGTGCACTAATCCCCATTTCCTGCACTTGTCCATATCCTTTTGTGTTATGACGAAATATCATGCTTTCCTGTTGCTACTTCTATGTATTTACACAAAACCATTGAACAGCACAGTACAGGCCCTTCTGCCCTTGATGTTGTGCTGACCGTTTATGCTAGTTTAAGATCAAACTAACCTACATACCTTTACTTTACGATCATCCATGACCCTATCCAAGAGTTGCTTTAATGTCCCTAATGTGTCTGACTCGACTACCACTGGTGGCAGTGCATTCCACACACCTAACACAGTGAATGGGAAGTGGCATGATCCAGCTAAATTAGAGTCCTAGAGATGTACAGCACGGAAACAGACCCTTTGGTACAACCCGTCCATACCGACCAGATATCCCAACTCAATCTAGTCCCACCTGCCAGCACCCAGTCCATATCCCTCTAAACCCTTCCCATCATGTTCTCATCCATATGCCTTTTAAATGTTGCAATTGTACCAGCCTCCACACTTCCTCTGGCAGCTCATTCCATGCATGTACCACTCTCTGCGTGAAAAGGTTTCCCCTTATGTCCCTTTTATATCTTTCCTCTCTCACCCTAAACCTGATACCCTCTAGTTCTTCCACCACCACAGGGAAAATACTTTGTCTATTTATCCTATCCATGTCCCTCTTGATTTTATAAACTTCTACAAGGTCATCCCTCAGCCTCCAACACTCCAGGGAAAACAGCCCTAGCCTATTCAACCTCTCCCCATAGCTCAAATCCTCCAACCCTGGCAACATCCTTGTAAATCTTTTCTAAACACTTTCAGGTTTCACAAAATATTTCCAATAGGAAGGAGACCAGAATTGCATGCAATATTCCAACAGTGGCCTAACCAATGTCCTGTACAGCTGCAACATGACTCTCAACCCCTGTGCTCAATACTCTGACTAATAAAGGAAAGCATACCAAACACCGCCTTCACTATCCTATCTATCTGCGACTCTACTTTCAAGGAGCTATGCACCTGCACTCTAAGGTGTCTCTGTTCAGCAACACTCCCTAGGATCTTACCATTAAGTGTATAGGTCCTGCTAAGATTTGCTTTCTCAAAATGCAACGCCTCACATTTTATCTAAATTAAATCTAAATTTATCTAAATTAAATTAAATTAAATTCCATCTGCCCATTAACCCATCTCATTGTAATCCGAGTAACCTTCTTTGCTGTCCACTACACCTCCAATTTTGGTGTCATCTGCAAACTTACTAACTGTACGTCTTATGCCCACATCCAAAGCATTTACGTAAATGATGAAAAGTAGTGGACCCAGCACCGATCCTTGTGGCACTCCACTGGTCACAGGCCTCCAGTCTGAAAAACAACCCCCCACCACCACCCTCTGTCTTCTACCTTTGAGCCAGTTCTGTATCCAAATGGTGAGTTCTCCCTGTCTTCATAAGGTCTAACCTTGCTCATCAGTCTCCCATGGGGAACTTTGTCGAACGCCTTATTGAAGTCCATATAGATCACATCTACTGCTCTGCCCTCATCAATCCTCTTTGTTACTTCTTCAAAAAATTAATTAAGTTTGTGAGACTTGATTTCCCACACACACAGTCATGTTGACTATTCCAAATACATGTATATCCTGTCCCTCAGGATTCCCTCCAACAGCTTGCCCACCACCAATGTCAGGCTTACCAGTCAATCATTCCAGACTTGTCCTTACCATCTGCCTTAAACAGTGGCACCACATTAGCCAACCTCCAGTCTTCCAGCACCTCATCTGTGACTATTGATGATACAAATATGTCAGTAACAGGCCCAGCAATCACTTCCCTAGCTTCCCACAGAGTTCTAGGATACATCTGATCAGGTCCTGGGGATTTGTCCACTTTTATGCGTTTCAAGATATCCAATACTTCTTCCTCTGTAATATGGACATTTTGCAGGGTGCCACCATCTATTTCCATGTCATTTTCCACAGTAAGTACTGATGCAAAATACTAGTTTAGTATCTCTCCCATCTCCTGTGGCTCCACACAAAGGCTGCCTTGCTTATCTTTGATAGGCCCTAATCTCTCCCTTGTTACCCTTTTGCCCTTAATGTATTTGTAAAAACCCTTTGGATTCTCCTTAACCCTATTTGCCAAAGCTATCTCATATCCCCTTTTTGCCCTCCTGATTTCTCTCTCAAGTATACTCCTACTGCCTTTATACTCTTCTAAGGATTCACTCGATCGATCCTGTCTATACCTGACATATACTTCCTTCTGTTTCCTAACCAAAGCCTCAATTTCTTTAGTCATCCAGCATTCCCTATACCTACCAGCCTTTCCTTTCACCCTAACAGGAATATGCTTTCTCTGGACTTCTCATTTTTGAAGGCTTCCCATTTTCATAGAACATAGAACATAGAAGAATACAGTGCAGTACAGGCCCTTTGGCCCTCGATGTTGCGCCGATCCAAGCCCACCTAACCTACACTAGCCCACTATCCTCCATATGCCTATCCAATGCCCGTTTAAATGCCCATAAAGAGGGAGAGTCCACCACTGCTACTGGCAGGGCATTCGCTGAGTAAAGAACCTACCCCTAACATCTGTCCTATACCTACCACCCCTTAATTTAAAGCTATGCCCCCTTGTAATAGCTGACTCCATATGTGGAAAAAGGTTCTCACGGTCAACCCTATCTAAACCTCTAATCATCTTGTACACCTCTATCAAGTCACCCCTAAACCTTCTTTTCTCCAATGAAAACAGCCCCAAGTGCCTCAGCCTTTCCTCATAGGATCTTCCTACCATACCAGGCAACATCCTGGTAAACCTCCTCTGCACCCGTTCCAGTGCCTCCACATCCTTCCTATAGTATGGCAACGAAAACTGCACACAATACTCCAGATGCGGCCGCACCAGAGTCTGAAACAACTGCAACATGACCTCAGGACTCCGGAACTCAATTCCTCTACCAATAAAAGCCAGTACGCCATATGCCTTCTTCACTGCACTATTTATCTGGGTGGCAACTTTCAGAGATCTGTGTACATGGACACCAAGATCCCTCTGCTCATCCACACTACCAAGTATCCGACCATTAGCCCAGTACTCCATCTTTTTGTTACTCTTACCAAAGTGAATCACCTCACACTTAGCTACATTGAACTCCATTTGCCACCTTTCTGCCCAGCTCTGCAGCTTCTCTATATCCCGCTGTAACCTGCCACATCCTTCCTCACTGTCAACAACTCCTCTGACTTTTGTATCATCCGCAAACTTGCTCACCCGACCTTCTAACCCCTCCTCCAGGTCATTTATAAAAATGACAAACAGCAATGGTCCCAAAACAGATCCTTGCGGAACACCGCTAGTAACGCCACTCCAAGATGAACCTTTACCATCAACTACTATCTTCTGTCTCCTTCCAGCCAGCCAATTCCTAATCCAAACCTCCAACTCACCCTCAATGCCATACCTCCGTATTTTTTGCAGTAGCCTACCGTGGGGAACCTTATCAAACGCCTTACTAAAATCCATATACACCACATCTACTGCTTTCCCCTCGTCCACCTCCTTAGTCACCTTCTCAAAGAATTCAATAAGGTTTGTGAGGCATGACCTGCCCTTCACAAAACCATGCTGACTATCCTTGATCACATTATTCCTATCCAGATGTTCATAAATCCTATCCCTTACACTACTCTCTAAGACTTTGCCCACAACAGAAGTGAGACTCACCGGCCTATAGTTTCCAGCCGTCCTTTACCTGCAAACATCTGTCCCCAATCAGCTTTTGAAAGTTCTTGCCTAATACCGTCAAAATTGGCCTTTCTCCAATTTAGAACTTCAACATTTAGGTCTGGTCTATCCTTTTCCATCACTATTTTAAAACGAATAGAATTATGGTTGCTGGCCCCAAAGTGCTCCCCCACTGACACCTCAGTCACCTGCCCTACCTTAATTCCCAAGAGTAGGTCAAGTTTTGCACCTTCTCTAGTAGGTACATCCACACACTGAATCAGAAATTTCCTTGTAAACACTTAGCAAATTCCTCTCCATCTAAACCCTTCACAGTGTGGCAGTCCCAGTCTATGTTTGGAAAGTTAAAATCTTGAACCATAACCACCCTATTATTCTTCCAGATAACTGAGATCTCCTTACAAATCTGTTTCTTGATTTCCCTCTGACTGTTAGGGGGTCTATAATACAGTCCCATTAAGGTGACCATCCCTCCCTTATTTCTCAGTTCTACCCAAATAACTTCTCTGGATGTATTTCTGGCAATATCCTCCCTCAGTTCAGCTGTAATGCTATACGTTATCAAAAACGTATCCTCTCTTGCCTCCCCTCTGTCCTTCCTGTAGCATTTGTATCCTGTAATATAAAGCTGCCAGTTCTGTCCATCCCTGAGCCATGTTTCTGTAATTGCTATGATATCCCAGTCCCATGTTCCTAACCATGCCCTAAGTTCATCTGCCTTCCCTGTTAGGCCTCTTGCACTGAAGTAAAGGTAATATAATTTATCAGTCCTACCTTGTTCTCTGCTTTGTCCCTGCCTGTCCTCACCTTTGTTTTTAACTGTACTAATCTCAGATTGATCTCTTTCCTCACTATCTCCCTGGGATCCCCTTCCAATTTAAGTGCAACCTGTCCTTCTTGTACAGGTCACTTCTACCTCAGACGAGATTCTAATGATCCAGAAATGTGAATCAATTTCCTGTACACCAGCTCCTCAGCCATGCATTCATCTGCTCTATCCTCCTATTCCTGCCCTCACTAGTTTGTAGCACCAGGGGTAATCCAGATATTACTACTCAAGGACCTCCCTTTTAAATTCCTGCTTAACTCTCTAATCTCCCTTCAGAATCTCAACCTTTTCCCTTCCTATGTTATTGGTTCCAATGTGGACAATGACCTCTTGCTGGCCCCTGTTCCCATGAGAACATTCTGCACCCTCTCTGAGACATCCTTGATCCTGGCACCAGGGAAGCAACACACCATTCTAATTTTTCATGCTGGCTACAGAAATGTCTGTCTGTACCTTGGACTAGAGAGTCCCATAACACAATCGATCTCTTGGAACCCTACGTACCCTTTACAGCATTAGAGTCAGTCTCAATACCAGAAACTTGTCTGTTCGTGCTACATTCCCCAGAGAATCCATCACCCCCTACGTTTTCCAAAACAGCATGCCTGTTTGAAATGGGGATAGCCACAGAAGACTCCTGCACTACCTGCCTACCTCTCTTACCCTTCCTGGAGTTAACCCATCTATGTGACTGTATCTGAGACTTGCCCCCCTTTCTATAACTGCCTTCCATCACATCCCCTTGCTCTTGTAAATACCTCATTACCTCTAACTGTCTCTCCAACCGATCCATTCAATCTGATAGGATTCGCAACCAACGGCATTTATTGTGGATATAATCCTCATAACCCATAAACTCTCCCTAAACTCTCACATCCGACAAGAAGAGCATATCACTCTACTAAAGGCCATTTTTGCTTCTTCCAATCTACAGACCCAGAAAATATTCCTCTACAAAACACTTCTCCAGGTTAAATTAATACTCATGGCTTATATTTTAAGTTTAATCAAGAGACATGTCTCAATAAAACAAATAATCCAGAAAGAACCCACTCTACTCACTACTGCAGACTTTCTGTAAGGCCACGCTTAAAATAGCCATTATTCTGTCTCTGTGCAGTGACCTCTCCAACAGGTTCCTGTTGTGAATTTGTGAATCAGTTGTGAATTTCACTGTTTGTTAATTTTCCCAGACGCACTCCGATGTCCAGCGATAGATGAATTCAACAGCAAAGGCAGTACTGTGCAGGTTCACTGCTGTTTTAGTTAGCAATGTGGGTTTTTCTCTCTCTCTCTCTCTCTCTCCTACACCGACCTCACCATGTGCTTCCTTTGTCTGTTCCTCTCCCTTTTTAAAGTGCTGTTATTTTGACTTATTTTCTCCAAAGTTCCAAAAGAATGCAACAGTTAGAACTGTCTTTAATTGATTGAACTGGAAAGGGGCTGGGAATTTGTTCTGTTATTTTATTTGAAAGATGTTTCTAAGATCAACTTTATTTTTGTATAAATATGTTTGAGCTACTTTCATTGGCTGAGGCTCACTAAGCTTGGTGTGATTTACTCTGAAGCAATCAATCTGCTAGTATATTGTTTCATTGCAAAGACCACTTTTCATTCCTTAAACCTTCCAAGTCATCTTTTATTTCCCTCTCTCCCAAGCAGATAAAAACAACAGTTGTGCATTACTCAACTTTTCTTTAAGATGGGTAGATACTGGAGGGGCTTAAAATTCTTTAAAGACTTTGAAAGATGAAGGATTGTTCCCAGTGGTTGGCAATCAGAAACAAAGTTGCAGATATGAAGATTGTCTCTGCAAGAGCAAAAGGGGAAGTTGAAATAAATGCTTTGTTGCTCCATGCAAATATTGGGAAGTGATTCCAACATCACGTAAAAAGAATATGTAGCCGAATTGATTTTAAAAAAATTAGGCAATGGGATTCGAGTGGATTGCTCAGTTTGAAGAGCTAACAGAGACATGGGCACAATGGGCTGAGTAGTTATTCTGAGGACACTGTATTTTGTTGGTGTTTGAGCAATTCTTGTGTGTGGAGGATTCTTCCAGTTTTCAATTGTCACAATCTAATTGGTGATTGATTATTTCTGTCTTGCTTCTAACCATTCATTCTATCTCGCAGGGCACCGTTTGTGCAGGATAACCTGCTGATGTTCACAAAACTCTTCCAAGGTTTTTTGAATCGAGCGTTGCGCACTGACCTTGTCAGTCCCAAGAATGCACTGATGGTGTATCGAGTGGCCAAAGTGTACAGTCAGCCCAACCTTGCTGAAATGATCAAGGAAGGTAAGGAGTAATTATGACACTATTGTTTATCACCAGAACATAGCAGATTGGAGTGGGCCATTCAGCCAATCAAGTCTGCTCTGTCTTGAATACAATCATAGCTGATCATCCATCTCAGTCCCTATTCCTGTTTTTCCCAATACCCTTTGATCTCTTTTGCCCTAAGAATTAATTCTAAGCTTTCTTAGTCTAACAAGGTTCCCCATGGGACACTGGTTAGCAAGGATTTGGATACAAAACTGGCTCGAGGGTAGAAGACAGAGGGTGGTGGTGGAGGGTTGTTTTTCAGACTGGAGGTCTGTGACCAGTGGAGTGCCACAAGGGTCAGTGCTGGGTCCTCTACTTTTCATCATTTATATAAATGATTTGGATGCGAGCATAAGAGGTTTGCAGATGACACCAAAGTTGAAGGTGTAGTGGACCTCAGATTACAACAGGATCTTGATCAGATGGGCCAGTGGGCTGAGAAGTGAAAGATTGAGTTTAATTTGGATAAATGCGAGGTGCTGCGTTTTGAGAAAGCAAATCTTAGCAGGACTTATACACTTAATGGTAAGGTCCTAGGATATGTTGCTGAACAGAGAGACTTTGGAGTGCAGGTTCATAGCTTCTTGAAAGTAGAGTCGCAGGTAGATAGGATAGTGAAGAAGGCGTTTGGTATGCTTTCCTTTATTAGTCAGAGTATTGAGTACAGGAGTTGGGTGGTCATGTTGTAGCTGTACAGGTTAGGCCACTTTTAGAATATTGCATGCAATTCTGGTCTCCTTCCTATCGGAAAGATGTTGTGAAACTTGAAAGGGGTCAGAAAAGATTTACAGGGTTGGAGAATAGAGCTATAGGGAGAGGCTGAGCAGGTTGGGGCTGTTCTTTGTGGAACATCGGAGGCTGAGGGGTGACCTTATAGAGGTTTACAAAATTGAGGGCATGGATAGGGTAAATAGACAAAGTCTTTTCCCTGGTGTGGGGAATCCAGAATTAGAGGGCATAGGTTTAGAGTGAGAGGGCAAAAATATGAAAGAAACCTAAGGGGCAACTTTTTCACGCATAGGGTGGTGTGTGTATGGAATGAGCTGCCAAAGGAAGTGGTGGAGGCTGGTACAATTGCAACATTTAAGAGGCATCTGGGTGGGTATATGAATAGGAAGGCTTTGGAGGGATATGGGTCAGTTGCTGGCAAGTGGGACTAGATTAGGTTAGGATTTTTGGTCGGCATGGACGAGTTGGACCAAAGAGTCTGTTTCTGTGCTATACATCTCTATGACTCAAAGATTCAATGCTTTAGCCTCAACTGCTTTCTGTGGCAGAGAATTCCCCAGGCTCACTACTGTCTGGGTAAATAAATTTCTCCACAGCTCAGTCCTAAATGGCCTTAGCTGCCAAGCAATCTAATGGAACTGCTCCAGGGTGTAAAGGATCTTGAAAATGGCCACCAATTTATTCACTATTTCTTAGGCCCTCATTTTTAAGTACTCTGGGATGTAGGTTATTTGGCCCTGGGGACTTATTGGTTTTAATCCCATTAATTTCCCATATACCATTTCCTTCCTAATAATTATTCCCTTTAGCTCCTTCTTCCCCTCCTCATCCCTTTCCGTTCTCCAACATTTTAGGGAGATTATCCATGTCCTCATTTGTGAAGATCGAACCAAAATATGTATTTAACTGGCATTCCGTCTTTTTGTTCCCCATTATAACTTTCCCAGTCTCTGACTGTAAGATTGATTATCTTCACTAACTTTTTATCTTCACATCCACACTAATTGTAAAAGATTCTCTGGGTGTCTTCCCCACAAGCGTACCTTCATCCTCTATTTTACCCCTCTTAATCAGTCTCTTTGTTCTCCTTGGCTGATATTTAAACTACATCCAATCCTCAGCTCAGCTGATTTTTTTTTTGGACAATTTGTTTGTCTCTTCCTTGGATCTGATATTATTCTTATTACCCTTGTTGGCCACGCTTTGGTCACCTGATGTGTTTTATGTTTTAGGTGTTTACCATTGCCTATTCACCATCATTCCTTCAGTAACATTTATCATATCCAGCTCACATCTCATACAAATCATAGTTTTCTTTCTTCAGATTCAGAACCCTAGTGTCAGAATTAACCACATCACTCCCCACCTTAATGAAAAATTCAATCATAGCCACTATTCCCCGAGGGACCTTGCAGAGCTAGATTGCCAATTATTCCTTTCTCATTACACAATACCCTGTTCAGGACGGCCTGCTCTCTTGCTGGTTCCTTGATATTTTAATCCAGAAAAACATCCCATACTCACTTCCCTTTGCTGTCATTGATTTCATTTGCCCAATTTGTATGTAGTTTAAAGTCATCTGTAATTACAGCTGTGTCTTTATTGCTTGCCTGCCTACTTTCTTAATATATGCCTTAATGCCTTCAAAGTAGTCTCTCTCAATCTTTCCATCTGAAAGGACCCACAGACCCAAATTGTATGGTTTGCATTTGCTGCCACCTTCCCCCCCCCCCCCACCCCCCCCCACCGGCGGTGCAGGGTTCCCTCTGGTAATGCTGCCTTGTTTAGTGCTGCGCCTCCCACATTTCTGCACTGGTGCCTCAGTCTGGGTTCTGAGTAATCTTCCCCAGTCTGTGAGCTTCTGTGTTGGGTGATATTGAGCATGGCTGAGGAATTTCTACCAGTTCCTGGAAGGTAACCGTTTTACTTTTGGTAGTGATGTAAACTCCACAATGTGTCCTGTTTATAAATAGCTGAGCGCTTGTTCATGGAGCCTGATCCAATGCATCGCCCAAGGCAGCATCGTGTCTATACGTCTCCTGGCTTCAGCAGCACCTACATGTCCTCGTGGCATTCCCCAATGGCGGATACAGCCTTCAGAGTCAAGAGTCACGTGTACAATTTGGAGGGGCAGGACTGTGTGTACAAGCAGATGTTTGGGTCCGAAGTCAGGAATCTGGTGAGTACAAAGTGCTGAATGTTCATCCCTGTTCCATGTTCCCTTGTCTCTTTGGTGGAATGCAAGAACTAGGGATGTGGTAGATCTGAGGTAATGGGAAACCAGAAGACAGTCGTGATATAGTCCTCCTCACTCCTTGAAGGCAAAGGTATGAGTCCAAGAGGTGCTGACAATATATATTTAAACAAACGAAACAAAATATGATAAATGTGTTGGGGGAATAGGTCCTGTGGTAACTCCATAGTGTTATTGTTGAGCTAAGCAGCAAATTACAGTTCTAAAGTGCAGTCAAGCCTGGTGATCCAGGGAGTAAATGATCTAACATGCTTAAACTGAGCTCCCTATTTCCTCCTGACTCTGAAGATAAGACAGACTTCCAAAGAGTCAAGGGGAGCTCAGTTTAAGCATTCACTCATTGCAACACTAGGCTCGACTGCACTTTAAAATTGAAGCTTGCTGCTTAGTTTAAGAACAACCTACAAATGGATCGTTTCATGTAGATGTCCCAGGATGTTTCAATACAGGGTCATTGAGCAAACCTTGATACTGAGCCACATGAGGTCAAATGAACAAAAGTTTGGTCAAAGAAGTAGCTTTTCAATAATGTATTTAAAAAGCAGGGAGAGGCTGAAAGATTTAGGGACAAATTCTGAAGTTTAGGCAGCCAAAGATATAGTGTCCAGTGATCGACTTGTTAAAGTTGATGTATAAATGACCAAAATTAAAGGAGCGCAGATATTGAACATATGTGGGGATTACAGAGTTAGGGACGAGAGTGGCTGTGCAAATACTTAAAAGCAAGGTTCGGACTTTTCAAATCAAGCTGGTGTCTGTCAAGGTTAGTGATGAATGGGACATGGTGAAAAGGCTTTAGGCACCATCATTTGAGTTAGAACATTGAAGAGGTGACCAAGCATGTGGATGAGGGTAGAGCAGTGGATGTAGTGTACATGGATTTTAGTAAGGCATTTGATAAGGTTCCCCATGGTTGGCTTCTGCGGAAAGTCAGGAGGCATGGGATAGTGGGAAATTTGGCCAGTTGGATAGAGAACTGGCTAACCGGTCGAAGGCAGAGAGTGGTGGCAGATAGTAAATATTCAGCCTGGAGCCCAGTTACAAGTGGAGTTCCGCAGGGATCAGTTCTGGGTCCTCTGCTGTTTGTAACTTTTATTAATGACTTGGAAGAGGGAGTCGAAGGGTCGGTCAGTAAATTTGCAGACGATATGAAGATTGGTGGAGTTGTGGACAGTGAGTAGGGCTGTTGTCGGCTGCAAAGGGACTTAGATATGATGCAGAGCTGGGCTGAGGAGTGGCAGATGGAGTTCAACCCTGTCAAGTGTGAGGTTGTCCATTTTGGAAGGATAAATAAGAATGCGGAATACAGGGTTAACGGTAGAGTTCTTAGTAAGGTGGAGGAGCAGAGGGATCTTGGGGTCTATGTTCATAGATCTTTGAAAGTTGCCACACAGGTGGATCGAGCTTGTAAGAAGGCCTATGGTGTATTAGCGTTCATTAGCAGAGGGATTGAATTCAAGAGTCGTGAGGTGATGTTGCAGCTGTACAGGACTGTTGGTTAGGCCACATTTGGAGTACTGTGTGCAATTCTGGTCACCTCACTTTAGGAAAGATGTGGAAGCTTTGGAGAGGGTGCAGAGGAGATTTACCAGGATGTTGCCTGGAATGGAGAATAGGTTGTACGAGAATAGGTTGAGAGTGCTAGGCCTTTTCTCATTGGAATGGCGAAGGATGAGGGGTGACTTGATAGAGGTTTATAAGATGATCAGAGGAATAGATAGAGTAGACAGTCAGAAACTTTTCCCCCGGGTACAGCAAAGTGTTACAAGGGGACATAAATTTAAGGTGAAGGGTGGAAGGTATGGGGGGAATGTCAGGGGTGGGTTCTTTACCCAGAGAGTGGTGGGGGCATGGAATGCGCTACCTGTGGGAGTGGCAGAGTCAGAATCATTGGTGACCTTTAAGTGGCAATTGGATAGGTACATGGATAGGTGCTTAAGCTAGGACAAATGTTCGGCACAACATTGTGGGCCGAAGGGCCTGTTCTGTGCTGTATTGTTCTATGTAGAACATTACAGAACAGTACAAGCCCTTTGGCCCTCGATGTTGCATCGATCTGTGAAACCAATCGAAAGCCTATCTAACCTACACTATTCCATTATCATCCATATGGTGGCTCAGTGGTTAGCACTGCTGCTTCACAGTACCAGAGACCCGGGTTCAATTCCCGCCTCAGTCAACTGTCTGTGTGAAGTTTGCACATTCTCCCTGTGTCTGTGTGGGTTTCCTTCGGGTGCTCCGATTTCCTCCCACAGTCCAAAGATGTGCAGGTTAGGTGAATTGGCCATGCTAAATTGCCCGTAGTGTTAGGTGAAGGGGTAAATGTAGGCGAATGGGTCTGGGTGGGTTGCTTTTCAGAGGGTCGGTGTGGACTTGTTGGGCCGAAGGGCCTGTTTCCACACTGTAAGTAAGTAATCATGTCTATCCAGTGACCATTTAAATGCCCTTAATGTTGGCGAGTCCACTACTGTTGCAGACAGGACATTCCATGCCTTTACCACTCTCCCTGAGTAAAGAAGCTACTTCTGACATCTATCCTACATCTATCACACCTCAATTTAAAGCTATGTTTCTTCATGCTAGCCATCATCATCTGAGGAAAAAGGCTCTCACTGTCCACCCTATCTAACCCTCTGGTATGTCTCAATTAAGTCACCTCTTAACCTCCTCCTCTCTAATGAAAACAGCCTCGGGTCCCTCAGCCTTTCCTCCATGCACCCTTTCCAATGCTTCTACATCCTTTCTATAATGTGGCAACCAGAACTGTACACAATACTCCAAATTTGGCCACTCCAGAGTTTTGTACAGTTGCCACACGACCTCATGGCTCTGAAACTCAGTCCCTCTACCAATAAAAGCTAACTCACCATTGGCCGCCTTAACAACCCTATCAACCTGGGTGGCAGCCATCAGGGATCTATGCACATGGACACCGAGATCTCTTTGCTCATCTACACTACTAAGAATCTTACTATTAGCCCAGTACTCTGTATTCCTGTTTACACATTCCAAAGTTAATCGCCTCACACTTTTCTGCATTGAACTAAATTTGTCACCTCTCAGACCAGGTCTGCAGCTAATCTATGTCCCTCTGTAACCTACTACATCCTTTTACACTGTCCACAACTCCACCACTTAGTGTCATCTGACAGTTTACTCACCTGTCCTTCTACACCCTCATCCAAGTCATTTATTTAAAAAAAATGACAAACAACGGTAACTGAACTCCAGGTTGAACATTTTCCATCAATCACCACCCACTAACTTTCAGCTAGCCAATTTCTGATCCAAACTGCTAAATCACCCTCAATCCCATGTCTCCATAATTTCAGCAATAACCTATCATCGGGAACCTTATCAAACACCTTACTGAAATCCATATACACATCAACTGCTTTACCCTCACCCATCTGTTTGGTCACCTTCTCAAAGACGTTTATGAGGCACGACCTATCCTTCACAAAACTGTGTTGACTATCCCTATTCAAATTAGTTTTTCTAGATGATTATAAATCCTATCTCTTATAATCCTTTCCAACACTTTACCCACAACCAAAGGGAGGCTCACTGGTCTATAATTACCAGGGTTGTCTCCACTCCCCTTTTGCTATCTTGCAGTCTTCTAGCATTATTCCTGTAGACAATGACGATATAAAGATCAAAGCCAAAGGCTTGACGTTCTCCTCCCTGGCTTCCCAGAGATTCCTAGGATAAATCCCATCTGGCCCAGAGGACTTATCTATTTTCACACTTTCCAGAATTGCTAACACCACCTCCTTATGAACCTCAATCCCGTCTAGTCTAGTAGCCTGTATCTCAGTATGTTCCTCGACAACATTGTCTTTTTCCTATGTCAATACTGATGAAAAATATTCATTTAGCATCTCTCCTATCCCTTTGGACTCCATGCACAACTTTCCACTACTGTCCTTGATTGGCTCTAATCTTAACCCTAGTTGTTCTTTTATTCCTGACATACCTATAGAAAGCTTTAGGGTTTTCCTCGATCCCACCTGCCAAAGACCTCTCGTGTCCCCTCCTGGCTCTTAGCTTTCTCTTTGGGTCCTTCCTGGCTAATTTGTAACTCTCAAATGCCCTAACTGATCCTTCATGTCTCATCCTAACAAAAGCCTCCTTCTTCCTCTTAACAAGGAAGAGATTCAACTTCTTTAGTAAACCCTGGTTCCCTCACTCGACTGCTTCCTCCTTGCTTGACAGGTACATATTTATCAAACACACATGGCAGTTCTTCATTGAACAAGCTCCAGCCCCTGCGGTTTCCTTCCTCATCCGATGCATCCTAAATTTTGCCTGATTGCACCCAGCTATCACGCTTGCCTTGCAGTATATACTTAATCCTTTCCATCACTAAAGTAAATGTAACCAAACTGTGGTCACTATCACCAAAGTGCTCAACTACCTCCAAATGTAACACCTGGCCAGGTTTAATACCATATCCAATGGGGCCTCACCTCTTTTTGGCCTATCTATGTGCTGTGTCAGGAAACCCTCATGTACACATTGGACAAAAACTGACCCATCTAAAACATTTGAATTATAGCATTTCCAGTCAATATTTGAAAACTATCTTGTCACTCTCGTTCCTATCCAGAATCATCTTTGCAATCCTTTCCTGTATGTCTCTGGAACTATTCGGAGGCCTATAGAAAACTCCCAACAGGGTGACCTCTCCTTTCCTGTTTCTAATCTCAGCCCACAGTACTTCAGTAGACAAGTCCTCAAACATTTGCCACTGTAATACTGTCCTGGACTAACAGTATCATATATCTCCCTCTTTTACCATCTTCCCTGATCTTCCTTAAACATCTAAACCCTGGAACCTGCAACATCATTCCTGTTGCTGGTCTATCCATGTCTCTGAAATGGTCATAACATTGAAGTACCAGGTACAAACCCATGCTGCAAGGTCACCCAGCTTATTCCGGATGCACCTGGCTTTGAAGTGGACATACTTCGAACCACCTCCCTGCCTGCTGGTACACACCTGTGACCTTGAAACCTTATTCATGACCTCACTGTTCTCAAACTTCAGTATACACTGGGGCGACAGTTTCCATCGCCCTGCTGAATTAGTTGAGCTGATATTTACGGTCAGGGTAGGTGGAAAGCTTATATCTGTCTGAATTACTGGCTCATTCTTCCATAGGTTCTGAAACTGGCCCATTTAATAGCACAGGCCAAGCAAACCGCAAAATCAATCTCTGATCACACAGCCGAGCAATCGACAGGCCAGTCGCTCATGTCCTTATTGGGCCTGACCACCTACGATTTCAACACCTCAACTTACGGAGGCAGTGACCTGGATGACTTGGGACCTGATGAGATACGGAAAACTGATGAGTACCTTGAAAGATCACTGGAGTACTTGTGTTTAGTGTTCAAAGTAAGTTTCATATTTTGAATGTTAGAATTGATTTGAGTGAGACTTTGCTCAGGATACAGACTAAATTGGTTTGGTTCTTCTGCTAATCTTGCATTGCTAAGGGATTCCTACTGTTACAACCCTCTGGTGCAGAGAGAGTTCTAACTGTATGATCTTTGAGATCTCTGGCTATGAAGATGCTGGGGAGGAAATCAAACTCCGATGAATGTGTTTACGTATCAGGCCAGTACCACTGTTAGAGAGCTGTGGGGGTGCCTGGAGGGCAACTGGAGATGTTCTAAAATGAGATGCCTTCCCTTGTTTACCTGTTGGAAGTTTCTACAGCATTGGACTACTTACAGAGGCCAAGAGTCAGACTGTTTTCCCTTGCTCTAGGCACCAACACCAATCACCTAGCAACCAAACATCCTTGGCCCTATGAACTGCAGTTACGTTATGCCCAAAACATTTTGGGGAAATGAACTGCAAGTGAACAGCAAATCATTTTTGTTGTTTAGATAATAGAAATATATTTCTATGCACACTCCCAATTCAATCCCTTCACTTGCGCTATATCAAAACCTCTACCTTTATCTAGGAAGCTTTGGTTATAGGCAGGTATGGAGGAAGGATTGATTTTGATTTTTTTTTCAATCTGCTTCCCAGCTCAGTGCAGAAAGTGGAATTCAGGTTCAGGAAACCTGCATCCCAGACAGATATCTCCTCTGGAAGTCAGGCTGGTAGAAGACACAAGCTAGTAAAGGATTTTCAGACTTGATCATTCTTCTTCAACAGTCTCGCATGGCTGAGGATGAGTTGTTTCCCTTTAAGAATCCCTACAGTGTGGATACAGTCCATATGGCCCAAGAAGTCCACATCAACCCTCCGAACAGCATCCCACACAGAACCATCCCCCTACCTTATCCCTGTAACCCTGCATTTTCCATGGCTAACCCACTGAGCCTGCACATCCTTGAACACAGTGTAATTTAGCGTGGCCAATCCACCTAATGTGCACATTTTTGGACAATGGGAGGAAACCGGAGCAGCCGGCTGAAACCCACGCAGACGTGGGGAGAACATGCAAACTCCACATGGGCAGTTGCCTGAGACTGGGGTCAAATCGGGTCCCTGGTGCTGCGAGGCAGCGGTGCTAACCACTGAGTCACCTGCAGTGGAAGTATGGTCCACTCCTGAAATTGTAGACTCTGCCTCTGGCAGGGCAGTGTTGTTTGAGGAGACGGGCTGCTTACCCCTGGTTTCCAGCTGCTCCACTTGGTGATGCTCAAAGTGATTGCTACTTTTCCAGATGTTTCTTCTCCAGTTTGTGCCATCCAGGACAAGTAATTCCAATATGTTGGTAAAGGTGTTGCAGTTGTTTAATGGAGCTTTTGGGGTGTCTTGTAGTATTTCCTCTGACCACCTAGTGATCACTTACTATTGAGGTTATTGGAGTAGAGCACTTGTTTTGTCAGTGTTGTGTCAGCACATAAACAATGTTCCCTCCCCCAATCACAGCTGGTCGTGAGTGACCAGTGCCTTGATACTGGGCATTTTGATCTGGGAGAGGCCACTCAAGTTGGTACACCTAACCTGCCAGTGAATTTATTGGATTTTGAAAAAGGCAGTGCTAGTTATAACTATACAGAGATTTGAGGGGTCTGCTGTACATGGTACATGATTCTGATGCATTTCAGAGGCTGGGGACCATGACTGCTCTGTCAATGGTGCAGTCATGGATTCAGAGTGTCTCTCTGCTGTATTTTAATAATTTTTCAAGACCCATCAATGCCTCTTTCTTTCACTATCTCCATATCCCTTCGTCATTAATCTCCAGAAACCTATCAATTTCTGCCTTGAACCTGCTCAGTGATTGAGTTTCCACAGCCCTCTGTGGTGGACAATTCCAAAGAGTCACCATCCTCTGAGAGAAGGAATCCTTCCTCAGCTCCATCTTAAAGGTTGAATTCATTAAGGCAAGAAAGTAGTGCGGTGGTAATATTGCTGTATCAGTAATCCAGAGGCCCAGGCTAATAGTCTGGGGCCATCATTCAAATCCCAGCACAGCAGATAGTAGAATTTTAATTTGATTAATAATGTTAAATCTGGAATTAACAATTTGTCAATCACATTATAGCCAATTCACATTGATATAACGCACATTATACCAGAACGACCTATAGTTCATCTATGTCACTCCTTTATCACTATTATCACCGCCTTTGTTTTGTTCTGGGCATTGTCACCCACTGTTCAAATTCCTCCCCTCTGTGCAGAAATTTAAAACCCCTCTCTCCAGCTCCTTTCAGATCTAAAGGCGAGTCCTACTAGACTCAAAATGTTAACTATTCTTTCTCTCCACAAATACTCCAGTATTTTCTGCTTTCAATTTTAAGGTTTACAGCATCTACACTGTTTTGCTTTTATTTTAAAACTCCCTCCCTGTTCTCTTTTCCTGGCTTGATACATTTACAAATGTATCCCCTTGTGAATAATAAGAAAGCAAACCACACGGGCTTACAAGCCAACAGATCTGCTCAAACCAAATCAGTTGCCTTGGTAAGACTGAGTTATCCATTTCAAATAGTTGCTGATTGGAAAAGCTGCTAAACACCAGTCTCTGCATTTCACACGATGCACATCCTCGGAAAAGTGATCACAAGGAGTACTTCAAATGTGGTAAAATGTTTTTAATCTTAAGTTTCCAATAGGAAACAGTTTGAGCATCCTCACCACTGAGTTCCTAATAACTGAGTGAGTTAGAAAGAGTTCAGCTGATCAAAATGATATCTGTTCATCCACAGTTCAGCACCCCACACCTGACATCTCTGGCAATGAATGTGGGAGCAGCTACAGATGAAAATGGAAGGCACCAGATGCCCGACTGTATTCAGGGCGAGAATGGACTGACCTTGACCCAACTGGGCAGGTACCAGGTATGTAAGCAACCCTGTCACTTGCTGTAGCACATCTGATACACAGGAGTTTCAGAAACCAAAGCAGAAATGGAGTTTTCAGTATTTCATTGTTTGTCTCACTGCTCAGCCCTGGCTCACAGTAGTTGTCCTTCGTTTCTGTTCCTCATTGCGCATTGAGTGTTTACTGAGCCAGAGCAGGGTAGGGGAATTCACTGAAGAATTCCATGCCACTACTTGTTCTGATTTCATGTTTCGTTGGGAAGGATAGGTCCATATTTGGCAAGTTTTAGAGTACTGCCTTTACTCAGATCATCTACCTCCTGGGCATGGGGTTAGAGAGACATATTATAAAAGTAATCTTTTCCCTTGAGAATAACTTAATACCTGAAAAAGTGAAACATTCCAAGTAGCTCAGTAAATTTCTCCAGAAAGAGTCTGAAGTACTTTGACAAACAACTCTGTGGCTTCCTCCTAGTCTAGATGAGCCTTACTGATCATGGCCAGCTGGTAGGCTTGGTTGTGGGGGGAGCAGGAGACATGTATGTTCTCGAAACCAGGGAGGATGAAAATCATCCGTCTGCTACATTCCTCATAGCAAACTGGTAATATTGCTGGGAATTGTGGGCGGCTGAGGGAGGTACTCACCCAGTTTTCAAGCACTTGCTGCAGCTCACTTACATGTCGAGTTGTCACACGTGCACTGATCATTGACTGTCACTGGGGAGCAGATTAATGGAGCTGACACTGGGTTCGGTTCATGATGTGACTTTCACTAGGAAGAAGGTCAGTGGTTCTGTCTACTATCCTGTTCCTTAGTGGGTGGGGAGAGGGTTTAGGGGCTGCATTGTCTTCCTTGTGTACCGCTGTCTGGCTGTACCAAATTGTGTATGTTTTGCAGATTATAAATGGACTCCGACGGTTTGAGATAGAGTATCAGGGAGACCCTGAGCTGCAGCCAATTCGCAGCTATGAGAGTGGCCTGTTAGTACGTCTACTGTTCCAGATATCGTCTGCCATCAACCAGCGGGTATGTTGGTCATTATAGCTGGCAGTTATTAGTACTGATTCTTTCTCTTTCTATTTAAAATTGAGTGCTCAATGTGAATAATGTTTCCTCTTCCCCTTAAGACCTGGGTGCAGTTAATAAAGAGGGCTGATCAGGCGGGGCGTAGAGGGACAAATGGAATTTATCTGAAAAGTGTAAAGTGATGCATTTTGGGTGGATTAACAAGGCAAAGGAGTGCATGTTGAATGGTTGACCTGTAGAAGTCAGGGACCTTGTTATGCATATCCGTAGGTCCTTGAAGGCAGCAGGACAGGTGGATAAGGCAATCCATGTAGAATTTGGGAACCTTGCCTCTCTTAATTGAAGCAAGGCGATTATGATAGAGCTGTATATGATGTTAGTATGGCCACAGCTTGAGTACTGTGCAATTCTGGTAACTACACAGAATGTGATTACACTTGTGGTGGTGCAGAGGAGATTCACCAGGATGTTGCTTCAGATGGAGCATTTCAACTGTGAAGAGAGACTAAACTAGGCTGGGGTTGTTTACCTTGAAGCAAAGAAGGCTTTGAAGGTGGATTGTGGTGTTCAAATGGATGAGGGACATACATAGAACATTTTCACCTCAGCAAAGTGGTCAATAACGAGGGGAAAAGACTTAAGGTAAAGGAATGTGAAGTTCAGAGGGTACTTAAGAAAGATTTTTTCCAGTCAGTGGTAGGTGTCTTGAACTCAGTGGTAAAAAAAGTGAAAAGTTGTTTTGCGGATTGGAGGAAGGTACTGTTCACCTGAGGTCTGTTGTAGGGCCAGTGCTTTCCTTCATCTATATTAATGACGTGAAATTGGTTGCTGTTCACCATTCCAAAATTTGCAGATGACAAATCTTGGAGTTATTGTGAACTGTGAGGAGAATAATGATCAAATCATAGAATTCCTGCAATGTGGAAGTAGGCCATTCGGCCCATTGAGTCCACAACCAAAGAACATCCCCTACCCTATCTCTGTAAGCCTGCATTTCCCATAGCTAATCCACCTTGTTGCACATCCTTGGGCAATCTAGCCTGGCCACTCCTCCTAACCTGCACATCTGTGGACTTTGGGAAGAAACCCACGCAGACACTGAGGATGTACAAACTCCATGCAGATAGTTACCTGAGGTTGAAATTTAACCCAGGTCCCTGGTGCTGTGAGGTGCTTCATATACTTCAGAAGGACATGGGTTAGTGCGATGGATAGCAGATAATGCCGTGAAATGTAAATTGGTGCATCAATACGATCTACAAGGTGCAGTGTTAACAAGAGTGTAGAAGCAGAAGGACTTATGGGTATATTTGTATAAATCTGTGAATGTTGCAGGACAGTTTTTTTAAAAAATTCATTTGTGGGATGTGGGTGTCACTGGCTGACCAGCATTTACTCCCATTCCTAGTTGCCCTTGAGAAGGTGATGGTGAGCTGCCTTCTTGAACCAATGCAGTCCACTTACCATTGGAGAGGGAATTCCAAGATTTTGACCCAGCGACAGTGAAGGAATTGCAATATATTTCCAAGTCAGAATGCTGAGTGGCTTGGAGGGGATGTTCCCATATATCTGCTGCCCTTGTCCTTCGAGATGGAAGTGGTAATGGGTTTGGAAGGTGCTGTCTGAGGATCTTTGAATGATTTCTACAGTGCATTTTGTAGATAGTACACACTGCTGCGACTGAGCATCAGTGATGGAGGGAATGAATGCTGGTGGATGTTCTGCCAGTCAAGTGGACTGCTTTATCCTGGATGGTGTCAAGCTTCTTGAGTGTTGTTGGGGCTGCACTCATCCAAGCAAGCAGGGAGTATTCCATCACACTCCTGACTTGTGCCTAATAGATGGTGGACAGGCTTTGGGGAGTCAAGAGGTGAGTTACTCACTTCAGTATTCCGAACCTCTGACCTGCTCTTGTGTAGCCACTGTGTTTATGGGGTGAGTCCAGTTGAGTTTCTGGTCAGTGATAACCCCAGGATGTTGATAATGGGGGGATTCAGTGATGGTAACACTATTGAATGCAAGGGGGTGGTGGTTAGATTGTCTCTTATTAGTGACGGTCATACATCCTGGGATTTTTTCTATGGCGTGCATGTTACTTGCCACATTTGAGCCCAGCCTGGATATTGTCCAGATCTTGTTGCATTTGGACATGGACTACTTCAGAATCTGAGGAGTGCTGAACATGGTGCAATCATCGGTGAACATCCATTTCTGACTTTATGATGTAGGGAAGGTCATAAATGAAGCAGTTGAAGATGGTTGGACCGAGGACACTGTCCTGAGGAACTGAGATAACTGATCTCTGACAACGTTGACCATCTTCCAATGTGATGGGTATGACTCCTACCGCCAGAGAGTTTGCCCTAATATCCATTGATTCCAATTTTGCTCGGGCTCCTTGATGCCACATTCGGTCGAATGCAGCCTTAATGTCAAAGGCTGTCACTCTCACCTCACCTCTGGAATTCAGCTCTTCTGTCCATGTTTGGACCAAGGCTATAATGAAGTCTGGAGTTGAGTGGCATTGGTGGAACTCAAATTGGGCATCACTGAGCAAGTGCTATGTGATAGGACTGTTGATAACATCTTCCATCACTTTACTGATAATTGACAGTAGAGTGATGGGGAGTTAATTGGCTGGGTTGGATTTGTCCTGCTTTTTATGTACAACATAACATACTTGGGCAATTTTCCATATCGTCAGTCAGATGCCAGTGTTGTAACTGTACAGGAACAGCTTGGCTCGGAGAGCAGCAAGTTCTGGAGCACAAGCCTTCAGTGCTATTACCGGAATGCTGCCTTTGTAATATCCCGTGCCTCCAACCGTTTCTTGATATCACGTGGAGTGAATCGAATTGGCTGGAGACTGGTATCTGTAATGCTGGGACCACTGGAGGAGGCCAAGGTGAATCATACACTCGACGCTTCTGGCTGAAGATTGCTGCGAAAGCTTCAGCCTCATCTTTTGTACTGATGTGTTGGACTGGTCCATCATTTGTGGAACCTCCTCCTCCTGTGAGTTGTTTAATTGTCCACCACCATTCATGACGAGATGTGGCAGGGCTACAAAGCTTTGATCTGCTCCGTTGGTTGTGGCATCATTTAGCCCTGTCTATCGTTTGCTGCATATGCTGTTTGGCGTGCAGGTAGTCCTGTTCGGTAGCTTCACCAGATTGACACCTCATCTTCAAGTACGTCTGGTGCTGCTCCTGGCATGCCTTCCTGCACTCTCCATTGAACCAGGGTTGAATGGAGGATATGCCAGGCCTTGAGGTTACAGATTGTGCTAGAGTACAATTTTGCTTCTGTTGATGGCTCAGTGCTTCATGGATGCACATTCTTGAGTTGGTAGATCTGTTCAAAGTCTGTCCCATTTAACACAATACAATGGAGATTGTGACGGTGGGACTTTTGTCTCCACAAGGACGTACAGTGGTCATTCTTATCGATACTGTCATGGACAGATGCATCTGCAGCTGGCACATTGGTAAAGATGAGGTCAACTATGTCTTTTCCTCTTGTTGGTTCCCTCACCACCTGCTGTAAACCCAGTCTGGTAGCTCTGTCCTTTAGGACCTGACCAGCTCGGTTTATAGTATTGTGCCAAGTGATTCTTGGTGGTGGACAGTGAAATCTCCCACTTAGAGTGCATTCTGTGCCCTTGCCACCTTAGTGCTTCCTCCAAGTGTTGTACTGATGTTGGAGAAGTACCGATTCATCAGCTGAGAGGGGATGGTACATGGTAGTCAGCAGAAGGTTTCCATTCCCATGTTTAACCTAAAGCCATGAGATTTAATGGGGTCCAGGATCAATGTTGAGGACTCCCAGAGCAACTCCTTCCCAACTGTATACCACCTCTGCTGGGTCTGTCCTGCCAGTGAGACAAGACATATCCAGGGATGGTGATGTCTGGGACATTGTAAGTTATGATTCCGTGAGTATGATTTTTGACACGCTGTTGTTTAATTAGTCTGTGACACCACTCTCCCAATTTTGATACTAGCCCCCAGATGTTAATGAGGAAGACTTTGTAGGGTCGACAGGGCTGTTTCTGACGTAGTCTCGTCTAGTGCCTAGATTGATGCCAAGTGATCTGTCTCATTTTTTTAGATTAGATTAGATTAGATTAGATTACTTACAGTGTGGAAACAGGCCCTTCGGCCCAACAAGTCCACACCGCCCCGCCGAAGCGTAACCCACCCATACCCCTACATCTACATTTACCCCTTACCTAACACTATGGGCAATTTAGCATGGCCAATTCACCTGGCCTGCATATCTTTGGACTGTGGGAGGAAACCGGAGCACCCGGAGGAAACCCACGCAGACACTGGGAGAACGTGCAAACTCCACACAGTCAGTCGCCTGAGGCGGGAATTGAACCCGGGTCTCAGGCGCTGTGAGGCAGCAGTGCTAACCACTGTGCCACCGTGCCGCCCACAGTGATTGGTACAACTGAATGATTTGCTCGGCCATTTCAGAGGGCAACTGAGAATCAGCCACACTGCTGTGGGGTCTGGAGTCACATGTAGGCCAGACCAGATGAAGATGGCACATTTCCTTCCCTGAAGGACATTAGTGAACCAGATGGGTTTTTCTGACAATCGACAATGATTTCACGGTCATCAGTAGATTCTTAATTCCAGATTTTCTTTTGTTGTTGAATTCAAATTTCACCATCTGCCATGGTGGGTTTTGAATCCAAGTCCCCAGAACATTAGCTGAATCTCTGGATTAATAATCTAGCCTTCGCCAACCAGCATTGAAGGAGTCATTATTACGGAATGTGGGATCTTGGGTATAGAGTATAAACCGAAGTATAATGAAACAATCACAGAAATTGGTGGGAAAACTTAGCAGTTCTGGCAGCTGTTAATGGGGACTTTTATGAGGGGATCTACAATTTAGGGGCACAATCTCAAAATTAGGTCATTCAGCTAAGACAGAGATAAGGAGTTTCATCTCTGAGGATTTAGTTTTTTGATTTGTCTTCCCCAGAGAGCTCTGGAGACCAGATCATTGAACTTATTCAAGGCTGAGATAGGGAGAGTTTTGATGTCAAGGCAAAAGGGTTCTGGTGGGCAAGTAAGAAAGTGGAGTTAAAGTAAAAGTCTGATCAGCCATGATTCCACAGGTTCACCACCCTCTGGGTGAGCAGATTTCTTCTTGTTTCAGTGCAACATGGTCTGTTATGTGTCCCGAGACTACGACTCCTTGCTCTGGACCCTTGGCTAGGAGGAAACATCATCTCCACATGCAGTCTGTCCAGCCCTGTCAGAAATGAAATCCCCTCCCGTTCCTCAAAAATCCTGTGAATACAGGCCTAAGTCAGCCTAACTTCTCATGTGTATCAAACATACCATCCCAGGAATCAGTCTGGTGAATATTCTGGAAACTCTTTCTTTTCCTAAGTCAAGGAGATCAAAACACTCCACAGGATTTGGGTGTGGTCTTATCAAGGCCTTATAAACTGCATTGAGTTCCTTGCCCCTGTCTTCAAACAGTCTTGCAGTGAAGACCAACATACCATTTGCCTTCCTAATTGCTTGCGGTCCTGTGTGCTTGAATGACCAGTGTATAAGAACACCCAGGTCTCTTTGTGCATCCACATTTCCCAATCTACCACCATTTAAATAATACTCTGTCATTCTGTTTTTCCTGAAGAATTGACATAACACATTTATCAATGTGATATTGTGTCAACCACATACTTGCCCAGTCAGTCAACTTGTCTAAATCACCCGGATATGTTTTCTGGTGCACCACTTGACACTCCTTGCAGTGTGAGACTGATCCATTTATTCCTATTCTACTTCCTGTCTGTTAACCAATTCTGAATCCATACCACTATACAGAACAATACAGCACAGAACAGGCCCTTCTGCCCTCGATGTTGCGCCGACCCGTGAACTATTCTCAGCTCCTCCCCCTACACTATCCCATGATCATCCATGTGCTTATCCAAGCTTTGTCTAAGTCTCCCTAATGTATCTGAGTTAACTACATTGGCAGGTAGGGCATTCCACATCCTTACCACTCTCTGAGTAAAGAACCTGCCTGTGACATCTGTCTTAAATCTATCACCCCTCAATTTTGTAGTTAATCCCCCTCATACAAGCTGACGTCATCATCCTAGGAAAAAGACTTTCACTGTCTACCCTACCCTCTGATCATCTTGTATGTTTCTATCAAATCTCCTATTAGCCTTCTTTGCAATGAGAACAGACCCAAGTCTCTCAGCCTTTCCTCATAAGACCTGCCCTCCAGACCAGGCAACATCTTCGTAAATATCCTTTGCACCTTTTCCAATGCATCCTTCCTGAAATATGGCGACCAGAACTGTACACAATATTCCAGGTGTGGCCGCACTAGTGGTTTGTATAGTTGCAGCATGATATTGCAGCTCTGGAACTCAATCCCTCCACAAATGAAACCTAACACACCGTATGCCTTCTTAACAGCACTATCAACCTGGGTGGCAACTTTCAGGGATCTATGTACATGGACTCCTAGATCCCTCTGCACATCCACACTACCAAGAATCTTTCCATTGACCCAGTACTCTGCTTTCCTGTTATTCTTCCCAAAGTGCATCACCTCACATTTAGCTACATTGAATTCCATTTGCCACCTCTCAGCCCAATCCTGCAGTTTATCCAAGTCCCCCTGCAATCTGTAACACTCTTCCAAACTGTCCACTACTCCACCGACTTTAGTGTCAACTGCAAATCTACTAATCCATCCACCTATGCCTGCGTCTAAGTCATTTATAAAAATAACAAACAGCAGTGGTCCCAAACCTGATCCTTGTGGCACACCACTAGTAACTGGACTCCAGGCTGAATATTTTCCATCAACCATCACTCGCTGCTTTCTTTCAGAAAGCCAGTTTCTAATCCAAACTGCTAAATTACTCCCCAATCCTATGCCTCTGCATTTTCTCCAACAGCCGACCATGTGGAACCTTATCAAAGGCTTTACTGAAGTTATTAACACCAATCCTACAAAGTTTGATTTTACTCTCACATGGGACAAAAGATTTCTGAAAATATGAACACACTACATCCACTGGTTCTCCCTCAGCTATTTTACTAGTTACATACTTCAAAAAAATTCCATTCGGTGTGTTAAACACTTTCCTTTTCATATATCCAAACTGACTTGATATTACTGTGGGTGTGTTTTATGTTTCCTGTTATCACATTCTGTATAATAGACTCCTGCATTTTCCTGAAGGTCATCTAACTGGTGTGTAATTTCTGATTTTCTCCCTCCTTTCTTAAACAGGTGGTTCAGGGGTTAAATTGCCTAATGCTCCTTCTATTTTTTAAGTTCTTCTGTCTTTCATGTCCTACAGTTTGCTGGTGAAATGGAGGCCCTGTGTCAGCGGGACAGTATAATGGGAAAACTGGCTCGTTATTACCTGACCTACCCAGAGCTGAGTCAGAGGGTCACATCAGCTCCTGTGACATGCCACACCTTCCAACAGCAACGTCCACGGCTCAGCCTGCGTTTTCTGGCTAGTTATCGCACGCTGTTCTCTCTGTTCATTTGTATGGTTATTGGTGCCACACTCAACCTGAATCCCTTAGCTTCTTTTCTGTTGATCATGATCTTCTGGTTTCTCTATGGGATTGTATGGGCTCTCTGTACAGATCAAACCAAACCTCACCAGGCATGAAAAGTAAAGGAGTCAGCTGTTTCTATTTTTTTATCATCTTCAGAAAACGATTTGTTTCAAATGTAAAAACAAAAACCAATTTTTAAATCAGATACCAATACCTATGTTTTTAAAATATTTTTTGAATTATTTAGTGTTACTGTCTGAGCTGTTAAGTATAGACAGTTATTTTTACAGATGACTATGTACCTTTCTCTTGTTATGTGATGTCCCCTCAGTATTGCCCATGATGTGTGGTGGTGAGGTTTTGCCAGAAGAAACCTCAGTTGAGCCAATGCCCTGGGTCTGGTTTGTTAGACTCTGCAGTCTGTACTGGGATTTAATTTACAGCTCTGGGAGTGTGCTTTACTTACAAGGCTGGCTCATTTTTCATGTTTGTTGCTGCAACCATTGGAGAATGGATTGTTTTGTACCCACTAGCACCAGCATGGAACTGAGCTGAAGTGAGACCAAGTACCATGAAATGGTCATCCATTTGAAAGTTTAAAGCAGGCCCTAGGACTGATCACTTCAAACTAAGGAAATATTGGCAATGCAGGGATTGCTGTTGTCAAAAATTGAACTTGTTCCTGAGTGTGCATTCTGCTGTATGATGTGAAAATTACACTGACAGAACTGTTAATACCAAAATAAACACAGAAACTAGAAATTTTGAACAGGTCGGAAAGTATCTATGGTGATGGTTCAAATTGATGATCTGAATTTAGACGAAATATTATCAGCTTGAAAGATTAACTCAATTTCTTTCTGCACACATGCTTGCCTGACTTGCTATTTCTAACATTTTGTTTTTTGTATGACTTGATGTATCCAATCTGTGTTGAAAGATTGGGAGAAGGATGAAGTCGGGTTGAGAGTGCATACAATCCCAGAATGAGAAATTCTGTGTCTGTGGAATTGGGTAACTCTTCTCTATATGCTCGTAATTTGTGGGGCTTTGTTAATTCAGCATTGAACCCATGTCCTCACTGCTTCTGCCTTTTTCTGTGAAATACTTTTGTGTCGTTGGCATGACAGGTGTTGAATTTCAGCAGAATTGATCTGAAGATGAAATGTACAAAACTACTGTTAATATTCTGTGTAAAATTGTGCATTGTCAGCCACACTAATGGGAAATCAATAATGTATTTTCAAAATTAATTTGATAAATCTTGAATTTAGTGTTTAATGTGTTTGTATTTTAATGTTCTACTGGTTGGCATTTGAGGCACTGCAATTTAAATTAAAATGGAAATGTCTAGTTTTTTAATGAGAATGGAAATATTGATATTCCGAGGTACTTGGCGGTAATCATACAGTGAGCAACAAGTTATATTCCAGTCTTTGAAGTAAAAGCTAAGAGTAAAAAAGCTTTACTGATGTTATATAGGGCCTTGAAGTGATGCCAAAGTATGACATAATTTTGATTTTGTTACCCAAGGAAGGACCCTGTTTTGCATTCTATTTAGGAACAAGCTGTTCCTGGAATGACCACTGACCGGTTCACAAAACTACTTGAGAATGCACTATCCCAGACAGCTGTGTTTGAGAGGCATTGAGTATATTCAAGATCTTCATCACTAGAATTTGGATTCTCAGGGAATCTAGGCATATGAAGAGCTGGAAGGTGTAAGTTTAAATTAGCCATGATCTTCAGAACAGCGGAGCATGATTGAACGGAGGAAAGACTTGATTCTTTTTCTTAAACTTTTATGTTTGTGTTCTTAGAATAGGACCCTTGTAATCACACAAAGGTAATCATTTCCTAATGTATGCCAGTGATGAATGCTAATATAATGGGGAGGACTTTTTTTAGATTCGCTACAGTGTGGAAAACAGGCCCTTCAGGTCAACTAGTCCACACCGACCCTCCAAAGAGTAACCCACCCAGACTCATTTCCCTCTGACTAATGTACCTAACGCTATGGGCAATTTAGCCTGGCCAATTCACCTGATCTACACATCTTTGAACTGTGGGAGGAAACTGAAATACCCAGAAGAAACCCACGCAGACAAGGGGAGAATGTGCAAACTCCACACAAACAGTCGGCCGAGGCTGGAATTGAACCCAGGTCCCTGGCGCTGTGAGGCAGCAGTGCTATCCACTGAGCCACCATGCTGCCCATAATGTACAAGAAATCACCCTGATCTCATGGGTTATAAACTAATCAACTGACACAGTCATGTTAGCCTGTTCTGTCATTGTGTGATCACAGCTGACCTAATTCCCCATGTCCCTTAATCTGTTTAGTTAGCAAAAATCCATGGACCTCTGGTTTAAAACTAGCAATTGATCAGTTGCCATTTGCAGAAGAATTCCAAACTTCACTATTTGTGTAGAAGCTTTTTCAAAATGTCACCCTTGTAAATCTTCCAATTTTTACATTCTGCTTCCTACCATAGACTCACCAACCAGTGTCAGAGTTCTCCAGCACAGCATCACATCCATGTGGTTAAAAAAACATGACTATTCTAATCCTGTTATCCAACACTTGGCTCATAGCCTTATATGCCTTGGCATCACAAGTGCACATCTAAATGCTTACTAAATGTAATGACAAACACCTCAGAGGCAGAGTTCCAGGTTCTCACTTCCTTGGCTTAAATTGGTTAATGCCAACCAAAATGTCCATCCACTCTAACCCCATTTCCTAGCACTTAGCCCATATCCTTCTAAATCTTTCCTTTCCATATATTTGTCCAAATGGCTTTTAAATGTTGTTAATGTAGGAGACCTAAAAGGCAACTTTTTCACACACAGGGTACATGTGTGTGAAACTAACTCTGCAGGGGCATGGGAACCTAGACTGTAGCTTTAGGGTGCAGGACCTGGAGTGTAGGGAGGTTAGGAACATGGTATCAATCTCAAAGGAGGGTGCCTGTAAACAGGAAAGTGGCTTGAAGTGTGTATACTTCAACGCAAGAAGTATACGAAATAAGGTAGGTGAACTTGCAGCGTGGGTTGGTACCTGGGATTTCGATATTGTGGCTAGTACATGGGTAGAACAGGGACAGGATTGGCTGTTGCAAGTTCCAGGGTTTAAATGTTTTAGTAGGGTCAGAGGTGGGGGCAAAAGAGGGGGAGGTGTGGCATTGCTTATCAAAGATAGTATTACAGCGGTGGAAAGGACGATGGATGAAGACTCGCCATCTGAGGTAGTTTGGGCTGAGGTTAGGAATAGGAAAGGTGAGATCACCCTGTTAGGAGTTTTCTACAGGTCTCCTAATAGTCCGATAGACGTAGAAGAAAGTATTGCGAGGATGATTCAGGAGAAGAGTGAAAGTAATAGGGTGGTTGTTATGGGGGACTTTAACTTTCCTGATATTGACTGGGAAAGCTATAGCTCAAGTTCGTTAGATGGGTCGGTGTTTGTCCAATGTGTGCAGGAGGGTTTCCTGACACAATATGTAGACAGGCCAACAAGAGGTGAGGCCATACTGGATTTGGTTCTGGGTAACGAATGAGGCCAGGTGTTAGAATTAGAGGTAGGTGAGCACTTTGGGGACAGTGACCACAATTCGGTGACTTTTACTCTAGTGATGGAGAGGGATAAGTGTGCACTTCAGGGCAAGAGTTATGGCTGGGGGCAGGGAAACTATGATGCGGTGAGGTATGACTTAGGATGTGTGGCTTGGAAAAGTAGGCTTCAAGGGAAGGGTGCAATCGATATGTGGAGCTTGTTCAAGGAGCAACTATTGAGTGTCCTTGATAAGTATGTACCTGTCAGGCAGGGAGGAAAGGGTCGTGTGAGGGAGCCGTGGTTTAATAAGGAATTGGAATCCCTTGTTAAAGGGAAGAGGGCGGCCTATGTAAAGATGAGGCGTGAAGGTTCAATTGGGGCGATTGAGAGTTATAAGGTAGCCAGGAAGGATCTGAAGAGAGAGCTAAGAGCAGCAAGGAGGGGACATGAAAAGTCCTTAGTTGGTAGGATTAGGGAAAACCCAAAGGCTTTCTATAGGTATGTCAGGAATAAAAGAATGACTAGGGTAGGAATAGGTCCAATCAAGGATAGTAATGGGAAGTTGCGTGTGGAGGCTGAAGAGATTGGGGAGGCGCTGAATGAATACTTTTCGTCAGTATTCACTCAGGAACAGGACATCATTCCTGATGTGAATACTGAGTCAATTAATTAGAATGGACGGCTTTGAGGTATGTAGGGAAGAGGTGTTGGAAATTCTGGAAAGGGTGAAAATAGATAAGTCCCCTGGGCCTGATGGCATTTATCCTACGATTCTCTGGGAAGCAAGGGAGGAGATTGCAGAGCCATTGGCCTTGATTTTTATGTCCTCGTTGTCTACAGGAATAGTGCCAGAAGACTGGAGGATAGCAAATGTGGTTCCCTTGTTCAAGAAGGGGAGTAGGGATAACCCTAGCAACTATAGGCCAGTGAGTCTCACTTCTGTTGTGGGCAAAGTCTAAGAGAGAATTGTAAGGGATAGGATTTATAAACATCTGGATAGGAATAATGTGATCAAGGATAGTCAGCATGGTTTTGTGAAGGGCAGGTTGTGCCTCACAAACCTTATTGAATTCTTTGAGAAGGTGATTAAGGAGGTGGATGAGGGGAAAGCGGTAGATGTGGTGTATATGGATTTTAGTAAGGCGTTTGATAAGGTTCCCCATGGTAGGCTACTGCAGAAAATACGGAGGTATGGCATTGAGGGTGAGTTGGAGGTTTGGATTAAGAATTGGCTGGCTGGAAGAAGATAGAGGGTAGTAGTTGGTAAAGGTTCATCTTGGAGTGCCGTCACTAGCGGTGTTCCGCAAGGATCTGTTTTGGGACCATTGCTGTTTGTCATTCTTATAAATGACCTGGAGGAGGGGCTAGAAGGTTGAGTGAGCAAGTTTGCGGATGATACGAAAGTCGGTGGAGTTGTTGACAGTGAGGAAGAATGTGGCAGATTACAGTGGGATATAGATAAGCTGCAGAGCTGGGCAGAAAGGTGGCAAATGGAGTTCAATGTGGGTAAGTCTGATTCACTTTGGTATGATGGGGTACTGGGCTAATGGTCGGATACTTGGTAGTGTGGATGAGTAAAGGGATCTTGGTGTCCAAGTACACAGATCTCTGAAAATTGCCACCCAGGTAAATAGTGCTGTGAAGAAGGCATATGGCGTACTGGCTTTTATTGGTAGAGGAATTGAGTTCCGGAGTCCTGAGGTCATGTTGCAGTTGTATAAGACTCTGGTGCGGCCGCATCTGGAGTATTGTGTGCAGTTTTGGTCACCATACTATAGGAAGGATGTGGAGGCACTGGAACGGGTGGAGAAGAGATTTACCAGGATTTTGCCTGGTATGGTAGGAAGATGGTATGAGGAAAGGCTGAAACACTTGGGGCTGTTTTCATTGGAGAAAAGAAGGTTTAGGGGTGACTTGATAGAGGTGTACAAGATGATTAGGGGTTTAGATAGGGTTGACCATGAGAACCTTTTTCCACGTATGGAGTCAGCTATTACGAGGGGGCATAGCTTTAAATTAAGGGGTGGTAGGTATAGGACTGATGTTAGGGGTAGATTCTTTACTCAGCGAGTCGTGAGTTCATGGAATGCCCTACCAGTAGCAGTGGTGGACTCTCCCCCTTTATGGGCATTTAAACGGGCATTGGATAGGCATATGGAGGATTGTGGGCTAGTGTAGGTTAGGTGGGCTTGGATCGGCTCAACATCGAGGGCCGAAGGGCCTGTACTGCGCTGTATTTTTCTATGTTCTATGTATGGAATGAGCTGCCAGAGGAAGTGGTGGAGGCTAGTACAATTGCAACATTTAAAAGGTATCAAGTTGGGTCTATAAATAGGAAGGGTTTGGAGGGATATAGGCCGGGTACTGGCAGGTGGGACTAGATTGGGTTGGGATATCTGGTCAACATGGACGGGTTGGACTGAAGGATCTGTTTCTGTGCTGCACATTTCTATGACTCTATGTACCCGCCTCAACCACTTCTGCTGGCGGCTCATTCCATGTGCAGATCACACTGTGTAAAACAAAACATTGCCAGCTCAGGTTTTCTTATTCATTCTTCTCTAATCTTAAAATGATGCCCTCTAGCCCTCGATTCCCCAACCCTGCATTCACCCTATCCATGCCTCTCATGATCTTATACACTTCTATAAGATTACCCACCCCCACCTGCCCAGTCTCCTGGATTCTAAAGAAAAAGGTCTTCATTTGTTCAACCTCTCCCTATAAACTCAGACCATTGAGTCCTGGCAACCTCCTTGTAAATTTCTTTTGCACTCTTTATATTAGATAACTTACAGTGTGGAAACAGGCCCTTCGGCCCAACAAGTCCACGCCGCCCCGCCGAAGCGCAAACCAACCATACCCCTACATTTACCCCTTACCTAACACTACGGGCAATTCACCTGACCCTGCACATCTTTGGACTGTGGGAGGAAACCGGAGCACCCAGAGGAAACCCACGCAGACACGGGGAGAACGTGCAAACCACACAGTCAGTCGCCTGAGGCAGGAATTGAACCCAGGTCTCTGGCGCTGTGAGGCAGCAGTGCTAACCACTTATGCCACCGTGCTGCCCAAATTATCTGGATTCAATTCCATTTGCTGCTGATCAGCCCATCTGACTATATCACCTCTATATCCTCTTGTAAATTGAGAGCGACCTCACTGTTTACCACTTCACCAATTTTTGTATCATCTGAAAACTTACTGATGAACTCTCCAACAGTTAAGTCCAAATCGTTTATATGAACCACAAACAGCAAGGACCACATCCACTGATGTGATCCTACTGGACACAGACTTCCACTTGGAAAAACATCCTTCAACCATCCATCAGCTGCCGCTTTCTACTGCTGAGCCATTTTGCCAAATTTCCTTGGATCCCCTGGGCTATAACCTTTGTTATCAGACACTCTTTGTTGGACTTTATGAAAAGTCTTGCTGAAATCCAATGTTGAATACATTGCCCTGATGCACGGACACTGTCAAATCTTTGAAAAATCCAGTCAAGTTGGTCAGACAAGGCATCACCTTAACAAAATCATGCTGACTGTTCTTGATTAATCCCTACCTCTCCAAACGCATCAGAATTACTTCCAATAGTTTCCTGACCACTGAGATTAGATTGTGTCTCCCCCACATCGATTCCCCTAAACAGGACAACATTTCAATGAAAACCACCTTTCAGTTTTCCGAATGGCAGTGTTCTTTTAATTCATTCACAGGATGTGGACCTTGCTGGCAAGGTCAGCATAATTGACCAGAGTCAATCACATCTCTGAGTGTCCAGAGTCACACAGACTCTTGTGAACCTGTAGAATGATCTCCCACAGGAAGCCGATGGGGCCAGTTAATTGGATATATTCAAGAGGGAGCTGGACATGGCCTTTGCAGCTAAATGGATCAAGAGGTATAAGGAGTGAGCAGGAATTGGATAGGAGATTGCATGATCAGCCATGATCTGGTGCAGGCTTGAAGGGCTAAATAGCCTACCCTTCCACTATTTTCTATGTTTCTATGTTAATGTTCCAGGGTGTAGGTACTATAGGAACGATACAAAGAGGGGCAAAAGAGAAGGGGGAGTGGCATTTTTGATTAGGGATAACATAACAGCTGAACTTAGCGAGGGTATTTCTGGGAGTACATCCAGGGAAGTTATTTTGGTGGAACTGAGAAATAAGAAAGGGGTGATTTCCTGGTTGGGACTATATTATAGACTCCCCAATAGTCAATTGGAAATTGAGAAGCAGATTTGTAAGGAGATCTCAGTTATCTGTAAGAGTGGTTATGATAGGGGAATTTAACTTTCCAAACATAGACTGGGACTGCCAGGCTTGGATGGAGATAAATTTAAGTGTGTACAAGAAAATTTTCTGATTCAGTATGTGGATATACATACTTGAGAAGAAAGAAAACTTAACCTTCTCTTTGGAAATAAAGCAGGGCAGGTGACTGAGGTGTCAGTTGGGTAGCACTTTGGGGCCAGTCATCATCATTCTAAGTTGTAAAAGAGTGATGGAAAAAGATAGACTGGATCTAAAAGTTCAATTTATAAATTGGAGGAAGGCCAATTTTGATGGTATTACGCAAGAACTTTAAAAAGTTGATTGGGGGCAGATACTCACAAATAAATGGACGTCTGGAAAGGAGGAAGTCTTCAAAAAGAAATAATGTGAGTCCAGAGAGAGTATGTTCTTGTTAAGGTGAAGGGCAAGGCTGGCAGCTGTAGAGAATGCTATGTGATTATAGAAATTGAGATTTTGGTTAAAAAAAGGAAACTTATGTTAGGTTTAGACAGCAGAGGTCAAGTGATTCCCTTGAAGCATATACAGGCAGTAGAAATATTCTTGAGCGAAATCAGGAGAGCAAAAAGGGGACATAAGATTACTTTGGCAAATAGGGTTAAGGAGAATTCAAATGGATTCTACAAATATATTAAGGATAAAAGGGTGTCCTTTTAGGGAGAGAATAGGGCTTCTCAAAGATCAACAAGGCCACCAACAAGTGGAGCCGCAGGAGATAGGGGAAGATACTGAATGAGTACTTTGCATCAGTATTTACTGTGAAGAAGGATATGGAAGATAGAGAATCCTGAAAAATGTCCATATTATAGAGGAGGTGGTGCTGAATGTCTTAAAACGCATAAAGGCAGATAAATCCCTAGGACCTGATCAGGTGTACCCCAGAACTTGTGGGAAGTTGGGGAAGTGATTGCTGGGTCCCTTGCTGAGACACTTGGATCATTGATAGCCACAGGTGAGGTGCTGGAAGACTGGAGGTTGGCTAAGGTGATGTCATTACTCAAGAAAGGTGGAAAGGAAAAACCAGGGAATTATAGACCGGTGACCCTGATATCAATGGTGGGCATGTTGTTGGAGGGAAGCCTGATGGACAGGATGTACATGTATTTGGAATGGAAAGGAATGGTTAGGGATACTAAGTGTGGCTTTGTGTATGGGAAATTGTGTTTCATTAACTTAATTGAGTATTTGAAGAAGTGACAAGAAGTAATGATGAAAGCAGAAAGGACATGATCTGTATGGACTTCAGTAAGGTGTTCCAACGTGGTTCTACATTGTATCTGGTTAGCAAGGTTAGATCACGGGGAATACAAGGAGTACTAGCCATTTGGATACAGAAATGGCTCAAAGGTAGGAGACAGAGGGTAGTGGAGGAGGGTTTCTTTTCAGACTGGACGCCTGTGATCAATGGTGTGCCACAAAGATTGGAGCTGGGTCCACTGGCTACCTTAGAGTATAATGTGACCTTGATCAGATGGGCTGATGGGCCAAGGAGTGGCAGATGGAGTTTAATTTAGATAAATGTGAGGTGCTGTGTTTTGGAAAGGCAAATCAGGGCAGGACTTACACACTTAATGGTAAGGTCCTGGGGACTGTTGCTGAACAAAGAGATGCTGGAGTGCAGATTCATAGTTCCTTGAAAGTGGAGGTCCAGATAGACAAGATAGTGAAGAAGGTATGGTATGCTTGCCCTTATTGGTCAGAGTATAAAGTATAGCAGTTGGGAGTCATGTTGCGACTGTAGGAAAGATGTTGTGAAACTTGAAAGGATTCAGAAAATATTTACTAGGCTTCGGGGGTTTGAGTTATAGGGAAAGGCTGAATAGGCTGGGGGTGTTTTCCCTGGAGCATTGGAAACTGGGAGGTGACCTTCTAGAAGTTTATAAAACCATGAGGGACATGGATAGAGTAAATAGCCAAGATCTTTGCCCCAAGGTAAGGGAGTCCAAAACTAGAGGGCATAGGTTTACGGTGAGGAGAAAGATTTAAGAGACCTAAGGGGTAACTTTTTCACACAAAGGGTGATATGTGTAAGGAATGAGCTGCCAGAGAAAGTGGTGGAGGCACTTACAACATTTAAAAGGTATCTGGATGGGTATATTGAATAGGAAGACCTTAGAGGGAGGAGAAAGTGAGGACTGCAGATGCTGGAGATCAGAGTCGAAAGTGTAGTGCTGGAAAAACACAGCAGGTCAGGCAGCATCCGAGGAGCAGGAGAATCGACGTTTTGGGTAACAGTCCTTTATCAAGAATGAATTTAGAGGGGGATATGGGTCAAATGTCGGCAAATGGGACTAGATTAATTTAGGATATCCTGTTGGTCTGAATAAGTTGGACTGAAGGGTCTGTTTCCATGCTGTACAGCACTATGATTCTATTCAACCTTTCTCTGTAAGATAATCCTTTTATCCCAGGAATGAGAGTGAACCTACTTGAACTGCCTCTTTTTATATATTTTTTTTCAAATAAGGAGTCTAGAACAGTATTTCAAATATGGTTGAACCAATGTCCAAAATTTTCTACTTTCCTAATAAATATGGAGTAATGGAGACAACTGTTACAAAAACCTACCTGATTCACTGATATCTTTGCCCAGCTGAAATAGCTCAGTTGGGAGAGTGTTCAGACTGAAGATCTAAGAGGTCCTTGGTTCAATCCTGAGTTTCAGCAGTGAATTTGATTGGTTGGTTTTCTTATGTTCTTTCTTATGAGGGATCAGCACGAAATGGAGTTGAGGCCAAGATGAGATCAGCCAACTTCGTACTGATTGGCGGAGCAGGCTCAAGGGGATGAATGGCCTTCTTCTGCTCCTTGTTCTTATACAAGTAGTCCTCAGGTTAAGAACAGGCCCCATTACCAAGTACATTTGTAAGTCAGGTTGTATGCAAGTCAGAACACAATCCAGTGCTAAGAATGAATAAACATTTGCATTTAAGATCCTTAACATTTATATTAACATGGGATCTCATTTTTCCCTCACAATAAATTGTTATCTATTATATTGCATATGTTTTCCTAATCCTGTGCATCAGCATGCTAGCTTTATGTGGTTCACAAATAGGTCACCTAAATCTCTCTGTACCATCGAGTTCTACTATTTCTACCTATTTAAATAGCACACTGCTTTCCCCCACATCTATAGGTGCCTCTCCTCTTTGCATGTTACCTCCTCAAAAAATACTCTAATTGATCAACAAGGTTAGAGAAGAAATTGTGGGGGCCCTGCCTGATATTTTTACATCATCATTAGCCATGCTTGAGGTCCTGGAAGGCTGGAGGGTAATGATTGTTGTGCCCTTATTCAAGAAAAGCTGCAATGAAAAACCTAGGAACTATGGACCGGAAAGCATAACATAACAGTGGTAGGTAAGTTACTTGAGAAGATTCTGAGGGATAACGTATACATGCATTTGGAAAGACAGGAGGAGTAGTCAGCATGGCCTTGTGTATGGGAGATCATGCCTTACAAATTTGTTAGAGTTCTTTGATGATGTGACCAGGAAGATTGATGACAGCAGATGTAGTCTGTATGGATTTCAGTAAGGCCTTTGATAAGGTTCCACATGATAGGCTGCTCTGGAAGTTTAGATTGCATGGAATCCAGGGGAACCTGGCAAATTAGATACACAATTGGCTTGATGGTAGGAGGCAGAGGGTAATAGTAGAAGGATGTTTGTCAGACTGGAGGCCTGTGATAGTTGAGAGTTCTCTGAAAGTGGAGTCACAGGTAGACACAGCAGTGAAAAAGGCTTTATCAGTCAGGGGGCTGGGTATAGAAGTTGGGCAGTTATATTGTAGTTGTATAGGCTGTTGGTGAGAACACACTTGGAATATTATGTTCAGTTTTGGTTACCTGGATATAGGAAGGATGTTATTAAATTGGAAAGATTGCAGAAGAAATTTACAAGGATTTTGCCAGGACTCAAAGGTCTAAGTTTATAGGGAGAGGTTGGACAAGCTAGGACCTTTTTTTTAACAGTGTAGGAGACTGAGGGAGTATCTTATATAGAAGTGTATAAGATCATGACAGGCATGGATAGGGTGAAAGCACACAGTCTTTTTCCCAGGGTTGGGGAATTGAGGACTAGAGGGCATCAGTTTAGGGTTAGAAGGGAAAAAATAAAAGGGAACCTGAGGGGCAACTTTTTTTTTATACAGAGGGTGGTACGCTTGCCAACAGAAGTGGTTGAGGTGGACACATTAACAACATTTAAAAGACGTTTGGACAAATATATGAATAGGAAAGATTTAGAAGGATAAGAGCCAAGTGGAGAGAAATAGGGTTAGCATGGATGGACATTTTGCTCAGTATGGACCAGTTTGGGCCGAAGGGCCTGACTCTGTGACTCTCATACAGAATTTGTTGATCTTAATAGTCCTGAAGGCTATAAAGTGCCCAGCCAAAATATGGTCTGTTGTTAGTGTTATGTTTTACTGGAATACTGTCACAGACCTAGGACAGAGATATTAGCATGAGGGCAAGCTTTCACAAAGCCATGTTGCCTATGCGTAATGATTTTCTAAGCATCTTGCTGTAACCTCTAAAGTGGATTCTAGCACTTGCCCTATGACAGACACTAGGCTAACTGGCCTATAATCTCCTGTTTCTTACTCTCTCCTTTCTTCAATATGTGTCACTTTACCTATTTTCAATCTTGGGATTCATCCAGAATCTAAGGAATTTTGAAAGATTATTTCAGTTTTTTAAAGACCCCAGGATGAAGGCCATTATATCTCGTGAACTTTGTTAGAAAAAGTATTAGCCCTAAAGAATGACAACCTTGTGATGGTGATTAAGCTAGATTAGATTCCCTACACTGGAAAAGGGTCCTTCAGCCCAACCAGTCCACACCGACCCTCTGAAGAGTAACTCACCCAGACCCATTTCCCTCTGACTAATGCAATTTAGCAACGGGCAATTCAGCATGACCAATTCACCTGACCTGCACATCTCTGGACTGTGGGAGGAAACCGGAGCACCCAGAGGTAACCCACGCAAACACGGATACAATGTGCAAACTCCACACAGTCACCTAAAGCTGGAATCGAACCTGGGACGCTGGTGCTGTGAGGCAGCAGTGCTAACCACTGAGCCACCCATATAAAAAAAATAACCTCTTCAAGCATTGTCACATAACCCACAATTGGAGTTGTCACCATTGAGACTAGCCTCCAAGCCATTCATTGAATTCAAACTTCACCAATTACATGGTGGGATTTGAACCCACATCAGCAGTGATTGAGGTCAGGATTACTGGTCCAGTTACATTACCAGTACACTACCATCTCTTCAGGCTACAACATGTAGCAGAGTAGGATGCCCCAGCCAGAGTTTGTTCGCTCTTTTCTTTTTCCTTTTTATTCTCTCTCATGTATTTTTTCCTTTATCTTTTTCCTTTTCTTCATTTGTTATTTTGTTCAGGTTAGTGTTTGGTGACTCTGACTCTGATTCAGTATTAGTTTTGCAGAATAGCTGGCATTCTGCCCTCATTCATTTCTGCAAACACCAATGCCAAATAATTCTAAAATTTCTTCACTATTTCTGTAATTTCACTGTCACCAGCTTGTTGTCATCAATGTTCCTGACTACTCTTTTTCTTAATAGAATTGTAAAATGTTTCATCTTCTGTGGGTTTTCCATGTCATTTTTGTTGCTGTTACTATCTGTTCTGTTGTCCTTTACTGTAACCATCATCTTTCCTTTTGTTAGAATTTGTACTTGTTTTTTTTCTTCTGTACATGTTTAGTTTTACATTGTCTCTGTTCATTTTAGTCATCTATGGTTTTGTTTTTGCAGTGATAGAACTAGTTAAAGTACAGAGTATCTCACTTTGAATTCTTTTGGAAAACCAGCCACCGTCTTCGACTATTTCGCTCATTAACTGCATGTGTCCTGTTTACTGTAGATATTCTGCTTCATAACAGTGAAGTCAGTCTTATTAAATCTAGAACCTTAGTAACCATTTCATACTTCTCCTTTTCAAACATTACTTTAAATTTGATCAGGTTATGATGCTGCCTGAACTGCTGTGCTCTTCCAGCACCACTAATCCAGAATCTGGTTTCCAGCATCTGCGGTCATTGTTTTTACCTCGTCTGGCTAATTTACTAATTCTAAAGTGGCTTATTCCTCATTGGCTCTTGGACAAATTGTTGCAGAAATCCTGTCCATTTAAGAAGTTCACTAACTTTTTGACATGTGTTGGTACGTTCATCCCAATCTGTATTAAGTTAAACCATATGCCTTTGCTGTACATTTATGTCATCTGCATTTATACAATCTACCTCTGGAATGTATCTGCAATGTCTCAATTATGTGCTTACCGCCTGTTATATCAATGTAAATGCTGAAGTGATTTAATTCATAACCACTAAGGCTACCATTACTATTTCTTAGTCAAAGACCATAAGACATAGGAGTGGAAGTAAGGCCATTCGGCCCATTGAGTCCACTCCGCCATTCAATCATGGCTGATGGGCACTTCAACTCCACTTACCCGCATTCTCCCCGTAGCGCTTAATTCCCGAGACAGCAAGAATCTATCAATTTCTGCCTTGAAGGCATTTAGCGTCCCGGTCTCCACTGCACTCTGCGGCAATGAATTCCACAGGCCCACCACCCTCTGGCTGAAGAAATGTCTCCGCATTTCTGTTCTGAATTTACCCCCTCTAATTCTAAGGCTGTGACCATGGGTCCTCGTCTCCTCACCTAACAGAAACAATTTCCTAGCATCCACCCTTTCCAAGCCATGTATGATCTTGTACGTCTCTATTAAGTCTCCCCTTAATCTTCTAAACTCCAATGAATACAATCCCAGGATTCTCAGCCGTTCCTCATATGTTAGACCTACCATTCCAGGGATCATCCGTGTGAATCTCTGCTGGACACGTTCCAGTGCCAGTATGTCCTTCCTGAGGTGTGGGGACCAAAACAGGATACAGTACTCCAAATGGGGTCTAACCAGAGCTTTATAAAGTCTCAGTAGCACAACGGTGCTTTTATATTCCAACCCTCTTGAGATAAGTGACAACATCGCATTTGCTTTCTTAATCACAGACTCAACCTGCATGTTGACCTTTAGAGAATCCTCGACTCGCACTCCCAGATCCCTTTGTACTTTGGCTTTATGTATTTTCTCACCGTTTAGAAAGTAGTCTGAGCTTTTATTCTTTTTGCCAAAGTGCAAGAGCTCGCATTTGTTCACGTTGAATTCCATCAGCCATTTCCTGGACCACTCTCCCAAACTGTCTAGATCCTTCTGCAGCCTCCCCACTTCCTCAGTACTACCTGTCTGTCCACCTAACTTCGTATCATCGGCAAACTTCGCTAGAATTTCCCCAGTCCCTTCATCCAGATCATTAATATATAATGTGAACAGCTGTGGCCCCAACACTGTCACCGGCTGCCATTCTGAAAAAGAACCTCTTATCCCAACTCTCTGCCTTCTGTCAGACAGCCAATTCTCAATCCATCCCAGTAGCTCACCTCGAACACCATGGGCCCTCACCTTGCTCAGCAGCCTCCCGTGTGGCATCTTATCAAAGGCCTTTTGGAAGTCTAGATAGACGACATCCACTGGGTTTCCCTGGTCTAACCTACTTGTCACCTCTTCAAAGAATACCAACAGGTTTGTCAGGCATGACCTCCCTTTACTAAATCCATGTTGACTTGTTCTAATCAAACTCTGCTCTTCCAAGAATTCAGAAACCTCATCCTTAATGATGGATTCTAGAATTTTACCAACAACCGAGGTTAGGCTAATTGGCCTATAATTTTCCATCTTTTGTCTTGATCCTTTCTTGAACAATGGGGTTACAACAGCGATCTTCCAATCATCCGGGACTTTCCGTGACTCCAGTGACTTTTGAAAGATCTCAACCAATGCCTCCGCTATTTCCTCAGCCACCTCTCTCAGCTTGTTCCCATCATAACTTGTTACATTGAATTTCCACTCTGGATCATCTTCAGCCATGTCTCCAACATCATCCATTGATGTAATGGCTGAATAAGTACCTCTGATCACCCATCAAAGTGATCGGAGCCCTGTGGTCTGTGGATACCTGTTCAGACATTGTTATTCCACACACACACACACACCCTGACAGAATGAGGAACATGAATTTATAATCAGCCTGACACCAGTGTAATTATTCCATCTACACCATTTTCTGCAGAACCTGCAGATGCCACCTTGCCTCTTACTGCAACTGATTAATCACCATTCATAGACGCAATACATTCCAAGTAAAAGTGTGATCAGGAAAAGGAGAGAGCAGCTTTTCCTTTAAGGAACAGGGTCAGATTGTTTTAGAATTATTGCCTGCCTTAACAGCATGTAATCCAGAAGGAACACAGACCACTCCCAGAAGTGTGGCATGATCTCTCAGCTCTCCCTCTGTCAGCTGCCATTAAGTTGGACACCAATCATATCCAGGCTGCTTTGATGGAATTATACTTTGGCGACTATCTGTTCATACAGATCACAGGTTCTGACCTACCAGCATGTTGGTTGCTGCCATCTGCTGTACCTGTTTATAAAAGGTTATCTGTATTGATATTAGTATTCATGTACAAGATGGGATTTAGGGCTAGTTTAAGGAATATTTTAATGCATAGTAAAGCAGGTTTCCCTGTAGAACAAATGCACAAAGTCAGTCCATTCATATCAATGTCCACAAGAGTGCATGTGCGTCAGATTATTAAGTGCAGATATAAATTTTAGTGACCATAGAGCTTCTGTGCACTGGAGTCTCTCATTGACTCAGAGTACTACAGCAGAATCTTCCGACAGCGGTTCTTCTGCACAGCCTGCAATCGCCTCTGTCTCTCTGTGGCTCGGTTTCCCACTGTATTCTTCAGTGCAGGAAGTATGACTCTATCTGCTGTCGGTAGCACAGTTTCAGGCCTATGGAGTGAGAGCACAAGTCTAAGAATGCAGCTAGGCAAAAAAAGGGCATTGCAACACCTACCTCAGGACTGGCAGGATCTGGGATCTTTTAGTGCACTCAATTGTGTCTCTGTAGCCTCATGTCCCATCTCTAAGTACAGTGCACCAGGTAGAATACATCAAACTGTCAGCACAGAAACAACTTGTATAAAGATATGGCTTGAGGACTTTTAATTGTGTCTTTCTGAGTTAAGCATAAGCAACAAGGATGACTTGATTGTGACGGTCTGAAAGAGTCCTTGGTAGGCAAATATAATTAGTATGTAAAGGATTGTATTTTATTTTCTAAGTAATTTGATTTAATAAGTTTAATAAATAAAGTTTGTTTCATAAATTTAAACTCGGCAGAACATCCTGGTCCTATGGCGAGCACATTCTTAAGGGGGTACTCTAGCATAATTCTCATGCACAAGAAATGTCATCAGTTGGAAGTGCTCAAGTTCTTGGTTTTGGAGAATAAGCAGTAACTGACATTACTGCAGAGCATCTGTCAGACTGAGCACTACACAGATAGCACTTTACTGAATATGTTTGGACGGAGACTGTCAGACAATCAAGGAGCAACATCTCATTCTTTAAGGCGTATTCAGGTCCAAATATTAGTGAGAATGCTGGTTTCTCTGGGGAGGGCTGCCACAGGCATGTACATAGCACCATAAGTGGCTCAGTAAAATGGAGGAAAAGGGCAGGTTGGGAAAGCAATAGTGATAAGGGATTCTACTGTTAGGGAATAGATGTTACTGTGGATAGGAATCCAGGCTGGGATGTTATCTCCTTGTCACCAAGATCAAGGATGTCAGTGAGCAACTACAGAGCATTCTCGGGGATGAACAGTCAGCAGTTGCAGGCCATGACTGTACCAATGACATATGTCGAAAAAGTGATGAGGTGTTACACGCAAAGTTTAGGGAGCTAGGAAAGAAACTAGCAAGCAGGGCCTCTGATTGTAATTTCCAGATTACTGGCTGTCATCTTCAAGCAGAGGAGTGTGTGGCGAGAGAGATTGTGCAAGAGGGAGGTTATTAAATTCCTGGGACATTGAGACCAGCACTGAGAGAGATGGGACCAGGTGCATGTGAGTAAAGCCAGGACCAATGTGTTTTCCTTATGCCATTAGGGAGAGTTTAAAGTACCCTAGCAGGAATTTGGGAACATTAGAGAGAAACAAAATGTAAACTAGGAACAAGAAGCTCAGCGCAAGCTGGAAGAACACGTCAGTTTCCGCTCAGGAATTCTGCAGCTTTCTGGACTTAATATGGAGTTCAACAACTTTAGGGCTTGCGCACCTCTCCCCATGCTTCACCCCACTCCCTACGGTAGGGACACTTGTGGAGAAAAACTTGAAGGAGCAAATTAATAGCCATTTGGGTTAATTAGAGATAGTCAGCATAGTTTTGGATGTAGGTTTGCTCGCTTTGTCAGAGGGAGGTCTTGCCTAACAAATTTGTTAGAATTTTTAAAAAATGTGATCACTTGTTGAGGAGGAAAATTCACTTGATGTAATTTATATGAATTTTAGCAAAGCTTTTGACAAGATTCCATATAGAACACTGATTGAGAAGGTTAAAGCACATAGAATTCAGGGAAACATGGCAAGATGGATCAAAAACTGGTTTAGTAATTGGCACAAAGGGTAGTGGTAGAAGACTGTTCGAGTGACTGGATACCAGTGTCCAGAGGTGTACCACAAGGGTCAGAACTGAGACACTTATTTTTTATTATATACATAAATGAAAATGTCGGGGGAACGTTAAGCAAATTTGGAGATGACACTAAGACTGGTTGTGAAGAAGATGTTTATAGGTTACAGGAAGATGTAGATGGGTTGGTCAGGTGGACAGATCAGTGTCAGATGGTATTTAACCCTAATAAGTGCAAGGTGATACACTTGGAAAAAGAAACAAGATGAGGGAGTATTTAATGAATGGCAGGACACTGGGTGGCTTAGAGGAACAGAGGGATCTTGGGTTAATTATTCACACATCCCTGAAGTCAGCAGAGCACGTGAATAGGATAGTTATGGTGGCATATGGGATACATATGCCGCCATATTATCAGTCGTGGCACAGAGCATAAGAGCAAGGAGATAATGTTGGAGCTGTATAAAGTGTTCGTTAGACCACAGCTGGAGTACTGTGTGCAGTTCTGGTCATCCCACTACAAGAAAGTTCTGATACCACTCGGGGAGTATAGCACAGAGGAGGTTCACCAGGATGTTGTCTTGGATGGAGAAATTGAGCTAAGGATAGGTTGGGATGTTTCTTAGAGTAGAAAAGTTTGAGGGGGTATAAGATTATGAAAGGTATGGACAGGGTGAATAGAAAGCAGCTGTTCCTCTTGATTTTAAGGGTCAATCACAAGAGGGCACAGTTTGAGGATAAGTGGCAGGAGATTCAGAGGGGATATGGGAAAATACTTTTTCACTCAGCAGGTGGTGGGAATCTGGAAGGTAGGTGAAGCCGGAAACCTTACAAACTTTAAAAAATATTTGGATAAGCACTTGAGATATCTGAACATTCAGGGATATGTCACAAGCTCAGGAAGTTAGGATTTGCACATCTTTAATAGTAGTTATGACAATGTGGACTTGCTGGGCTGAATAGCCTTTTCTGCACCATACGAATATATGAATCTATTACCAGCTGTTCATTCCCCTAGCCTGATCATTAATCACTCCTTTGTCAATTGCTTTTCTCTCATTTTGGGCTCCATCTATTGTTTACTCTCCCCCCTTCATCCTACTCTATCTTTTGTATAAAAACTATCCTTTTCCTACCTGCCATCAGTTCTGAAGAAGGGTCACTAGACCCAAAATGTTAATTCTGATTTTTGTCTAAAGATGCTGCCAGACCTGCTAAGATTCTTCAGCAATTTCTGTTTTCGTTTCAGATTTCCAGCATCTGCAGTTCTTTTGGTATTTTAACAAGAAAAGTTTCACCAGGTTGATTTCAGAATTGGAGGTAATTTCTTACGAGGAGAGGTTGAGCACGTTGGGCTTGTACTCATTTGAGTTTAGAAGAATGAGAGGAGACCTCATTGAAACATAAGAATTTTATGAGTTTTGACAGTGCAGATGTGCATAGGTTGCCTCCCCTTGTGGGCGAATCTAGGACCAGAGAGGTTTCAGGAGGGAGTTTTTCTCTCAGAGAATAGTGAATCTGTGGAATTCCTTATCTTATAGGGTCTGGGTCCTAAAGTGCATTCAGGATTGATTCGGGCAGATTTTTATACAGTAAGGGAATCAAGTGTTCTGGGATAAGACAGGAAAAGTGGAGTGGAGGACCATCTGCTCGAATAAAAACAAAATATTGCAAATGCTGGAAGTTTGAGACAAACACAGAGAATGATGGAGAAACTCAGCAAGTGTGGCAGACTCTGGAGAGAGAAACAGAGTTAATGGGTTTCAAGTCCATTATGGCTCTTCTTCAGAGTTCTTCTTCTGTAGAAGAGTCATACTGGACTTGAAATGGCAACTCTTGTTTTTCTTGTGGTTTTATGGTCTTCAAAATTTATTTATCTTCTGCCTTAAAAATAATTCAAGGATTCTGCTAATCCTAATTTCTGCTTCACTTTTTCAGGAAGAAAATTCCAATTCATGCTGAAAATTATCCCAAACTAATCCCACCTGCCTGCTCCTGGCCCATATGCCTCCAAACCCTTCCTATTCATGTACTTATCCAAATGTCTTCTAAACATTGTAATTGGACCCCAGATCCACCACATCCTCAGGAAGTTCATTCCACATGCAAACCACCCTCAGTGTAAAACATTTGCCCGACTTGACCTCCTCTCACCTTAAAAATGTACACTCTAATTTTGAAATCCCCCATCCAAAGGAAAAGACAACCAGCATTAACTCTATCTATACTCCTCATTATTTTGTAAACCTCTTACGCTACAGTGAAAAAAGTTCCAGCCTATTCAGCCTTTCTTTATATCTCAAATTTTCCATACCCAGCAACATCCTGGTAAATCTCCTTTGAACCCACTCCAGCTTAATAATATCCTTCCTATAACGAGGTGACCAGAAGTGTTGAGGGGTCTGTTTCTGTGATGTATGACTCTATGGTTCATGACCATCATAGAAAATATTTCACCTCAACATCGGATTTTTAAACCATTCTAGATTAGAGTCATAGAGATGTACAGCATGGAAACAGACCCTTCGGTCCAACTTGTCCATGCTGACCAAATATCCTAACCTAATCTAGTCCCAATTGCCAGTACTTGGTTCATATCTCTCTAAATCCTTCCTATTCATATACCTATCTGGATGCCTTCTAAATGCTGTAAATTGTACCACTTTCTCTGGGAGCTCATTCCATTCACGCACAACCCTCTGTGTGAGAAAGTTGCCCCTTAGGTCCCTTTTATATCTTTCCCCTCTCACCCTAAACCTAGGCCCTCCAGTTTTGGACTCGCACAACCCAGGGAAAGACCTTGTTTATTTATCTTATCCATGCCCTGCATGATTTTATAAACCTCTATAAGGTATCCCTCAGCCTCCAGTGCTCCAGGGAAAACAGCCCCAGCCTGTTCAGCCTCTCCCTGTAGCTCAAATCCTCCAACCCTGGCAACATCCTTGTAAATCTTTTCTGAATCCTTTCAAGTTTCACAACATTCTTTTGATAGGAAGGAGACTAGAATTGCATGCAATATTCCAAAAGTGGCTTAACCAATGTCCTGTACAGCCACAACATGACCTCCCAACTCCTATCCTCAATGATCTGGTTAATAAAGGATTTTTCACTACCCTATCTACCTGCAACTCCACTTTCAAGGAACTATAACCCTGCACTCCAAGGGCTCTTTGATCAGTAACACACTCCAGGAGCTTACCATTAAGTGTATAAGTCCTGCTCTGATTTGCTTTTCCAAAATGCAGCATCTTTGCATTTATCTAAATTAACTTCCATCTGCCACTGCTCAGTCGATTGGTCCATCTTTTCATGATCCCGTTGTACTCTGAGGTAATCTTCTTCACTATCCAGTCAATTTTGGTGTCATCTGTAAACTTACAAACCGTATCGCCTATGTTCACATCCAAATCATTTATATAAATGATGAAAAGTACGGGACCCAGCACTGATCCTTGTGGCATACTACTAGTCACAGGCCTCTGGTCTGAATAGCAATCCTCCACCACCACCCTCTGTTTTCTATCTTCGAGCCAATTCTGTATCCAAATGGCTAGTTCTCTCTGTATTCCATGAGATCTAACCTTGCCAACCAGTCTCCCATGGGGAACCTTGTCGAATGCCTTACTGAAGTCCATATAGATCACATCTACTGCTCTGCCCTCATCATCCTCTTTGTTACTTCTTCAAAAAACTCAATCAATTTTGTTAGACATGATTTCCCATGCACAAAGCCATGTTGACTATCCCTAATCAGTCCTTGCCTTTTCAAATACATGTAAATCCTGTCCCTCAGGATTCCCTCTAACAACCTGGCCACCACTGAGGTCAGACTCACCGCTCAGTTCCTTGGCTTTTCCTTACCTCCTTCTTAAATAGCGGCACCACATTAGCCAACCTCCAGTCTTCCGGCATCTCATCTGTGACTATCGATGATATAAATATCTCAGCAAGAGGCCCAGCAAACACTTCCCACAGAGGCCCAGCTTCCCACAGAGTTCTCGGGGACATCTGATCAGGTCCTGGGGATTTATCCACTTTTATGCATTTCAAGACATCCAGCACTTCCTCCTCTGTAATATGGACATTTTTCAAGATGTCACCACCTAATTCCCCACATTCTATATCTTTCATGTCCTTCTCCACAGTAAACACAGATGCAAAATACTTGTTTCGTATCTCCCCCATCTCTTGCAGCTCCACACAAAGGCCGGCTTGCTGATCTTTGAGGGGCTCCATTCTCTCCCTAGTTACCCTTTTGTCCTTAATGTATTTGTAAAGTCCCTTTGGATTCTCCTTAACCCCATTTGCCAAAGCTATCACATGTCCCCTTTTTGGTCTCCTGAATTCTCTCTTAAGTATACTCCTACTGCCTTTATACTCTTCTAAGGATTCATTCAATCTCTCCTGACTATACCTGAAGTATGCTTCTTTCTTTTTCTTAACCAAAACCTCAATTTCTCTAGTCATCCAGCTTTCCGTACACCTCCCAGCTGGATTCTCCATAAGAAGGAATATCCTCTGTCAAAACCCCTCAAATGTTGCAATCAAATTACCTCTTACTCTTGAAAACTCCAGCAGACACAAGCTTAGCCTGTACTACCTTTCAAGTGGCACAGTAGTTAGCACTACTGCCTCACAGTGCTAGGGACCTGGGTTCGATTCCAGCCTCAGGCAACTGTCTGTGCAGAGTTTGCACATTCTCCCTGTGTCAGCGTGAGTTTCTTGGTGGTTGCTCTGGTTTCCTCCCATTGGGAGGAAGATGTGTAGGTTAGGTGAATTGGCCATGCTAAGTTGTCCATAGTGTATAGGTTAGGTGCATTAGTCAGGGGAAATGTAAAGTAATGGGGGAGGGAAATGGGTCGGTGTGGGATACTCTTCAGAGGGTCGGTGTGGACTTGTTGGGCCTGATGGCTTGTACCCACACTGTAGGAATTCTATGATAAGGCAATCACACCTCCAGGTACTGAGTCTACAGCTACCAATGAGTAGGAAAGATTTAAAGACACACATTTGTAAGAAGAGAGGTGTCTTAAACCACAAAGTAGTTATTTATTATGGGGGATTTGAATCATCGTAATGTAGTTTGGAACAATAAGAGAATAAAGTACAGAGGAGGAGAAGATTTATATTTAAGAATTTTATATATCCACATATTTCCAGTCCAGTGAGAAAGGAGGCAGTGTGATATCTGGTCCTGGGGAATGAGGTGGCACAAATGGATCAAGTGTCTGTGAGGAACATTTAGGAGCAAGTGACTGTAGCATTGGTTATGTTAGCTCCTGAAAAAGACAAAGAGTAATCCAAAATAAACTTGAGCGGAGAGCTAATTTCAAGAGGGCAATGGAGCTGGCTCCAGGAGATTAGAATCAAAGGTTGGGAGGCTGTGGATTGCCTCTTAAGAGGATATAGTTCAGGTATATTCGCATGTGGGGAATAGTGGGAAAGCCCGAATCCCTGGCTGACCAAACAGGTGGAAAGTAATATGAAAGGGTACATATGACAGATGTCAAGTGGATGATACAACAAAGGACAAAGCTGAATATATAAAATATGAAACATTCAGGAGGACATTGGATGACTGGATAAAATAATGTGCAAGGAGATTGGCACTAGGTAATGATGCTCATTTAATGAGCTGGTGGAGACAATATGGACCAAATGGTGTCGTTCTGCACCATTCTGTGAATTCCTCGGGGGAGTGGAAAAAGAAATAAGAGCTGCAAAGACAGAGTATGAGAACAGATTGGCAGCTAACATGAAAGTGTATCCGAAAGTTGTTTATAGCTTTTTCTAAGAGAAAGTGAGGAATGCAGATGCTGGAGATCAGAGTCAAGAGTGTGGTGCTACAAAAGCACAGCAGGTCAGGCAGCATCCAAGGAGCAGGAGAATCGACGTTTTGGGCATAAGCCCCTCATCAAGATCTTATGCTTGAAATGTTGATTCTCCTGCTCCTCGGATGCTGCCTAACCTGCTGTGCTTTTCCTGCACCACTCTAATCCAGAATCTGGTTTCCAGCATCTGCAGTCATTGTTTTTACCGAGTTAAATCTATCACCCCTCAATTTGTAGTTATGCCCTCTTGCACAAACTGATGTCATCATCCTAGGAAAAAAACTTTCACTGTCTACCCTATCTAATCCTCTGATCATCTTGTATGTCTCTATCAAATCTCCTCTTAGCCTTCTTCTTTCCAATGAGAACAGACCCAATTTTCTCAGCCTTTCCTCATAAGACCTTCCCTCCAGACCAGACAAATCCTGGTAAATCTCCTCTGCACCTTTTCCAATGCTTCCACATCCTTCCCGAAATATGGCGACCAGAACTGTACACAATATTCCAAGTGCGGCCAGGCATGACATAGTTGCAGCATGACATTACGGCTTCGGAACTCAATCCCTATACCAATAAAACCGAACACACTGTATGCCCTCTTAACAGCACTATCAACCTGGGTGGGAACTTTCAGGGATCTATGTACATGGACCCCAAGATCCCTCTGCACATCCACACTACCAAAAATCTTTCCACTGACCCAGTATTCTGCTTTCCTGTTATCTTCGCAAAGTGAATCACCTCACATTTAGCTACATTTGCCACCTCTCAGCCTAATTCTACAGTTTATCCAAGTCCCCCTGCAACCTGTAACATTCTTCCAAACTGTCCACTACTCCACTGACTTTAGTGTCATCTGCAAATTTACTAATCCATCCACCTATGCCTGCATCTAAGTCATTTATAAAAATGACTAACAGCAGTGGACCCAAAACAGATCCTTGTGGCACACTACCTAGTAACCGAACTCCAGGCTGAATATTTTCCATCAACCACCACTCGCTGCCTTCTTTCAGAAAGCCTGTTTCTAATCCAAACTGCTAAATCACCCTCAATCCCTTGCCTCTGAATTTTCTCCAAAAGCTTACCATATGGAACCTTATCAAATGCTTTACTGAAGTCCATATATATCATGTCAACTGCCCTACCCTCATCCATATGCTTGGTCACCTTCTTGAAAAACTCAGTGATGTTTGTGAGACATGACCTGTCCTTGATGAAACGACGTTGACTATTTGCAATCAAATCATATCTCTTATAATCCTTTCAAAAACTCTTCTTACAACAGACGTAAGGCTGACTGGTCTGTAATTACCTGGTCATCTCCATTGCCCTTCTTAAACAAGGGCACAACATTTGCAATCCTCCAGTCCTCTGACACTAAACCTGTAGACAATGACGAACCAAAGATCAAAGTTAAAGGTTCCAACACCTCCTTCCGCGCTTCCCAGAGAGTCCCCTTCTGGCCTACGGGACTTGTCTACTTTCACTCCTTCTAAAATTGATAACACCTCTTCCTTACTAACCTCAATCCTTTGAAGTCTAATATCTCATATCTCATTCTTCTCAGATGGGGTTCCCTTACCTTATCACTTCCTCCCTGCCTGACAGGGACATACTTATCAAGGACACACAATATCTGTTTGATAACATCTACCTTCTTCCTTGGTAAAGTCAGATGCAAAACTTTGCTCAAAGGTGCAGCTGAGAACTGGATGGGCTAAAATACAATAACACAGTATTAGAGAGATTGTTGTACTTAAATCTCCAGGACTAGATTATTCCCAGAATATTAAGGGAAGTAAAAGTGGAAACTGGCGACGCCTTGCTCCTTTTTTTGGATAGTTAAGGATTACTTAAGGAAAGCCAGTGTGAATTAAGGGAAAATCATATTTAACTTATTTGTTTGAGTTCTTTGCAGGAACAGAGAGGGTTGATAAGGATAATGTGATTGATGTGGTGCACATAGACTTTCAAAGGAATTTGATACAATGCCACAAAACAGACTTGTCAGCAAAGTTGAAGCCCATGGTGCAGAAGGGATAGCATTATAATGAAGACAAAGTTAGCTGAGTGTCAGAAAGCAGAGTGTATTGAAAAGTTATAATTTTGGATTGAGGAAAATGCATTGTGGTGTTCCCCAGGAGTCAGTGTTGGGGCCACGTGTCTTCTCAATCCATATTAGTGACCTAGACTTGAATGTACAGAGCTCAAATTCAAAATTTCCAGAGGAGTCAAAACTTGGATTGTAAACAGTGTAGAGGATAGTGATAGATTTCCAGAGGGCAGAGACAGATTGGTAAAATGGGCAGACATGTGGCAGAAGAAATTAAAGGCAGCAAAGTGTGAAATAAACATTTTGTTTGGAAGAACGTGGCAAGACAACTGGGAAAAAAAATTCTAAAGTGAGTGCAGGAGCAGACAGACCAGGATTTTTATGGAAGTGAGAAAGTGATTAATAAAGTGTATGGGATATTGGTCTTCATTGGTCAGTGAAAAACAGCTACAACATCTGACTCATCCCTGCAGGCATTAACTGCAAGACTGGGTTCAATTGTGCACACCTCTGCCCCTACGCTGCCTGGACCTATGTAAGAAGTTTGGATGAGATAAGAAAATGTTGCAGTTCCTATAAATATTGCATCCTAGCATTATTCATTAGGGGAGACGCGGAGTTATTTATCAGGTTCTATTGCCCCATCTGTCTTGTCTATCCTATTTATGTAAGTGTTTGGATTTAAAGAGGGTACAGTTTAATTTTTCATTGCTGATTAATAATCCAATTTGCTACATGTTTGAGGATAGGTTTGTTATAATGATAAGTTTCTGTTTTACTTGTTCAATGCTGAAAACTGACAGGAGTTCCTTCTTTCTTAGGTACTGGTTACAGCCAGATGCTAAACAGCCTAGAATTACACTACTCATCTGCACACTTGTGATGATTCATGGAATAGCGGAGCTATTGATTCCCAGTGTGGTGTTCCCACAAGAGATGCGACAACAGAGTCAGGCTGTAGGATACCCAGCCTCACATAACTGAAAACATTTTAGCTTGCTCCTTGAAGTGACTCTTCATTCCCTTGGCTGTTTTAAATTTGCCATGTCTGAATTACCAATGACTAAGGTCAGTGTAACATATAAAGTGGGAAAACGGCCTGACACTTCTTGATCTCAAGTTCTTTCATTATTGACTTGTGCACAGAAAAAGGCTTCAGGTTGACACCAAAATGCTCAGTAAACTTACAGTTTTTTTGGTGGTTCTTTCAAAGGCACTTTGGGAAGCTGCACAACATCCCGGTCCCTGAGAGGAAAACAAACATAAAGTTACTCACTCTGAACCATTTCATATATCTTATTATTTTAACAATACACCGCTCCCTGAGCAGCTCTCGTTGAGGATAAGTAATTGTATCATTCTTCCCCTTTTGCACAAAATATCACAAGGACTAAGCTGTTACACTTATGTAGCCTCCTACCAAATTGATGTGGATGCCTGGCAGGAAGAGATCACGGGCTGCATGGAGTCAGAATGAAATCTGGAGACTTTTACATTGGCTAAAGTTGAAATGCAATCAACAACTGGCAGTGATTTGATTCACCATGGTAATCTTCTGCTTTAGAAGTGATTGTCACTGTGTGAAGAATACGAATCAGCAGAAGTAGGCTATTCAGCCTTTCAAGGCTGCTCTGTTATTCAATAAGATTATTGCTGATCAGTCTGTGTTCTGAATTCTACATTCTTGTCTACTCTCAATAGCCTAACAAAAAAACTGTCCACCTCCAACTTAAAAATATTCAATGACTCTGTCTCCACTGTCTTCTGAGACAGAGAACTCTGAAGTTACAGAACCCTCAAAGAAATATCTCTAGTCTAAAATTAGGTGTACCCTAATTTAAAAGTATCTCCTAACTCTCGATAAGAATAAATATCTCTTCCATGTCCACCATAATAAGATCATGAGATCTTATAAACCTCAGTCAAATCACCCCTCACTCTGCAGAGCTCTAGTGAAAAAATAAGTCCAGCCTGTCCAACCTTTCTTTGGAAGACAACCTGCAATATGCAATGTGCTCATTTATAGAACGGGATATTTAAGAGTTAGAAAATTATATGTGGTGAGCAACAGTGATAGTACATAAATTAATTCTAATTTGCTCAAGTTGATCCCAAGCGAGTCTCCATCTATTCATACTTTAGTTATTAAACAGTACTGTATTTCCCACAAGATTGGAATAAACATTCCAATAACTCACTGACTCAAATCAGCTAGGTAAGCCTTAGCAAGGAGGTAGGCATCCGGAGTCCATTTGTTGGAGTATAGCAGGTCTTTCAAGCTCGTCTTCAAACGCAGGAGCTAAAACAACACAATTGAATGTGAATGATGATACAAACAGGAGGAGGATCACTACAGGGTCAGAGACAGAGGCCAGTGCATATTTACTTATTTCCTACCTCTGGAAGCAATTAGTGCTCTGTCTTCCCATATAGATAGAGTAGCTTTAGATTTGGATCGTTATAACAGAAATTAGCGATAATACTGTAACACAGATAAAAGTAAAGTCCCAAATGTCTCAATGATAAAACAAGCCTTAGTGAATGGTTCCAGTCTCAATTCCTGAACAATGAGTTAACTGTATAGATAGCTATTTTGAGGGTAGCATAGTTTGTAATTTTTATTATTTATCTTTGTAATTTATCTGTTGAAGTTAAATGACCTGCCAGTTAACAGCTGAAGCTCAGAGATCTATTATTAAAAATGAGCAGATTACATGATACAATCCAGTTAGCTGCAGTTATCAAAGGTACAAAGTGCACTTCCTCAAGTTATAATGACACAAAGCCCTCTAACAGGATTGCACAGTGATGCTAAGCCCAACGAGAATAACAATGCTAAAAGCTCAGTAAACAAGAAATTCTTACCTCCTGAGACTGTAAGCTGTTGGTATTATGCAAGTGTTGGACGATGATTGCACATTCCTGCAATGTTGGAGCTCGAGGTGATCCTGAAGGATCTATCTGGATCAAAAGGGGAGTGAGTGATGTAACAAGTATCTGTGTCTCATCTAATTCTGGTTGAAGAGTCAGCACAGGTAAGACTGAACTGGATTGCTGTGAGGCTTCAGATCCATTGTTCCTACAATAGAAGAATCACCATTGGTCTGAAACATATCTTGGACAAATGTTGCGTTTTCGGATTTTATCTATCGACCTAAGGGAAATTGAACTTTCAGGAGCTGATTGCGAGGATTATTGACTCATCAAGGGCACTTGCCACTGGATCTGGTTCAAATCCTACTCAGACAGACAGTTTATTTTGGAACACTCAGGGAAGTGCCTTTTCCGAGTCTTTACATCGCTCGTCGATGTTTGTGTACTGTCTAGCATCACCACAGACCAAGGACCAGGTGATACTGGTGATATATGAGGCTGGTTGTTTTCATCATTGTTAGCAGGGACCTACTGATGTTGGTGACGTTGTAGGATTTTGTGGACCGGCTTCCCCCGTTTTTTGTTTTTTTTTTGGTGGGGTTCGGCCGGTCTTTGTCTCAGTGAAGGATCTTATCGCACCGTTTACTGTTATTTGCTCACTTGTCACTGAAGAGTTGTAAGAGTTCAAGTGTCAGTGACTGAGTGAGTCTTGATGTCTTTTGGGCGAACGTATCATATCTCTCAATGCCGAGGAATTTCATGAGGGGGTTATTCATATCCAGCCACTTGCCTCGTGCGCCCATCACGAAGCCAAAGTATTTGGGGTCCATGCCTCCCGTCAATTCCGTGACCTCGGCATTCAGGTGTTTATATTTCTCTTGTTTTTCCCGCCATGCTGTTTCCAGTGCTTTGCTATCATTCTTGTACTGCACTGTGACATCAACAACCACAATCTTCTACTCTTTTCTAAATATGAGATAGGGAACCGTCTTTGGCACGTACGATGTCCAGCCATACTTACTGACGTGTTTCTGCAACTGGTCAGCGATCTTGTTATGGCGTTTAATCCGAGCATTTTTCACGAATGGGCAGCATCTTGAGATGTGTGATATGGTCTCGTTTGCCGTCTCATACCTTCGGCATAGTTTGTTTCGGTTTGGCCTTCCTCTAGATAGTGTGGCTCTTGTCGGGTATAGATTACACCGCAGGAGCACGCTATTTGTGAATCTATAGGATTTTTGTTGTACTCCGGCTTTTGTCCAAGAATTAGAGATCTTGTCATCTCTAAAGTACTGGATGCCTGCCCCTTGACACTCCAGCTTTTGCCAATTTTCGAATTCCCACTCCCTCCAGCCAGCATACCTATTGGGTGGTTTTGGTCGCCTCGCGTTTGCCTCCTGGAGTGCAGGCATGATGTCTTGGATGGCGGTCATCAGGTGATTTCCCCTTCGCCGCTGCTGCGGCTACTGGGTTGGAAATTTTCAATTTCCTTCAGGACCTTGAGCTCACGGAGTCCCACAACAGTCTCTGTGTTGCTCTCTCCTTTATGTTGAAAGGAGGCCCGAATGACCACATCACTGGACATGTCTAGTGCCTCGCATTTGTGAACAATTGCGGATGGAATTTGCACGTTCAGTTTTGGGATGCCTAGACCACCGTTCCTGTTGCTAGTGTATAGCACTCCGTCAGCAGTATGAGGTGGTAAGCGTAGGAATTCTTTGGTGGTGTTACGGATTATTTGGTCCAGTTTTATTAGAGTTGCCTGCAACGCTTCTGTCAGAATCAGGTGGAAGTACAATCTGGGGATGACATGTATCTTTAGGATCTCCAGCCGTTGTCGTGGTCGGAGAGATGCTGCCTGTATTCCTCTAATCCAGGACTTAAGCTTCTCCTCCCATTCCCCTTCTGCCACAACTGCCCATGGATCGATACAGGCACCCAGGTATTTCTCTGTGTCGCCTGGGGGTATGTAGGCTATGGACTCGTCCCGCAGCTTCCAGTTTGCAAAGTGATTGTACAAGAAGGTTTTCCTTTTAAAAGTGAAGTGGAATCCCTTCGCTGTGTTAATACTGAGGCCTGTATGGTCACAGTATGCCTGGAGCAGCTTCAGATTCCTAGCCATACCGGTGTGTGAGTCGCTTAGAAGGGCAATGTCATCCACGAAGCAGTTGACTCTTCTGCCGCCCAGGGGCATGGAGACCCCCGAGTTGGCCTTCTCAGAGAGCATACCAATGGATCCAAAGCGATGTTAAATAACATTGGTGAGAGTGGGTCGCCCTTCTTTACGCCCCTCTCAATGGTTATTGGGGTGGTTAAGTTTCCATTCCCTTCCACCATTGTTGTGTTGCCAGTGTATAGGTCTTCGATGGGACTTACAAAGGCTTTGGGTAGTTTCGCTCTTTTCAAGGATTTGATCAATAGCTTGTGCCCAACCGAGTCGAACACTTTTGCTAGATTGACAAAGACAACTGCGAGGTCCTTACGATTGTGCTTTGCTCCCTTAATGATATTTTCGAGGACAATGTTTCCATTGCATCCGTGAGTGGCTGCTAGGAACCCCTTTTGCCTGGGGTTTATTTTGACTGTTTCACTTAGGCGTTTTGCCATTATTTTTGTGAACAGCCAGAGCAGCATTGGACCAATAGCTATTGGTCGCCAGTTGTCGATGCTTTCCAAGCAGTCCTTATCCTCGCACTTAGGAATCAGGACCGTTCGACTCTTTTTTTAGTGAATCGGGTAACGTGCTTGACTTTAGCCACAGGGAGAAGAGGCGGGGTAAACGAGTTTCCTCTTGCTCATGGATTGTTCTTATGTCCTGCAGTTTCAGGTCGTCTGGTCCAGCAGCACTGTTCTCGTCTATCCCCTTGATGGCCGTTTCAACCTCCTCTACCTCAATGGGTTTCATCAAGGACCCGTCGTCAACTTTGCCAGTGTATGGGGCACACTTATTTATGTTTGAGTTTTTAATTGGTGCTGACAGTTTCTCACGGAAACATGTCTCCAACGCCTCTTTTGAGAGAGGACAAGCGGATGAGGTCGGCGCCCCCATGATCTCGCAAGCTAGTTGGCGCCGGTTAGTTTTGTAAAGCTGCTATGTTGCTCTAAATAGCACTTTACGTGCTGCCCACCATTTTTTGGCTCCGGTATTGCTACCAGTCCTTTTGTCTTTCTGGGCCCGATCTTTTTGAGACCTCTTGTGTTTGTCCTGTCTTTTCCTACTATTCATTAGTAGGTCGGCAATACTCCCCACTAGTCCGATTCCGAGGGCAAACATGTCCGGGTCATTCCTTGCGCTCAAGAGCTCCTCAGCTTGTGTAAGCTGGTCATCCACGTCTCTATATTTAGGGATCGAAGCCAGTGTTCTTCGGCTGGCTCTTTGGCGTTGGGCTTGATCTTCGGAATTTTCCTGGACACTCTCTGCCTCGGAATCGTGCGAGTCTATACCTGTCATTGACTCGCTGATGGTCATGACCTCCGTTGGGGTGCTTGCCAGGAGCCTGCACTTGTCTGAGATTTGCTTTGGTGTTTTGGTTTTGAGGATGCTGGCAATGGAATTGTTTATAAATTTGCATCCTGCAAATCTCACCTCCAATTCCCTCAGGAGTGCCACATCCTCCTGTGACCACACGCGGTCACTTTTCCCAGGTTTGCCCTTGACTTTGGGTGCCGGTTTGAGGCTTTACTCATTTCGTAGAACCGGCTGTCTGTGCCTCTCGTGTTGACCAATGCCCGACTTTGTTGAAAACCGTTGGTCACATGCGCTGCAATGTCCCCAATTGGGGGTTGTTTTGTTCCTTTGTATTTTGGATAATGGCAGGTGATTGAATGGTATTCTCCTGCTTTACTGCAGCGTGAACATTTTGTTCGGATATTCTTTATTCTGTGCACTTTAGTCACATGGGCCTTAAACAGGCTCAGCGTGGGGAAGAGGGTGTCCCAGTCCTTGCAGAACAGCCCATCAACGGGATAGTGGATGATTACCTCTGAGACAGATGTTCTGTCGCACACTGGCTCAATAACAACTCCTTCCATGAAGGCAGTTGCATCAGCTGTTTCCTCGCCAGTCTCATTTATAGTCTTTTTTAGGTCTGCGCCCTGCATTATGTCTCGATAACTTTTGTTGTAGAAGGTTTGGGTGGCTATGCTTGTCTCAACCGCAGGATGGGCTGCCCTTACGGTGCCTTCTTCAACGTTATCTATGTCATCTGTTACAGGGTGAGCCGGCTCCCTGGGAGGGGTGACCAGTCTCAGCTCCTTGTAATCTAGGAGGTAACGTCTCAAGGTCACTGTCTCGGTCTGGACCGAGATGGACCTTGTTGCGGGTTTTAAATATGTACAACCTAATGACTTATCACAGCTCGCGGTTGTGGACGAGACTGCGGGGAGGTTGTTTTTCTGGGATGCTTCCCAGCCGGACTGCTCCATTGAAATTGGAAGACTCATACTGGTTGTTTGAGAGCAGGTCAGTCTAGACCATGGCCGTCTCGTACTTTTTCTGGTCGTTTGGTCACCCAGCAGCCAGGATTGCTGGGCTTACCGCCGGGGCCAGCAGGGAGGCACGACACAAACTACGCGCCAAAAATATGCGAAACCGTCATAGTCGGCAAGTACGCCTTCCTAAGGGGGTTATGTCAGAGTTACTCCCGCCTTAAGAGAGTCATAGTTACTCCTGTGACTTCACAAGATACTCTCAATCCTGTTCTTAGTGATTAACAGCGTTTAATGATTGGCAATGACTGGTCTAAGTTGTGGGAAGTGATGCAGTAGTGTTCTCAGTAAAGCTTCCTCTAATCTACCCCAACAATGTAGTGTAGTCCCAACCCTAGAAGGCTCCCTCCTACACCAATGAGGATTTTGTACTGAGGAAATAATTCCCCATACCACAGTATTTGGATAAGATTGTAAGTAAACTCATGTTTTGTTCTGCAGGCCAATGTCCACCAGGAACCTGAGTGAGATTGGCCAGCCCATTTTATGTAGGATCCTTAGAGCTAGCAGGTGAAGGACATTTTCAGACTGGCCTTTAGAACAATGGACACTTACTTTCATGAAAAAGAGTCTTTCATGTAAGCGAAGTAGATTTTTTTCCTCTCAGAGTCTTAGGAATTCTCTTCCCTGGAGATTGATAGTGAGGTTATCGGAATTTTTTAAGGAAGAAGTTTTACTAACAAAGGTTTTGGTGGCAAGCAGCAATGTGGATTTGAGGTCACATTCAGATTGGCTGTGATCTTATTGAATAGCAGATCAGATTCAAGGAGCTGAATTCAAATGTTCATTCCAGCAATCAGAGTTAGATTTTAATTCAGACTCCTGAAATGGTAAGTTAATGCTTAAGCCTCTATGGCCTGAAAACTGTGCTTAACTTGGTTGTCATTTCAACAAACCGCTGGTCAAATCCCAATAATTATATTATGATTAGGATCCATGATGTTTGAAAATGTCCAATTCTCAGTGTGATGCATGAAGACGGTGGCACAGTGGTTAGCACTGCTGCCTCACAGCGCCTGAGACCCGGGTTCAATTCCCGCCTCAGGTGACTGACTGTGTGGAGTTTGCACGTTCTCCCCGTGTCTGCGTGGGTTTCCTCCGGGTGCTCCGGTTTCCTCCCACAGTCCAAAGATATGCAGGCCAGGTGAATTGGCCATGCTAAATTGCCCATAGTGTTAGGTAAGGGGTAAATGTAGATGTAGGGGTATGGGTGGGTTGCGCTTCGGCGGGGCGGTGTGGACTTGTTGGGCCGAAGGGCCTGTTTCCACACTGTAAGTAATCTAATCTAAATAAAAAAGACTGGGAAGCTTAATCTTGATATAGCACAACCTCCCCCCACCCCAATCAGAACAAATATAACCAACTGCAGGGGTTCATTGTGGGCCATGATGGGCTGGCCAGCTTGCAGGATGGAAGAGCCTCTTGCACTTCTGATATCGCACTGTACCTCCTGTTAGCTGCCTCTGTGGAGAGTTTTCGCCGAGCAGAGTTGTGCTTCTGTGGCTCTTTCAGTGCCATCCTTTGCTCCTTGACCCGATCTTCTTGCTGTACAGCTCGGCGCTGATTACCTTTCTGAGAATGCTTTCTACCTGCAAGAAGAATACAATGAAATTGCTGACAAGATTGTCAGAGGCTTCAGAGAATTTAGATTAAATTCCCTACAGTGTGGAAACAGGCCCTTCGGCCCAACATTTATTGCATGATTCTTCAAACTGGAGAACTATTCTTCTAAGCAGAGCAGGTAGAAGTAATCTTTACAAATAAATTAGCCAAAACATTCAATTTAACATGATAGATCATGATAGCAAATTAACATTGAGCAGCCATTAAAGAAGCACCTACAGAAGTGGGGTGACTGCTAGGCTTATTTGTTCAAGTTGTGTTCCCATTTAAAGGTTTTTCTTGTATTGCAGTAAGGATGCTTCTACACTACAGTCTGGGTTAGAGAATTAGTTAAATGCTTTTAACACAAAGGAAGAATTTTGGGAAAACATTGCCTTTAACAATAATGCATTATATTTAATTTAAAATTGACCAGGCGATTAAAATGCTAACAAAGCTGGTTTTAAAAGTTTCCTCAAATATTACAAACGGCATGTGAACAAGCAACTTATTTGAAACAAAAATAGAAATTGCTGGAAAAACTCAGCAGGTCTGGCAGTATCTTTGGATGGAAAGCAGAATTAATATTTAAGGTCCAGTGACTCTTCTTCAGAACTGTTTTGATTTGTTTCTGATTTCCATATTCTGCAGTTACAGAGTCATAATCATAGAATCATACAGCATGGAAGCACACCTTTAGTCCAACTAGTCCATGCTAACCATGTTCCCAAACCAAACTAGTCCCACCTCCCTGCATTTAGCCCATATCCCTCCAAACCTTTCCTTTTCATGTACTTATTCAAATGTCTTTTAAATATTGTAACTGTACCTGCATCTACCACTTCCTCTGGCAGTTTATTCCACACACAAGCCACTCTGCATAAAAAAGTTATCCCTCATGTCCTTTTTAAATCTTCCTCCACTCACTTTAAAAATATGCCCCCTATTTTTGAACACTCTCTGCGCTATTCATTTTAACTCTGCCTCTCAAGATTTTATAAACCTCAACCTCCTATGCTCCCGTGAAAAAGTCCCAGTCTATCCATGTGGTTTTTGTTTCGTGAAGCAACTTATTAACCTGATCCAGCAATCGACAAACACCTCACATCTATTTGACTGGGAGGTTCTGGGCAGTCCATGGGGTGTCTGATATAGATATGACAGAACAAGTTAAAAGATCAGAAGTCAGTTTTTGTGAAGCAGGTAGCATTGAAGCCAACCCAGCAGAGGCTGAGGGGAAGATTCAAAGCAGAAAAGCATTTAAAGGTTATCTTGTTTAATTAAATCAAGTAGGATAAATCATTGATGTTGGCGATTGTAGCATAGTGATTGTTTTGTCATATTACACAGAGAAACTAACGAAATTCAATGAATTTGAACATCTGTAATTGTTAAATTGCACACTGATTTGCTGAAAAGATTGGAAAGACTTGATACAGTAAATAAATGATTAGTCAGATCTTTAGAGGGTATACAATTACACAATTAGATTCACAATCACGAAAGTGGAAAATAGGCAGTCCAAGTACATTCCAAAATGTAAAATGTGGAAATAGTACAGCTAGCTAAATCTGTAACACTTATATTTACTAAAAGAGTGCACAGCAAGTCTTCAAGCAACCATAAAATTGATTAAACTAAAACTTCATACATAACATACTTTAATAAACATGAAGCAAAAGCAACACAATGTGAAGCTTTGGAAAACTTTGACAAATACTCTTTGCATTGATATAGCTACTTGTTTTCCTGGTATTGCTCATACTCAGCAAAAGTAAAACAGCATGTAGCAATGTTAAGTGACAGATTTAATATGTGAATACCCATGAATGTTGCTAGTGGTCAGTTTTAATGTACTATGGAGATATTTTCAGATTTGAATGGGTTATGTAAGCTTGTTATTCATGCTTCACTTATATTATTTGCGGTTAGAAAGCTATTGTATTTATGTAGCACCTTTCATGACCTCAGGACATCTCAAAGCAATTTACAGCCAATGCCGTATTTTCAAAGTGTCTGGCTCTTTTATACAATTACTTCCTTCAGTTTAATTATAGTTATTTTTATTCGACCTGTTTGGACATCCTAGGATGATGACGTCAGCTTGTACGAGGGGGCATAACTTCAAATTGAGGGATGTAGATTTAAGGCAGATGTCAGAGGCAAGTTCTTTACTCAGAGAGTGGTAAGGGTGTGAAATGCCCTACCTGCCAATGTAGTCAACTCAGCCACATTAGGGAGATTTAAACAATCCTTGGATGAGGATGGGATACTGTAGGGGAACAAGCTGAGAATAGTTCACAGGTTGGCGCAACATCGAGGGCCAAAGGGCCTGTTCTGTGCTGTATTGTTCTATGTCCTAAATTATGACACACCTCCCAGGTGGAAATTGAACTCAGGCCTTCTTCCCAGATGTGGGGAGACACCACCACTGCACCATAAGTGCCCTTTGGTTTAACGATATAATAACCACGTTATAACAGATTTCTGAATCATCTTGCCTGATCAATTACAATTGTTCAACTTTCTCACTTGATCAATGAACACATCCATGACATGGATTCTCAGATCAATGTCTAAAAGCAAAATTGGATTTGGGGTGGATAATGATTGTCATAACTCAGTAATGAAGGAAAATGTCTGAATTGGTCCGGGAAAATTGGACTTGATGAAGAAAAAGCTAGAGTACAAAGGGAAGTGAACCTGAGGGTTTTCATGCAAACCTTCCACCACAGGACATAAATCCACAAAATATGATCTTTTCCATCGAACTGCTTAATATTCTGCTGTAGGATAGATAATAAGAGTTATAATGGACCCTCCTGTGGACATTACATTCAAACACTGGACAGATTAAAGAGATATAATAATATGTAACTGAAGGAATCAATCCCACACACAACAATGTAGCAGAAGAAGAGTACAAAAGAACTCAAGAGGCAGGAGCAGGACCATTTGGCCCATCCAGCTTGCTTCATCATTCAATATAATCATGGCTAATCTTGAGCTTCAACCCCACTCTCCTGCCCATTACATGACAATGCAGCTCCTGAATACAGCCATTGAGTATGTCATAAAAATGCAGCTTTTACAACATATTGAAATTGGACAATCAACCAAAAATAGATAAAGATTAATAGCATGTGAAAGGAGATGAAGGAGGTTTTGCATATTTACCTGTAGAATGATCTCTGGAACTCATTTGGGCAGTATCTGAGATTGGACCAGTTGGACTAACGCACAGTGAACTCCCCACTGAAAAATAAAATAAAATGGGCAGTTGTTCAGTTCATTGTATGCACGCTGGATCTTTATTGAGAAAAGTTATAATAATCCCATTTCTCTATTATTTCCTCAGAGCTGCAGATTTCTTCTACAACAAATATTTATCCACATTTTCAGGAAAAGGTGCAAGAGACTCTGCCTCAGAGCAATGTGCAATTCTTGTTTTCCCTAAAAATATGAGATTGCCCACCTTTTTTTTATTCACACATGGGTATGAGTGACAATGGCTGTCCCAGCATTATTACTCATTGCTAGTTACCCTTCAGAAGGTGAGTTGCCTTCTTTAACTGCTGCAGTCTATTTGGTGTAGGTATATCCACAATACGTTAGGGAGTAAGTTCTAGGATTTGAACCCAGTGACATTGAAGGAACGATAAAATATTTCCAAGTCAGGATAATGAGTAGCTTGGAGGGGAACTTGCAAGTGATGGTGTCTCCATGTATCTACTGTCCTTGTCATTTTAACAGTAGTGCTCATGGGTTTGGAAGGTGCTGTCTGAGGAGCCTTGGTGAATTTCTACTATGCACTTCAGAGATGGTACACCCCATTGATACTGAACATCAGCAGTGGAGGGAATGAATGTTTATAAACCGATCCACATACCCTTGCTCATTCCACTAGACCACACTTTACCATATTCCTCTTCACATCATCAATTCTTGGTTGAGTTTTATACTTTTGTGATTAATTAACTGTGAGAGTTCATTTGTCAGACACAAGCCCAAATTATATTAATACTGTTAAAACAAGATGATCCAGCACCAATCCCTGGAACTTCCAGTACTTTCAGTACTGACTAATTCCTGAATAAGGGCTCATGCCCGAAACGTCAATTCTCCTGCTCCCTGGATGCTGCCTGACCTGCTGCGCTTTTCCAGCAACACATTTTCAGCTCTGATCTCCAGCATCTGCAGTCCTCACTTTCTCCAGTACTGACTACCAAGGACCGGGTTCTGGATATGCCAATTCCAGCAGCAATTACTTGGAGTATACCACTTCTAGCTCAGACTCCTTAGGGAATACCACTCCAGCTTTGACCTTTGGGGTATTCCATCTCTCGGGTTGACCCGCAGGGTATACCATTTCCAGCAACAACTTCCAACATTAGCATCTGGAGTATACCAACTTTAGGGCCATCCTCTGGGGTATACAACTTCCAAAACTGACCCGAGGTATAATACCTCCAGCACTGACACCTGTTATCATCAAATATGGTATGAAGAAATACCTGAGACCTAATGGAGTTAGGGAACAAATTATGGATATATTAACGAAGGGTTGGTTGCATAAATATTGGGAGCTAGTAATCAGTGGGGTGAGTGTGTGGCTAACTGAAATAAAGCTCTGACATAAATACATGGACCTGGGATCTGTTTGAATAATTATCTTTTGGCATATAATCCTGAGGTATACCATCTTCAGCAATGATGCTGCGTGTGGGTATACCAATTCCAACAGTGGTCCCTTGGGAATACCACCTTGAGGACCACCCACTGGCACCTAGGGTTTACTGCTTTCTCTAGTCCAAGTAAATTAATTATTGCTCTTCTATTCTGACCAATCAGCATGTCTTTCTTTCTCAGTTCTGGCTTCTGCCACTTTGGACTTGGCTGACACACTATTTGCTCTCCAACTATTGCTCTACTGTGCTCACTCTCTACTGTTTTACCAGGTAGTCCAACACCCTATTTGCTTAGTTGAAGGTTGCTGAGATTCTGTTAGGTTTTAAACCAACTGTCTACTTAAACTACTGGAGATGACAAAATTAATTTAACAATAAATAAAAGTTAATGAACATTTTACCTTGAGGGGTCAACCTCTGATTCATTATCATTTTGAAATGGAGATCTGAAAATAAGAAGCAACTCATTAGGTATAGAAATAAACAATTTGAGAAGAAGATGACATGCAGTGCATCACCAAGGAGTGAAGCTTTTCTAGAAAGTTGTTATGCCTTTTGCAATACCCCATTAATCCATATTACATCATTGTCAATAGAATTTCATTAAATGAAAAAAAAGTGGGAGACTTGACAGGGAATGTTGTTTTCTCTTGTGGAGGAGTCTAGGACCAGAAGCATAATCTCAGAATAAGGGGGTTGCATATTTAAGACAAGGACAAGGAGGAATTTCTCCTCTTAGAGGGTAATAAATCTATGGAATTCTTTACAGCAGAGGACTGACAAGGCTAGATTGTTAGGTATATTCAAGGCTGAGATAGATATTTTTAATCAGAAAGGGAATTAGGATTTTGGGGAAAAGGTAGGAAACGAGTTCAGGATTATCAGATCAGCCATGATCTCATTGAATGGCCTACTTCTACTTTTACGGTCTCTGGTCAATGAATCCACATTACAGAGTTGTCACTGGAATTTCAGATAAGAACTTGCATTGAAATAGCATTTTTCATGGTATTGGGATGTCACAAAATGCTTCATAATCAATTGAATACTTCTGAATTATTGCCAATGTTGTAATGTGAGAAAACAGCTGTCAGTTTGCACACAGCAATACCTTACAAATAGTATTGAAGTGAATGGCCAGATATTTTCTTTAGCAATAATGACAGAGTAAGAAGTATGGCAGGAACATTAACGAACTCTCTTGTTCATCTTTCAAATAGTACCATAAGATATTTTCTGTTTTCTGTTTTCTTTTATGTTCACCTGAGAGTTAAGACAGTGCTTTGCTTTAGCATCTCATTGAAGACACTATCCTGACACTGCAGAACCACCTCACTTCTGTACTGAGGAGATAATCTAGAGTAAATACTCAAATAAAAACAAAGTGCTGGAGAACCAGAATGTCAAAGAAGAATCATATCAGTCTTGAAACTTTAACTTTTGTTTCCCTCCCACACATTTTGCCAGACCTGCTGAGGTTCTGCAGCATTTTAGTTTCCTGTTATTATATACTCAAAACATTGCAATGCAACTTGAACCTACACCATTCTGACTCAGAGAGGAGAGTGGGATGAACTGAGTGCAGGCTTTGCTTCCTTTTCTGTACCTCATTATTAAAACACCATCAAAGCCTAATGCAGCTTGGTGGATAGGTTGTTACTATTTTGAACAATTGGAAGCTCCTTCCAGTCATTAATATCAACGATGCTGCACTTCAAGGAGAACTTCAGAATGTTTTTGAAGTCTTCTCTTTGTCCTTCCCTGAAACACTGGCCATTTTGAGAGTTGAGAAACAGGACTTGGTAAAGGAGAGCCTGTTAAGCAATCCAGACATACCGTATATACTTGTGTAAAAGTCAAATTTTTGAGACTATTTTTAAAGATTCAATTTATAGGGTTGACTATTACATGGGCACTAGTTTTAAAGGGCTGAATTCATGCTGCAGTTGTCGTGGAGAAAATGTAGAGAATCACCAGGAGATGCAGAGAGTTCTTCAAGAAGTAGTTCTTTTATTTGCAAACAAAAACCGTGACACTGAGAAAGCAGATTCTCGAATGCCCCCAAACCTTAGGATCCATGGTTTTTAATATTTTTTTTATCATGTTTCTCTTAGCTTATCTGCAAGTCCAACTATATTAAACAAAGTACCCTACTCTAGCTACACAATAAACCAGTGATGTTAGTTCCCATTATCTCTTTATTCTACTTAATGTTATTCTAATGTCACGGTTAGATATTTAGTGTCAGCTTTTGCAAAAAATGGTCTTTCATTCCAGACCCTACTTAATATTTTCCTATTGTCATGATTAGATATTTATTGCCAATAGTCTCAAGCAGACTGACCCTACTAACTAATTAATTAGACATTTAATGACATGTCCCAAATATTTATGGTCCCAATCTTGTCATAATGATACTCAACAGATGAGGCTAATTTTACTAATTGTGTTATCCCATCTCAACATAGTGACTTTTCAGCTTCAACCTTACTCTACTAATTGGTGTAAGAGCATTCCACTATTCTTATCCCACCCGCCTTCCACAGACCCATTGCAACAAATCACCAGTGGTCTTCATGCTTTAACTCTTCCCTTGCTTTCATGCTATTTGTTTTCCATACAATCCGAAATACCATGTTTTGATCGCTCAACTTGTCTCGGGTAAAGAAGACAAACATAATGAATTACAGTCAAGGTAATTACCAGATAAAAGCAAGAGAAACAAGAATGAATTACTGGCAATAAATTTTATTTATACATATTGGTACGAAATTTTAACATGTCAAAGATTCATTGAAATCCAGCAAAATTACACTGTTCAACACCGTCATGGCCTGGTATAATGGCCCACTTAAAATGAAACATTTATTAAATTCTGAATATGTAAGCATCTTGAACTTTCCCGCCAAATTCTTTATTTCCCTTCCATTTACCCTCATATGTAATGAACCGCAGCAACATTAACAAATTTGTCAAAGAATTAAAGATATACGTAACAAATATATCTCAGTTTTATTTGAATATAATGGCACAATTAAACGATGTTTTTAACTATGTTAGCTTTTGGATGTATTGTGAACAAAGTGGGATTAGTACCAATAGACTTGGTACCAGTCTGAATGAATCAAAATGTGCTCTTGTAAACCAAATGGGCTAAATAGAGTTATGAATGAATGAATGAATTAATTAATTAATGACTCCGGGAGGGGTAAGAAAAGGAGGGGAAAGCAGAAGGTAAAGCCTGATGAACGCACTTTAATTTGTTAGAGCTGTATTGTTTGATACCATGAACTTTGCAGCTCATGGTGGGTACTTGAATATGGAGGTAGTTACCACTCAATTACACAAACATTCATAAAATAGGCAAAGAAGGAAAAATATTGAAGAATTATCCACAATATGGATACAGAAGAAGGAGGCTGGGGAAATTTTGAGTCCATGTATGATGTAATTTTACTGTTGTTGGGTGAGGTATTCTGTGGGTAGGGAACTGGAAAACAAATTATGATAAAGAGCAGTATCAGACAGCCACAGAGCGAAATGGGAGTCTGTACTAATCCTGATCAATCAGCATATCCAGGAAGTAAGATATAAAGTAGAAAACATGGCAGGATGGAAGAGGAGGGAAGGGAATGAGCATGAGTGTGTGAGAAAGGTCAATGACAAAGAAAGTAGCAGGATTGCTGAAGCAACCATTCTTGAATCGAAAGCCTATCTCGTATGTGTAAACACATATTTGTGTGCTTTGTGATTCAATTAAAGGGGGGTCGTTAGGACTGTCCATGACTGAGCAGCGCAAAATGGCAATAAGCTGCTCATGATTAATGCAGCAGAACATGGCTGCCAGGAGATAGAGGGCTTGGGAAAATATTTGCTTAATATAGTCTTTACAAGTAGGACAATAATAGCTCTATAGACTCAGGTTTACTGAACTAAGATAGAATGTGCAACTCCAGTTGTTTACACAGAAGACATAGATAAGACATTTAATTACTGACTCTCACCGTGAGCAGCACAGTGGCACAGTGGTTAGCACTGCTGCCTCACAGTGCCAGAGACCCAGGTTCAATTCCTGCCTCAGGCGACTCGCTGTGTGGAGTTTGCACATTCTCCGGGTTTCGTCCCACAGTCCAAAAATGTGCAGGTTAGGTGAATTGGCCATGCTAAATTGCCCGTAGTGTTAGGTGTAGGGGAATGGGTCTGGGTGGGTTACGCTTTGGTGGGTCAGTGTGGACTTGTTGGGCCGAAGGGCCTGCTTCCACTCTGTAAGTAATCAATCTCTCCTGAATTATTTAATCAATCTGTTACAATACTAGATTTTAGTCAAAATTCTTCAGGTAATCATAGATATGGATTCCAAAGTAGTTAAAGATACACCTATATGCAAAAAATCAGTAAGAGCATTAGACGAAAAGATTCAAATCAGAAATCCAATTATTTACACACTATGGTTGAAACACAAGTAAAATAAAACAGAATTTAGAATAACAACTATTAGAATTTAGAAATACAACAGACTCGAAATCACAACTTAATGAAGGAGCTGTCCCAATACCCACAACATCCCGAAAACATACCCCTTCATAAATGGTAAATTTAAACTCAGGTTCTTGCAGGTAGGAGAGATGGTGCAGAGAACAGTCAAGCAAAAAACATCTGTTGAAGCATGGCACCTGTTTTTACAGTAACAGTTCTCTGCTACCAGATTCTGACTGCCTGCTAAAACAACCTCAGCCTTTCCGCATAAGACCTTCCCTCCATACCAGGCAACATCCTGGTAAATATCCTCTGCACCCTTTCCAACATTTCCACATCCTTCTTATAATGTGGTGACCAGAACTGTACGCAATACTCCCAGCATGGCCACACCAGAGCTATGAAACTCAATCCTTTTACCAATAAAAGCTAATGCACATACGCCTTCTTAACAACCCTATCAACCTGGATGGCAACTTCCAGGGATCTATGCATATGAGCACCAAGATCTCTCTGCTCATCCACACTACAAAGAATCTTACTATTAGCCCAGTACTCTGTATTCCTGTTACTCCTCCTAAAGTGAATCACTTCACACTTTTCCGTACTGAACTCCATTTGCTACCTCTCAGCCCAGTTCTGCAGTTTACCTACATCCCTCTGTAACTTGCAACATCCTGGAATACTATGTGCAATTCTGGTCTCCTTCTTATCAGAAAGATGTTGCAAAACTTGAAAGGGTTCAGAAAAGATTTACAAGGATGTTGCCAGGGTTGGAGGATTGGAACTATAGGAAGAGGCTGAACAGGCTGGGGCTGTTTTCCCTGGAGTGTTGCAACTCATGGGTGACCTTATAGAGGTTCACAAAATCATGAGGGGCATGGATAGGATAGATAGACAAAGTCTTTTCCCTGGGGTTGGGGAGTCCAGAACTAGAAGGTTTAGGGTGAGAGGGGAAAGATATAAAAGAGATCTAAGGGGCAACGTTTTCACGTGAGGGTGGTACATGTATAGAATGAGCTGCCAGAGGAAGTGGCGGATGCTTGTACAATTGCAACATTTAAAAGGCATTTGGATGCGTTTTTGACTATGAAGGGTTTGGACGGATATAGACCGGGTGCAGATGGGACTAGATTGGGTTGGGATATCTGGTCGGCATGGACGGTTTGGACCAAAGGGTCTGTTTCTGTGCTGTACATCTCTATGACTCTATTAGTATCCACAACTCCTCCAACTTTAGTGTCATCCGCAAATTTACTAACCCATACTTCTATGCCCTCATCTAGGTCATTTATAAAAATGACAAACAGCAATGGACCCAAAACAGATCCTTGCGGTACCCCACTAGTAATGAACATTTCCCATCAACCACTACCCTCTGACTTCTTTCAGCTCGCCAATTTCTGATCCAAACCGCTAAATCACCCTCAATCCTTGCTCCTGTATTTTCTGCAATAGCCTACCATGAGGAACCTTATCAAACACCTTACTGAAATCCACATACACTATATCAACCACTTTACCCTCATCCACCTGTTTGGTCACCTTCTCAAAAAACTCAATACGGTTTGTGAGGCACAACCTACCCTTCACAAAACCATGTTGACTATCCCTAATCAACTTTCTCCTTTCTAGACGATTATAAATCCTATATCTTATAATCCTGCCAACATTTTACCCAGCAAAAGACAGGCTCACTAGTCTATGATTGCCAGGGTTGTCCCTACTTGCCTTCTTGATCAAGTGGACAAGATTTGCTATCTTCCAGTCATCTGACACTATTCCTGTAGTTAATGATGACATAAAGATCAATACCAAAGGCTCTGCAATCTCCTCCCTGGCTTCCCAAAGAATCTGAGGATAAATCCCATCCGACCCAGGGGACTTATCTATTTTCACACTCTCCAAAATTGCTAACACCTCCTCCTTATGAACCTCAATCCCATCTAGTCTAGTAGCATGTATCTCAGTATTCTTCTCAACAACTTTATCTTTTTCCAGTGTGAATACAGACGAAACGCATTCATTTAGTGCCCCTTCTATCTCTTCGGACTCCATGCACAACTTCCCACTACTGTCCTTGACTGTCCTTAATCTTACTGTAATCATTCTTTTAATCCTGACATACCAATAGAAAGCTTTAGGGTTTTCCTTGATCCTATCTGCCAAGGACTTCTTATGTCCCCTCCTGGCTCTTTTTAGCTCTCTCTTTCAGTCTTTCCTGGCTAAATTATAATTCTCAAGTGCCCTAACTGAGTCTTCACATTCATCCTTACATAAGCCTCCTCCTTCCTCTTGACAAAGGGTTCAAGTTCTTTAGTAAACTATGGTTCCCTCACTCAAACACTTCCTCCCTGCCTGACAGGTACATGTTTATCAAACACACGCAGTAGCTGTTCCTTGAACAAGCTCTACATTTCAGTTGTGCCCATCCACTGCAGTTTCCTTCCCCATCCTATGCATCCTCAATCTTGCCTAATTGCATCATAATTGCTTTGCCCCCAACTATAACTCTTGCCCTGTGGTACGTACCTATCCCTTTCCATTGCTAAAGTAAATGTAACCGAATTGTGGTCACTATCACCAAAGTGTTCACCTACCTCCAAATCTAACACCTGGCCCAGTTTATTACCCAGTAACAAATCCAACATGGCCTCACCTTTTGTTGGCCTATCCTCATACTTTGTCAGGAAACCCTCCTGCACACATTGGACAAAACTGACCTATTTAAGATACTCGAACTATAGCATTTCCAGTCAACATTTGAAAGCCCCATAACAACTATCCTGTCATGCTCGCTCCTCCTATGCAGAATCATCTTTGCAATCCTTTCCTTTATATCTCTGGAACTTTTTGAAGGCCTATGGAAAACTCCCAACACGGTGACTTCTCCTTTACTGTTTCTAACCTCAGCCCATAGTACCTCAGTAGAGGAGTCCTGATCAAACATCCTTTCTGCCACAGTAATACTGTCCTTGACAGGGAAATTTGCTAGAGCTGTTTGGGAGGATTTAAACTAGTAAGGTGGGGGGGATGGGATGGGACCCAGGGAGATAGTGAGGAAAGAGATCAATCTGAGACTTGTACAGTTGAGAACAGAAGTAAGTCAAACAGTCAGGGCAGGCAGGGACAAGGTAGGACTAATAAATTAAACTGCATTTATTTCAATGCAAGGGGCCTAACGAGGAAGGCAGATGAACTCAGGGCATGGTTAAGAACATGAGACTGAGATATCATAGCAATTACAGAAACATGGCTCAGGGATGGGCAGGATTGGTAGCTTAATGTTCCAGGATACAAATGCTAGAAGGGGAGGCAAGAGATGAGGGGGAATGGCATTTTTGATAAGGGATACAATTACAGCTGTGCTGAGGGAGGGTATTCCTGGAAATACATCCAGGGAAGTTATTTGGGTGGAACTGAGAAGGAAGAAAGGGATTGTATTATAGACCTTATTGGGATTGTATTATAGACCCCTTAACAGTCAGAGGGAAATTGAAAAACAAACTTGGAAGGAAATCTCAGCTATCTGTAAGAATAATAGGGTGGTTATGGTAGGGGATTTTAACTTTCCAAACATAGACTGGGACTGCCATAGTGTTAAGGACTTAGATGGAGAGGAATTTGTTAAGTGTGTACAAGAACATTTTCTGATTCAGTATGTGGATGTACCTACCAGAGAAGATGCAAAACTTGAACTATTCTTGGGAAATAAGGCAGGGCAGGTGACTGAGGTGTCAGTGAGGAAGTACTTTGGGGCCAGCGACCATAATTATATTAGATTTAAAATAGTGATGGATCTAAACGTTGAAGCGCTAAATTGGAGAAACCCAATTTTGACGGTATTAGGCAAGAACTTTCAAAATCTGATTGGGGGCAGATGTTAGGGTGAAAGGAAAGGCTGGTAGGTATAGGGAATGCTGGATGACTAAAGAAATTGAGGCCTTGGTTAAGAAAAAGAAGGAAGCATATGTAAGCTATAGACAGGATAGATTGAGTGAATCCTTAGAGGAGTATAAAGGCTTAAGAGGGAAATCAGGAGGGCAAAAAGGGGACATGAGATAGCTTTGGCAAATAGAACTAAGGAGAATCCAAAGGGGTTTTACAAATACATTAAGGACAAAAGGGTAACTAGGGAGACATTTAGGGCGGCACGGTGGCACAGTGGTTAGCACTGCTGCCTCACAGCGCCAGAGACCTGGGTTCAATTCCCACCTCAGGCGACTGTCTGTGTGGAGTTTGCACATTCTCCCCGTGTCTGCGTGGGTTTCCTCCGGGTGCTCCGGTTTCCTCCCACAGTCCAAAGATGTGCAGGTCAGGTGAATTGGCCAATCTAAAATTGCCCGTAGTGTTAGGTAAGGGGTAAATGTAGGGGTATGGGTGGGTTGCGCTTCGGCGGGGCGGTGTGGACTTGTTGGGCCGAAGGGCCTGTTTCCACACTGTAAGTAATCTAATCTAATCTAGAATAGTGCCCCACAAACATCAGCAAGGTGACCTTTGTGTGGAGCCGCAGATAATGGGGGAGATACTAAATGAGTATTTTGCATCAGTATTTACTGTGGAAAACAATATGGAAGATATAGACTGTAGGGAAATAGATGGTGACACCTTGCAAAATGTCCACATCACAGAAGCGGAAGTGCTGGATGTCTTGAAACGCATAAAGGTGGATAAATCCCCAGTACCTGATCAGGTGTACTCTAGAACTCTGTGGAAAGCTAGAGAAGTGATTGCTGGGCCTCTTGCTGAGATATTTGTATCATTGATAGTCACAGGTGAGGTGCCGGAAGGCTGAAGGTTGGCTAACGTGGTGCCACTGTTTAAGAAGGGTGGTACGGACAAGCCAGGGAACTATAGGCCAGTGAGCTTGACATTGGTGGTAGGCAAGTTGTTGGAGGGAATCCTGAGGGACAGGATGTACATGTATTTGAAAGGCTGATTAGGGATAGTCAACATGGCTTTGTGTGTGGGAAATCATGTCTCACAAACGATTGAGTTTTTTGAAGAAGTAACAAAGAGGACTGATGAGGGCAGAGCGGTAGATGTGATCTATATGGACTTCAGTAAGGCGTTCGACAAGGTTCCCCATGGGAGACTGGTTAGTATGGTTAGATCTCACGGAATACAGGGAGAACTAGCCATTTGGATACAGGACTGGCTCAAAAGATAGAAGACAGAGGGTGGTGGTGGAGGGTTGTTTTTCAGACTGGAGGTCTGTGATCAGTATCTGTCCCCCTAACTATGGAGCCCCTAATGACTAATGCTCTACTCCTCTCCCCTCTTCCCTTTTGAGCAACAAAGACAAACTCTGTGCCAGACATCTGTGCCCCACTGCTTACCCCTGATAAGTCGTCCCCCACAACAGTATCCAAAACGGCATACTTGTTACTGAGGGGAACGGTCACAGGGGATCCCTGCACTATCTGCCTGTTCCCTTTCTGTAACCCTGACTATAACTCATCTACCTTTATCCTATATATGAGGTGTGACTACCTCCCTGTAACTCCTCTCAGTTACCCTCTCAGCCGACTGAATGATCCAAAATTCAGCCAGTTCCAGCTCCAGTTCCCATTCCCTAATGCGATTTCTGAGGAGCTGCAGTTGGTGCACTTCCCGCAGATGAAATCAGCAGGGACACTAGTGGTGACCCTTATCTCCCACATTCTACAGGAGGAGCATGCAATTTATCTTCCCAGGAGCCCCCTGGTCCTTGCTCTCACCACTGCTGCTGTTGCAAAAATGAAGGCCACTGATCCCATGAGGTAAGTTTTTATAGGGTTAACTTACCTTCCCTGCAACCCCTGGATTATTCTCCCTATCCCATGCGATAGCAATAACTCTTTCAGGTCATTTTGATTTTCCTCTAGAAGTTAACTCAATAATTTATCCCAACTTTTGAGAACTTCCTCATTGTCCAATTTAATTTGAGGCATGTCTAATTCAGAATCCTCTGAACTTGGTTATTCACTGTGTTGTACCCATTCTCCTTTTGCTTTCCTTCCCTGTCAAAATATCTTTTGAACATATTCACATGACACACTCTGCGAGATTTCTTTCTGTCTGGAGTCCTTATGAAATAGTTCACCTGACTCAATCTCCTTTCAACTTGATAAGGTCCACTAAACTTTGCTTTTAAAGGTTCACCTATTATTTTATCTCTATTAGCAAATTGAAGAGTTTTTGATTTCTTGTCTGCTTCCTGTTTCATCATATGCTGTGATATTTTTAAATGACTGTCTAGCTAGCTCTCTGATTCTATCAAACCGTTCCCTACAATTTGACACAAGGGCTAATATGTGTCCCTAAATTCTGACTCACCAATTTCTCCTTAATTAAATTTAGTGGTCCTCTCACTTCATGCCCAAAAACTAATTCAAACGGACTGAATTTTGTCAATCTCTGATAGCAATAACACAAACAAAATTCCTTTATCCTAATCATCTGGATAGTCTTAACTATAAGCCCTCAACATGATCTTTAACATCTGATGCCACCTTTCCAGTGCTCCCTGCGATTCTGGATGGTATGCAGTGGTTTTGAGTTGAATTCCTAAACTGTCCATAACTTGCTTGAATAATTTCGATGTAAAGTTTGACCCTTGATCTAATTATAGGAAGGAGAAAGTGTGGACTGCAGATGCTGGAGACCAGTGTTGAAAAATGTGGTGCTGGAAAAACACAGCTGGCCAGGCAGCAACCGAGGAGCAGGAGAATCGACGTTTCGGCTTATGCCCGAAACGTCGATTCTCCTGCTCCTTGGATGATGTCTGGCCTGCTGTGTTTTTCAAGCACCACATTTTTCAACTCTGATCTCCAGCATCTGCAGTCTACACTTTCTCCTAGTTGATCTTAACCTACTGCGAATGAAGGGCTTATGCCCGAAATGTCGATTCTAATTCTAGGTAGTCTGTATCTAGTGAAAAATGTGAGTAGCTCTTCTACAATCCTTTTAACTCTGATATTGCGTAATGGAATGGCCTCAGGAAATCTAGTAGACACATTCATTACTGTCAACAAATACTGATTCACACCTTTTGTTTGAGGTAGGAGTCCTATACAATCAATAAATGGTTCCTCAAATGCAGGAATGGGTACCCCTAAATTACCTCCTACTTACCCCTAAAGGCAGATGTAAAATGGATATTCCAGGAGTGATGTAGCTTGTCAAACCACTTTAAGCAAAATAAAATTTATTTACACAATACAGTTGAAACACGAATAAAAAAAAACAGAATTTAGAATAACAACTATTTGGAAACCCAACTGACTTGAAACTGCAACTTAACGAAGGAGCTGTTCCAATACCTGCAACATTCCAAAAACACACCCTCTGGCAAATGGTAAATTAAAACTCAGGTTCTTACAGGCAGGAAGAATTGCGGAGAGAAGAGTCAGGCAAGAAACCTTTTTTCACAGTAGCAGCTTGTCTGCTACCAACAGATGCTGACTGCCTGCTGAAACAAACCAAACTAGAAAAAAACCCTGAACTGGGAGAACTGGCCATCCCCTTGTCATTGTTTAAAGTAGCCTCTTCCAGACATATCCACACCTCTGCCTTCACCACCCCTCTTGAAAAAAAAAGACTTTGTTAAAGGGGCAGGATTGTCACACTCAGCAATCACTTGCCTAGCTTCCCACAAAGTTCCAGGGTATCCCTGATCTGGTCCCGGGAATATATCCACCTTTATACGTTTTAGGTTGAGGTGGGAAACCTCACAACAGGTAATACATACTTGGATGTGCATTTGAAGTGTCATAACAAGGCAACTGTCTATTGCGGAAAAGTGGAAGTAGGGTCAGTAGTATTAAAGTTTTGTCGATGCAAACTTGAGGACCGAGGTTGAACTGTATGATTCTGATGTCAGGAGCTATGTGGTCCCTGGCAAAATTTAAATTGAACTATTGATGACACCATTGTTACGACTCAGTGGTCGAACCCCAGAAAGGTGTGAGTCAGTGAAAGAAAACTCCAGATTTCCAATGTTTAAAGAAAAAAAATAGTTTTCTAACTCTAACAGTAAACACTAAACAAAAACTATTAATAAACCCAAGCCCCCTTTGTCTTGACTAATCACAATCTGACATCAACTCTATAACACAATTATTAAACATTAAATTAACTTTATCTTTCAAAGTCCATTGAGTCTCTGGTGCTGTCTTCTTTCCAGTCTTCTGAATCTGCTACTTCCTTCCTGGGTTGTCTCAATCTGCTGTTTCCTTCTGTTCTTCTGATTCTCCTGTCTTCTCCCTGGGTCATCTTAAATGATTTTTTTTACTGCGAGTGTCTTTGTATAAAATTCCTTGGTGCCTTGAAAAGGTTATGCCTTCTGAGAGATTTCTTTGAGAGCCTTGTTTATTTCTTTAGATGGCAGTTGGCTCTGACTAATTTTCAAAATACCCTTCCTTTTTAAACTCCCAAGACTCATACCCTCTTACTGGTCCAATGTTGTCAATACAATCAAATCCAATTCAATTGATTTTTGGTATCCTGGGCGTATGGGTGGCATGAGCTGAAAAATGTGTTGCTGGAAAAGCTCAGCAGGTCAGGCAGCATCCAAGGAGCAGGAGAATCAACGTTTTGAGCATAAGCTCTTCTTCAGGAAGTGTGGGTGGCATGGTGGCTCAGTGGTTAGCATTGCAGCCTGACAGTGTCAGGGACCAGGGTTCAATTCCCGCCTCAGGCAACTTTCTGTGTGGAGTTTGCACATTCTCCTCGTGTCTGCGTGGGTTTCTTTCGGGTGCTCCGGTTTCCTCCCACAGTCCAAAGATGTGCAGGTTAGGTGAATTGGCCATTCTAAATTGCCCATAGTGTCAGGTGGATTAATCAGGGGTAAATATAGGGGAATGGGTCTGGGTGGGTTGCTCTTCGGAGGGTCTGTGTGGACTTGTTGGGCTGAGGGGCCTGTTTCCACACTGGAGGGAAATTAATTTAAATTAATTGGTTAAATTCAAATCTGGTTGCCTTAACATCAACTCCAAGCTGATTGTTACATATTATCAATTGTCAGCACTCTCTGCGCCTGTCAGCTAGTCACAGACACATGTACTGTCACAATCTCTCAGCTCAGAAAAGGCACCTCTCTCTTAAAGCGACCATACACTCTTTCAATTTCGTAACACCATCTATCATTTTACTATTGGCCAGGTTGGTCTAGACTTAATTTTTGGACACAGAATATGCCTGGACAGTTTTCCACATTGCCAGGCAGATGCTAGTCATAGTCATAGAGTCATAAAGTCATATAGCACGGAAACAAATCCTTCAATACAATTAGCCCATGTTCACCATAATCCCAAACTAAACTAGTCCCACATGCCTGTTCCTGGACCATTTCCCTCTACACCCTTCCAAAAGGGTTATCAAAATAGCTTATAAACGTTGTAATTGTTCCTGCATCCACCATTTCCTCTGGAAATTCATTCCACACACGAACCACCCTCTGTGTAAACATTTGCCCCTCAAGATTTTTTAAAATCTCTCTCCTCTTATCTTACCTCACCTAGTCTTGAAATCCCCTGACCAAGGGAACAGACAATTACCATTAACTCTCATTATTTTATAAACTACTACAAGGTTGCCTCTCAACCACCTACACTCCAGTGAAAAAAGTTCCAGCCTATCCAGCCGTTCTTTATAACTCAAACCTTCCATACCCAACAATATCCTGGTAAATCTTTTCTGAACCCTCTCCAGCTTAATAATATCCTTCTTATAACTGGCCAACCAGAACCAGATACAGTAGTCCAGAAGAAGCCCCTCCAATGTCCTATACAACCTCAACATGACTTCCTAATTCCTATACTCAAAGCACTGAGCAATGAAGGCCACTGTGCCAAACGCCTTTTTAATCACCCTGTCTATATGTGATGCAAACCTGAAAGAATTATGCACCTGAACTCCTAGGTCCTTCTGTTCTATAACACTACCCAAGGCCCTACATTAATTGTATAAGCCCGACTCTTGTTTGTTGTACCAAAATGAAATACCTCGCATTAATCCAGATTGAACACCATGTGCCATTTTTCAGCCAATTGACCCATTTCATCAAGATCCCTTTGTAATCTTAGAAAACCTTCTTCACTGTCTACTACACCCCAATTTTGGCATCGTCTGCAAACTTACGATACATGTTTTCTGTATTCTAATCCAAATCATTAATATAAACAATAAACAAAACAGGACCCACAACCAACCCCCGTGGAACATCACTGGCAACATGCCTCAACTCCGAACAGCAATCCTCCACCACCATTAAGCCAATAATTTATCCAATTGGCATGCTCATCCTGAATTCAATGTTAACCAACTTTACTAATTAGTCTACCATGCAGAACCTTGTCAAAGGCTTTACTAAAGTCCAAGTAAACAATGTCTACTGCTCTGCCCTTAACGTCTTTTTGTTAAACGTCTTTTGTTAATGTCCTTAAAAAAGATGGTCAAGTTTGTGAGACACGATTTACCTCCCTCAAAACCATGCTGACTGTCCCTAATCAATTTATGCCTCTCCAAATGTCCATAAATCCTATTTTCAAAATCACCTACAATAATTTACCCATAACTGAAATCAGACTCACACGTCGATGGTTTCCTGGTTCCTCCTAACAATCATCAGGCACCTCACCCATAGTTATAGATAATTCAAATATCTCTGCAAGGGATCTCACAATTTCCTCCCTTACTTCCCACAACATTCCAGGATACATTTGATCAGGTCCCAGAGATTTATCCATCTTTATATTCTCTAAAACCTCCCAAAATTCCTCTTTTGTAATGTGGACTTGTTTTTTAAACATCAACTTTATTCCTCTGCGTTATCTAGCCTTCATTTCTTTCTTCACACTAACAAAATGATGTGACATACTCACTTAATATCTTTCCCATCTTTGGGTTTAAACACAAAGTGGACCTTCTGATCTTTAAGGGGCCCTATCCTCTCTCTAGTTACCCTGCTGTTCTTAATGTATTTGTACAATCGCTTTGGATTATCCTTAACCCGATCTGCCAATGCTATCTCATATCCCATCTTTGCCTTCCTGATGTTTTTCTTAAGAATTCCTCTACACTGTTTATATTGATTAAGACATTTAACTGAACCAAATTGTCGATAATAAAAATGAGATTCCCTTTTATTCTTGACTATTGTTATTCATCCATTGTTCCTGAATCTTACCAACCTTACCCTTCACTCTATCAGGAACATAATGCCTCTGAACTCTTGTCATCACACCCTTGAAAGCCTCCCACTTGTTATATGTCACTTGCCTGGATGGATTCAGCTCCAAGAACACTCAAAAAGCTCGACCCTCGCTAAGACTTAATCCGCACCCCATCCATCACCAGTGTTTAGTTGATGCCATGAATGGTATTTCAAGATGCACTGCAGCAACTCATTAAAGTTTTTTTTTCAACAGCACCTATCCTATCTCTCTCAATTAGAAGGACAAGAACAGCACATACATGACAACACCATCATCCACATGTTTGTCTCCAAGTCCCAAACCAACCTGACTTGGAAATATATTGCTGTTCCCTCACTGTCACTGGAAAAAGTTCTGGAACTCTATCTCTCACATTATGGTGGATGTCCATACACCACATGAACTCTGGTAGTTCAAGAATGCAGCTCACCACCACTTTTCAAGGCCTATTAGGGATGGGGAATAAATATCAATAAGCCATCAATGTCCATATCCCAGAAACAAGCATTAAAAGAAAAATTCAGCATGCACAATTAAATAACTCCACAGATGCCAGTATCCCGTGACCAAGTCACCCTTTATTTATAATTGGAAAATCCTTGACTCTGTTCCAGCTTCCTCAGAGCCAACTCTCAGAATAAACAGAACCTGTGACAGCCCTGTTTATAGCTGTCAGCTAGGACTCCCTGATTGGACTAAATTAACAGCCCCAGTCAGGGAAGTGATTTTCTATAAGGTCCACTTGGTTGACCTTGTTACAATCACTACATACAATGATTTACTTCAGTATAGATCATCCTGCCTTGCTTATTAATGACATGAGTGGTATGATGGCAGGAGGACTGGAGTGTGTTATCAACTCCAGGAAAGACATCTTCACTTAAATCGAATTTCCTTTAATGTTTTGGTTTGAGGAGGTTAGTGGCGCCCTTTCAAATGGGACACTTAATCGTTAATCGATGATTTAACAGAGCTATTAAGGAATTGTTACCAATCCAATTATAAGATCACAGTACAATCAAAGTCACTATGGTCATGCAGAAGGAACAACTGATAAACTTCTTAGATGTAACCAGTAAGGTAGATAAAGGAGATCCTAAGGCTAGATGCACTTCAGATACCTGAATTTCCAAAGGTAGTTGATAACTTTGAGAGTGCACAAAAATCAGTGCCTCAGATATCATAATCCACATTAATGGGATCAAGCTTAATATAACCAAGTTTACTGATGATGGGTTTGTAAATTGTGAGGAGGACACAAAAAGGCTGCAATGAGATTTATACAGTTTAGGTTTTTTTAGCTACTTATTTTTGGTAGTAGATTAGAAAATCAATTCTTCTGAAAAAGGCCGGAAACTTGTAAATGTTGATTTTAGAGAGATTTGGTTGTACTCAGCAAGAAACACGAAGTTAGCTTGACACTATCCTGGTCAAACCAGCCATTTGACAGCACCATATCCTCAAGCATTCACTCACTCTACCGACACTCAGTGCAATAGTGTTCATCAGCAACAAGATTCACAGCAGAAATTCATAAAGACTCATTAGAAAACACCTTCCAAACCTATGACCACTACCATGTAAAACGTTAAAAGCAGACGATAATGGGAACACCTCCAAGCCATTTACCATCTTGACTTGGAAATATATTCCCATTCCTTCAATATCTCTGAGTCAAAACCCTGGAATTCCCTCCAGAACACATCAAATGGACTGCAGTGCTCCTTCTCAAGAGCAACTCGGGCTGGGCAATAAATGCTAGCCAAGCCAACGAAAACCATGCTCTCTGAATGAATAAAGCAAGAAGTGTGAAATTATAGCAAGAAATTAGGAAGCCAAGCAACAGCTGGAGCACAAGAACAAGCATATCTTGCTACAGTTTTGTAGGGATTTGGTGCAAGCACAGCTGGGGTACTGTGCATAGCTTTCATCTCTATACCTTAAGATATACTTGAATCAGAGATAAACACTAAAGATTTGGCTATCCCTGGGACTCGTTCTAAGCATGTTGGTTTGTTTGACATTAGGAGTAAGTTCCTCTGGAATTTAAAAGAATAACATAATCTGATTGAAACATATAACATTCTGAAGGGGCTTGACAGCGTAAATACCAGCAAGATATTTTTCCACAAAGGCTCCTCCTGCAGCGTTCTCAATGGCTACTTTTCCAGTTTCAACAACTCCTTTATTAGCTGATGCAGACACAAACTAACAATATCATGTGATGATGCTGTCACTTTAAAAAGGTTATTTGTTCTTGTTTTTTCAAAGCGAGGTTGTCAAGGTGGAGGTGCTGAACTGGCTATTAGAAACAGCTGAAGTAAATCACTTAGCAGGCCTTTTGGTTTTGTTTTTAAAAGGTTGGAACAATGGAAACAGCTTGAATGGAAGTGGCCAGTTCTCACGGACCAGCCTTTCTCATTTTGTTTTAACTTTAACAGTCAGAAGCTGTTTGGGGTCCCAGAAGAATTGGAGCTTCAGTGAATGATTCCAAGCTGCTACTTTCTCTGAAATCTCTCGATGTTGTTTCCTCTTGGATTGGACAACTGCATGTAAGAATCTGTGTCTGAATTTACCTTTTTGCCAAGGGGTGTGTTGAAAGGACATAGAACATTACAGCGAAGAACAGGCCCTTTGGCCCTTGGTGTGCACCAACCTGTGAAAACAATCTGAAGCCCATCTAACCTACACTGTTCCCTTTTTATCCATATGTCTATCCAATGATCATTTAAATGCCCTTAAATTGGCGAGTCCACTATTGTTGCAGACAGGCCGTTCCATGGCATTACTGAGTCAAGATACTACCTTTGACATCTGTCCTATATCTATCACCCCCCAATTTAAAGTTTTGTCCCCTCATGCTAGTCATCACCATCCGAGGGAAAAGGCTCTTACTGTCCACCTTATCTAACCCTTTGATTATCTTATTTGTCTCAATCAAATCACTTCTTAATCTTCTTCTCTCAAACGAAAATAACCTCAAGTCCCACAGCCTTTCCTCATAAGACTTTCCCTCCATTCCAACACTTCCACATCTTCCTATATAATGTGGTGACCAGAACTGTATGCAATACTCCAAGTGCGGCCACACGAGTGTTTCGCACAGCTGTAGCATGACCCCATGGCTCCAAAACTCAAACCCTCTACTAATAAAAGCTAACACACCGTATGCCTTCTTAACAATCCTATCAGCCCGTGTGGCAATTTTCAGGGATCGATCTATACGGACACAGAGATCTCTCTGTTCATCCACAATACCAAGAATCTTACCTTGATTTGGAGATGCCGGTGTTGGACTGGGGTGTACAAAGTTAAAAATCACACGACACCAGATTATAGTCCAACAGGTTTAATTGGAAGCACACTAGCTTTCGGAGCGACGCTCCTTCATCAGCTGATAGTCTATCACTATCACCTGATGAAGGAGTGTCACTCCGAAAGCTAGTGTGCTTCCAATTAAACCTGTTGGACTATAATCTGGTGTTGTGTGATTTTTAACTAAGAATCTTACCATTAGTCCAGTACTCTGCATTCATCCATCGCTACTCCCTTACCACCCGACGCCTGGAGGAAGAACACCTCATCTTCCACCTCTGGACCCCCCAACCCCATGGCATCAATGTGGAATTCACCAGTTTCCTCATTTCCCCTCAGCACTGTCCTCATGACCTGTCCCACCTGTCAATTTTCCTTCCCACCTATCTGCTCCACTCTCCTCTCGGACCTATCACCTCCATCCACCTACTGCACTCTCAGCTACCTTCTCCCCAGCCCCACCCCACCCCTTCCATTTATCTCTCCATTCCTCCTGAGGCTCCCAGCCTCATTCCTGATGATGGACTTTTGCCCGAAACGTCGATTTTTCTGCTCCTTGGATGCTGCCTGACTTGCTGTACTTTTCCAGCACCACTCTATTCTTGACTCTAATCTCCAGCATCTGCAATACCTACCTCCATCTTTCAAATTTACTAACCCATCTTTCTACGCTCTCATCCATGTCATTTATAAAAATGAAAAACAGCAGTGGACCCAAAACAGATCATTGTGGTACATTTCCACAAACACACCATCCTAAGCACAACCTCTGCAGACTGGGTTGGTCATAGCTTAATACCCTTTTAACTCCATACCAGGGTTCAAACTCAGATTTAAGGTTTAACAATTGACAACATTTTCCCTGTACACTAGTCCCCCGTACCTGCTGGGGATACGTTCCATGACCTATCATGGAAACCCAAAACTGCAGATAGGAGCGAACCCATTCATTTCAATGGGAAACGTACCATCCCGGCAGCTCCCTGGGTCCCTAGTTCCAGAACGTTCCATTTTACATATTTGGCCTGCAGTAGACCGCAAGTTTGTGCATGGGAATACTAGTACCTAGTTCTTCACCAAGTCACACAGTATCCCACATATTGGTAAGAGACCACATTATTTTCTTTATTGGGTCTATAAGCTGAAACGGAACAAAAACAGAAATTGCTGTTGAAACTTAGCACGGCCAACAGTATCTGTGGGAAGAAAGCAGAGTTAATGTTCCGAGTCTATTGACTCTTCTTCAGGACTGATAGCACCTAGAAACACATGTCCACCTTTGGACTGTGGGAGGAACCTGGTGCACCCAGCAGAAACATGTAGAACGTGCAAACTCCACACAGGCAGTCACACAAGGCTGGAATCAAATCTGCGTCCCTGGTATTGCGAGGCAACATGCTAATCACTGAGCAATTGTGCTACTCCACTTGGGAGCAGCTCCTTACAACTTCTACTTCCAAGTTAGGGAAGGGACAGAAAGGAGGGAGAGGCGTAGATGAACATGGTGACTGTGGATAGCAGGCCAGAATAAAAGAGTAGCTGAATAAATAATAATCAGGGCTGGGATTAGTAGAGAATTTTGCTTCCAATTTCAACCTGTCCTCATCTTCATCTTGTCCACCTCTGAATCTTCCCTTAACATCATTTTCTGATTCTGGGGATTGATGGACGACTGATATCCATTACGAACAAACTCCGACAGCTACCCAGAGTAGTGTATACATCCTCATACGTTGCTTCCTGTAATAATTCCATTCCACTCTCCGAGTTTCTTCATCTCTGTTGTATCTCTTCTGGTGATGCATGGTGGCCTCAGGAAAATCCACCTTTTTCCTCAACTAGGACTCCCAGCTACCATAGTCAAAAGGGCCCTTAGTTATATCCAGCCCATTTCCCACACATCTGTCCGCAGCTATGTGCCTTCCCACATCAGTGATAGAATCCCCCTGGTTCTCACTTACTATCCCATCAATGTGCATATCCAAAGGATTGCAAGACACTATTTCCGTAACCTCCAATGGGATGCCACATCAGACACATATCCTGGTTGCCTCCTTTGACAGCTTTTCACAGGGATTGTTCCCTCCGGACTACTTCTCCTCCATCCCCAGTGACTTCCCACACACCCATGGTACCTTCCCATGTAATCGCAGAAGGTGGAAGGGGTGAATGTAGGGGAATGATTTTGGTGAGTTGTGCTTCGGCGGGTCGGTGTGGACTTCTTGGGCTAAAGGGCCTGTTTCCACACTGTAAGTAACCTAATCTAATCTAATCTGTCCATTTACTTCCTTCCTTGTCACCATCCAAGGGTTAGACTTACCTTCCAGGTGAAGCAGCAATTTACCTGCATTTCATTCCATCTAGTCTACTGTATTCGCTGCTGTATTCAATGTGGTCCCCCTATATGTGCAAAACACCTACGTTCTGTCTGCAAAAATGATCCAGAGCTTCCAGTCATCTGCCACATCAACACACCAAGTGTTCCCACACCGACATTTCCAGGCCTGCTGCAGTGCTTCAGCAAGGCTCAGTGCAAGCACGAGGAACAGCATCTCATTTCCACTTGGAGATCCTGCAGCTTCTGATACTCAACAGGTCAGTAACTGTACAGCCTGATTCCATCCTTCTATGTATTTTTACCGACAGGCACACCTGGCCACGTTATGACACTGGTTATGTTTAGCACAGCCAATCTATTTTCACCAAATCCCAGACCTATTATCACATTACATTGGGCCACTTCAAACTGATGCAGGGAGCCTAGTGATGGGAGATAAGGAAATAGCAGGAGAACTTAACAAGTACTTTGCGTCAGTTTTCACAGTGGAAGACAGGAGTAATATCCCAAAAATTAAAGGGTGTCACGGGGCTGAGTTGAGTATGGTTGCCATTACGAAAGAGATAGTGCTAGAAAAGTTAAAAAGTCTTAAAATTGATAAATCTCCTGGCCCCGATGGGATACACCCTAGAGTTCTGAGAGAGGTTGCTGAGGAAATAGCAGAGGCATTGGTTGAGATCTTTCAAGAGTCACTGGAGTCAGGAAAGGTCCCGGACGATTGGAAGATGGCTGTAGTAACCCCCTTGTTCAAGAAAGGATCAAGGCAAAAGATGGAAAATTATAGGCCAATCAGCTTAACCTCGGTTGTTGGTAAAATTCTAGAATCCATCATTAAGGATGAGGTTTCTAAATTCTTGGAAGAGCAGAGTCTGATTAGAACAAGTCAACATGGATTTAGTAAAGGGAGGTCATGCCTGACAAACCTGTTGGAATTTTTTGAAGAGGTAACAAGTAGGTTAGACCAGGGGAACCCAGTGGATGTGGTCTATCTGGACTTTCAAAAGGCCTTTGATAAGGTGCCACACGGGAGACTGCTGAGCAAGGTGAGGGCCCATGGTGTTCGAGGTGAGCTGCTGGGATGGATTGAGGATTGGCTATCTAACAGAAGGCAGAGAGTTGGGATAAAAGGTTCTTTTTCAGAATGGCAGCCGGTGACGAGCGGTGTCCCGCAGGGTTCGGTGCTGGGGCCACAGCTGTTCGCATTATATATTAATGATTTGGATGAGGGAACCGGGGGCATTCTAGCGAAGTTTGCCGATGATACAAAGTTAGGTAGACAGGCAGGTAGTACTGAGGAAGTGGGGAGGCTACAGATGGATCTAGACAGGTTGGGAGAGTGGTCCAGGAAATGGCTGATGGAATTTAACGTGAGCAAGTGCGAGGTCTTGCACTTTGGCAAAAAGAATATAGGAATGGACTACTTTCTAAATGGTGAGAAACTTAATAAAGCCAAAGCACAAAGGGATCTGGGAGTGCTAGTCGAGGATTCTCTAAAGGTAAACATGCAGGTTGAGTCTGTGATTAAGAAAGCGAATGCAATGTTGTCTCTTATCTCAAGAGGGTTGGAATATAAAAGCAGAGATGTACTACTAAGACTTTATAAAGCTCTGGTTAGGCCCCATTTGGAGTACTGTGTCCAGTTTTGGTCCCCACACCTCAGGAAGGACATACTGGCACTGGAACGTGTCCAGCGGAGATTCACACGGATGATCCCTGGAATGACAGGTCTAGCATATGAGGAACGGCTGAGGATACTGGGATTGTATTCGTTGGAGTTTAGAAGATTAAGGGGAGATCTAATAGAGACGTACAAAATAATACATGGCTTTGAAAAGGTGGATGCTAGAAAATTGTTTCTGTTAGGCGAGGAGACTAGGACCCGTGGACACAGCCTTAGAATTAGAGGGGGTCATTTCAGAACGGAAATGCGGAGACATTTCTTCAGCCAGAGAGTGGTGGGCCTGTGGAATTCATTGCCACGGAGTGCAGTGGAAGCCGGGACGCTAAATGTCTTCAAGGCCGAGATTGATAGGTTCTTGTTGTCTAGAGGAATTAAGGGCTACGGGGAGAACGCTGGCAAGTGGAGCTGAAATGCGCATCAGCCATGATTGAATGGCGGAGTGGACTCGATGGGCCGAATGGCCTTACTTCCACTCCTATGTCTTATGGTCTTATAGCTTGCTTTCAGCATTAACTACTCAGCTCTGATACTCTCAGCTCTCACTATCAATTATTCAGCTTTTCTTCTGTCCTGGCCTGCCATCCATGATCCCCTCATTTACTCACCCCTTTCATATCTCTCTCTCTTTACCTATCTGCTCACCTCTTCTTTTCCTCATCCCATCCTCAACCCCATCTTTAGCATAAATATCAGTTTTTCCTCACTGCTATCAGTTCTGAAGAAGAGTCACTAGACTTGAAATGTCAATTTTGCTTTCTTCCCACAAATGCTGCCAAGATGAAAATCAGCAATTTCTGATTTTGTACAGATCTCCAGCATCTGCAATTCTTTGTTTTATTTTAGCTGAAATGGAAGTTGGATTGCTGGATAACTGAAATACCACAAGAGATTTGCAATTTGAAAATAAAGTACTACATATTTTTGAGCTGTGCTTTTTGAAGTAGCAAGGGAGAGAATGAAATTAAGTGGCACTGAGTCTTTTGAGTTGAGTACATTCAGCCTGTCGACAGTCTTCTGTCTGGTTAAACTACAGAGTATTAAGAGCTGTAAGCACCAGGGCATCAGGAGAGTAAAATTCAGAGGCTGCAAAGAGAAAGTGCTCCCCCTCTCTCTTACTCGCTCTCTCTTTCAATGTGGGAAATAGACTGTCAAACCAAGGAAGTTTAAAAACGATTCTGAAAAAGACCTAGGTTCACCTCGTCAACCACTAATTTGAAAACTGACCATCACCCTAAGATGATGCATCATCATTGCTCAACTCAAAAGGATTGATAACTTTCCACTTTGTGGTCTGGACTTCTGACCTTCAAAAGTTTGTTTATTCTATATTATTTTCTACACATAGTGTATGTGTTAAACCATTTGTATTTTGTCTGTCTTAATTGTGACTGAATGTGTGCATGTATGGGGCTTGCAAGGGGTATACATAATAATCAATTAGAAATTCTTTTCTTGCTCTTGTTAAAGTTATGTGTGTCACAATGAATAGAGTTTTTTTTCTGTTAGTGATGAAACCTGGTGTGAACTTTTGTCCTGAGCAGCAGCCAATCAGACAAATGGTAATTTTGGTGGCCTTTTTGGGTTTTTATACATTTATATATTTGGGACCACTTACAGAACATGATTATCAACACAATCTTCCTAGTTAAATCATAACACCATATAGCCAAATTTCATCATTCCTCCATGGTGACTGGATTAAATTATTTGAGTCTTTTACGTAGACATTACTATATGGAAAGCAGATGTAATCTGTATTCAGGTTTTGTTGCTCATCCCTAACTGCCCTTGAACTGAGTGGGGTTTGCTAGTCATAGAGAAGGTGGTAGCATTGTGGTAATGTCTCTGCATTGGTAATCTGGGGAGCTGAGCTCACTCTCTGGGAATATCGGTTTAAATCCTCTGAAATTGCTGAGCAAAGTACCCAGGTCAAGGCCAGTTAGGAGTGAGTAAAAAATGCTGGCCTTGTCTACAAGATGTACATCCAATGAATGATAATATTCAGGTTAGGGCTAAGTCAGAACTTCACCTGATAAAGGAGCAGTGCTCCGAATGTTTGTGATTTCAAATAAACCTGTTGGACTATAACCTGGTGTCATGTGACTTCTGAGTTTGTCCACCCTGGTTCAACATCGGCACCTCCACAGCAGGTTTGGGCTGACAGTGTCAAGTAATGTTTGTGCCACAAGTACCAAACAATACCATTTACAACAGAAGAAAATATAAGCATTGTCCCCTGACATTCAATGCCATTGCTGAATCCTCATTATCAACATTCTGAGGGAAACTCAACTGAACCAGTTATGTATATACTGTAGCGACAAGAGCAGGTCAGAGACTAGAAATCCTGCAGTAAGTAACTCACCTCTTGACTTGAAAGCCTGTTCATTATTTACAAGGCTCAAGCCAGGAGTGTGGTGGAATACCCTCCACTTGCCAAGATGAGCATAGCACCAACAAAATGCAAGAAGTTCAAGGTCAAAGCAGCATGCTTGTTTGGCACCCTATCCATAAATATTTATTCCTCCCTTCACTGACATTTAGTTGTAACAGTACGTACCATCCACAAGAAATACTGCAGAAATTCATCCAAGCTCCTTCGATATGCACAAACTAGCATCTAGAAGGAACAAGGGCAGCAGCTACACTACTACCTACAAGCTATTCACCAACTTGATTTGGAACTATATTGCCACTCTTTCACTGTCACTGGTTCAAAGTCCTGGAACTCCCTCCCTGAATGCACTGTAAGTGTACTTATGCCAGTTCAACTGCAGCACTTCAAGGCACCACCTTCAAAGGCAACTAGGAATGGGCAATACATGCCAACGCAGAAGTGACACCCAATACAAAAATAAAAATGATTTCAGAGGGTCTGGAGTCACATGCAGCCTGGACCAAAGGATGACAGATTTAATTCCTAAAGTGAAACAGATAAGTTTTTATGACAGTGGTTGCTTCTTAGCACCATTACTGATCCTAGCTCTCAATTCCAGATTTGTTAATTTAAATTCCACCAGCTGTTATTATGTGAATTGCACCCAAGCCACCAGAATGTTAGCCCAGCCCACTCAAGCACATTTTACTGAGGGATTGTCTGACCATTGCCTTTCACGAGGCATTAAACTGAAGATGCTGAAGCCTCGCTTATCCTGTCCGACACAATTCTGAAACACAACGGAATTACCATCATCATCCTGTCCATATTTATTCCTCAACTATCATCACTAAAAACAATGGATAAAGCTTTGCTGTAAAGTGCTTTGGGACCCAGGCTGAATCTCAGTTCACATCCACGTCCACCCCCATGTAACTCTGTTTAAACACCCAAAAAACACACACCTTGATTAGCCCGTTTGAGCTGTTCGATTTCCTGGTGTAGTTTGCCCAGTGTTTCCGAGTGCTGTTCCTGCAGGAATTTCAGATTCTTTTCCAGGGTGACTACCCGCAGGTTGGGGTCGACATCCTGCTGCTCATACAGGGGGCTGAGTTGGTGCGGGACCTCACTTTTGGGTATCTTTGCATTGGATGACAAGGGCAGGTGCTTGACATTGTCCTGGAAGAAGGAGCGGGGATAGCGGCTCCTCTGGACAGTCCCTACCCGGGACCACTGGGGCAGGTTACGGAGTGGGGGAAGGCTGGCACTCGACATGTGCCCCGGGGAGAGGGCTTCCATCAAATCCCCGCTGCACGGCAGGAACTCAGACCTAGCCAAGTCTGAAATTTATATATAAATAATTTTTTTTAAAAACTCTGATGTGTTTTTTCTTCCCTTTCAGATCATTCAATCTGCGCTGGAGAACAAATGCAAGCTCTGAGTTGGCTTTGGTGAAGTCGCTGCTCTGAGGCCAACTCTGCTTTCCTTAACCTTCCCAAACAGTAAATAATCCACTGGGTTCGCAGAGGCAAGGGTGCTAAGTCCTCCCTGAATTGCTGCCGTGGATCCACTGCAGTGTCCTGCTGCCTTCTCTCAGAGCTTCTATGACTACACTCGAAGCCGTGTTCCCCGCTGGCCATACAAGTTCTCGGCGCTGCTCTCAATGTTTCTGACCCATGGGCAGTGGCCAGGCCACATCTCTATTTCTGAAATCTCCAATCCGATTACTGCAGGAGAGGAAAGACAAAGGAATCAATGAGGGGAAAGGAAGGCAATGGGATGATCAAGCAAGTGGGCCATTGTTTCTCATTCATTTATTCATTCCAGAGACACAGTTGTTGAACTTGAGCCTGAACACACTTAGCTACCTTAGAACATACTTAGTAGCAAAAAAGAGTTAAGGGGAAAGTGCGCCTTACAGGTAGCAAGAGGATTGAAGGGAGAGTGGACCTTACAGGAAACAAAAGGCGATTCAAGGACAGCACTGACCAAAGGCAAGAGGTAGAAATATTGGGGGGAGAGGGGGAGAAAACAGCTTGGTCACAAACCTAGTTTTGTACAAGCTGATGTTGGATGAAGGGGTGTCAGTGATAGTGGTGGCAGTTCAGGGATGTGATTCCTAATAGTGAGGGGATAAGTTGGCTTACATAGTGAGGATAAAGCCAACAGCATCTATTCATTCCCCGTGTCAGCTGTAGAGATTCAAGGAATCTCCTCACCTGATCCATGTTTCTGGAATGGTTACCCTTAAGGCGTCCATAACTAATCATTTCTCTCCCCCTCTCACCCTGTAATGGATGGAGATGTCTGAGATACTTTGTGGACTATGGCTCCATACCATTGCGGATATTACGGCTGGAGGTGTGGTGGGTTACTTTAAATAGATATTTAGAATTCTCCTCTGGAGAATCTTCACGCAAATACAGATGTTGGAGATGAAACACTGCAGCTTGTTAAAGAAACTAATGCTGTATTGGGAGCATTCACAATAAAGTATGTGAATTATTTGCACTAATATAAGTAACATTCGGAGGTTTTTGTGGTAAGTTTGCAGATGACACCAAAATTGGAGGTGTAGTGGACAGTGAAGAAGGTTATCTCTGACTGTAATGGGATCTTGATCAGATGAAGTTTAATTTAGACAAATACAAGGTGCTGCATTTTGGGGGGGACACCAATATTCTGGCAGGGTGGTTTAATAGTTCAACTTGACAAGGTTTAAACTAGTGTGGCAGGAGGATGGGACCCAGACGAGGAGGTCAGTAAGAATAGGGACTGGGGATGACCTTAATACTTAGGCAAATGTAGCTAACAGAAAGAGCAGTCAGGCAGAGGTTGTTGGCCTCAGCATAACTGGAGGCTTGGACTGTATTTGCTTCAATGCAAGAAGTATAACAGGTAAGGAGGATAAACTTAGATTAATGCATGCAATTATGTTGTTGTTGTTCCGTCATGATTGAAACTGGGACAGAAATGGCAGCTTAATGTTCTGGGATATCAATGTCTCAGACAAGACAGAGGAAGAAGCAAAGAGATGAGGGAGTTGTATTACTGGTTTGGGAGCATATTACAGCTGTGTTGAAGGAGGACACCCTGGACAGATCTTGCAGCAAGACATTGTGGGTACAGGAGACAGTGAGGTCTGCAGATGCTGGAGATCAGAGTTGAGAGTGTGTTGCTAAAAAGCACAGCAGGTCAGGCAGCATCCGAGGAGCAGGAAAATTGACGTTTCAAGCCAGAACCCTTCATCAGGAGCTGTGCGTACAGCTCAGGAATAGGAATGGTGCAATCTCAATGCTGCAATTGTACTACAGACCTCCCAGCTCAATGGGAGAAGATATGTAGTCAGATTCTGGAAAGGGGTAAAAACAACAGCGTTGTTATGGTGGTTGATGTTAACTTCTCCCACATTGACTGGGACTGCCTTAGTGCTGAGGATTTGGATGGGGACCAATTTATTAGTGTGTTTAGGAGGGTTCTTTGAAACAGTATGTGGATAGTGCAACAAGAGAGGGGGTCACACTGATCTGATACTGAGAAATGTGCCTAGTCAAGTGATCAAAATTTCAGTTGGGGATCATTTTGGGAATAGTGAACAGTACGTTTTCAGATACTTGTGGATAAGGATAAGAGTGGACCTCAGATGAAGGTGCTAAATTGGGGGAAGGCCAACTATAACAAAATTAGGTAAGAATTGGAGAATGTGGATTGGGAGCGACTGTTTGAGAGTAAATCCACATCTGACACGCAACAGTCTTTTAAAGATCAGTTGATTAGAAAGCAGGACAGGTACATTCCTGTGAAAATGAATAACAGGAATGGAGGGATTCGGGAACCTTGGATGATAGTGGAAATTATCAGCTTAGTCAAAAAGACTTAGTTGCCTAAGTCTCGGCATCTAAAAACAACAGAGTCCTTGAAGAATATAGAGGAAGTAGGAAGAAGCTCAAAGGGGGAGTTAGGAGGGCTAAAGATGCTATGAAATGTCACTGGCCAGCAGGGTATAGAAGGATCCCAAGGCATTTTATACATATAATAGGAACAAGAAGGTAGTTAGGGAACGAGTAGGCTCACACAAGGATAAAAGAGGGAGGTTATGTGTGGAGCCAGAGAAAATCGGTGACATCCTTAATGAGTACTTTACAATGGTATTCACCAAAGGCCACGTGGGATATTGAGGTTAGAGAAAGATATGTGAATACTCTTGAGCAGGTCAACATAATGAAGGAGGAACTATTGGACTTCTTGAAATGTATTAAGGTAAACAAGCCCCTAGAGCCAGGTGGGATCTATCCCAGGTTACTGCAGGAGGGAATAGCTGTGGCCTGAGAAGGTATCTTTACATCCTCTTTCACCTTAGGCCGAGGTGCCAGAGAATTGCAGAATGGCCTTTGTTTAAGAAAGGAAACAGAGATAACTCAGATAATTACAGACCAGTGAGCCTGTTGCCAGCAGTCGGAAATCTGTTGGAGAAGATACTGAGAGACAGGATTTATTCACGTCTGGAAGCAAATAGACTTGTTAGAGAGATCACATCTCACCAACTTGATTCAATTTTCGCAGGTGGTGGCAAGAATGATTGATGAGGGAAGGGCAATGAATGTTGTTTATATGGACTTTAGTAAGACATTTGATAAGGTACCTCGAGCAGGCTGGTACAAAAGGTACAGTCTCATGGTATCTGGGGTGAGCTGGCTAGATGAATACAAAACTGGCTTGATCATAGAAGAGAGAGAATAGTGGGGCAACGGTGCTTTTCGGAATGGAGATCAATACATAGATACCTGAAAGTTGCCACCCAGGTTGATAGTGCTGTTAAGAAGGCATACGATGTGTTAGGTTTCATTGGTAGAGGGATTGAGTTCCAGAGCCACAATACCATGTTCTAACTATACAAAACCCTAGTGCAGTCGCACTTGGAATATTGTGTACAGTTCTGGTCGCCATATTTTGGGAAGGATGTGGAAGCATTGGAAAAGGTGCAGAGGAGATTTACCAGGATGTTTCCTGGTATGGAGGGCAGATCTTATGAGGAAAGGCTAAGAGACTTGGGTCTGTTCTCATTGGAAAGAAGAAGGCTGAGAGGGGATTTGATAGAGACATTCAAGATGATGAGAGGATTAGATAGGGTAGACAGTGAAAGTCTTTTTCCTAGGTTGATGACATCAGCTTGTACGAGGGGGCATAACTACAAATTGAGGGGTGACAGATTTAAGACAGATGTCAGAGGCAGGTTCTTTACTCAGAGAGTGGTAAGGATAAGGAATGCCCTGCCTGCCAATGTAGTTAACTCAGCCACATTATGGAAATTTAAACAATCCTTGGATAATTCAAAGTTTGGGAGAATATTTGTAGCTCGGGTGCTCGTTGTTGTGGTTCTGTTCGCCGAGCTGGGAATTTGTGTTGCAGACGTTTCATCCCCTGTCTAGGAGACATTCTCAGTGCTTGGGAGCCTCCTGCGAAGCGTTTCTGTGATATTTCCTCCGGCATTTATAGTGATTTGTACCTGCCGCTTCCGGAAGCGGCAGATCTGGTGGAAAATGTAGATGGTCTGCTTAATAAGTTTGCAGATGACACCAAAATTTGCAGAATTACAGCTGTAACAAGGATTATCAAAGGATGCAGTGGGTTTATAGATAGTTGGCCACTTTGTTAGGAGGAATGGAGATGAGAAAAGTGCAAATGTCCAAAAGGACATGGGTATCCTCATTCATAAGTCAACTGAAAGCCAACATGGAGGTGTAGCAATCAATTAGGCAAGAGTTTTTTTGGACTTTATTTCAAGAGGACTTGAGGACAGAACCAATGAAGCCTTGTTTCAGTTGAGACTGCATCTAGAATGTTGTGCACACTTCTGGTGCCCTTGCCGAAGCAAAGATACACTTTACACAGGGGAGTGCAGAAAATCACCAGACTGGGATGGTTAAACTGTGGTTTGAGGAAATATTAAGGAGACTGGTATTGTAACCTCTATAGGTTAGAAGATTGAGAAGTGATCTAATTGAAATTTAGAGAAAAATCTTAAAGGGATATTGCAGAAAGGATGTTTCCTTTTGTTGGGAGGAAATGGGTGGGTTTAGAACTACTGAGTTTAGACTCAGAATAAGCCATTTAGTCCTGAATTTCTTCATTCAGAGGATACTGAATCTTTGGAATTTTCTCACACAGGAAAGCTCAATGACTGAGTTAGTTCGAGACGGAGATCCAAAGATTTCTGGATACTAACGACATAATGCTGAGGTAAGTAATTAGCCTTGATCCAGAATGGTGGAGCAAGTTCAAGGGCAGAATGGCCTGTCCTGCTTTTCTCTACCTGTGTTTTTAAGATGTTGGGTTTACAGATGTAAGTTGAGCTGAAAGGTTTAGTTTTCACGAAACGCTTTCATCCAGAACATTAACCTGAGCTACAATTCTTCTCAAAGCTCGCCAATGTTGGGTTTACATCTCTACTAAGCAAAAAACACCAAGAATTCTAATGGTGTGGTTCAGATGTAGAAAGTAATTGGGGGTAGGAAGATGACATGTCGACAAATGATTAGGGTAAATTTGTTAATCATTCACACAGCTGGTAAAGCTGTCTGACAGTTCAGAGCTAGATTAAGCGACTGTAGATAGGGGGTGGGTTGGGGAGGTAAAGTTGGGCATCATGTGGCGTCCAGGAACCACAGAAACTGCCCATGATTTATCCTCAACTACTGAACTGAATCTGATTATCCCCTTCACACCTACTCTCCTGCTAATCGTATTCCAAATTACACTCATCCCCCTCTCCAGTCTAAAATCACTTTCTCCCAGTCGAGCTGTGAATGGGGAAGGGATTTAGGATGAAGGAATGATGAGAAGGGGTGGTATTTGAGGGAAACCCTCATAATGAAGTGTTCTGGATTATTGGGGAGGTGGTTGTTGTCCAGTTATGGGGCTATTTGGTGGGGTCCTGGGATTTAGGTGAGGAGGCCTTGGGTTTAGGTGTGTCCCAGCCCTAATGTTTTAAGAGATCCCCTAGTTATGGCTGGAGTGGAGTGTGTTTCCGGGGGGGGGGGGGGGGGGTCTGGGGTAATGGTGCCCTTATGGCCGGGTCCCGGTGGGTGGTGCTGGCAGCATCATGAACCCCCCCCATGGAGGGGGATGCGGCTTCCTGGTGGGAGTGTGTAAGGGGACCCGATGGTGTGCGGTCCCGGTCCCGGGTTGAGCTACTCACCGAGCCGGGCGGTTGAAAGCGGCCGGGCGGCGGTGGTTGGGCGGTCGCCGCGTTCCCAGGGTGACAGCCGTTCCCTAGTAACCGACCGCGTTACCATGGGCAACCGGAAACTCCCACTTGTGGAGGGATAGGGTTTTGGCGTGTTTGAGAGACCGCACTGAGGGACCGTGGGTTCGGGAGAGGGGAGAGGAGGGGGGCGAGTGATGGAGACTGTGTGTCAGGGATGAAGGAGCTAAAGGGTTACGGCTCCAAGAGCCTCTGAACCCCCATATCCATCGAGGGAACTTGGTACAATCCAACATGGCGAGCGTGCCAAGGTCACGTGAGCAGTTCTGTTCCATTCCCCCTTCATGGCCTGAAACAGCAGCAACATTAGGGAGTGGGTGTTCAAGGGAGGGTGGTGACTGAGAGAACAACGACAGGGCTGTTCCCAAGTCATTGCTTCGGTAAAGGGCATGCTATCCTTGTTGGCTTGCATCCATAGTCCCAATAGCAGGTGGCAAGCAATGCTACCAACTCTAAATCATTCCACCTCAAAAATGCTAACACATCTCTCTTGTGTGTATGATTACCTCTCATACACTCCACGATTCCATCTTTAGTTTTTAATTCCTAATGCAGACCATGCTCCACATCGGCGTTATCAGTAAGCACGGAGTCAGTTTTCCCATGTACGGCACGGTGGCACAGTGGTTGGCACTGCTGCCTCACAGCGGGTTCAATTCCCGCCTCAGGCGACTGACTGTGTGGAGTTTGCACATTCTCCCCGTGTCTGCGTGGGTTTCCTCCGGGTGCTCCGGTTTCCTCCCACACTCCAAAGATGTGCAGGCCAGGTGAATTGGCCATGCTAAATTTCCCATAGTGTTAGGTAAGGGGTGAATGTAGATGTAGGGGTATGGGTGGGTTACGCTTCGGCAGGGCGGTGTGGACTTGTTGGGCCGAAGGGCCTGTTTCCACACTGTAAGTAATCTAATCTAATCAATAGAATAAAATCTCTACAGTGTGGAAATAGGCCCTTTGGTCCAACAAGTCCACACCGACCCCTCAAATAGTAACCCACTCAGGACCATTGCCCTAACCTATTACTCCACATTTACACTGACTAATGCACATAACCTACACATTCCTGAACACTATGGACAATTTTAGCACTGCCAGTTCACCTGACCTGCACATCTTTGGATTGTGGGAGAAAACCACATAGACATGGGGAGAATGTGCAAACTCCACACAGTCTCCTAAGGGTGAAATTGAACCTGGGTCCCTGATGCTGTGAGGCAGCAGTGCTAACCACTGAGCTACCATTTTACCCTATGATGGTCAAATAATTTCACCTCTCCACTTACCTTGATTGTATCTTGGGCATTGTGCAGCGTGCTATAAATGGTACAAAACATAAAACATTTGTGTTGTCATTATCTTTCCATATGCCTGCCAATCTGATCTGTCTGTATCCATGATATCCTGTTGTAGCTTGAGCTGAAAAGCTCATCTATACTCATCATCTCCTGACTTAATTTGTTCATGTTCTGAAGAAGGGTCACTGGACACAAATTTAACTTTGTTTTTTCTCCCAGATACTGCCAGATCTGCTAAGATGTTCAAGCAATTTCTGATTTTGTTTCTGAATTACAGCACCTGCAGTTCATTAATTTTATTTTGTTCCTTTTCTGTGCTCGTGAAGATCTCAGATGCCCCTACTTAAGCTGCAGTTCCTTCAGAATGGAGTCAACTAACCCACAAAGGCATGTTCACCAACAACAATCCACCCCAACCTTCACCGGCTCATATAAGGCATTAGCTTTTAAGTAGCCATCCTCTTCAAAATCATTTACACCCTCAACCTCTAATCCTTACATACTTATTTTAAGGTTGTCAGATCAGGTTCGATGAATTCCTGGCAGATGTCACATACTCCCCTCTCCCTAACTGTCCTGCTACTGGCTGCCTAACAAGTAAGAACCTTATACTTCTCATTTGAGCAGGATGCAAGACCATCTGAAAGGACCACATCAGTGGTTGATAAATCAGAGCTGGGGAGTTGTGGACCTGACTGGAGCTGCAGCAGTGAATAGTGGGAGATGGTGAGTGTTCAACTTGACTGTTGTATTTTCTAAAGTACACAATAACGTTATAGAACAGCAGCTAGACAATTGTTTGGTGTGTGTCAAAGGATTTTGCCCCCTAAACTGTGGCAGTGTTTTGAACACAATATGGGAATCCATAGCGTTTTGTATCCAATTTAGAGATTAGTTTAATTAATAAACAATATCAATCAGGGTAGATATAGCAGTGAACTATTACAAGTACTAGCACAGAGTATGAATGAATAGTTTATATAAGATGCTGACTTGATTCTAAAAAGGATTGGATTCAGGGTCATGTGGGACCTTGGGGGAAATGTCTTCAGCTACTCAAGCTTGAACTCAGGATTTCTGACTTTGTGGACAAGTGGGGTCATTGTAGAACATCAGGAAGGATATTTTGTGGAGCATACATTCCGGGAGGTGGCTATGCCGCATATGGAATGAACGGTGTTCAGGGGAGACAGTGACATAATGGTATATTCAGTGGATCAGTTATCCAGAGACCCGGGCAAATGATTGAAATTTGAATCCATGCTACCAGAACATATAGTACCATAGAGATTCAGCTTCCATTCTCCTGGCTGCATCTCACATTGTCTGCTTTCTTTCATGGAGGAAGGTCGTTTTAATGGTGGTCAGACACCAGAAGACTTTAAAACTACATTAAAGCAGAATGAAGTGTTCTATCATCAGAAAACAAAAATGAAATGTATTGATGGATACCCCTAGGCTGTCTTCCAGCATAACCAGGAGTCAATTAAGAGTCAAGCTACTGGAGAAGCTTTCCACTGATGGTGCCAGATATAAGTTAATGTTGAGTCCAATATAACTTATTTAGAATTGAACCATCCATTCGTGTCTCATTCTATAGCTTACCCTGCATTTTTATTATTTAGATTGTTCAGCAATAAAGAATACTCAGTAATTTTACCAGTTTTCTTTTTGCTTAATTATTCTGGTCAATTTAAACCAGTAATAAAAATTTACTAACAATGATCCTACACCATTTCCTACAAAGCACTTTCAGACATTCGTGCACAAAACGTGTTCAGTGCAATTTGTTGGCCCACGCAGGGGAGATAGTGACACTCTGTCTGTGGCATAACCACCTCATGGAATGTATGTTCCATGAAATATCCTTCCTGATGTTCTGCCATGACACCACCTGCCCATAAAGTCAGAAGTCCTGAGTTCAAGCTTGAGTAGCTGAAGACATTTCCCCTAAGTTCACACATGACACTGGATCCAATCTCCTTTTTAGAATGAAGTCCGCATCTTATATAAACTATTCATTCGTACTCTGTGCTAATACTCTTATTAATTCATTCTGTTATACTTACTCTGATTGATTGACAGCGCCAGAGACCCAGGTTCAATTCCCGCCTCAGGCAACTGACTGTGTGGAGTTTGCACATTCTCCCCGTGTCTGCATGAGTTTCCTCTGGGTGCTCCGGTTTCCTCCCACAGTCCAAAGGTATGCAGGTTAGGTGAATTGGCCATGCTAAATTGCCCGTAGTGTTAGATGAAGGAGTAAGTGTTAGGGAATGGGTCTGGGTGGGTTGCTCTTTGGAGGGTTGGTGTGGACTTATTGGGCTGAAGGGCCTGTTTCCACACAGTAAGTAATCTAATCTAATCTAAACTAACCTATAAATTTGATACCCAATTTTCTCCAGACTCTCCAGAAATGGAGAAGTTTCAGGGGTGCCTTTCATGCCTCTCTCAGCTGGTCATTCCTTACATGGTTATATACAAAGACTGTTGTCTGCTTATTCAACTCTGACATTCAGCATAGTTGGAGTTTTCATGTAGTGGTCAGGAGCATTAAAACAGGCTGACCCTACGTTTGCTCATATGCCAAGATATTGAAGGTAACTGTTACAACCTAATGCTGTCTCTCCTCAGATCCACCAAGCCAGGTATCAGAATTGGCACAAATGGAATTCCTTTCCCTGTCCTTACTAGAAATGTTCCCGATGACCAGGGAGCCCAGGACCACAGGTGACAGTTTAAGGATATAAGTAGGCCATTTAGGACTGAGATGAGGAGAAATTTCTTCACCCAGAGAGTGGTGAATCTATGGAATTCTCTGCCACAGAAAGTGGTTCAGATCAAAATAATGAATGTTTGCAAGAAGTTGGATATAGTTCTTATGGCTAAAGGGGTCCAAGGGTATGCGGGGAAAAAGGTATATAGTACGAAGTTGGATGATCAGCCATGCAGGTACAAAGGGCTGACAGGCCTACTCCTGCTCCTGCTTTCTATGTTTCTATAACATATCATGCCTTAAGTGTCCCTCAAATACTTTGCAATGAAATGCTGTAACTATAACGCAGCAAGTTCTCACAAATGTTTGATAAGGTGGACTATTGCACAAAATATGGAGGCATGGGATTTAGGGGTATTTAGCGGTTTGGATCAGAAATTGGCTATCTGAAAGAAGACAAAGGGTGGTGGTTGTTGGGAAATTGTCATCCTGGAGTTCAGTTACTAGTGGTGTACCACAAGGATCTGTTTTGGGTCCACTGCTGTTTGTCATTTTTATAAACAATTTAGATGAGGGCATAGAAGGATGTGTTAGTAAACTTGTGGATGACACTAAGGTCGGTACAGTGGATCGTGACGAAGAATGTTGCAGGTTACAGAGAGACATAGATAAGTTGCAGAGCTGGCTGAGAGGTGGCAAATGGAGTTTAATGTGGAAAAGAGAGAGACGATTCACTTTGGAATGAGTAACAGGAATGCAGAATACTGGGCTAATGGTAAGATTCTTGGTAGTGTAGATGAGCAGAGATATAGGTATCTAGGTACATAGATCCTTGAAAGTTGCCATCTAGATTGATAGAGTTGTTAAGGTGTGTTAGCTATTATTGGTAGAGGGATTGAGTTTTGGAACCTTGAGATCATGCTGCAGCTGTACAAAACTCTGCTGCAGCCACATTTGGAGTATTGCGTATCAATTCTGGTCATATTATAGGAAGGCTGTGGAAGTTTTGGAAAGGGTTCAGAGGAGATTTACTAGAACGTTGCCTGGTATGGAGGGAAGGTGTTATGAGACAAGGCTGAGGATCTTGAGGCTGTTTTCAATAGAGAAAAGGCTGAGCGGCGACTCAATTGAGACATACAAGATAATCAGAGGGTTAGATAGGTTGGACAGTGGGAGCCCTTTTCCTTGGATGGCAATGGCTAGCACAAGGGGACATAGCTTTAAATTGAGGGGTGATAGATATAGGTTAGATGTCAGAGGTCGTTTCTTTACTCAGATAATAGGGGTGTGGAATGCACTGTCTGCAACAGTAGTAAGCTCACTAACTTTTTAAGGGCATTTAAATAATAGGCCTATGGATGAGACTGGAATAATGTAGGTTAGATAGACTTCAGATTGGTTCCACACGTCGGCGCAACATCGAGGGTTGAAGGGCCTGTACTGTACATTATGTAGACTAGGAGAGCTCTTTTTCAAACAGCACAAACTCTTTAAAATCCACTCAGCAGGCATGTGAGCAGGATATCTCATCAAGGGGAATACTGCTGCCAGAGCTGCACTTCCTCTGAGAATGTCAGCCTGAATTATGGGCCCACACCCTGGGACAGGGCTTGCACCTACAGACTGACTTGGAGAGGAGAGTGAGCAAGCCAGCCCATTCATTCCTGCAGCATCAGGCACTTGAGCTAAATGTAAACAAAAAAGAGCAATTAACTAATCTTTTGCAAATAAAAACTTTACTCCAGTGACAATTTCACTGATACATTATTAAAAACACAGATGCCCAGGTAACATACAGGATATTGAGAGTCACTCTCATTGGGCGATGAGCAAACACAGTATCTGAAATAGAAACAGGGGCTGTAAATAAAGTACTGAATTCTTGTTACATATCTTTATATCCAAAACAAATACCAGGGAAAGGTCCCATATTGTTTTAAAGTGATCAGGAAGAAAGCTAAACGGTGCAACTCCTCTATGTTCCACACATTTAGCTTCTTAGTGAATCCATTAGAAGGCTCCTTGGTAAGATACAGACTCCATGCTGGAATGGGTACACTCCTCCCCTACTGAGTTATGCTGCAGAAAAACAGGCCTGCTTCACACTTTGTGCCCACGTGTTGAGGAGTGCAGTGACTGAGTGCTTGTCTGGCAGCTGCAGTAGTCTGGATGTCATCGCACGGTGAACCATCTGTAGGAAGGGGTTGGCCTCTGCAAGTGAACAGAAAAACAAATGGAATTTAATATGGAAAAGTATGAGATGATTCACTTTGGAAGGAGTAACGGGAACGCAGAGTGGGTGTTCAGTGTTCGTTTGGTGTCACAATGCACACTGTGAAAGGCTGAGAGAGCTGCCACAGGCTGCATTCTTGTCCACAAAAGCATTGACTGTTTGCTGACACTGGCAGTTCAGTACTGCACATTTTCTAAACTTATTTGATCCTTAATAATCAAACTTCATTGCTGGCTTAGAATAGAATCACAGTTCAGGAACCAAGGAATCTCGTCCTGCCTGGTGCCTTAGAATGGCAGTTAAGCAAAGTTCCAGACATCACTGAACAGGACTTTCATTGAAGAGTTGGATCATACCCGTCTGCTGAGATTCAAACTCATGCCAGTATCACAAGGCGCCAATCTTGAGAATAACTCATATGAATAAATGCACATCAAATCTCTCAGAGCTCATCAAACATTATTCATTATATTAAAATCGAGCCATAGTTGTCATGCAGGCAAGCCAGCACCAGCCTATATCGACAGTGAAGGACCTGTTTTTGGTGATGGTGAATGAGGGACAAATATTGACCAGAATAATAGAACTCCCCTGCCATTATACAAATTTAAGATTGGGATCTTTTATCTTTGGGACAAAAGGGATGGAACTCCTATCCTAATGGCTGGCGTATCTATAGCAACTGGACTGCAGCAATTTCAAGATGGCAGCTCACCACCACCTTCCCAATGAATGGGCAATTCATGCTGGCCCATCTATAGTAAAGGCATGAGAAGAGTGATTGAATGAATGTGTGTGTGAAAGAGAGAGAGAGAGAGAGATTTTCTAGTCACTTAGCCTCAGCATGTGCCTATGCTATATAGACTTTGGAAAAATTAAAGATCTTTGCTTGAAAAAAAACATCAATTATGAAATGACTACTTTTACCATATTATTCCCATGAACTGATAGATTTCTCGACAATCATCAGTGAAGGCAATGATGCAACAGATTAATCCTCAATCTCCACAGTTTCAAACATCATTATTTTTACTATTTGTGTTTGTGGTAGGCCTTTTTGATTGTTCATAAGGCCATAAGATACAGAATCAGAATTAGGCCACTTGGCCCATCAAGTCTTCTCCGCCAATTGATCATGGCTGACAGGTTTCTCAACCCCAAACCTTCGACTTCTCCCCATAATCCTTGATCCCCTTACCAATCAAGAACGCATCCATCTGTCTTAAATAGACTCAATAACTTGGCCTCCACAGCATTCTGCAGCAATGAGTTCCACAGATTCACCACCCTGTGGGTGAAGAAATTCTGCCTCATCTCAGTTCTGAAGGGTCATTACTTCACTCTGAGGTTGTGCCCTTGGGTCCTAGTCTCTTCTACTGGTGGAAACATCTTCTCCATTTCCATTCTATCCAAATCTCTCGGTATTCTTTAAGTCTCAGTGAGACTCCCCCCCTCCATTCAATATAAATTAAGAATCGAGGGCAGGCCATTTAGCCTCTTGAGCCTACTGTGCCTATTAATAAGATGATGGTTGATCTGCTTGTGACCCCAATCCCACAATGCTGCCAACAATCTTCTGCCCCATTGCTTACCAATAATATATCCAGTTTCCCCTTTGGAACATTCAAACATTCTGCTTCCACCACTTTTTCAGGAAGAGAATTCTAAAAACTTGTTACCCTCAAAGAATTAATTTCTCATTTAGCTTCAATTCGCAATCCACATTGTACATTCTCCCACACGAGGAAACATCCTCTCCACGTCCACCCAGTCACGAATCCTCAGGATACATTGTCTTGCAAGACAACCTGCCCATTCCTGGTTTTGCAAACCTCTGTACTGCTTCCAGTGCATTTACACACTTTCTTAAGTGAGGTGATCAATATTGTACTGTACTGTCTACTCTTCTCAAATTCATTTTGGTTGTTTATTGGACATTATTGCTTTCGAAAAGTACATTAACTGTTAGCAGGAAGAGAAAGCTAACTGGAGATTCAAATAGAAGTATAAATTGACACATGTTGAAACAGGGGTTGTGGGTTAAGAGAAGCTTGCTTATAATGTGTAACTCTGTAAATAAATGCTTGTAAAAATAAATAAAGATCAGCACATTTCTATCCTTCACCAAATAATTCATTACAATATAAATCCATTAATGTGTAAAAAGGAGGAATGACATCTCCAATGAGGAAGTCAACTATCTTTCAAACAAGCCCATCCTGTATTACAACATACGAGGAGTCCCAAAATCCTCTTATTCTCTTACCATACTGCTGAGAGTCATCTGTCCACTGAGGGCTCTGGTCTGGGTAATCAGCTGGAACACTTAGCTGCAGAGGGGGCACACTAGGGAGACTCTTATCATCTGGCAGGAAAGGATATAACAATATTAGTCCAAGTAATCAGCAGTAATCTACTCAGATCTGAAAGAATCATGTTGCAACATAATCACACTACATCCTCCCGATCATAAAACTAGTTAATCTTTTGAAGGCAAGGCAATTTTAATAATTTCAAACCTGAAATCAATTACATTTAAATAGTCACTGCATACTGATCAGAATGGTGTCAGAATCTGTCTTGACTTACCTAATTTACATATGAGGTGGACTGTTCCATTATTACTGCAGTGGGATGGGTCCAAATTCACTAGGAATTTCGGATTGAGCCGCGCAACCTCACCCTGTAAAACATTGGGAATGGTCTGCCTCTCATCCTCGTCATGCTTGCGCTTCCGTGGTGAGATCAGAGGGGCCCTGCGTGGAAGAAGTCATCAGTATTTAGTTTTAAATTCCACAGCTATCCTAGTTGGATTTGAACCCATGACCCCAGTGCATTGGCCTGGGTCTCAGGATTACAAGCCTAGCAAGTTGATTACCACGATGAGCCAAGCACTGCTTTATTTCAAATCTTTTTCTGGAACTCCCTTTGCTTTTTGCAGATGAAAATCTGGTCAACACAGCATCATGATGATTGTGTTACATATTCCCCATTGCTGATCAGCTTGTGATCTTCTGCTGTGTTACCACAGAGATATCCATGTGCTTGATCACTGTGTGTTAACCGATGAAGTGTTCCAGCCACTTCCCTCAGCTTCCAGTCATGACTTGGGATATTGGGTATCATTTAATATTACTCCCTCTCCAATACCAAGAGACAAGGAAAGGCTCTGAGCAGGATGGGTTTCCCAGCATCCAAATAATCAATCAGTTACAAAAAAAAACACTACGCCTGTCATTTTCTATCAGTCTCTTTCTTGTCCTGGCCTCCACTTGGTGACTGCCCATTGCAATTCCAGCCTGAGTTCAAGCCTTTCAGTGAGCAGGATGTGGCAGTGACTCGCGATCCTGCTCATCATCATGACCAACACCAAGCCAGTCAGTATTAAAGGACAAATCAACTTGATAACAGGATAAACACCTCGTGATCATGACAACAGGCAACTCAGGCATAATGGAGCTAGTCAACATTCCTTTGATCAGTGCTTTCCAAAGAAGGCTGCTACCTAAAACATTGCAAAATCGAACACCAAGATTTTAACAAGAGGAGTCAGAGTAAGTTTGGCAGACAATGGCTGAAACTTTTAAAATGTTGTGTTAGGACATGGTTAGAGAGACACTCAGCAGATTGCAGCACCAGAATTCCACCAATTGATGTGCAAAGCCCTCTTAATTCTCTCCCACCAGTCCAAGATTGCAAACTTTGGAATCAGCCCAGGCTGAGATTCTCAGACTAAATGCACTGAACTATTTACTGAAAGGAACCCATGGCTGCTTCTTCAGACTCTGTCTTAGTTACTGCTCATTCTGAGACTTATTCATATTCTAACATTCATTATCATCCCTGACCTTTAAACAGTGACACCAGTCCCACCAGAATAACAGAAGCAGGGAGTCAAATGGGTAATTGTCCCATTAATCACATTTGAAAGCCATACTTCAGTGATTGACAAGGCTTTTATGCACTTAATCTATATTAAGGAATGATCGCCAACTCAACTTGTGAAAGCATAATTCTACCGTACTCCGATTGGTACAGTTTCAATCATGAGTTCATTACTAAACAGAAAGCACAAGTCCCACCTGACTTTTCAATCACTGGATGACACAATGATGACATGTGAAACAAGCAATTCACACTGAGTTTTAGGAGATAGAACATACACCTTGAGAATGGGGTTCGATTGAGGCATTCAAGAGGGAATTGGGTTGTTGTGTGTAAAGGAAGAATGTGAACAGTTATCAACAGGAGACAAGGAAATTCAGTGCATTGCTCATTTGGAGAATCCAGTCAGACTCAAAAGGGGCAAATTATCTCTTTCTGCACTGTAATAAGTCTGAGATTGCTCAATGAATTTAAACTGCCCTGCAGGCTCTGTACCAGACAGGAGGACATTTTCCAAAGACTTTCCAGTCTAAAAAATCCCACGGTGCAGAATCCTTCCACAGAATTCATCAGTTTTAACACCTATTTCAATGCAGAGGCCAAAATTCTTCTAACAGGACTGGACTTGCTATGTTTATTTATCTACACAACCACCTGATGGAATCTTTTCAATCTACCTCATTTGCAGACATCATGTTTTGTGAAAAGTGGCTAGGACCTTTTTGAAATCCACATTTGTTCCTTTGTAGGTTAATATTAATTATATTGTACATATCCTTGTACACTGGAGTTAGACTGTCTTATTGATAACATTGACAGATAGCATTAGCTTTCTATACTCACTGGTGGGATATCTATAGATGACTTTGAATTACTAACCAGTCCAGGTGTATTCTCAAGAATACATGAAAGTGAGCCTATTTATTTATATACCTGGAGAAAAAATACAAGAGCAAAAAAATACAAAATACAATTCCACATTCCCATCCAACCCAATAAATCCTATTCTTCCACTTAATAAGACCTCTGTTAAAAATAATAAATGAATCTGCCTTCACTGCTTTCTGAGGCAGCATGTGCCAAAGTCTCTCAGCCCTTTGAGAGAAAAAGAGACTCTCCTCATCAGTTTCCTGAAAGGGTGACCACTAATTTTAAAACAGTGCTCCTAGGATGCTTTGGAGAGAGTTCAGAGGAGGTTTAGCAGGATGCTGCCTGGACTGGAGGGCTTATCTTATGAAGAGGGGTTGACTGAGCTCGGACTTTTTTCACTGGAGAAAAGGAGGAGGAGAGGGGACCTAATTGAGGTATACAAGATAATGAGAGGCATAGATAGAGTCGATAGCCAGAGACTATTTCCCAGGGCAGAAATGACTAACACAAGGGGTCATAGTTTTAAGCTGGTTGGAGGAAAGTATAGAGGGGATGTCAGAGGCGGGTTCTTTATACAGAGAGTTGTGAGAGCATGGAATGCGTTGCCAGCAGCAGTTGTGGAGGCAGGGTCATTGGGGACATTTAAGAGACTCCTGGACATGCATATGGTCACAGAAATTTGAGGGTGCATACATGAGGATAAGTGGTCGGCACAACATCGTGGGCTGAAGGGCCTGTTCTGTGCTGTACTGTTCTATGTTCTATGTTCTAGTTCAGAACTAGGAGTGGCACAGTGTTTAGCACTACTGCCTCACAGCGCCAGAGACCCGGGTTCAATTCCCGCCTCAGGTAACTGACTGTGTGGAGTTTGCACATTCTCCCCGTGTCTGTGTGGGTTTCCTCCGGGTGCTCCGGTTTCCTCCCACAGTCCAAAGATGTGCAGGTCAGGTGAATTGGCCATGCTAAATTGCCCATAGTGTTAGGTAAAGGGGTAAATGTAGGGGTATGGGTGGGTTGCTCTTCGACGGGTCAGTGTGGACTTGTTGAGCCGAAGAGCCCGTTTCCACACTGTAACTAATCTAATCTGTAAGTAAAAAAAAAACTAACTCACAAGAACAAACATGCTTTCCATGCCCATTTTGTCAAGACCATTCAGGATCTTACAGACTTCAATCATGCCACCTCTCTCACTCTTCTAAACTCCAGTGGAAACAAGACCAGTCTGTCAAACCTGTTGTATCAATCCAGTAAACCTCCTCTGAAGTTAAGGCATCTACATCTCTCCTTAAATAAGGACATTAAAACTGCATAGTTCAGCAGGTGGCTCTCAACAATGCCCTGTACAATTGGAACATTACATCCTTATTTATATTTTCAATTCCCTTGTAATAAAGGATAACATTCCATTAGCCTTCTTGATCACCTGCTGTACCTGTACGCTAACATTTTGTGATTCATGCACCAGAACTATCTGGACCCAGAGACTTGTCAACTCATAGCTCCATCAGTTTGCTCACATCCTTTGAGATTGTAACTTCATGAGCTTCTCTCTTCCTACCACCTACAGATTTACAGCCATTATTGGAATGGCTTATTACATTCTCTATAATGAAGACATAAGACATAACTACATTTGTTAGTTACATCTGCCATTTATTTATTATCCACAATTAACTGCACACCCTTCCTCATTCTCACTGTCTAAAGGCTCAAACTCACTTTACTTACTATTTTCCTTTTTAAATACCTAGAGAAATGCTTGCTATCCATTTTAAAATTTCTCTCACACTTCAGTCATTCTCTATTGTTCTTTATGTTCTGATCAATCATTTGACCTGCCACACCTTTGCGCAGTTGTATGCCTTTTCCTTACAAGTGTTGCTTTCCTTAACTTCTTTAGTTAACCACAGATGGTAGGTCCTCCCTGCAGACCTTTTCTTCATAGTTGAAATGTACTTATTCCAAGAATTCTGAAATACTCCCTTAAATATCTATCACTGCGTCTCCATTGATCACTTCTTGGACTAATATGTCAGTTCACTTCAGCTAGATAAGCTTTCATGCCCACACGATTGCCCTTATTTAAGTTTAAAACACTAGCCTTAAATTTGATCATCTTCCTTTCAAACTAAATGTAAATCATATTGTGGTTGCTGCTAAGGGTGCCTTAACTCTTAGGTCATTAATTAATTCTGTTACATTACACAATACCCAGTCTAATATAACCTGCTTTCTGGTCAGTTCCAAATAATGCTGCTCTAAGAAATTTGCTCAAAAGCAATATATGAACTCAACCTTATGACTACCAAGGAGGACTGCAGATGCTGGAGATCAGAGCTGAAAATGTGTTGCTGGAAAAGCGCAGCAGGTCAGGCAGCATCCAAGGAACAGGAGAATCGACGTTTCGGGCATCAGCCCTTCCTCATTCCTGAAGAAGGGCTGATGCCTGAAACGTCGATTCTCCTGCTCCTTGGATGCTGCCTGACCTGCTGCGCTTTTCTAGCAACACATTTTCAGCTCTTAAGACTACCAATCCAGTTTTTTTGGAAGATTTGTCACCATGATTATTTCTGCCCCTTTATCAAAAGTACACAGTACGATCTCCCCGCCATCACCTTTACCCCAGCTTCCTACTTTTCTTGAATGTCAAATACCTCGCTGTTTCATCCTGCCATTCTCCAACCTTCATTTCACATGTTACTTTATTCCTCTCTTTCCTTGACTCTACTGATTTACCACATATTCTCACATTTAAGCCTTGCCCCTCCTTCTTAGTTTAAGACCCTTTCCACTTACCTAGTTATGCAATTCACAAGGACATTTAACAATCTAACAGCTAAAGACAAGTTCACTCCAAGCTAGTTATAATTCGTAATGACATGAACCAACTCATTAAGTATTGTTTTTAATTTTAACCTTGCATTTCTGTATGCTTAAATTCAGTTTGCTACTGTGCTATGCACTATCAGTAACACCATATTTTCTAGAATACTTCTTAGAATTCTAGTGGATTACAGTAATAATTCCACCTTTCCTAAATACAATCCTTAATCAAAATCTTGAACTCCTTCCCAAAGACTGAAATAGGACTTGTAGATACGTGTAGCTTGTCTTCTGTCTACCTTGTTAAACAGTAGGCTCATATTTGTGATGCTGGACAATTACAGTGAGGACTTGCTCAATGGCCACATGCTCTTTTCATTCACCTCCAGCAACTTCAGTGGATAAGCTGACATCAGTCAAAGCTCAGAATCATCCTAACATATTATGAATGCAACTTCCTTTACAATATGGAAGGATACTACATTTCCTATATTCTTCTGTGAATTTCGGCATTTCATCCACTTTGAGCTTCAATGATTGTCACCAGGTCATAAACAAGTAGTTCCTTCACCTACCCCCCTTTCTCCCAGCCGTCCTCAGCCATTGCTTCCTATAGCCAGCTTCACAAGCATCTGCTCCTTCTACTTGCTCCTGCGACTTTTATATTTTCTGCTGTATTTCTCAGATGTAGCTTTCCTTAACCCACCCACTGATTTTCCTGCCAGTAACTTTCAGTGTGAAACCCACTCTTCTTCCTTAACATAATACAAAATACCATTAATGGTGTTCATCTTAATCAATCTGAATGGATCTGAAACAATCTGAAGGGAGGCAACGACCTAGAGGAATTATTGCTAGACTGTTAATCCATAGACCCAGGTTCTGGGTTTTGAGGACCCAGGTTTGAATCCCACTCCGGCAGATGGTGGAATTTGAATTCAATAAAAATCTGGAAATAAGAATCCAATGGTGACCATGTCAATAGTCATCTGGCAAGCATATTTTACTCCAGAGTCACAGGACCAGGTGTGGGGGTGGGTAAAAAACATGGAAGGATGAAATCAGGCTCTTGAGTCCTAGATGCTGCATGGTCCACAAGTGGAAAATGCAATGTTGCAGTTTGAGCTTGTGTTGAGCTTTGCTGGAACACCGCAGCAGGCCTCCAACAGAAACGTTAGTGTGGGAATATGGTGGTGTGTTGAAGCGCAGAGAACTAGAAGCTTTTTGTGGACAGAACACAGGTGTTTGCAAAGGTGTCAACCAGTCTGCATTTCACCTTTCTAATGTAGGGGTGATCACATTGTGAACTGTGACTAGACTGAATGACAAGTAGATAAATTGCTACCAATTAGATTTAAGGATGACATTTGGTGCTTTCACAAGTGGAACCATTTTGTCCATCTCTATCTTCCCTTCCCCAATCTTAAAAACTTTTGTTAAGTTCCCCAGTCTTGCGTTTCCAAACTAGCATCTCACATTTTGATACTACAAAATGTACACAACTTAAATTTTATTCATGTCTTTAATTTGGTAAAATATCTCAAAGAGTCTCACCAAGATCCAGTTGGTAGGTAAGATCACAAAGTCTCTAAATGAGTGGTTTGTGTGGAGAGAGGGGTTGGAAAAAATGTACCAACAGTAATTGGGAGTCATAGAATCATAGAATCCCGACAATGTGGAGCAGCCATTTGACCAATTGAGTTCACACCAAACCTCCAAATAGTATTCCACCCAGATCCACCTCTTTACCCTGTCCCTGTAACCCTGCATTTCCCATGGCTAATCCATCTAGCCTGCACATCCCTGGACACTATGGACAATTTAGCATGGCCAATCCAGCTCACCTGCACATCTTTGGAAGGAAACCGGACTATCCGAAGGAAACCCATGCAAACATGGGGAGAATTTGCAAACTCTATGAAGACAGTCATCCGAGCCGATAATCAAACCCAGATCTCTGGTGCTAAGGCTGTAGTGCCAATCACTGAGCCACCATGCCTCCCTGAATCAGCTTAGCTCAGTTAGGTGGGTGACTGGTTTGCGACACAGACTGACACGAATTCTCACACTGGCTGAGGTTATCTCCTTCTCTCAGCGTTTGCACTTGCCTGAGGTATGGTGACCCTCAGGTTAAACCATCATCAAATGTCTTTCTCTCTCTGAAAGCAGCCCTATAGTCTGGTAAAACTATGGCAACATTTTTGTTTCACCAACAGTGGGGCTGAGAAAGGGAGACTGCAACTAAGTAAAAGTGAATCCTTCCTAAAGTAACCTCCAAGTCAGTTCATCAATGAAACACACATTCATGTAGCCAGGACAGTCCAGTAATCCACAATCTGTGGGCAAGGGGATGAGAGATTGTCATACATACGTGATTGGAGGTCCATGGATGGCAGTCATGGCAGGTCCGAAAGTTCGCTGGAGGGAATGGTTGAAGACTGGGGAACGGATGTTGGCCAGGACAGCATCGAGGAGGGGCTGGCACAAGTACTGCTGCTTTGTGATGGTCATTGGTGGAGGTGGTGGTGTGGGCTGTGAAGAGAACAGAAATATTATTACTAACCTATCTGCCTAATGGGCACTCAGGGATTATCTGCATTAACAAAAAGAAGCAAATTAGTTTAAAGCAGGAATCATATATGGAGCAGAGATCTTGTCCCCATCTTTTTTTTAAATTCATTCGTGCGATGAGTGCATTGCTGGCTGAGTCAACATTTATCACCCAGAGGGCATTTAAGAGTCAACTACATTACTGTGGGTCTGGAGTCACATGTAGGCTAGACCAGGTAAGGATAGCAGTTTCCTTCCCTAAAGGACATTGTGAACCACTTCGATTTTTTCAAAAGCTGACAATGGATTCATGAACATCATTAGGACTCTTCCAGATTTTTATTGAATTCAAATTCCACTATCTGCCATGGCAAGGTTTCAACCCAGGTACCCAGGATATTACTTGGGTCTCTAGATTAACAGCCCAGCAATAATACCATCAGGCCATCGCCTCCCCTAAACTTTCATAATTTACAAGAGTTCAATCCGAAATGTCAGTAAAATTTCAAATGCCACAGATACTCTGGTGAACAAACTGTCCCTTCTTCTGAGATGCTGCATAAACAGATTGATTAGAAGCATCCCAGCAATTCCTGAACCAGTTGCCCACAAAACAGCACTGGCCATGATCACAAACCAGCCCAGGAGACTCCCAAAGGGGTCTCTCTAATCATTTTACTCTGTTTCTTTTCCCTACAAGAGATAATGGTAAAGTTGCCTTAATGCCAAAGTCCTATGGGGCTGCTCTCTCATTTGACAGAGATGACTAGTAATGGTTTTGACTGAGGGTCACCGCACCTCAGGTGAGGTTGGAAGGCAAGATCTTCATGGTACCTTCAGCCAGTGCAGGAGCTGAACCCATACAGCGTCACTCTGCGTCATAAACCAAGTGCTTAGCTCCAGAGTGATGCCAACAGGTTCAATTTCCACACCAGCTGAGGTCATCATGAAGGTCCCACGCCTTCTCAACCTCACCCCTCATCTGAAGTGTGGTAACCCTCAGTAGGACAGCACGGTGACTCTGTGGTTAGCACTGCTGCCTCACAGCACCAGGGTCCCAGGTTCGATTCCAGCCTCGGGTGACTGTCTATGTGGAGTTTGCACATTATCCCTGTGTCTGCGTGGGGTTCCTCCCACAGTCCAAAGATATGCAGGTAGGAGAATTGGCCATCCTAAATTGCCCATAGTGTTAGGTGCATGGGAAATAGGTCTGGGTGGGTTACTCTTCGGAGGGTCGGTGTGGACTGGTTGGGCCAAAGGGCCTGTTTCCACACTATAGGTAACGTAATGTAATATATGTAAACAAACCACCAGTTATCAGAATTTAATGAGACTGTAGCCCCATGATTCACTGGGACTATGGTGTGATTAGGAATAGGAGTAAAAATATTCCAAGCAAATTTCTGCTCTTAAGAATATTTCCAGTAGAATATCTCTATATACTAGAATGGGCTTGAGGGGCTGAATAGTATACTCCTCTCTCTATGAAGGCTGGATGAAAGCAGAATAGGGCTAGGCTGAGGCACCTATCAGTTAACTTTTTGTTTGCTCTCAGTGGTTGCAATGGAAGGGTATATGGCAAGGTAGAGGGACATGGCCGATGTTTCATTCAATCTGCACTCCAATTAGGGTCTGAGAAGATGGGAAATTGGGGAAAACACTTAAGGTTAAGTGTTACCATATCAAGCAGTGCAACTCACCACAGCCATGTCATTTTTGAGCTTTTCCAAAGCAATTTCACACTTTTGGAGAGTTGCCAAAGAACATCTGTGAAAATGAATCAAATGAGTCCTTTAGTATCACCAACAGAAGGAATCAGTCTTTTAATACAGAAACACAGAAAAAACTTCAAAGTGCATGGTGGCCACTCAACCCATTGTGTCCATGGCAGCTGAAAAAGAGCTTTCCCATCTAAACCCACCTTCCAGAATATGGTCAGTAACTCTACAGGTTGCAACACCTCAAGTACTTTTTTTTAAGGTTACGAGGGCTTCTGTCTCCGCCACACTTTAATACAGCGAGATCCATACCCACTGTACACCACATACACATTCCCCTCCAGTTCTCCCACAAATCATTTTTGATGTATGCCTCATCACTGATCTCTGTTAATGAAAATAGTTCCTTCCTATCCATTCAATATAGGCCCCTCAATTTTATACACCTCAATGAAATCTTCCCTCAGCCCTCTCTGCTTCACATTCTCAGCCTATCCAATTTTTCCTCATCACTAAAATTGTCCAATCTTGTCCTCTGTACCTTTTCAGTAGGGTTGCCCCATATATTTATCACAGCCACCATATGGTAAATTGTTCACTTTCCAAACCATATAAGATGCAGTTGTCTTATAGTTGCAGAAGTGGTGATGAGTTATGAGTATGCCACTTGCTAAACTGCTATTTGATATCAATTCCTAATTGGACAAGATAGAATTAGCCATATTGCTCTTAGACAGGTGTCATGCCTCAATCTGACCATGACTATGTTTATCAAAGAGTAAATTCTCTGTTCCTGTTGCTGCTCACCTGGGTCAGTGTATCAACATCCAAATACATTCAGCTTTAATCTTATTGATCTGTTGAAATAACCAATTGAAAAGAGTTGGAGTAACAGAGGTTGGAGCAGTGGCTCTAGAGGTGCAGTAGTGGTGTCTCTATCTCAGAGCCAGGAGACCCAGATTGAAGTTCCAACTGCTCCAGAGCTGTGTACTAACATCTCTGAACAAGCTGATTGAAAATATGTAAAAGAGCTTAGTGGTGACTGGCCATCAGCCAAAGGTACCATTAAACATTTGCACACTGAGGGGTGACCTTATAGAGGTTTACAAAATTATAAGGGGTATGGATAGGATAAAGAGACAAAATCTTTTTCCTGGGGTCGGGGAGTCCAGAACTGGAGGGCATTTGTTTAGGGTGAGAGGGGAAAGATATAAAAGAGACCTAAGGGGCAACTTTTTCACACAGAGGGTGCTGTGTGTATGGAATGAGCTGCCAGAGGAAGTGGTGGAGGCTGGTACAATTGCAACATTTAAAAGGCATTTGGATTGGTATATGAATAGGAAGGGTTTTGAGGGATATGGGCCAGGTGCTGGCAGGTGGGACTAGATTGGGTTGGGATATCTGGTCGACATGGATGGGTTGGACTGAAGGGTCTGTTTCCATGTTGTACACTCCAAGACTCTAAGTCAGAGTGCAAAGGAGACAGTTAGTGTTCGGTCAGTAAACTAGTAATCCTGAGACCCAGACAGTCGTCAATAACCCATGGAATGGAGAATAGACAACAGAGACGGTCTCAATATAAAACACACCATCTCTGCATATCAGTACAATTCATGCCATACCGCTTGTTAGGGTCAGTGAGGATGTCCAGGAGGCTCTTCATCTTACTTAGATCTTTCTTTCTGTCTGTAACATACAGGTTGGTCAAAATATTAGATCATCTCTGACCAGAATCGTGTTGCATCAGCATTTGCATTAATGATAACTATATAACACGAAGGTGGAAATTAATATCACCAAATACAGCAAGAGACTGAACAAAGCTACCTGAGCGAGTGAAGCAACATACAAGTCAGAGTCACAAATTTTCCAACGATCCAGTGGTACTCTGACAAACATGCAAAGCTTAAAATTGTATAACAAGCTGATGATTGCAGCAAGGTAGTAATTGGGAGTGCTATGGGCTCTTCATACCATCGTCACGCCTTCATGTCTGCAATTCTCTCCATAAAAGCCCAGCTTTGCTATTTCCTTTCCATCTTTATAATTCCTCATTTGTCATTCTTCTTTACTGGTACTCAGTGTGTGTTCTCCTGGGAACGTATAGGACCTTTTTTTCAAGTAAAATGTGCTACATAATGGCAAATGGTTGTTGCTACTCCGCTGCACTGAGAGAGCAGATAGTGACAGAGCAACTCAAAAAAGGATTGCTGATAGTCATCCAACCCGATCCTCAGGTTAGTTGATTTTATTTATTCATTCATGGAATACACGTGTCGCAGTGTGGGTCAGCATGTATTTCCCAACCCTAGTTGCCTGGTGAGTTGTCTTCTTGAACTGCTGTAGCCATGGGTGTAGGTGTACCCATGGCACTGTTAGAGGGGGAATTTGATCCAGCAACACTAAAGGAACAGTGATATATTTCTAAGTAAAATGGTGAGTGGCTTGTAGGGGAACCTGCAAGGTGGTGGTGCCCCTGTGTATCTAATGTCCTTGTCCTTCTAGGTCATAAAGGACCTGAGTTTGTAAGGTGGTATTGGAGGTGTCTTGGCAAGTTACTGCAGTGCATCTTGCAGATAGTACATACTGCTTCTGTGGAGTGTTTATCATGAAGGGAGGGGATTTTGAAGGTGTTGGATGGATTGCAATCAGCAGGCTGCTTTGTTCTGCATTATGTCAAGTTTTCTTGAGTGTTTTTGGGCCAGCATTCATCCAGCCAAGTGGAGACTATTCCATCAAACTCCTGATTTACGCATTATAGATGGAAGAGGGGCTCTTGGGAAATCGGAGGTGAGTTACTCCCTGCAGTATGCTGAGCCTTTGACCTGCTCTTGCAGCCACTGTGTTTATATGCTTGATCAAGTTTAGCTTCTGGTCAATGTTAACCTCCTGGATGATAATAATGGAACATTTAGAGATATTAATGCCATTGAACATCCAAGGATGATGAATAGATTCTCTCTTGCTGGCGATGGTCATTGTCTAACACGTGTGTGGCATGATGTTCCTTGCCACCCCAAATTTGGATGCGGTCCAGGTTGCTGCATTTAGACACAGATCGCTTTGGCATCCGAGGAGTTGTGAATGATGCTGAACATTATGCATTCGTCAGGGAACATGCCTGAGGTCACTTCTGAGGTCATGCGTTATTTGAGTCAATGCACTTAAAGCAAAGTGGAGATGGGAATTAACAGCAACACACTGTTCCATCTGCACACAGTGGCAACATGAAATAGGCCTACCTTATGTACAGAATGAACCTGATTCAGCCCAATTCAGCTGTTTTGCTGCCCTCTCTCTCTTGTAAGGAAACAGAAATACTTAAGATGGATCTCTGGATGCTTGCTGGTTGTGGTGATGGAAAATCAAGAATTCATGGGATGCAGCGAGTCCCTCACCAACAGGGTTGATTGTTAGCTGCCCTCCAAAGTGTCCTACAAACACTTAATGAACCATCAACAGGTCAAGAACGCAACCCACCACCATCTTTCCAGGGTAACTAAGGAGGGGCTTTGGAACAGGAGTAGGCTATTCAGATTGACTTAGCTGTCCACACATTTAGATCATGGCTTATCATCTCTTCAATACCACTATTGTGCACTACTTCTATATTCCTGGTATCGTAAGTATCCAGAACTTAATCAATTTTTGTCCTAAAGCTTGTTCAACGATTGAACATGTCTCTGAGAAACAGAATTCTAAAGAATCTCCACATTCTGAACTTCTCATTTCCATCTTAAATGGCCAACTTCCTCTTTCTGAGAATCTCACTCCTGGTTTAAGGTTCACCAGTCAGGGGAAACATCTGATCTGTACCCAACCTGCAGTCCCCTCTCATTCTTCGGAACTCCTCAGAATACAGGCGTACTTTCCTCAATCTCTTCTCCTCCATTCTGCCTTCACAGTGATTAATCTGGTGAACCTATTTTGCACTCCCTCTATGGCAAGTATATCCTTTATTAGATTAGGAGATAGAACTGTACACCAGGTGAGGTTTGACCAAGGTTCTAAACAACTGCAGCAAAACATCTTTCCTTCATGTTCAAATTTCCTTTTAAGACTACTTGCCTTCCTAATTGCTTACTACATTGTCATACCCATTTGTCCTCCATTTGTTTGCTGCACCACTATGCGAACTTTTAGTGACTCAACAACAATGATACTAAGCTAGGGAGAATGCTGAATTGTACGGATGATGCTGAGTGACTTCAGAGGGACATTGACAAGTTGACCAAATAGGCAGACACCTGACAAATGAATTTGAAAGCAGAGAAATGTGAGATAATCCATTTTGGAAGAAGAAACTCGGACAGATAATAAAGGCTCAATGGTACGACTTTGAGGGAAGTACAACAGCAGAGGAACCTAGGGCTCACTAGACGATTCTCTGAAGGCAAGCTGAAACAGCTATTAAGGCAGCTTATGGAATCCTTGGGTTTATAAATAGAGGCAAAGAGAATAAAAGTGATACTACACCTCGACAAATCATTTATTCTCTTTGCCTCTATTTATAAACCCTCTGGAAATATTGTGTTCAGATTATGTAAGGAAGGATGTTAAAGCGCTGGACAAAGTTCAAAGCAGGCTTACTAGAATGATACAAGAAATTAGGGATTTTAGATTCAAGGAAAGATTATAGAAATTAGGCATATTCTTCTTGGAACAGATAAGATTAAGAGGTGATGTTGCTGAGTTGTTCAAAATTATGAACAATTTTTGACAGGGTAAAGAAGGATATTCTGTTTCCACTAGTTGATATGTCAGCAATTTCAAGATTGTTAGCAAAACAGCTAGGAGCGAGATGAGGAGAAGCTTGTATATTCAGAGAGTTGTTTAGGATTTGGAATGTGCTGCCTGCGAGAGTGGTAGAGGTGGATTCCACTGGAAGTTTCAAACGATAGCTGGACATATATTTGAAAGTGGTGGAGCCAGATGGGTATGGAGATACAGCTAGAGGGTGGACTAGCTGGGAGCTCTTTCAGGAGCTAGTGCAGACATGATGGGTCGAATGTTCTTCTTCTGTACTGTAAACCTCTACAATTCTATGACACTCAGGTATCATTAAACACCCGTATTTCCCATCCTCTCACCATTTAAGAAGTATTCTGATGTTTTTGTTACCAATGTAAATAACTTCACTCTCATTCACATTTACTCCACCTGCCATGTTCTGATCTATTCACTTAGCCTGTCCAAGATCTTTTGAGGTCTCTTTGCATCCTCCTCACAATTAACATTCATACCCTGTTTGATGCCATCAGCAAATTTGGAAATATTACAATTGGCTCCTACATCAACATCATTTATATAGATTATGAACAGTTCAGACCTAGTACTGACCCCAATGGTAATTGCTTGTTATCTGAAGATGTGTTTATTCCTACTTTCAGTCTACTAACCAATTCACAATCCAATCAAGACTAGCAGATTTCCCAGCCCAAACCCATGCACTCATTTACTAACCTCATGTAGGACCTCAACAAAAGTTTTCTGAAAATTCAAATACGCCACATCTTCAGGTTCTCCTCTTTCTACATTACAAGTAACATCCTTAAACAAACTCTAAAAAGTTTGCCAAAGATTATATTTATTCCATGAATCCAGGTTGACTCTGCCCAACATTACCACTATTTTCTACATATCAAGTCATTATGTTGTTTTTAATTGATTCTAACATTCTCCCTCTTCTTCATTTCTTAAACACACGAGGATTACATTCGCTGCTTTCCAGTTTCCAGAAACTTTTCCAGGAGCTATAGAATTTTCAGAGATAATCTCTCGCCATCTTGTTCAACACTCGGGGATGTAGCTCACCTGGTCCAGGGAATCTACCAACCTTAATCCAGTTGACTTTTAAAGTACTACTTGTTTATCGAAATAAATTTCTTTTCATTGTTCAGTTTCACAAATCCCTTGGCCATCTTGTATTTCTGGGAGATTTTCGATACCTTCTTCCATGAACATGTGCAAAATAACTGGTTTCTCCACTTGCTGTTCACTATAAATTTTTCAGTCCATTTGTCCAAGCTAAACTTTTCACACACCTAAAGAAGCTTTTATGTTTCTTGCTAGCTTGCATTCATTCTATTTTCACTTTCCTTTATGAGTTTCTTAGTCCTGTTCAGATTTACCACTTTCTTTGATCTGAAGCAATTTTTAACATTTTTCATTGGTCATGGTTGATTGAGGATTCACTTTGAGTGTTTGTGCCTTCGAGGAAAGTATCATCTGTTGTGGACAATGTAATATTTCATTGTCAACTATTAACTCTACCATTGTATTTTCTCAAACTGTCTCAGCCCATTTGCCTCTTATTTTTTTCAGTTTCCTTTGTTCAGATGTAAGATCTCAGTTTTAGAATGAACTATTTTGTTTTCCAATTTAATGTATAGTTCTATTATATTATGATCACTATTTAACAAGGTGTAATGAGCCCTTTCTCATTACACAACATTAAATCCAAAATAACCTGATCCCTATTTGGTTCCTCAATGTGCTGCTCCATCTCTCACACACACAAGAAATTACATTACAGAATGAATGCTAATTTGATTTATCAAGTATATACGTAAATTGAAGTTGGCCATTACTAATCTATTAGCCACATTATCTGCAACTCTAGATTCCGGACTGATAGTGTACCTTCACAATCTTCCTGCAGTACACACCCAGAACTAGTCACAGTACTAGTTTTTTTTAAATGTGGCTTAACACATGTGGCTTAGCAGAGGGATTGAATTCAAGAGTCGTGAAGTGATGTTGCAGCTGTACAGGAACTTGGTTAGGCCACATTTGGAGTACTGTGTGCAGTTCTGGTCGCCTCACTTTAGGAAAGATGTGGAAGCTTTGGAGAGGGTGCAGAGAAGATTTACCAGGATGTTGCCTGAAATGGAGAGTAGGTCGTACGAGGATAGGTTGAGAGTTCTCGGCCTTTTCTCATTGGAACGGCGATGGATGAGGGGTGACTTGATAGAGGTTTATAAGATGATCAGGGGAATAAATAGAGTAGACAGTCAGAAACTTTTTCCCCGGGTACAACAGAGTGTTACAAGGGGACATAAATTTAAGGTGCAGGGTGGAAGGTATAGGGGGGATGTCAGGAGGGATTGGGGCATGGAATACGCTGCCTGTGGGAGTGGCAGAGTCAGAATCATTGGTGACCTTTAAGCAGCAATTGGATAGGTACATGAATGGGTGCTTAAGCTAGGATAAATGTTCGGCACAACATCATGGGCCGAAGGGCCTGTTCTGTGCTGATTGTTCTATGTTCTATGTAACACAACGTTCTTGCTTTTATATTCTATGCACCTATTGATAAAGTTTAAGATACAATTTGCTTCATTACATGCTCTCAATCTGTCCACAACTGATAGTGAATTATGTACATATACACCCTTGTCCCTCTGCTAGAATTTCACCCTTAATTTCACAGTAATATTGTCTCTGAGAAAATTAATCACTTTACACTTAAAGAATGGATAAACGATTAGGAGAGCAGACCCTGATTCCATTCTCCTGATGATGGCCCAACAACACTGAAGCCAACTAGTTCCAGAAATATCGTGGCTCAGATTAGCAAACACAGCAGAGGCTGAGTTTGGAAGCTAGCCCCCTCTGGATCTTTTATACATTTATCCAGCTGGAAAAGATTTCAGGAAAAAAACTCCAATCTACTTATCAAAGCAAAGCTTTGTAAATGATAGCATGCTGGGGAGAAAACTGGCTGCAAATTCAGGTAAATCCTCTAACATTCAGGAAGATGTTCTTTAAACCACCGACTTAGGGTGAATTATCTGAGCAAGCCCAATGTTCAGGTTGCTCCAGATCTCCAGCATTCTGAGCTTAATTATCAAGGAAGTACGCTTCATTTATTGTAAAGGCTGGACTTTGTGTCACAATGCCGTCTCTGTTGGGAGGTATACTGTTAGGTCTACAATGGCTGCTTACAGTGGGTCCAATATGGTGGGTCTTAATTTAGGTGTAGCACATACCAGAAAGATGTCGAGGAGTCGGAATACATTTTCCTTTTAATTTTGCTTGTAAAAGAAAGGACTGTTACATAGCTTTTGGAACTCAAAGTTGATTTTGAACAATTCGCAAGATTCATTACATACAGCTCAGTGAGTCAGCATGGTATTTAATTGATTGAAAAAGAAGACACTGAAGGCATACTTGGAGACAATTAGGGAATTGAAACTTAACAAAAAGTACCAGTGTAATTATGAACAAAGGTTGCACATTTGGCTTAAAGTGAATAAAACAGGAGATGACAATAAGAAAATGTTTCCCTCAACGAAATAGGACCAGACGCCTTTGATGTAGTGACTAACACGTGTTACCCCAGAGACTGCAGTATTCTATGCTGAACCTACAGAGATTCTCAACTGATAATACAGCATGATTAAGAATAAAATTGCAAAGAGCTGCATTCAAAGGAAGTAGTTGCCAAGGGAGACAGAAGCAGATTATGTTCTCCAGTTAATGAAACTTATTTGCTACTGTGGGTATAGCACAAACTTAGAACTCAATTTTGTTATACATCTATAGAAGGAATAATAAGATTCAGGCCTAACTTTTGAAAAAAGGCAATAAGCCAACATGGAAGAGTTATTGCAATGAGGCCAAGGCTATAGAAATGGAAAAATGGGAATAGTTTTCCTCAGCAGGCAAGGGAGATCCACTGGATTTCAGTGAGATCCAGACAACAAGAGACAAGAAATGATCCACTCGATCCATGGCCAGACACTAGAAAAGACTAGGAACAAATATATATGGATTTCTTTGAGGTGAAAAGGAAACAGCAACTTGCTTTGGTCAACAGCTACAGCAAGTAAATAAATGTTGAGAATCTACGCCCAATACCGAAGTGTCAAAACTATTGAAGTTTTGAGAAGCTGTTTAGCAATTTATGCATTGCTAGAGGTGCTGTTGTCAGATAATGGCCCACAGTTAATGTCAGAAGAGTCTGAAATATTTCAGAGCAAAACTGGAATTAACCATATTGTAATTTCACCATTTCACTCAGCATTGAGAGGTGCTGCAGAAAGAATTATGTGGATAGAAGAGAAAAAAAATAAAATATTTACAAGGTTTTTTAGATTAGGTTCCCTACATCTAATCTAAAAACCTTCTAAATTTTTCTAAAAATTCTTTTTCTCTTCTATCCACATAAATCTTTCTGCCAAACTTCTCAATGCACATAATTCTGTCTCACGGATAAACATGGAAATGACTACCAAGCTTATCATCTTGTAAATACTTTTAAAAAATTTACAAGGTGATAAACTTGGTAGTTTTTCCATGTTTATCTCTGAGATAGATTAAAAGAATCTTCTATTCTCCTACAGAATAACCACAGTATACAACAGGTTGCTCACTTACAGGTTAATGTTTGAACATCCTCCCAGGACAAGGTTTAGTTTATTTAAGTCTAACGTCAACAGTAAAGTAAAAACAAGACAATCTAAAAATAAGTCATGATGCACTAGGCATGAAATGTTCAGTGCTTGTCAAAAGATCATGATAAAAAAGATAAAGCTGAGAAAGGAAAGAATGTGATTGGAGTTGCTATAGAGAGAGTAGATACAAATACGTATCTAATGAAGAATGGAGAGAATCATGTAGATCATTTACTTGAAAGAGGAAGTGTGACAAAGGGAAAGGAAGATAAAATTCCAATATTCCAAATTCCTCCAAAAGTCCAAAGTGAAAGTAAATTAAGAGAGTCACAAAGAAAATGAAAGTTCACAGAATTTAGGCATTCACCAGTAACAAGACAATGGTTTTCATTGATGCGAATTGGTGTCATAGCTCCAACCATTAAGGAAAGTTGTTCATTAAAGTAAGTGCTCAGATTTAATATAGTCAGAGATGCTGAGACAGCAGAATCAAGCCGTAGGAAATAGGAGACACCCTCACTGAAAGAGAAAGGTGGCACAGTGGTTTCACTGAAAGTATGCAAAAAGGAAGAATGAACAAATTATTTTTATTAATTTTGTGAAATACTTTCAGATATTAAATAAACCTTTTTATTGACATTTAAATTACTCATGTAATTTTAATACATGCATGTTTCTGTTGTACAACCTCCTAAAATGTTAAGGTATCGTAGATGTTTGTTTTGTCACATTGCTTTCTGAGATTAGATGTACCTACATCAGTCTATATTTTAAAACAGACTTTGTTTTAATGAGTGGAGAGAAATTAATATTGTTAAAACCTGAGCGTTTTGTCATACTGCCCACTCTGTTGGGGTGGTGTAAAAGACAAATTATGCTTACTGTGAGACCAGGTCATCTCACAAGTGTGAAGAAACTCACCTTCATTTTTGTCTATTTTGTTGATCATCCGCCTCAAAGGGTCAATGTACTTTGATAGCTGCTTCAATTTGTCCAGGTACTGCTGTTCCTCAGTCTGTGTCCGACCAGCTGGACTTGGAACTGAGCCTGGGTTCACTGTAACAGCAAAAGAAGGATGCTTAGTTTGGACTTCAGGGCCCTAATAAAGCAGTGCAGGATTTTATTCTCTATACCCTGTAATGTTTTAGACACAAATGTTTAAGATAGAGCAAGACTCTAAAGCTTACACAATTGTTAGCCTGCCAGCAATCTGATCTGGTAGAGAGTGCCACCACGTAGTATTTAATCAGCACAGAGATAATGAAAAGTTGGTATCTACTCTGGTACACAGTCATTGGGAATTGTTATCTGCTCTGGTGCAGAGTCATTGAGAGCTGGCATTTGCTCCATGACAGGGGCACCAAGAGCTGGTATTTGCTCCAGTAATGGGGCACAAAGAGTTGCTATCTCCTCCAGTAATGGGGCACAGAAAGTTGGCATCAAATCCTGTGCACGATAACTGAGAGCTGGTATCTGATCCAGTATTGGGGTACACAGAGCTGGTATCAGCTCTAGTGCAGCAGCACTGAGAGCTGGCATTACTCCAGTACTGGACACCGAGAGCTAGTATCAGTTGTAGTACTGAGGCACCAAGAGTTGGTATCTGCTCCAGTACTGGAGCACCAAGAGCTGGTATCTGCGCCAGTACTGGGGCACTGAGAGCTGGTATCTGCGCCAGTACTGGGGCACTGAGAGCTGATATCTTCTCCAACACCGGGGCACTGAGAGCTTGTATCCGCTCCAGTACAGGATCCCGAGAGCCGGTATCTGCTCCTGTACACGATATCCAAGAGCTAGTATCTGCTGAAGTACAGGATCAGCAAGTGTTAGCGATACCCGTGAGCTGGTATCTGCTCGTGTACATGATTACCGAGAGCTGGTATCTGCTCCAGTACTGGGGCACAGAGAGCTGGTATCTACTGCAGTACTGAGATGTCAAGAGCTTGTATCTGCGTCAGTACTGGAGCACCGAGAACTGATATCTGCTCCAGGACTAGGGCACCGTGAGCTGGTATTTGCTCCAGTACACGATAACCAAGAGCTGGTATCTGTTCAAGTACAGGATCACCGAGTGTTGACATCTGCTCCTGTTCATGATAACCGTGAGCTGGTATCTGCTCGTGTGCATGATTACTGAGAGCTGGCATCTGCTCCAGTACTGGGGCACCGTGAGTTGGTATTTGCTACAGTACTGGGGTATCAAGACCTGGTATCTTTTAGAGTATGGGAGAAGCAAGAGTCATGACATATACAGCATGGAAACAGACCCTTCAGTCCAACCCGTCCACGCTGACCAGATATCCCAACCCAATCTAGTCCCACCTGCCAGCACCCAGCCCATATCCCTACAAACCCATCCTATTCATATACCCATCCAAATGCCTTTTAAATGTTGCAAATGTATCAGTGTCCACTACTTCCTCTGGCAGCTCATTCCATACACGCACCACCCGGTGTGGAAAAAGTTCCCCTTTAGGTCTCTTTTATATCTTTCTCCTCTCACCCTAAACCTATGCCCTCTAGTTCTGGACTCCCTGACCCCAGGGAAAAGACTTTGTCTATTTATCCTCTCCATGCCCCTCATGATTTTGTAAACTTCTATAAGAACAAAGAAAATTTACAGCCCAGGAACAGGCCTTTCGGCCCTCCAAGCCTGAACTGATCCAAATGTACGATCTAAACCTGTCGGTCAATTCCTAAGCATCTGTATCCCTCTGCTCCCCACCTACTCATGCATTTGTCCAGACGCATCTTAAATGAATCTAGCGTGCCTGTCTCTACCACCTCTGCTGGCAACGCATTCCAAACGCCCACCACCCTCTGTGTGAAGTACTTACCGCATGTATCCCCCCCTTAAACTTTCCACCTCTCACCCTGAAAGCGTGATTTCTCGTTATTGAATCCTTCACCCTGGGAAAAAGCTTGTCTCTATCCACCCTGTCTATACCCTTCATGATTTTGTAAACCTCAATCAGGTCCCCCCTCAATCTCCTTTTTCTAACGAAAATAAACCTAACCTACTCCCCCTTTCTTCACAGCTAGCACCTTCCACACCAGGCAACATCCTCGTAAACCTTCTCTGCACCCTCTCCAAAGTATCCACATCCTTTTGGTAATGTGGCAATCAGAACTGTACACAGTATTTTAAATGCGGCCGAACCAATGTCTTGTACAATTTTAACATGACTTGTCAGCTCTTATATTCAATACCCTTTTTGCAGCAGAGAGCGGCGGGAGCTGGGCAGAAGTGAAGTCGGAGCGCAGAGCCAGTCGGGAAGGTAAGTGATTGTTATTTGAGTGGAGAAGGACCCCGAGACACTACACGTGTAGTGTCTCCTACCCTCCCTCCTCCTCTAACCTAAAAAAAAGGACTCAGTCGGCTGAACAGGTAAGCTACTCAGTGTTCTTGTTTTGGAGACTAAGTGTAGAGTTATGGCAGCGCAGGCAGTGGAATGTTCCTCCTGCAGGATGTTTGAGGTGGGGGTGACCACCGATGCACCTGTGACATCATCTGCAGGAAGTGCAGCATGCTCCAGCTCCTCACAGACCGCGTTAGGGAACTGGAGCTGGAGTTGGATGAACTGAGAATTATTCGAGAGGCTGAGAGGGTGATAGATAGAAGCTACAGGGACAGTTACGCCAGAGAACAGAGGTAGCTGGGTAACAGTTAGAGGTGGGAAGGGGAGGAAGCAGGCAGTGCAGGGATCCCCTGTGGTCGTTCCCCTCAACAATAAGTATACCGCTTTGGATACTGTTGGGGGGGGGGGGGAACGACCTAGCAGGGGTAAACTGCAGTGACTGGGTCTCTGGCACGAGGTCCGGCTCTGAGGCTCAGAAGGGAAAGGGGGCGAGGAGGAGAGCACTAGTTATAGGAGACTCTATAGTTAGAGGAACAGACAGGCAGTTCTGTGGACATGGGCGAGACTCTCGGATGGTTTGTTGCCTCCCGGGTGCCAGGGTCTGAGACGTCTCGGACCGTATCTTCAGAATCCTTAAGGGGGAGGGTGTGCAGCCAGAAGTCGTGGTGCACATTGGCACCAACGATAGGTAGGAAGAGGGGTGGGGAGGTCATTCAGGAGCTCAGGGAGTTAGGCTGGAAGCTAAAAGCTAGGACGGACAGAGTCGTCATCTCTGGGGTGTTGCCGGTGCCACGTGACAGTGAGGCAAGGAATAGGGAGACAGTGCAGTTGAACACGTGCAAGGATGGTGTAGGAGGGAGGGCTTCAGGTATTTGGCCAATTGGACTGGATTCTGGGGAAGGTGGGACCTGTACAAGCAGGACGGGTTGCACCTGAACCAGAAGGGCACCAATATCCTGGGAGGTAGGTTTGCTAGCACTCTTCGGGGGGGGGGGGGGTTTAAATTAATTTGGCAGGGGGATGGGATCCGGACTTGTAGTCCAGTAAGCAGGTTAGCTGTTTTTCAGGATGTCCAAGAATGTAGGGAGGCTGTGGAGAAGGTAGCACTGACAGGGAATACTTGCGGACACAGAGATGGGTTCAAGTGTGTATACTTCAACGCAAGGAGTATCAGAAATAAGGTGGGTGAACGTAAGGCGTGGATCGGTACTTGGGACTACGTTGTTGTTGTCATCACAGAAACGTGGATAGAAGAGGGACAGGAATGGTTGTTGGAGGTTCCTGGTTACAGATGTTTCAGTAAGATTAGGGAGGGTGGTAAAAAAGGAGGGGGTATGGCGTTGCTAATTAGAAATGGTATAACGGCTGCAGAAAGGCAGTTCGAGGGGGATCGGCCTCTTGCGGTAGTATGGGCTGAAGTCAGAAATAGGAAAGGAGTAGTCACCTTGTTGGGTGTTTATTATAGGCCCCCCAATAGCAGCAGAGATGTGGAGAAACAGATTGGGAAACAGATTTTGGAAAGGTGCAGAAGCCACAGGGTAGTAGTCATGGGCGATTTCAACTTCCCAAATATTGATTGGAAGCTCTTTAGATCAAGTAGACTGGACGGGGCAGTGTTTGTGCAGTGTGTCCAGGAAGCTTTTCTAACTCAGTATGTAGATTGTCTGACCAAAGGGGAGGCCATATTGGATTTGGTACTCGGTAACGAACCGGGACAACTGATGGGCTTGTTCGTGGGTGAGCATTTTGGTGATGGTGACCATAATTCTGTGACTTTCACCTTGGTTATGGAGAGAGATAGGTGCATGCAACAGGGTAGGTTTTACAATTGGGGGAAGGGCAAATACGATGCTGCAAGACAGGATCTGAGGGGCATAAGTTGGGAGCATAGGCTGTCAGGGAAGGATGTCGTGGAAATGTGGAACTTTTCCAAGGAACAGATACAACGTGTCCTTGATATATATGTACCTGTCAGGCAGGGAAGAGATGGTCGTGTGAGGGAACCTTGGTTGATGAGGGAGGTTGAATGTCTTGTAAGGAGGAAGAAGGAGGCTTACATAAGGTTGAGGAAACAAGGTTCAGACGGAGCAGTGGAGGGATACAGGATAGCCAGGAGGGAGCTGAAGAAAGGGATTAGGAGAGCTCATAGAGGGCATGAAAATTCTTTGGCAGGTAGGATCAAGGATAACCCCAAGGCCTTTTATGCGTATGTGAGAAACATGAGAATGACGAGAACGAGGGTAGGTCCGATCAAGGACAGTAGTGGTAGACTGTGTATTGAGTCGGAAGAGATAGGAGAGGTCTTGAATGAGTACTTTTCTTCAGTACTTACAAATGAGAGGGACCGTATTGTTGAAGAGGAGAGTATGAAACGGACTGGTAAGCTAGAGGAGATACTTGTTAGGAAGGAAGTATTGGGCATTTGGAAAAACTTGAGGATAGACAAGTCCCCCGGGCCTGACGGGATATATCCTAGGATTATGTGGGAAGCAAGAGAAGAAATTGCAGAATCGTTGGCAATGATCTTTTCATCTTCACTGTCAACGGGGGTGGTACCAGGGGACTGGAGAGTGGCGAATGTTGTACCCCTGTTCAAAAAAGGGAATAGGGATAACCCCGGGAATTACAGGCCAATAGTCTTACTTCGGTGGTAGGCAAAGTAACGGAAAAGGTACTGAGGGATAGGATTTATGAGTATCTGGAAAGACACTGCTTGATTAGGGACAGCCAGCACGGATTTGTGAGGGGTAGGTCTTGCCTTACAAGTCTTATTGAATTCTTTGAGGAGGTGACCAAGCATGTGGATGAGGGTAGAGCAGTTGATGTAGTGTACATGGATTTTAGTAAGGCATTTGATAAGGTTCCCCATGGTTGGCTTATGCGGAAAGTCAGGAGGCATGGGATAGTGGGAAATTTGGCCAGTTGGATAGAGAACTGGCTAACCGGTCGAAGTCAGAGAGTGGTGGTAGATGGTAAATATTCAGCCTGGAGCCCAGTTACAAGTGGAGTTCCGCAGGGATCAGTTCTGGGTCCTCTGCTGTTTATTTTTTTTATTAATGACTTGGAAGAGGGAGTCGAAGGGTGGGTCAGTAAATTTGCAGATGATACTAAGATTGGTGGAGTTGTGGATAGGGAGGAGGGCCATTGTCGGCTGCATATGATGCAGAGCTGGGCTGAGAAGTGGCAGATGGAGTTTAACCCTGTCAAGTGCGAGGTTGTCCATTTTGGAAGGACAAATAAGAATACGGAATGCAGGCTTAACGGTAGGGTTCTTAGTAAGGTGGAGGAGCAGAGGGACCTTGGGGTATATGTTCATAGATCTTTGAAAGTTGCCACTCAGGTGGATAGAGATTGTAAGAAGGCCTATGGTGTATTAGCGTTCATTAGCAGAGGGGTTGAATTCAAGAGTCGTGAAGTGATGTTGCAGCTGTACAGGACCTTGGAGCTGTACATTTGGAGTGCTGTGTGCAGTTCTGGTCGCTTCACTTTAGGAAAGATGTAAAAGCTTTGGAGAGGGTGCAGAGGAGATTTACCAGAATGTTGCCTGGAATGGAGAATAGGTCGTACGAGGATAGGTTGAGAGTGCTAGGCCTTTTCTCGTTGGAACGGTGAAGGATGAGGGGTGACTTGATAGAGGTTTATAAATAGATAGAGTAGACAGTCAGAGACTTTTTCCCCGGGTACAACAGAGTGTTACAAGGCGACATAAACTTAAGGTGAAGGGTGGAAGGTATAGGGGGGATGTCAGGGGTAGGTTCTTTACCCAGAGAGTGGTGGGGGCATGGAATGCGCTGCCTATGGGAGTGGCAGAGTCAGAATCGTTGGTGACCTTTAAGCGGCAATTGGATAGGTACATGGATAGGTCGGTGCTTAAGCTGGGATAAATGTTCGGCACAACATCGTGGGCCGAAGGGGCTGTTCTGTGCTGTATTGTTCTATGTTCTACCTCATTCAATGAAGGCAAGCATACTATACGCCTTCTTGACCACTCTATCCACCTGTGCAGCAACCTTCAAGATACAATGGACCTGCACTCCCAGATCTCTCTGCCCATCAACTTTTCCTAAGGTCACCCCTCAGCCTCTGACGCTTCAGAGAAAACAGCCCCAGCCTGTTCAGCCTCTCCTTATAGCTCAAATCCTCCAACCTCCAGTCCTGGGGCACCGAGAGCTGGCATCGGCTCCAGTACTGGGGTACCAAAAGCTGGTATCTGCTAGAGTACGGGAGCACTAAGAGCTGGCATCTGGTCCAGTACTGTGGCACTGAGAGGTGATATCTGCTTCAGTACTTGGGCACCGAGAACTGGCATTTGCTCCAGTACTGGGGCACCGAGGGCTGGTATCTGCTCCAGTACTGGGGCACCGAGGGCTGGTATCTGCTCCAGTACTGGGGCACCGAGGGCTGGTATCTGCTCCAGTACTGGGGCACCGAGGGCTGGTATCTGCTCCAGTACTGGGGCGCTGAGGGCTGGTATCTGCTCCAGTACTGGGGCACCGAGGGCTGGTATCTGCTCCAGTACTGGGGCACCGAGGGCTGGTATCTGTTCCAAGACTGGGGCACTGAAAGCTGGTATCTGCTGTAGTACTAGGGCACAAGAACTGATCTTTTCCAGTACAGAGATACTGAGAGGAGCTCCAGCTCAGCATCCCCAAGACGCATCTGATCTAGTACTGGGGCACTGACAGCTGATATCTGCTTCAGTACGGGATATGTTTGAGCTGGTATCTGCTCCACTGCAGAGATACCAAGAGCTGGTATCTGCACCAGATAAGAGTGAGCCACCAAGCCATGTAATAGTCACAACACACGACATGGCCTAACTAGGGACATTCAGCATGGCTTTGTGCAGGGCAGGTCATGTCTTACTAATGTAATTGAATTTTTCAAGGAGTTAACAAAGTTGATCAATGAGTGTACAGTAGTGAGATGTTGTCTACATGGAACTTAGTAAGGTTTTTGATAAGGTTCCTCTTAATAGGCTCATCCAGAAGACTAAGATGCATGAGATTCAGGTGACTTGGCCATCTGGATTTAGAAGTGGCTTGTCCATAGATTGGAGAGGGCAAGGAAAGATGTTTTTCTAGCTTGAAGTCTGTGACTAGTGATGTTCTGCAGGGATCTGTACTGGAACATCTGTTGTTTGTGATATATATAAATGACTTGGATAGAAATATAGATGGGTGGGTTAGCAAGTTTGCAGACAATACAAAGATCAGTGGAATTGTGGATAATGTAGAAGGCTGTCAACGGATGCAGAGGGATATAGATCAGTTGCAGATATGGGCGCAGAAATAGCAGATGGAGTTTAATCCGGGTAAATGTGAGGTGCTGCATTTTGGAAGATCAAATATTAAAGAAAAGTATAGTGGCAGGACTCTGAACCGCACTGATAAACAGATGGATCTTGGCGTTCAAGTCCATAGCTCCTTGAAAGTGGCCACACAAGATGATAGGATGGCACAGGTAGTGTACGGCATGCTTACCTTTATTAGTCAGGGAATTGAGTACAGACGTCAGGACATCATTTTGCAGATTTATAAGAACATAGAACATAACAGCATAGTACAGGCCCTTTGGCCCTCGATGTTGCGCAGACCTGTGGAACCAATCTGAAGCCCATCTATCCAACACTATTCCATTTTCATCCATATGTCTATCAGATCAGTCTACTACTGTTGCAGGCAGGCCATTCCACACCCCTACTACTCTGAGTAAAGAAACTACCTCTGACATTTGTCCTATATCTATCACCCCTCAATTTAAAGATATGTCCTCTCATGCTAGCCATCACTATCAGAGAAAAAGGGCTCTCACTGTCCTCCGTTTCTAACCCCCAATTATCTTACATGTCTCAATTAAATCACCTCTCAACCTTTGTCTCTCTAATGAAAACAGCCTCAAGTCCCCCAGCCTTTCCTCATAAGACCTTCCTGCCATACCAGGCAACATTCTAGGAAATCTCCTCTGAACTCTCCCCAAAGCTTCCACATCCTTCCTATAATGCAGTGATCGGAACTGTATGCAATTATGGCCATGCTAGAGTTTTGTGCAGCTGCAACATGACCACATGGCTATGAAACTCAATCCCTCTACCAATAAAAGCCAACACACTGCATGCCTTCTTAACACCCCTAGCAGCTGTTACGTCAAGATATCTCTGCTCATCTACACTCCCAAGAATCTTACCATTAGCCCAGTACTCTGCATTCCTGTTGCACCTTCCAAAGTGAATTACCTCACACTTTTCCATTAAACTCCATTTGCCACCTCTCAGCTCAGCTCTGCAGCTTATCTATGTCCCTTTGTAACCTGCAACATCCTTCAGCACTATCCACAACTCCATCAACCTTAGCGTCATCCACAAATTTACTAACCCATCCTTCTATGCTCTCATCCAGGTCATTTATAAAAATGACAAACAGCAGTGGACCCAAAACAGACCCTTGCAGTGCACCACTAGTAAATGAACTCCAGGATGAACATTTCCCATCAACCACCAGCCTGTCTTCTTTCAGCTAGCCAATTTATGATCCAAACCACTAATTCACCTCAACCCCATGCCTCCGTATTTTGTGCAATAGCCTATTGTTGGAAACCTAATCAAACGCCTTACTGAAATCCAAATACATTGCATCAACCACGTTACCCTCATCCACTGTTTGGTCACCATCTCTAAGAACTCAATAAGGTATGCCAGCATGACCTACCCTTCACAAAACCGTGTTGAACATCCCTAATCAACTTTTTCATTTCGAGATTATTATAAATCCTATCTCCTATAACCTTTTCCAACACTGTGTCTACAACACAAATAAGGCTCACTGGTCTATAATTACCAAGGTGGTCTCTACTCCCATTCTTGAACAAGATAACAACATTTGCTATCTACAGTCTTCTGGCACTATTTCTGTAGGCAATAACAACATAAAAATCAAATTCCCAGAAAATCAGAGGATAAATCCCACCCGGCCAGAGGACTTATCTATTTTTACACTTTTCAGAATTGCTAACACACCTCCTTGCTAACGTCAATCCCGTCTAGTCTGGTAACCAAGACTTTGGTCAGGCCACACTTCAGAGTAGACTAGGTTACCTACAGTGTGGAAACAGGCCATTTGGCCCAACAAGTCCACAATGACCCTCCAAAGAGGAACCCACCCAGACCTATTCCTCTACCTACATTTACCCCTGATTAATACACCTAACATTATGGACAATTTTGCATGGCTAATTCACCTTACCTACAGGTGAATTAGCCTGTGAATTGGACTGTGGGAGGAAACCAGAGCACCCGGAGGAAACCCACGCAGACACGGGGAGAATGTGCAAACTCCACACAGACCGTTGCCTGAGGCTGAATTTGAACCCGGGTCCCTGGTGCTGCGGGGCAACAGTGCTAACCACTGAGCCACTGTACCGCCCTGAGTATTGTGTTTAATTCTGGCCACCACATTACACGAAGGATGTGAAGGCTTTGGAGAGGATGCAGAAGAGGTTTACCAGGATGCTGCCTGCATCAGAGGGTATGAGCCACATAGACAAACTCGGGTTGTTTTCTCTGGAGCAGCGGGGGCTAAGGGGAGACTTGATAGAAGTCTATAAGATTACAGGATGCATAGTTGAGGTTGACAATCAGAATCTTTTTCCCAGAACTGCAATGTCTAATACTAGGGGGCACGCATTTAAGTTGAGACTGGAAAGTTCAAAGGAGATGTGAGATGTTTTTTGATACAGCGAAGAGTCTGAAATGTGCTGCCAAGGATGGTGGTGGAGGCAGATATAATACAGGAGTTTAAGGGACTTTTAGATAAGCACATGAACATACAAGGAATGAAGGAATACGGACCAAGGGCAGGCAGAAGAGTTTAGTTTAATTTGGCATCATGCTCGCCACAAGTCTGTGGGCCAAAGTCTGTGCTGTACAGTTCAATGTTCTACAGCATCTTGTAGACACAGAAAATAAATGCAGACCATAAATTCCAAAAATTGTGAACCTTTTACACAAGACTCCAACATTATGTTTTTACAAAGGACAGTGCCACTTGGTAAATGCTTGTCTATTTACATTTTTTTCCAGTCCCATAGACTCTTAGTTTATCTCCTCTTCATTTGACAGCAGTCACACAGTCCTACACTGTGGCAGCCTTACTAGTAATGGTTCTCAGCCAGTGGGAAGCCCTTTACAGATCAGTCTCTAACCACAAGGTTCACTAATAAGACTCTGACTGGCACATACTTCAGGTGTCACACTTACAGTTCTATAGTTAAAGATTTGAAAACTGGTACCAAATTCAATGGAATAAGCAGAATTTTAGGCTTAAATGATATTGTGCAATATTAATGTTTAATGCAACTGTGGATAAAGTAACTTCACACACTTCTGTTGGATACTGCCACTCTCATCATAGCTCAAGAATTGAATATCTGCCTGATTGAAAGATGCAATTAATTTGGTTCACTATTGATTGTGAGTACAACAATGACATTAACTCTCAAGTCACAGTAAGATCATGAAATTCACTGCTAGTTGATATTTAGGATGAAGATTCATGTGAATGTAGTAGAAAGGGATGGGAGCAGGGACATTATAGCTCCTGTAAGACTTCAAAAGGAAGGTCTTACTCAAAATGAAGAAACTAGCATGACATCCACACTTCCAACCTTACTGATTCCAGCAGATAAATGCATCACTCTGTGCTTCACAGAACATAAAGTACCAGAACTGATCTGGAGTTGGTGCAGCGTTGGATGAGGTCGCTCAGTTTTCAGTGGACAGGACAAGGCATTCCTAGACTGGCCAGGTGAGGAGTGGAGAAACAGGAATCTTCAGCTCGGGTCTTGCTGCTGTGATACAAAAGTACAAGCTTGCTGCTGTCAAGGACAGAGAATTGACCCAACTGTGGCTCCCCACAATGTGCAATCATCTACCAATGTTACATACCGTCACGATCAGTGTTAAGCTGGCATTGACACTGGTCAACAAAATAAACAAGTCATAGAAACCCAATGTTGTTCTACCTCAGTCAGAGGATGATATAAACATTCACCATTTACTCTTAATCTTGCTAAGCTGTGCCTCTGACAGTCAACTCAGTTCTGGGCCTCTTCTGATGCTAAACAGTCGGCCACTTGGGAAAGCTGTCTCACATTAACATGACTGATAGTAGGCTGTACCTGTCACACTGCTCAGAATTTTTCAATGGTGTAGCGCACCACGAGTGACACATGGCTGATAACCTTCTTCACTAATGTTTCAAACCAGGCAACTTACCAGTACAGCTTGGAGATGGTGGCGTTAACATCAGAACCCTGCCACTGAACATCAAACTGAATCCAAAACAATGTTATGCCATAGGTATCAGTCTTGCTGTTGTGGGATGGAATGACAGAATTGTCAGAGCCGAGAAGGAAGTCATTTGCCCCATCAAGCCTGCATTGACTCTTCATCATTATCTAGTACCACTTTTCTGCTTTCACCCCATTTCTCTGCTCACTATTTCGATCCATATAATCATCCAGTGCCCCTCTTGAAAGCCTCAGCTGAACCTGCCTCCTCTACGATTCCAGGTAGTGCATTCCACAGCCTCAGTATTGACATGTGAGAAAGTGTTTTCTCACACCATCCTTATTTTGTTTGTAGATCACTTTAAATCGACTGCATCTTATTCTTATTCCATGTACAAACGGGAACAACTCCGTCTAGCCCACTCATGATTTTGAAAACCTCTACTAAATCTCCTCTCAGCTTCTTCTCTCCAAGGTGAACAATCCCAGCTTCTTCAATCTATCCTTAGAAATGAAGTTCGCATTCCCAAAACAATTTTTGTAAATCACTTCTGCACATTCTCTATTCACACCCTTCCCAAAATGTGGCATCCACAACTGTACACAATACTGCAGTTGGTGTCTGAAAAGTGTCTTCTACAAGTTCAGCATCACCTCCTCCGCGCTTGTCCTCGATGTCCTGCCACCATCAATGATTTTTGCACATATATACCCAGGTCCCTCTGCTCCTGCACCCCTTTAGAATTGTAATCGCAATTTAATGTTGCTTTTCAGTATTCTTCCTACCAAAGTACATTACCTCACACTTTTCCAATGAACCTATCCACCAACACAACCAACTTGTTAATGCACTTTTGGAATTTCACACTGATCTCACAAGACTGGTGATTCTGGACAGCTTAACACAATTAGAATGGTGCCAAGTGCTATCTGTCTACAACTTAACAATATAACTGTAAACACCATACCTGGAGTATTGAGGGGGCCTGGGGAAGGGACACTGAAATTCTGTGGTGTCCGTGCTGCAGCTGGACTCTGTGTTGTCTGTGCTGATGGACTTGGCAGGAAGGCACTTGGTGATGGAGCTGGACCAGAACTGCAACAGATCAATCAGAGTTTGATTGCTTTATGACAATCAGTGGACGTACCCTGCAATATCTCTCATTGCAGAAGATTTCATATCTAGTTTGGGAAAAAGAATCAACCTTCCTCCAACATGCTTTTCTGGTAAGAAAAAAAATCTCAACGACTTTAACTTTCTATAAAGCCCAAATCTGTGCAAAAGCTTTAAAACTACTGCCATTTTTGGAAATTCTTTTTCCGCTCTTGCTCATTTCATGATAGGCACTTTCATTCCCAATTTATTGCTCCACATCAATACCACTTCCTCTGAATGTTCTTCTGTACCCAAGATTCATTCTACACATTCTGCACGCTGAAAGCAGGACGCATTGCAGCATCCTATTACTATTCATTCTTTGCTACGAGTTTAAAAATATGGAACTTCAGGCTTACTCAAGTCTATGATTTTGGGCTATTAAAACACCACTTTGGTGTTATCAAACAATCAATTCCAGCTTTGCATCTTGCTTTCTCCAAAAACTTAATATTCCCTCTGCATTACTGTCTGTTCTTGGATGGCTCAGGCACATCCTATTACAATTCCACTCAGGGATTCATCTAGAACTTCAAGAAGAAACATTAGTCCATTCCATCTCCAGGTCCAAGAATACATTATTTACTGTATTCATGGAGGAAAATTGATCTTTAGTATTCTGTTTTAATAACACTAGTTGCATTGTTTCCTTAAATACATATATTGACCACATTTTCCTGGCATCAATGCTACAGCAGTGTTCCTTCTTTTAAACAGTTAAAATGTATAGCTGGGCTAGAACTTAAACTATCTTCATGAGTGTCTCTGCATGATGCTGGCAAAATGGTATGATTACTTTAATGCTAAGAGTGAGGCTAGTTATAGCTTAATATAGGAATTATAACTGGTCCAGAAAGTTTAAGTTGGGTTAACACAATCAAAACTAGTCATTGAACAATATGGTCCCTCAGAGAATATACCTTCACTTAATGTTAAATGATTGGATTTCACTTTAGGACCTTAATGATAGTAACTACTTCATTAACTATGTACACTAAAGCTACAAAGAACAGGATAAAATAAGGTGGATAAACGCACACCTGGCTGAAACAACAATTCAAAAATGATCTCATATCACACAGAATTTGATTTCTTGACAGATCAGTTAAATAGATGTGATGCATGCAATCTTAATCATGCAGATCTTAATCTGGACATAATGGATTTGCAAAAAAATGTTTAAATATCTTAAATGGTTATACTTTTAATAGCAACAACTTGCCTTCATATGGCACAACACAAGTATATCTGGTAACCACTGATGCATTTTCAATGTTCTTTCAAAGTCCCCAATTCACTAATGTCACAAGAAGGAAGCATAAAAGAATATTTGGATTACTGTGTACCAAGCTTATCGTTTTTTTCTGTAATCTCTCTCACCTAACAATTTTACACTAACCAGTTCTGATGAAAGGTATAACTGAATTGAATGGTGGAGCAGGCTCAGAGAATGATCTACTCATGTTCCTATTTCTTGTGTTATTCTGTTGTCCCAATTCTGTTTATACTGGAACAGGATAACAGTAGCTTCTATACTTGTCATCAAATGCCTTCTTAAAATCTATAACACCTACAGATAAGCCCCTATCCACTATGTTAGTCATCTCTTCAAAAAAATTCAGCTATGTTTGTAAGACATGACCTACCTGCTGATTCTGTCTGATCCCTGAATTACCAGAAATGTCAAAACCATGCCTAATATTCTACCCACCTTCCTGACCATTGTCTCAGGCTGAACAAGTCTGTCTGTACCACTGGGAATCTATTCAATCCCAATCTGATCTTTCCCTTCAGGAATACCTTCTGTTTCCAAGTTGTAATATTATTCATTTTCACTGATGAAAACCTCATTCATGTTTTTTTTAGCATTTCCACACTACTATTCTCATGGCCTACTGGTGTGCTTTCCACATATTCTGAAATTTCACTTCACCCAGAACTTTCTCCCTATATACTATTCTGCAGCATCTACGGAGAGAGAAAAACAGGATTAATGTTTTGAGACTGGTATAACTCTTCTTCCAGACCCTGAAGAAATCATGTCAGACTTGAAACTCTAACTCTGTTTCTCTTTTCACAGATGCTGCCAAACTGGCTGAATTTGTCCAGAACTCGGTGCTCATTTCAGATTTCCACATTCTGCAAGATTTCCTTTTTACTCCTGTCTTTATTTATTTTGAATCTCTGTCTTTTAGCGTCTCAAATTTAAAACTCTTACTTCTCTTCACTTTACCACTGAAGACAGTGTCATAAGTCCTCTTGGCTTCACAATATGGAATTAACTCCCTGAACCCTTATCACGACCTCCAAGCCTTCCTTTAAAAATATCTGAAGTGCTTTGGTACGTTTTTCCACAGTAAAGGTGCTGTGTAAATGAAAGCTGTACAAACATGAAACAAGACTCATTACAAGATCTCAGCAACTAAATTCAAACTAAGGGCTTCCAGCACTACAGTTACTACTTAGGACACTATTAGGTTATGGGGCAAGACCAGTGAAACATAATTAGACTTTGGAGTATAGGCAGTGGATCATGCTATTAAAGTGACAATAAGACAATGCAAAATATTAAGAGCTTAATCAAAAAATGATAATTTGAACACTTTCAGAATGTGATATTCACACTATAATTAGAGAAACAAATAATAACATTAACTTAGCAGGCAGGTGGGACTAGTTTAGTTTGCGATTATGTTCAGCATGGATTGGATTGATCTGAAGGGTCTGTTTCTGTGCCATATGTCTCTATGACTCTTTTAAACAAACAAAATCTTTTACATACTCTCCATGCTGGAAATCAGCAATATACATAACAAATAAAGAAAACAAAAAAACAGCTAAAAAGAAGTGTGCTATTATTTTATAAAGATAGCATACAGCAAGACAACTGCATACTTGTCCTGACTGCTTTGCCAGTGGAACATTATTTATTTTAAAGAACCTCATCACCATGAAAGTAAGAACACAAACTACAGTAGCAGCCACACATTCAAACCCCAGTCCCTTAAATCTGGGGTGGAGGGAATACTCAATAAAACAGCTCCTCAGACATCCTTAACTGCACTTTAGCCTCCCATGATAGTGTTTCGACAGATGTTGCAAAGTTAACTCTTACTAGATCTTTTACTGAAAAAGTGACAGCTCAGAGATGGTGCTGAGCAGAAAATGAGACCATGCTTCCATTAATAATCAAAATCTCAAGCACATCCATCCTGCCTCCTTCAACGTGCTTCTTGGAATTTGTTTCCTCTAGAAACATGGCATTGAAAGAGTCAAAACACCTCATATCACTCACCTCACAGAGCTCTGCTGGGACGAAGGTGGTTGAGGAGATGGTTGTGGCTGCGGTGGTGGAAGCATCGTCTGCACTTGCTGCACTGGAGAAGGTATCATGGCAATCGCATTGTTAACCTGTAGTTAGGCAGACACAAGCAATGCAGGCAATGAATACCTACAATTTCACAGGACACACCTCCTGCATCCTTCTTCATTCTTTTTTAGAGCAGGCTGCAGGATTACCTTGCAGAACAGAGTGCTGTCTTTAAATACCTAGCCAACATCATCACAAAACCTCATCACCACTCTCTGTAGGTTACTAAGACAAATCTACAATGTCCTGCCAACTAAGTCTGAATTAAGATTCAGTTGGATTGATTAAAAATAATTGTGAATCAAAGCAAATTTCATTATCTCCCTCTTCTCCAAGACAATATACTGTTTTTGTTTGATGAGCCTTCAAAAGTATTTTGTTGGCCACAAAGTGCTTTGGGATAGCCTGAGAATGTGAAAGGTGCTACATAAATGTAGATTCTTCCCTGGCTGTAGCCAAAATGCGGCAAAGCGAAGTTCAAATCAGAGGAGTTGCTATCGGCACTTCAAAGCTCCTAAGCTTTACTTGCATTGTTTAGCCTTGGAAAGCTATAGCAGATTTTCACACAACTAGTTCTTTCCCAGCAGAACAACCTGCTATGAATAAAAAATACTATCCCAAGAGACTTTAACAATACAAGAGGAAAATGGTTTACATTGTGGCTTTGAAGAACTACAGTCAGATGGCAGGATAGAATTAAAACGCCCATCATAAGCTCCTGGGATTAATCTCTACTCTGTGTTGAGGCAGTCAGTCCAAAGGCAGTTAGTCACGATTTGGAGATGCCGGTGTTGGTCTGGGGTGTACAAAGCTAAAAATCACACAACACCAGGTTATAGTCCAACAGGTTTAATTGGAAACACTAGCTTTTGGAGCACTGTTCCTTCGACCACCTGATGAAGGAGCAGCGCTCCAAAAGCTAGTACTTCCAATTAAACCTGTTGGACTATAAACTAGTATTGTGTGATTTTTAGGTTTGTACAATTAGTCACAGTATCTTTGGTGTAAAGAGAGTTTGAAAAGAAAATCAACCAAGGTCGCTAGCCAATGGGGTCCTGCTGACTTTCACATGAGCAAATATCACAGGATGGCATGTTAAGCTTGGACACAATACTCTCAGGGTCAAAGACAATAATGTTGTGCTCCAAGTCTCCTTACAGAGGAGGAGACTATTCTAACGAATGGTTAATTTTCCCTATTTAAACCATTCAATCTTTAGAATTTGCACTGTAGCACATGTTAGCATCTCGTAAAGACAAGGTTGAAAATTGTGCAAGAGCAGTAGAATCTCAAGGGAAGATAATGCATAATGATAAGAATTTGGATACCCTCTTAAGAGGAATAATAGCTGAGTGATGCGGAAACTGACAGAGATATTTAGAGGGTATATTAGTGCACAGAGTGCAAAACAATCAAATTGAGTGCAGTGAGCAGGTTGGTTGCAGATGCAGTTTACTGTCCAAAAAAAACTGTAAAAGATCTTGAGGAATGAGAGAAGAAATGTATTGTGAATGGCGAAAAGTCAAGGATTAGAAAGTTTGTCAGGTGTAGACACATAGATCATTCAAAGCTGGCAATGAAGGCAGCAAAGGTCATATTATAAATAAGATACTGGATTTTATACATGGATGCATTATAAAAGAAGTGATACCCAAACTACACACGGCACAGCCTTAAGTCTCACCGAAGTGCTGCTTGTGTGAAGACAGACATACAAACTAATTAGGAGCCTACTCCACTGTGCAATGAGGTCATGGCTGATGTGACTATAGCTTCAAATCTACTATTCTGTCTACCTTCATTACCCCTTATTAATCCCTTATTAATCAATATTCTAATTCAGCCTTAAAGCTCTCTCCACTGTTCTCTGAGGCAAAGAATTCCACAGACTAATGAACCTCAGAAAAAAATTGTTTTCAATTCCATCTAAACTGGGAGACCCTTTGTTTTTAAATTATTTCCCCTCATTCAAGTTTTTCTGGTAAAAGGAAACATTCTCTCAAAATCCAACTGGTCAAGTCCCTTCAAGATTTTTGATAAGCTCGCTTCTCATTTTCCTAAATTCCAATGGATGAGGGCCCAATCTGTTCAACCTTTCCGAAGATAACCATTCATTCCAGGAAATCAATTAAGCAAATCTTCTCTGAACTGCTTCTAATGCATTAATATACTTTCCTACATAACAAGACCAAAATTGTGGTCTCATCAATATCTTGTACGACTGTAATAAAACCATGCTGCTTTTCTAATCAATTCCTTTTGCAATAAAAGCCAATATTCCATTTGCCTTCCTAATCATCTGCTGTCTGGTTTTCCTAACTTCTTGTAATTTACATACCACAGGACACCCAAATACCTCTCTACCACAGAGCTCTCTGCAATCTCTCTCTCTCTCTCTCTCTCTATAGTCTCTCAAATAATATGCTGCCTTTCTATACTTCCTATCAAAGCTGAAAAGTTCACTTTTTCCCACATTATCATCTGCCTACTTTTTGATCATTTACTTAAACTATCCAAGTCCCTTTTCAGATTCTTTATATCCTCTTCACAACCTATTCTCATACCTGTCTTTTGTATCAATAATAGATTTAGGAATCAAACATTTGGTTCCTTCATCTATGCCTATGATGTAGATTTGTAAATATTTGAGGCCACAAAACCGATCCATCCGAAACTCCATCAGTTCTATCTTGCCAACCCCAAATTACTGATAAATTCCTGCTTTCTACTTCATGTTAGGTAACCGATCGTCTATCAATGTTAATACATTATTGCCAACACCATGAGCTCTGATTTTGTACAGTATCCTTTCATGAGGCATCTTACACAATGTTTTTTGGAGATACAAGTATATTGCTTCTACAGGTTTCCCTGTAGAGGGAATATAGATATTGCTACTTATGGGTTAATAAATGTTTCTATCATTTTCCCTACATCAGATGTTAAGCTAACTGGTCCAAAGTACATTTGTTATTTTCTGAAACTTTCTAGAATTGAGGGAATTTTGAAAAATTACAACCAACACATCTACTAGCTCAGCAAGTACCACTTTTAAGATGTCAAGATGCAGGCCTTCATGCCCTTGGAATTTGCCATCCTTTTATTCTAATAATCACAGCCCTTCCCCTAGTGGTTGTAATTGTTTTAAGTTTATGTGTTGCTTTTACTTTTGAATCTGGGATACCATTTGTGTCTTCTACAGTGAAGACAGACATAAAACACCTGTTCAATATTTATGACATTTCCTTATTTAATACTCTTAATTCCTCATTGTCATTCTCTAGAGAACCAATGTTCACTTCAGTTGCTCTTTTTATTTTTAAATACTTGTAGCAACTCTTACTATCTGTTTCTGTATTCCTTGTTAGCTTTTTCTTACATTCGGTTTACAAATTCTCTTCAATCCTCTGACCGGAGTTGTATACTGTTTCTTTCAAGTTGATAGTATCTTTAATTTCCTACATTATTCATAGACTAGAAGAGATTGAGGTTCACAAGAAAGAGGTATTAGAAATACTGCAGAGTGTGAAAATAGACAAGTCCCCTGGGCCGAATGGGATCTATCCTAGGATCCTCTGGAAAGCAAGGGAAGAGATTGCTGAGCCTTTGGCATTGATCTTCAAATCATCATTGTCTACAGGAATAGTGCCTGAGGACTGGAGGATAGCAAATGTGGTTCCCTTATTCAAAAAGGGTAATAGAGACAACCCTGGTAATTACAGACCAGTGAGTCTCACTTCAGTTGTTGGTAAAGTGTTGGAAAAGGTTATAAGAGATAGGATTTATACCCATCTAGAAAAGAATAATCTGATCAGGGACAGTCAGCATGGTTTTGTGAAGGGTAGGTTGTGTCTAACGAATCTTATTGAGTTTTTTGAAAAAGTGACCAAACAGGTAGATGAGAGTAAACAGGTTGATGTGGTGTATATAGATTTCAGCCAGGCGCTCGATAAGGTTATCCACAGTAGGCTATTAGACAAAATGCAGAGGAATGGGATTCTGGGAGACATAGCAGTTTGGATCAGTAATTGGCTTGCTGAAAGAAAACAGAGGGTTGTAGTTAGTGGAACATGTTCATCTTGGTGTCCAGTTACTAGCAGCGTACCGCAAGGGTCAGTGTTGGGTCCACTGCTGTTCGACACTTTTATAAACGACCTGTATGAGGGCTTAGAAGGGTGGGTTAGTAAATTTACGGACGACACAAAGGTCAGTGGAGTTGTGGATAGTGATGAAGGATGTAGTAGGTTGCAGAGAGACATAGATAGGATGCAGAGCTGGGCTGAGAGTTGGCAAATGGAGTTTAATGTGGACAAGTGTGAGGTGATACACTTTGGATGGAGTAATCGGAATGCAAAGTACTGGGCTAATGGTAAGATTCTTAGGAGTGCAGATGAGCAGAGAGATCTCGGTGTCCATGTACACAGATCCCTGAAAGTTGCTACCCAGATTGACAGGGTTGTTAAGAAGGCATACAGTGTTTTGGCCTTTATTAATAGAGGGATCGAATTCCGGAACCAGGAGGTTATGCTGCAGCTGTACAAAGCTCTGGTAAGGCCACACTTGGAGTATTGTGTACAGTTCTGGTCACCACATTATAAGGAAAATGTGGAAGCTTTGGAAAGGGTGCAGAGGAGACTTACTAGGATGTTACCTGGTATGGAAGGAATGTCTTACGCGGAAAGGCTGAGGGCCTTGAGGCTGTTCTCGTTAGAGAGAAGGTTGAGAGGTGACTTAATAAAGACATACAAGATAATCAGAGGGTTAGATAGGGTGGACAGGGAGAGCCTTTTTCCAAGTATGGGGACGGCAAACACAAGGGGATACAACTTTAAAGTGAGGGGAGATAGGTAAAAGACAGACGTCAAAGGTAGTTTCTTTACTCAGAGAGTAGTAAGGGTATGGAATGCTTTGCCTGCATCGGTAGTAGATTCACCAAGTTTAAGTGCACTTAAGTCGTCATTGGACAGACAAATGGACGTACGTGGAATAGTGCAGGTGGGGTGGGCTTCAGATTAGTATGACAGGGCGGCGCAACATCGAGGGCCGAAGGGCCTGTACTGCGCTGTAATGTTCTATGTTCTATTTTGCATACTTTCCCTAAAGTCCTTCCTTCTCATTTGAATGTTATCTTTACTGTGTTTTGAAATATCTCCTTAAACATCTGACTGACTTTCAACACAATTTCTGAGATCAATTTCACCAGTTGTGTCTTCATACATTCTTAATTGCCTTTACTGAATTTTAAAACTCAAGACTTATACTCAATCTTCTCATTTTGAAACTGAATACGACATTCAATCTCATTATCATCACTGCTATCCAAAGGCTCTTTTGCAGTCAGGTCTTTAATTAATTGTCTCACTCCAAATTACCAGGTCTAAAACATGCTACTCAAAGAAACTATCCTACAAACACGCTCTGAACTCATCTTCTATGTTACTGTTATAAATGTGATTACTTCAATCTATTAGTAAATTACAATTAACCATGATTCTTACAGAGCCTTCCTTACAAGCTCTCATTATTTCTTGGCTATATGCTCTATTCATAACTTTAGGGAATCTGCAAAGTACTCCCAAAAAGTGACTCTCAATCTTTAGAAACAAGGTCATCTCTCATTATTACACTAATGTTATTTTTGATTAACACAGCTACCCTTTTCCTAGCTTCATCTCCTTCATGTCATCGAATATTCAGGTCTCATCCTTGACCAACTTGTAGCCACATCTCCATAATGACTATCAGGTCAACATATTTCTTTCTATTTCAGCTGTCAGTTCAATTGTTTTGGTTCATATGTTACAGACACTGTATTCAGACACATGAGCACACACAGATACAACAACAACTGGGAGGAGGACCAGGAGTAATACGTAGTTGGATGCAGTACAACATGTGTGCTATGTCCAGAAGGTCGTCCTTGAATTACTGTCGATTTGTGTTTCATCTGATTCCACTTTCTTTGCAGTTTAATTCAGTGGTGATTATCATTGTCTTCCATTCTCAGTGACAGGGCAAGGAGGCCAGTAATATTAGGGGACATATATGCAGAATTTGTTGAAGTTTACAGGGCAAGTTAAGAAAATGGGTACAAAAGCATGAGGTTTTATAGAGGCATAGAATACAAAAGTACGGGAATTAACATGAGTCTTTACAAAAACTGGTTTGTCCCCGACTAGAAAACAGTGCCAATTTCTGAACACCACACTTTAGAAATGATGTGAAGACTTCTGAGAGAATTCAGAAAAGAGTGACAAGAATGAATATAGGGTTGAGGGACTTCAACTAATTGGAGGTTGGACATGCTGTGCTGTCCTCCTTGGTAAAGGGTAAAATGGTGTTTGACAAAGGTATGCAAAATTAAGAAAGGTGGTAGTGTAGAAAATAGCTGTTACCATTGGAGGGAATGTCAAAACCATAGAACTAAAAACCAGTAACAACATGAAGAAAGATCTTCCTGCACAGTGCGTGCTTAGGCTCTGAAAAGCATTGCCCGAGTGTGTAATGGCATGGATTAAATCAAGGCTTCCAAACCAGAGTTGGATAACCATAAAGAGCAAAGCAAACTATGAGATTACAGAGAAAGAAGTAGAGAGTGAGACTACCTGAGTCGCCCTTGCAGACAGTCAGTTAGAACACATTCAGCTAAGTGGTCTCCTGTGCTGGAAGCATTCAGATTGTAGTGCTATACTCGAAAAATTGCAATTGCATGTGAAAGTGATCGATGTGATCTGCCTGTAATGCTCACAAGACAAAGCTTCTCACTGTACAAGTGGTAATAAATTCAATTCAATTCAAGTTTTGTATTGTACACCCAAACTCATCACTGTATACAAAGATAAAAATGGACTTCTCATTAAGAAGCTCAAGGCATGTGGAATGAGTTACAACTGTAAAAGCTTCCTTCAGAAAAAACTATCATGTCAGGTATAATCAGCATCAAACTTGAGGCTACGTTCATGTGCATGTGGTGGGAGGGGGGGAAATCAAAGACAGTTTCCCTTGAAGAGTTGTAACTGTTTTGTTCTGCTATATACCAATATGATAAATTCCATACAGAATAATAACTATTATACAAAGTATGAAGACTTTCTACCCTAGCTCCCAAATAAGCTCATAACGCAGTAGTACTGTGGACATGGGGGTCCCAACTCTTGGTCCCTGGTTGCTGTTGTGTTAATTGCTGGTCTCAGATAGATTGGACGAACTGGTTTTGGTGTCCTTGGCCATGGCAAGGGAAAACTAACGTAACAGAAAAGTCTAAAGCCATGGGCTGTCCTAAATCTATGTAAAGGAATACCTAACAATATGGGCCATCCTAAACCTGTATAACAATAGGATATGCTAAACTAGCAAGGAGGGGATGTGAAAGTACCTCACAAAAAAAACACCTAGTCTGGCACACAGAGGTCAGACAATAGGGAGGAAATGAAGAATTACAAAGAATGGGATTTTTCTTTTAGGTCTATATGCATAAAATGAAACACCAACTTACATATTATACATACATCAGTCTGTGATATATGTATGATATATTCTACATACCAAACATAGCTTCAGGGACTGGGTTAGAGGACATGTCCTTGTTAATATTTTGAGGCCAGCTAACTTGGGCAAAATTGAATCCACTCTCTCATTGGTCAGAGTGACAGCAATGAAGAAGAAAACCTAAATGTTTGCAAAGATACCATTATGCGAAAAGACATGATATATGTCTATAGGTATAAAAGGTATATGGTAAAAGAAAACCAGATTGGATAATGGTAATGTCCAGACAACAATTTTAAATTGATGCATTTAGCAAAACTTTCAGCACTAAAGTATCAAATTCAGTTGAAAGCAGCTAAGACTAAACCTTAGCTAAAGTATTTCAACAATAAAAATAGTTTGCAGGCAAATCGCAATTCAATGGTAATGAGCCATATAAGTCAATATTTTTTAACTTTGATGAAGGCATCATGATGCACTTGTATAGGGCCAACTCTGACCATGTGGAAGACCTGAGGATCATTGGAACAGGCCATTCAGCTCCTCATACCTACTTGGCCTTTCCAGATCAGGACTGATCATCTATCTGGATGCCATATTTCTGTACTATCTTCTTACCCCTTGATGCCATTACAAACTAAAAATCTATCAATTTCTATCTTGAACAAAGTCAATGATTTTGATTTACCGTGGGCGGCACGGTGGCACAGTGGTTAGCACTGCTGCCTCACAGCGCCTGAGACCCGGGTTCAATTCCCGACTCAGGCGACTGACTGTGTGGAGTTTGCACGTTCTCCCCGTGTCGGCGTGGGTTTCCTCCGGGTGCTCCGGTTTCCTCCCACAGTCCAAAGATGTGCAGGTCAGGTGAATCGGCCATGCTAAATTGCCCGTAGTGTTAGGTAAGGGGTGAATGTAGATGTAGGGGTATGGGTGGGTTGCGCTTCGGCGGGGCGGTGTGGACTTGTTGGGCCGAAGGGCCTGTTTCCACACTGTAAGTAATCTAATCTAATCTAATCTAAACTTGCGCAGTACTCTGGAGGTCGGAAAAAAATCTTGAGTTCTTACTGAAAACGTTCTTCCTCATCTAAGCCCTAAATAACTTCCCTTTTATTCTGAAACTCCCACCTTCTAACCCCCACCCCCACCACACTACCCACACCCCAGTTCTGGATCCCACAGCAATAGATAATATATTTGATCTTCATCTATCTTGTCTATCACTTTATGAATTTTGTAAGTTTTTATGAAACTGTCTCTTGTTCTTCTAAACCTCAGAGTACAGGCCAAGTCTCCTCAATCTCTCCTCATTGGACAGTCCCACCATCCCAGGAACAGCATGTAATATTTTTCCTTTGACAAAGCGACCAGAACTATACACTATAATCCAGGTGCACAGTCACTAGTGTTTTACACAAGTGAAACAAGACCTCTTTGTTCCTGTACTCCAACCCTCCTGTTTTAAAGGTTAATATACAGGCTACCTTCCAAATTGCTTGCTGCACTTGACAGGGTTAGTTTCAGTGACTTATCAACAAGGACACACAAGGACAGCAGCATTTTCTAAACTATCACCATTTAAGATATACTTTGCACCTTATTCCTCCTACCAAAATGGATAACCTTACACTTACCCACATTATCTTCCATGTGCCACATTCTTACCCACCAACTCACTCTACCTAAATCCCTTTGTAGCCTCTTTGTGTCCTTCTCACAACTCACATTCCCAAGTTTTGTATCATTTGCAAGTTGGGAAATATTACAATTAGTTCCCAAATCCAAACTATTGATATTGACTGCAAATAGCAGAGGTCCAAGCACTGATCCTTACATTATCTCATTGGTCACAGCCTGCCAACCTGCGAATTTACCCATTTTATTTCTGCTCTCCACGTTTTGTCTGTTTATAAATCCTTAATCCGTGCCAGTATATGACCTCTAATCCCTGTTTTGTTGACGAACTTCCAATGATAGATTTTAAAGAAAGTCTTCTGAAAATCCAGATGTACTTGGGAGTCATAGAGATGTTCAGTGTGGAAACAGACCTTTCGATCCAACTCATCCAAGCTGACCAGATATTCAAACCTAACCTAGTCCCATTTGCAGGTACTTGGCCCACATCCCTCTAAATCCTTCCTATTCATATACCCACCCAGATGCCTTTTAAATGTTATAATTGTACCAGCCTCCCCTGTATCAACTCGGCTAGTAACATCTTTAAAATAAAACTATTGTGTTCATCAATTATGATTTCTCCTTCATAAAACCATGCTGAATCTGTCCAATCACAATTATTTTCTAAATATTCAGAAATCTCAATATTTATGGATTCTATTATTTTATGAAACGCTTACAAGTCTGCAATTAAGTTTTCTTTCACCCTCCTTTCCTAAAACAATATGGCTACATTCAGAATCTTCCCACTTTGCAAGCACCACTGCAGAATTAATAAAATTTTGAAGGATGATCAGCAATGCATCCACTATCTCTGTAATCTCTGTAGCCATCTCTCTCAAGACCCTAGGGTTAAGATCTTTAGGACCCAGAGATTTGTCAATTTTCACTCCCATTAATTCATCCAATGTGACATTTTAAAAAATTAATTCCTTCCGCTTCCACACACTCACTGGATCTTTGGACTTTAGCTCTTGTGTCATCCTCTGTAAGTACAGTATAAAGTGCTTATTTCTTTTATTTTTCTATTTCCTATAATAAATTTTCCTGTCTGTGCCAAGAACAGACCAGTATTTGTCTTTCTAACTTTTTCTTTTTATTATACCTATGGAGGTTTTTACAATCATTTTTAAGATTCTTGATATTCTTTCCAATTCTCCTTTTCATCATAAACTTCTTGAACCTCCTGTGTTGAATTCTAAAATTCTCCCAATCTTCAGACTCACTTCATTAGCCTTTTTGCACTAATAATATCTTTAACTTTCCTTGTTAATCACGGCTCTCACTCTTCCTGGTGGGTTTTGGCCTACAGGGATACATTTTTTTGAAAACTAAACATTAGTCTCTTAAATACTAGATGTTACCAATTTACCATAAAATCTTTTAATGCATTTTTTTCCAACCCACAACAGCCAACGTCCTCCTCAGACAATCATCACTATTCATTAACGGTTCTTTTACACCAAGATTATTAATCAGCTCTTTCAGCATGATACTCAATATTAAATACCCTATTCTCCAACTGTTTCCTCAATGCCATTGCTCCAGAAACATTCTTTGCAGGAACACTTCTTTCACATTGGTGCTAATTTGACCGACTAATCTATGTGCAGATTGAAGCTGCCCATGATTTTTGAATTTGTTTGTTACATGCACCTTTACTTTCTTGAGTTACATTGTGCCTTGCAGTGCCACAAGCTTGGCTCTCATGAAATGTGTTTGATGAACCATCACTCTCATCAGAATGGAAAATGGAAAAACAATTAGTGAATAAGATAGACTCAGAATGCTCCTGCATAGAATCCCTACAGTGTGGAGACAGGCCCTTTGGCCCAACAAGTCCACACCGACCTTCCGAATAATAACTGACCCAGACCCATTGCCCTCCCGATTACTCTACATTTATTCCTGACTAATGCACCTAACCTACACATTCCTGAATACTATGGGCAATTTAGCATGGCCAATTCATCTAACCTGCACATCTTTGGATTGTGGGAGGAAACTGGAACATCCAAAGGAAACCTGCACAGACACAGGGAGACTGTGCCAACTCCATACAAACAGTTGCTCGAGCACTACCTACTTAGTCTTTCCTGACTGTCTAGCTGCCACCCACTCTCTCCCTCACTCTCTCCCTCCCCCCCCCCCACCCCGCCCCCGCCCCCCCCACGCCCCCCCCCACCCCCCCCCCGCCCCCCCACCCCCCCCCCCGCCCCCCCCCCGCCCCCCCGCCCCCCGCCCCCCCCCACCCCCCCCCCCCCCCCGCCGCCCCCCCCACCCCCCCCCACCCCGCCCCCCCCCACCCCCCGCCCCCCCGCCCCCCCCCCCCCCCGGTCTGAATCAGCAGTGTGATCACTTTCTTAAACATGCTATCCACAAAGTTCTCGGCTTTGAGAATGCACCACAGTAACTCCAGTCCTTCGAAAGCCAGAGCTCATGTTTTTGCAGCTGGAGATACTTCCTGCGTGTAATCATTCTAGAACATGACCACAACTCCCTATTGGCAGTAACTGAATGATGATCACTTGACATTAGCATAAAAATTCTGTGCAAGTGTGGTGACACTCAAAATCACAGGCAGCCACTAGTTTGTTCACAATTAGCACTAGTAACCCACAAGCTTATGACCATGCTGCTAATGACTAACAGATCAATATCTTGCTCATGACGCTCACATCCCATGAAGGAATAAAAATCCAATTGCTGCAAGGTGTCTCTGGCTGTCATCCATTCCCTTATATGTCAGACCCCTGGAAGATTTACACAACCCTCCAACGCTCTACAGACCCCAGTTGGAGAACCACTAGTCTCTGCTCTTTGTTGGACATGAACCATGGTATTTTTGTCACCTTACATCAGGTTGTCTATTTCTTGATCTCTAATTCCAAGCACAGACCACATGAGAACAGGATCATGTGGTTAGACATTTCGGGAGAGAATTGATAGACTGGGTATCCTCATATTTGAAGATGATTGAGGGTGACTTAACATAGGCCTTTGAAATGTTTTGATAGGATGGAACAATGTTTCTTATTGCAGGAAAAGAGCTTAAATAAAGGACATCAATGTTACTTAATCACCAGAAATTCCAATATGGAATTCAGAAGAATCGTCCTTACTAAAAGAGTAATTAGAAGGTGAACTGCTTCACATGGAGTGACTGAAGTGTAAAATAGAGATGCATTTCAGGGGAAACTTGGCAAGCAAATTAGGGAAATGGAGGTAGATATAGATGTCAAAAGATGGGAGATGGCTCTGAAAATGCTAGAATGGACTGGCTGGGCCAAATGGTATATTTCTGCACCATATATCTTGTGTAAACCTATGTAAAAACCCTTCCAACTTCAGTGCAGATGAGCAAAGATTTTCTCCATGTCAGGAAGACTGAAGCCCCTGCTTTCAGTCCTCGCTTCAAAACTCTGCTCCCTTGCTACAGACTTCAACCTTCTTCCTTGGTAACACTCAGATTAAAATAATCTCTTTGTAGCTTTGGTGTCATATTGGAACCAAGATAAGCTTCCAACTTTAGATTTGCGCCATCTCAAAAGACATCCAATTTCCACTTCCTCATCACTTGATTTTGTACGTCTCAGTGTATCTTCAGCTTAAGCTCTTACTCATACGCCGTCAGTGAAGCAACATCTTGCTTTTAAAATTCTCAAGCTTGTTTTCAAATCCCGACACAACTTTGCCCTTTCTAATTCTGTAATCTCCTCCAATTCTAAACTTTTGTGATAGCTGCAGTCCGCTAGTTACGATTTTTACACATTTCAATCCATAATTTGAGTGATCACTGGAAGCCATGCCTTTCATGGCATAGGTCCCCAATTTCCAAATTCCTGCCCTACACCTCTCCATTTCTCTTGTTCACCTTTCTCCTTTAAAACATTTAAAATCTACCATTTTAATAAAGCTTTTGGTGATTAGAGCTAATATCTCCTCTGCAGCTCAGTGTCATTATTTGCTTCATATTCCTTATGATAAACTTTGGGCATTTCATTATGTTAAAGGTGCTACATAATTACGACCAAGAGGATACATGAATGCAGAGTGGTAGACGTTGTTGTTCAGACTGGAGGCTTGTAACTAGTAGTATGCTGCAGGATCAATGCCGAGTCTGCTTTTGTTCAGGTAGCTCAGTGGTTAGCACTGCTGCCTCACAGCACCAGGGACCTGGGTTCCATTCCAGCCCTGGGCGACTGTGTGGAGTTTGCACATTCTCCCAGTGTCTATGTGGTGCTCCGGGTGCTCCAGTTTCCTCCCATAATCCAAAGATGTACAGGTTAGGTGAATTGGCAATGCTAAATTGCCCACAGTGTTCAGGGATGTATAGGTTAGGTGCATTAGTTAGGGTGAATGTAGAGCAATCGGTTAGGGGAATGGGTCTGGGTGGGTTGGTCTTCGGAGGGTCGGTGTGGACTTGTTGGGCCAAATGGCCTGTTTTCACACTGTAGGGATTCGAAGTTCTAATATAAATGATTTGAATGAGAAGATAGGAGGCATGGCTAGTAAATTTGTGGACAACACCAAAATTGGTGGTACAGCAGAGAGTGAAGGTTATCTAATACAACAGGATCTTTATCAACCGGGCCAGTGGGAGTTTAATTTCAATAAATGCGAGGTTTCACATTTTAGTAAGACAAACCAAGGCAGGACTTACACAGTTAATGGTAGGACCCTGGTGAATGTTGTTGAACAGAGACACCTAGGGTGCAGGAATACATATTTCCTTTAAAGTGGCATCACAGGTAGATAGTGTGGTGAGGAGGTATTTGGCATGACTGCCTTCATCAGTCAAAGCATTAAGTACAGGAGTAGGGTCATCATGTTACAACTGGACGAGACACTAAGGCCATATTTAGAGTACTGTATACAATTCCAGTCACCCTGCTATAAGAAGGATGTTACTAATTGGAAAGGGTGCAAAAATGATTTACAAGGATGTTATGGAGACTGGAAGTTTTGAGTTTGTAAGGAGAGCCTAGATAGAGTGAGATTTTTTTCATACAGTGTAGCAAGCTGAGTTGTAATCTTATAGAGGTTTATAAAATCATGACGGGCACTGGTAAGGTGAATAGCCAAGGTTGGGGAGTCCAAAACTAGATGGCATAGGTTTAAGTTGAAGACAGCAAGATTAAAAAGGGACCTGAGGGGCAATTTTCACACAGAGAGCGCTGCATATATGGAACAAATTGACAGATCAAGTGATAGATGTCGGTCCAGTTGCAACATTTAACAGACATTTGGACAGGTACATGGACAGGAAGGGTTTAGAGGGATATGGCCCAAAATGCAGGCAAAAAGGGTTAGTTTAGTTTAGGAAATATGGTCAGCATGGACAAGTTGGGCCAAAAGGTCTGTTTCTGTGTTGTATGATTCTATGACTTTAATTCCAAAGAAGGTCCAATCTATCCAACCTTTCACAAAAGTTAATTCCCCAATCCCAGGTACTAGTCAAGAGAATCTGCTCAAAATTGTTGCTAACACATTTACATCTTTTTTAAAATAATAAACAAAAGTGCTTACAATATTCCAGATGTGATCTCATCTATGCACTGAACAATTGCAACAAGACAATCTTATTTTAATATTCTATTCCCCTTGCAATGAGTTACAACATTCCATTTGCCTTCCTCATCAATTGCTATATCTTTACGTGACCTGTGTATCAGGACACCCAAATCCATATACTCCAGAACTCTACCCCTATGCAATTATGTGCTGCTTCTTCCTATTGAAGTGGATAAGTTCACGTTTCCTACATTATGTCTCATTTGCCAAACATTTGCCCACTCACCCATCCTATCAATATTCTTTTGTAGATTCCTCATGTCCTCTTCACAACTTATTTTCCTATCTTTATATCGCTGGCCTGTAGTTTCCTGTTTCTGTCAACCAACCCCACCGTGTTGAGTACAGATGTCACATTTCCTATTTACCAATCTGATAGGACCTATCCAGCATCATAGCAGCTTTGGAGTACTAAGTTAAAAATCACACAACACCAGGTTATAGTCCAACAGGTGGAATTGGAAGCACACTAGCTTTCGGAGTGACGCTCCTTCATCAGGTGATAGAAATACTAATGTACTCACTATTTCAGCCGTCACTTCTTTAACATTCTAGGATGAATCTCATCAAGAACTGAGGATTTGTCAGTTTTTAGTTCTAACTGTTGTTCTTCTTATCCCTTCCATGGCAAATGAAATTATTTCAAATTCCTCCCTCTCTTCATCTGCCACGTCTTATTTTTCATTATTGATTCCTCAGACATACGTTCTGGAGAACCAACATTCATTTTACTTACTCCTTTCCTTGTTAAATACCTCTAGAAAGCTTTACTATCTGTCTTCATATTGCTAGCCAGGTTTTTTCATAAGCTCATAGAGCTTATAGAGTCAAGATCCCTTGGACCACCTAGTCCACGCCAATCATGTTTCCAAACTAAACTAATTCCACCCACCTGCAATTGGCCCATATTCGTGAATTTATCCAAATTTAAAAAAAAATATTGCAACTGTATCTGCATCCACTACTTCCTCTAGCAATTCATTCCACACAGTAAAAACATTGACCTTCGTGTCCTTTTTAAAGTCTTTCTTCTTTTAATGTAAAAAGATGTCCTCTAGTTTTGAACTTCTCCACCTTAGGGGTGATAAAAGTTTGCCATTCACCTTATCTACTCCCGTCATGATTTATAAATCTCTAAAGTCACCCCTCAACTTCCCATATTCCAGTGAAAGAAGTCCCAGTCTAGCCAGACTCTCCTTATAACTCAAACCCTCCATTCCTGGCAAAATCCTGGTAAATTTCCAAGCACTCCATGTCAGCCATAAACCCCAAACTAACTAATCCCAACTGCCTGCGCTTGACCCACATCCCTCCAAACATTTCTTATTCATGTACTTATCTAAAGTGACTTTTAGACATTGTAACTGTACCTGCATCCACCACTTCCTCTGGAGCTTCATTCCAAGCATGAACCACTGTGTAAAAAAAATTGACCCCCTCATGTCTTTTTTAAAATCTTTCTCCCTTCACCTTAAAGATATGCTCCACAGTCTTGAAAGCCCCCTCCCTAGGAAAAAGACACCAGTCATTCATCTTATCTATACCCCTCATGATTTTATCAACTTCTACAACCTCATCCAGCTTCTCCTTATAACTCAAACACTCCATTCCTGGCTACATCCTGGTAAATCTTCTCTGAACCCTCTCCAGTTTAATACCATATATACTTGAGTAAATGTTGATCTCATGTAAAAGTGGCCAAAATATCTGGAATTTTCCATATAACCCATGTAAAAATCAATCCTAGTTCTTCACAGATAATAGACCAACATTTGAGAGTCAAGGTATTATCCTGTATATAAATGTTACAATGAGGAGATTTATTTTATTTTTCATGTTATTATTGTGTTTTGATGTACAATTCACACCAATGTTAGGCTATGGATTTCTTAAGTTCAGGTTGTAAGTTTGCTTGCTGAGCTGGTATATTTGTTCTCAGATATTTTGTCACCATGCTAGGTAATATCATCAATGAGCCTCTGATAAAGTGCTGGTGTTCTGTCCCACTTGCTATGTGTGTGTCTTGGTCTGTTGTGGTCAGTGATATCACTTCTGATTCTTTTTCTGAGGTTAGTAAATGGGGCCCAAATCGATATGTTTGTTGATGGAGTTCTGGTTGAAATGCATAAACACAAACGAGAAATTTCGAGCCAAAAAACTCTATACAGTAATGCGACTGACCATGAATGGACAAGTACGCTAGAACAAGTCACTAATATTAAACAACAGCTGACCAAGACAAAGAAAGACTAGCCCTAAAAGAAAACGCAAAGTAATAACATGGAATAACAAAGTAATAACAAAGACTTGGATAAAAAAACCTGTCAGACTGATCTCTCAGACATGGAAAAAGCCATCCTCGTACGAGGGATGAACTTCAACAACAGGGATGTGGACAAAAAGGACTTCCTAGCAGCACTGGAATCCATCCTGAAAGACAACGGACTCCAGGATGAAATCCAGCAAGCTATCAGACAGTAAGAGCACAAACACTAAGCAGATAGAACACCCTCAACACACTGGAAAGGAAAGCCCTGGAAGGACTCAGAAAAGACAGAAATATTGTAATCTTACCGGCAGACAAAAGGCGCAAGACTGTCATTCTAAACAGAACACAATACATTGAAAAAGCAAACACACTACTCGCAAATATCGATATCTACCACGCCCGGTTGCAATGAACCCAACTCCACAGCTATAAAAGTGGTTGACAACATCCCTGAGGAAATGTCACAAGACCGGTGAAATTAATAAGACAGACCTCCAAAGAATGAAACCTGAAGGATCCAACATACCTCGTTTCGACAGATTGCCAAAGGTACATAAACAAGGGCCCCCACCCTCCCAGACTCATAGTCTCACTTTCCAGCACACAAACAACAGATTAGCAAAGGAACTGCAAAGCAAACTGAAACACCTCGAAGACGACTCAAGCCACTCCATCCACTCCACTCAGGAATTCCTTATCACCATCAAGGACACCAAGGAAAGCTACACACACTGACCAGATACTCAACTACAGGAGCAAATCATCCCAACATCCACAAACAGAGCTGTATCAGGACATTATTTAAACCAGCCACAACACATTGCAGCACCGAGGAACTAAGAGAAGCTAAAGACAAACACCTATACAACATATTCTGGAACAATGGATATCTGATAAATGCAGTCCTCCGATTCCTACACAACAGACCTAACCAAGAAGACACAACACGCCCAGAGACTCTAGCCACGCTGCCATTTATTAAAGACATCTTGGAGATGACGACCAGACTACTCCAGCCCCTAGGCATCATGGTAGCCCACAAACCTACCACCACACTGAAACAATTTAAAGGACCCTGTACCAACAACCAGCAGAACCAATGTCATATACAAAATATCCTGCAAGGACTACAACAAACATTGCATTGGACAGATGGGCAGGAAAGTAGCCATCAGGATACATTAGCACCAACTAGCCACCAAAAGACATGACCAATGATCACTTGTATCCAAACACAGACGAAGAGGGATATCAGTTTGACAGGCACAATACATTAATCCTGGGACAGGCTAAACAAATTCCATGGGAATTCTTAAGAGGCCTGACATTCAAACTGGAACTCCATTAACAAATATATCAATTTGGACCCCATTTACCAACCTCTCAGGAAAAGTAGTGATATCACCCACCACAACAGACCAAGACACATAAATAGCAAGAGGGACAGAACACCAGTGCTTCATCGGAGGCTCACTGATGATGTTACCTAGCATGGTCACTAAATATCTGAGAACAAATCTACCAGCTCAGAGACCAAACTTACTACCTGATACACAACCTGAGCTACAAATCTCCAGAATAGCATTTAAGTTCATTATCAAACTAGCACTATAATTAGTATAATTAGTGTGTTACAAAGGCTATCACACCATCATTCCCTATTTAAGCAGACTTATATGCACTTACTTCACTATCATTATACTGTGCAGCTGTTGACGATTTCTCACAACAACAATGATCAGTGAGACAGTATGAGAATCAAATGTCTGATAACTTTTGGTATCAGAAATAAAAGCTTAAAATGTTACTTTGAAAACTAAAACAACAGTAGACAAGAAAAAAACAGGGAAATAGAAGAATTTGATGTGAAAGTTTAAGACACATCAGGTCAGAGTCAGGCGGCAACCTCCTTTTGAGTGCAGCTCAGCTGAGCTTGGTTCTCCTGTAGCAGTTCTGGAATTACCGTCATTCAATGTGTATTTTTCCTTTATTCGTTTAAAGATCAGTTGGGCTTCTGCTAATTGTACGGTATTTTGGACTGTAGCATGAATTTCAACCCCTCAAAAGTAGTATCCATGTAATGGTCGACCCCATAAATTTAACCTTAAAAAAGTCTAAAAATTCAACTTTTACACAAACAGATACAGTAATATCCTTCCTATAACAGAGGACCAGAACTATACAGAGTACTCCAAAAGCAGCCCCATCAACATCCTTCACAACGTCAATATGATGTCCTAACCCCTACACCCAAAAGGTCTGAGCAATGAAGGCATGCGTACTAAATGTCTTCTTCACTACCCTGTCTACCTATGACGCAAATTTCGAAGAATTATTATTAATCTTTTAGTCATTCCTTGTGGTTCTTTATACTCTGTCCAGTCTTATGACTTGTCATTCATCATCGTGGTAGTATATGCTTTTCCTTTCAATTTGATACTATCTTCAGCTTCCCTAGCTGACCATACTGCATTTTTCCGAGTTTGTTTTTTAACTTATTAGACTGTATCCCTTATAACTAGACGGAAATATCTCTTTAAATGTCTGTCACTGCATTTCTACTGACCAAGCCTATAAACCTGATTTTTCAATTCATTTCACTGTCTTCATGACTACCCTTAAGTTTAAAGCTCTAGTCTTCTATCCAACTTTCTCATCCTCCAAAATGAAATATTCAATCATATGACAAATGCTGCTACCTAGAGGTGATTTCACTACAAGGTCATTAATTGTGTCTCTTTGCACATTACCAGGTATAGTTAAGATTGCTCTGTGTTTAGCTCTAGAGCATTCTACTCCAAGAAACTCCAAAACAGATAAGATTAGGGTGATAGGGAGAGAAGATAGAGGATCTTAGGAATAAAATATTGAATCCATTTGGGTGGAGATCAGGAATAGTAAGGGGAAGATGTCACTGGTGGCAGTGGACTATAGGCCACCCAATAATAATGCTTCAGTGGCACAGCCAATCAATTAAAAAATATCTGACGCATTTAAGAATGGAATGGCAGTAGCCTTCAAGGAGTTTAACATGCACATCGATCGGCCGAATCAAGTTAGAAGAGGCAGTCTTGAAGAGGATTTCATAGAACTCATCCATGATAACTTTCTTGAAAAGCATGTTACTGATACTACATGGGAGTGTGCAAGCTTAGATGTGGTCTTGTGTAACGATACAGATAAAATTAATGATCTCGTAGTTAGGGATCCTCTTGAAAAGAGTGATCACAGTATGATCAAATTTTGGATACAAATGGAGGGTGAACGAGTACATTCTAAAAACAGGGTTTTATGCTTAAAAGAGGGAGACTATAATGGGATGAGAAAGGAGTTGGCTAAATTAGACTGGGAACACAAGTTGTATGGTGGAACAATTGAAGAGCTGCTGGAGAACTTTCAAAGAGATTTTTCACCGTGCTTAAGAAAAGTATATCCTGGTCAATAACAAGGGTACCAAGGGTAGGAAGAGCCAGCCTTGGATAACGAAGGAAATAAAGGAAGGCACCTAATTAAAAGCTCAGGCTTACAAAGCAGCCAACAGTAGTGGGAACAGGAGGATTGGGAAAACTTTAAAAAGCAACAAAGAACCATGAAACAAGCAATACAGAAAGGAAAGATAGATTATGAATGCAAACTTGCACAGAACATATAAAAAGGTAGGAAAGGTTTTTAGAAACATATAAAATGGAAATGGGTGGCTAATGTGGACAAAGGTCCCTTGCAAGATGAGAAAGGGGAATTAATATTGGGTAATGCTGAAACTGCTGAAGCCTTGAATAACCTTTTTGTATCAGTCTTCACAGTGAAAAATGTATCTGATGTGCCAAAGATATGATGGGAGGTGAGGACCGCAATTCAATTGTTATCACTAAAGGGGTAATAGAACATAGAACAATGCAGCACAGAACAGGCCCTTCGACCCACGATGTTGTGCCGAACATTTGTCCTAGCTTAAGCACCTATCCATGTACCTATCCAATTACCGCTTAAAGGTCACCAATGATTCTGACTCTGCCACTCCCACAGGCAGCGCATTCCATGCCCCCACCACTCTCTGGGTAAAGAACCTACCCCTGATACCCCCCTATACCTTCCACCCTTCACCTTAAATTTATGTCCCCTTGTAACACTCTGTTGTACCCGGGGAAAACGTCTCTGACTATCTACTCTATCTATTCCCCTGATCATTTTATAAACCTCTATCAAGTCATCCCTCATCCTTCGCCGTTCCAATGAGAAAAGGCCTAGCACTCTCAACCTATCCTCGTACGACCTATTCTCCATTCCAGGCAACATCCTGGTAAATCTCCTCTGCACCCTCTCCACATCTTTCCTAAAGTGAGGTGACCAGAACTGCACACAGTACTCCAAATGTGGCCTTACCAAAGTTCTGTACAGCTGCAACATCACCTCACGACTCTTGAATTCAATCCCTCTGCTAATGAACGCTAATACACCATAGGCCTTCTTACAAGCTCTATCCACCTGAGTGGCAACTTCCAAAGATCTATGAACATAGACCCCCAAGATCCCTCTGCTCCTCCACCTTACTAAGAACCCTACCGTTAACCCTGTATTCTGCATTCTTATTTGTCCTTCCAAAATGGACAACCTCACACTTGACAGGGTTGAACTCCATCTGCCACTCCTCAGCCCAGTTCTGCATCATATCTAAGTCCCTTGGCAACTGACAACAGCCCTCCTCACTATCCACAACTCCACCAATCTTCGTATCGTCTGCAAATTTACTGACCCACCCTTCGAATCCCTCTTCCAAGTCATTAATAAAAAACACAAACAGCAGAGGACCCAGAACTGATCTCTGTGGAACTCCACTTGTAACTGGGCTCCAGGCTGAATATTTACCATCTACCACTACTCTCTGACTTTGACCGGTTAGCCAGTTCTCTATCCAACTGACTAAATTTCCCTCTATCCCATGCCTCCTGACTTTCCGCATAAGCCAACCATGGGGAACCTTATCAAATGCCTTACTAAAATCCATGTACACTACCCTCATCCACATGCTTGGTCACCTCCTCAAAGAATTCAATAAGACTTGTAGGGCAAGACCTACCCCTCACAAATCCGTGCTGGCTGTCCCTAATCAAGCAGTGTCTTTCCAGATACTCATAAATCCTATCCCTCAGTACCCTTTCCATTACTTTGCCTACCACCGAAGTAAGACTAACTGGCCTGTAATTTCTGGGGTTATCACTATTCCCTTTTTTGAACAGGGGCACAACATTCGCCACTCTCCAGTCCCCTGGTACCACCCCTGTTGACAGTGAAGACGAAAAGATCATTGCCAACGGCTCTGCAATTTCCTCTCTTGCTCCCACATAATCGTAGGATATATCCCGTCAGGCCCAGGGGACTTGTCTATCCTCAAGTTTTTCAAAATGCCCAACACATCTTCCTTCCTAACAAGTATCTCCTCTAACTTACCAGTCCATTTCATACTCTCCTCTTGAACAATACGGTCCCTCTCATTTGTAAGTACTGAAGAAAAGTACTTCCGACTCAATACTACTGTCCTTGATCGGACCTACCCTCGTTCTCGTCACTCTCATGTTTCTCACATATGCATAAAAGGCCTTGAGGTTATCCTTGATCCTACCTATCAGTTAATCAGAGAGAGTCAGCATGGTTTTACAAAGGATAGGTCATGTCTAATATACCTTAACAAGCTTTTTGAAGAGGGGTTAAAGGTGATGGACAGAGGTAGTCAATAAATGTTGTCTATATGAACTGACAGAAGACTTTTGATCAAGTCCCACACAATAGATTATTGGCTAAGGTGAAAGCCCATAAAATTGAGGGCAATTTACTGACATGGATAGGAAATCAGTGGAGTGGCAGGGATCTATGTAGGGACCTCAATCATTCACAGTATCATTAACAACTTAGATAATGGCATAAAAAGTAAAATATCCAAATTTGCTGACAACACAAATTGGGCAGAATGTTGGGCAGTGTTGAAAATAACCTAAAATCACAACGGGATATTAATAGATTAGGTGAATGGGCAAAGCTATTATAATTAGATTTTAATATAAACAACTGTGAGGTTATCCATTTGGACCAAGAAAAGATAGATTGGGGTATTATTTTAGAAGGCATAAAGTTAATGTCCCATTAGATTTGGAGGTTAGGTGCATAGCTCTTTAAAATGTCACAAATAGAAAAGCGTCAAGAAAGCTATTGAAATGCTGGCCTTCATATCTAAAAGGCTGTTTATAAAGATGCAGGTGTTATGCTGCATTTGTACAAAACCCTAGTTAGACAATGCATGTTTACAAATAATCATCTTGGAATTCATGGATTTCATTAGGGCGGCACGGTAGCACAGTGGTTAGCACTGCTGCCTCACAGCGCCAGAGACCCGGGTTCAATTCCCGCCTCAGGCGACTGACTGTGTGGAGTTTGCACATTCTCCCCGTGTCTGCGTGGGTTTCCTCTGGGTGCTCCGGTTTCCTCCCACAGTCCAAAGATGTGCAGGTCAGGTGAATTGGCCATGCTAAATTGCCTGTAGTATTAGGTAAAGGGTAGATATAGGGGTATGGGTGGGTTGCGCTTCGGCGGGTCGGTGTGGACTTGTTGGGCCGAAGGGCCTGTTTCCACACTGTAAGTAATCTAATCTAATCTAATTATGAGGAGAGATTAAACAAATTAAGCCTGTTTTCTCTCGAAGTTAGAAGCGTAATGTAATTGAAGTCTTCAGGACATGAACAAGATAGAAAATGTTGAGGATCTAAAGGCAGATAAGTCCCCTGGTCTTGATGGAATGCACCCCAGGATGCTGAAAGAAATGGCAGATGTTAACAGTAGATGCATCAATGGTAATTACCAAAATTCACTGGACTCTGGCCAGGTCCCGGCATACTCAAAGACAGCGAATGTCACACAGTTTAAAAAAGGGTGTAGGCAGGTAAACTATAAGCCAGTTAGCTTAACATCTGTACTCAGGAAAATGCTGGAGGTTATCATTAAAGAAGAAAGGGTTTCATTAGACAGACGCAGCTTGAATCAAGGAAGGGAAAGTTGTGTTTGATAAAGTTATTGGAGTTTGTTGAGGATGTAACAAGTGCGGTGGATGTTGTGTACAGAACAACCTTGATTATTCGAAAGAGATGGTGGGTGGTATTTTGTTCGGATAATTGATCTGATCATAAACAAGCAGTAATGTGAGTGCCAGTTATTGGACATGCCTCGATTATCCAGCAACACACGCCATAATGCCGTTTAATCAAATGCTGAGTTGCCTAATGCCATTTTTACGGGATCTTGAGATCTTGTTCGGATAATCCAAAGTTCAGATAATTGGCGCTTAAATAATCGAGGTTGTTCTGTACCTGGATTTCCAGAAGGCGTTCGAGAAGGTGCCTCATAAGATCCATAAGATAACAGTTGCAGGAAATGTGCTAGCATGGATAGAGGACTGTTTAACCAATAGGATGTCTCTATTGTTGGATGTTTCACTGGTTGGAGATCAGTGATGAGCAAGGTGTCGCGGGGTCAGCGTTGGACATGCAACCTTTCATGACATATATATAAATGATTTGGAAGAGGAGGCAGACTGTAACGCATCCAATGTTTGCTGATGACACTAAATTGAGTGGAAAGGCAAACTGTGCAGAGGATGTGGAAGGTCTGCAGAGAGATTTAGATGGGTTAAGTGAGTGGGCAATGGTCTGGCAGATGGAGTACAATGTTGGTAAATGTGAGATTGTCCACTTTGGAAGTAAAGGTAGTAGGTCAGAGTATTATTTAAATAGTGAACGTTTACAGCATGCTATTGTGCAGAGGGACTTAAGAGTGCTCATACACGAATCACAAAGTTGATGTGCAGATGCAACAGGTAATCAGGAAGGCAAACAGAATATTGTCTTTCATTGCTAGAGGGACTGAATTTCAGAGCAGGGAAGTTCAGCTGCAAGTGTACAAGGTGTTGGTGAGTCCATACCTGGAGTAGTGTGCACTGTTCTGGTCTCCTCATTTGAGGAAGGATATACTGGCTTTGGAGGCAATACAGAGGAGGTTCACCAGGTTGATTTTTTGGATGAGGGGGTTACCTAGAGGTTCAACTGTCTAGGACTGTACTCACCAGAATTCAGACGAATGAGAGGGGAATCTTACAGAAACATATAAAATTATGAAAGGGATAAATTAAATGGAGGCAGGCAAGTTGTTTCCATTGGTGGCTGAGACTAAGACTAGGGGACATGACCTCAAGATTAGAGGGAGTAGATTTAGGACAGAGATGAAGCGGAACTGCTTTTCCCAGAGAGTAGCTATGGAATTCTCTGTCCAAGGAAGCAGTAAAGGCAGCTTCATTAAATGTATTCAAGACATAGTTGGATGAATTTTTGCATGATAGGGGAATTAAGGGTTATGGAATAATGCAGGTAGGAGGAGCTGAGATGATGGATAAATTAGCCGTGATTTGATGAATGGTGGAGCAAGCTCAATGGGCCAAAACGCCTACTCCTGCATCTACTATTATGACACTATGAAAACATTCCACAAATAAATCATCCAGGTTACATTTGTCAATCTGATTCATCCAATCTACATGCAGATTAAATCACCCATGATTACCTCCAAACAGGAGAAAGTGAGGACTGCAGATGAGAGTCGAAAAGAGCGTCACTGGAAAAGCACAGCAGGTCAGGTAGCATCTGAGGAGCAGGCAAATTGACATTTTGGGCATTCATCAGGAATGTGGTGTGTGTGTGTGTGTATGTGTGTGTATAAAGGGGGTGAAGAGATAAGTAGGAGGGCAGGTATGGGGCGGGGGGGGGGGGGGGGGGGGGCGGGAAGGGGGGACGGTAGCTGGGAAGGCTTTAGGTAGATGCAGGTGGGAGGTCATAATGATAGGTCAGAGCCGAGGGTGCAGTGGACAGCTGGGAAGGAAGATGGACAGATCAAGAGAATGGTGCCAAGGTAGAAGGTTGGATCAGGGATGAGGTGGGGGGGGAGGGGAGATAAGGAAACTGGTGAAATCAATGTTGATGCCGTGTGGTTGAAGTGTCCCAAGTCAAAAGATAAAGCGTTCTTCTTCCAGTCGTCAGGTGGCTTGGATTTGGCGGTGGAGGCAGCCCAGGACTTGCATGTACTTGGCAAAGTAGCCTTCCCAGCTACCTTCCTCCCCCACCCTCCTATTTATCTCAGTCCCCCTTCCCCCACCTCTCCTGAAGGACTCATGTCCAAAACATCAATTTCCCTGCTCCTCAGATGCTGTCTGACCTGCTGTACTTTTCCAGTGCCACATTTTTCGACTCTTATCTCCAAGCAAGTTGATCATTAACCTGCAAATCCTCCCTATATATATATATATAAAATGGCAGACGATAAAAGGTGAGTTTTCTGGTCAGAAGGGAATGGAAACTACTGTAATACTTTATTAAGGCTAATCATACACCAATCCTATGGAACTTTACCCTCTTAAGGCGTGGCACCTGGAGAAAGAGAGAATAAAAATTCTTTACGTAGACCTAGATATGTTCGGAAATTGGTGTCTTACACTTGGTTAGTATTATTGCAAAGCATGGGTATATCAGGCAGGGTTGCATACTTAGCTTTGATGAATGGGGGAGCAGCCTTGGAGTAACAGTGTTTAAGTCTCTTGATATTCATGGCAAATGGTATGAGGCTATCATAAAACAAACAAGAATGAGGATACACTGGCAGGATGAGGAGCATTAGGATATACAGACAGGATAATTTAATATTGTTCAGTTTTGACCCTCCTCACATGGTAAATGAGGTTAGGAAAAATGAGTCTGTAATTTAAAAGTGCTTAGAAATCACAACAGTTGAATTAATTTACTCTAGAAAATGGGAGTAGACTTCAAAGTTTGGTTCAGATCTTAGAAGATAATGTAAGGATTAAATTCAGTCAAAATAGATAGACTACTTGATAAAGATGGATAGTGAGGATCAGGGGTGAAAATAACTTACCCAAGCATAAAAGTTCTTCGGAAGGTTTTGTTGTGTTGTGGTATTGTCCCTACATGTGGGCCAGAAAGTCTGAGTTCAAGACCCACCCATCCTGGAACTGTGCTTTTAACACATCCAAACAGGTTACTATAAATAACCACAAGCTGGTCAGGCATCAGAAGGTAGATTGCCTTCAAATGACAGAATAAATAATTGACTCAGAGAGTGTATAAAAATTCAAACAGGAGCTGGCCAAGTTCTGCATATCCAGCACTGCTTCATAAAAGTGAATGAGAGAGTGTTTTTGGCTATACGCCTATTAATCAATGTGGTTTTTTTGAATTCTGATCACTTCAGGGGTCAGAGAGGAATTTCCTTAATTTATTTCTCCTAAATCAGGCTGAGCTATTTTTTGGTAATTGCATAACTGGTTTGTCAGGAGACTTAGATATATATGCATTGCACCTTCAACACATGACACAAATTCGACGGTATTGCTAGCCTTATCCTCTTCTCCCATATCTGTAAGTTTATGTGTTTCGAAAAATCTGCTAGAAAGCAGGGTCAGACTTGGACACATCTAGGGGAGAATTCAAATAAAAGACTGACTTCTCATTAGTCAGGCACTCTTTTTTGCATCCTATCATCTAAATATCCTGCACCAACATTACACAAAGCTAATCGCAGTCAGCAATCTAAGAATGTACCTTCCAGGTTTAGTCTGAGAAAAATATATGAACACAGTTTTAGGACTGGACTAGTAATGTTCAAGACTTGTGTACACAAACACAGCCATGGCAAGTTATGAATCTGAATGTGTCAATTTATCAGAAGACAGTGAAAGCTCCAAGACTGCCCTCTAGGAAAGAGATTTTGTACATTCCTACACAGTCTGTTCGAAATGTGACTCCAATCCTCTGCCAATTCCTTTAGGCAACCCTCAATTTCATAGAAGAATGCGAGACGGGCAAGAAACATAGACTTTACTAAATAAAACCCTCTCTTATTGAATCCTAACAAGGAACAAAGTGTTGAGCTATCTGAGTAACTGAAGTGCAGAAGAGTGGGATTCTCAACTTGGATCTCCAATCTAATTTTGTTTTCTCAGGGATGAATTCAAATAAGCATGGGAAAGTGTGTACATACTGAAAGAGAACAGGTGACATTCAAAACTGGAGATGTCTTTTCGGTAAGACACTCATGTTTCAGACCATAAGACACAGGAGCAGAAATTAGGCCAGTCGGCCCATCTAATCTGCCATTCGAACTTGACTGATAGGTTTTTCAATCTCATTTTCCTGCTTTGTCCCTGCAACCTTTGATCCCCATGACAAATAAGAACTTGACAGATAACGACCTGGCCTCCACAGCCTTCTATGATAATGAATTCCACAGATTCACCACACTCTGGCTAAATAAGTTCTCCTTATCTCCATTCTAAAGGGCCTTCCCTTTACTCTAAGACTGTGCCAACAGGCCCTTGTCTCTCCTGCCAATGGAGACATCTTCCCAATGTCCATTCTGTCCAGTATTCTGTAAGTTTCAATCAGATCCCCCACATCTGTATAAACTCCATCGAATATAGTCCCGGAGTCCTCGAACATTCCTCATATGTTAAGCCCTTCATTCCTGGGATCATTCTCGTGAACCCCCTCTGTCCCACTCCAGGGCCAATACATCTATCCTGAGGTCTGGGGCCCAAAATTGCTCACAATGCTCTAAATGTGGTCTGACCAGAGCCTTATAAAGCTCATCATGAAGTACATCATGCTTTTATATTCTAGTCCTCTCAAGATGAATGACAGCATAGTATTTGCCTTCCTAACTAGTGACTCAACCTGCAAGTTTACCTTGAGAGAACCTGGACTAGGACTCCCAAGTCCCTTTGCACTTCAGATTTCTGAATTTTCTCCCCACTTAGAAAATAGTTAATGTTTCTATTCTTCCTACCAAAGTGCATGACTTCACAGTATCCAACATTATACTTCATCTGCCACTTCTTTTCTCACGCACCTAATCTAACTTTTCTGTAGCCTCCACAATACTACCTGCCCCTCCATCTATCTTTGTATCAACTGCAAACTTAGACAGAATGCCCTCAGTTCCTTCATCTAGATTATTAATATATAAAGTGAGAAGTTGTGGTCCTAATACTGACCCTTGTGGAACACATTAGTCACCAGCTTCCATGCCTTCTACCCATGCTAGTACCTGGCATCAAACACCATGAGCCCTTATCTTACTCAGCAGCCTCCTGTGCAACACCTTATCAAAGGCCTTCTGCAAGTGCAGATAGATAATATCCATTGGCTCTCCTTGGTCTAACCTGCTCATTACTTCTACAAAGAATTCTAACAGATTTGTCAGGCATGACCTCCCCTTGATGAAACCACACTGACTTTGCCCTACTTTACCATGCACTTCCAAGTATTCAGAAATTGTACCCTTCACAATGAACTCCAAAGATCTTACCAACGACTGAGGTTAGGCTAATCTGTCAATAATTTCCCGTCTTTTGCCTTGCTCCCTTCTTAAAGGGGGGGGTTGCATTAGCAACTTTCCAGTCCTCTGGGACCCTCCCTGCCTCCAGTGATACCTGAAAGCTCACTACTAAAGTCTTCACTACCTCTTCAGCTATCACCTTCGGAACTCAAGGGCATAGCCCATCTAACCGGTTCAGGCGATTTATCCACTTTTAGACCTTCCAGTATTTCTAGGACCTTCTTCTTGGTGATGGCCCCCCTGACTCTCTTAAATTTTAGCATATTACACATGTCTTTCACTGTGAAGCCTAATGCAAAGAACATATTCAGTTCCTCAGGCACTTCTTTGTTCCTTGTTACTACTTCTCCAGCAACATTTTTCAGCGGGCAATGTCCATTTTTGCCACTCTTACCTTTGCAGTTCCTCAACTCTATCCACACAGATTTCACACCACCTGACTTTAATTATTGCTATCGAATTAATTTAATTTTTATTTTACTAACAAGCAACCCCAGCCCTTCTGCCGATCTGCCTGTTTTTTTGATAGGATGTCTATCCTTGGATATTTAGCTCCCAGTCCAGATCCCCATGCAGCCATGTCTCAAACTGCACCACAAATTCATTTACCTTATTGCGCATACTGGGCACATTCAGATACACACCTTCAGTTTTGTATTGACTGTTTGAAGTTTATTCCTAATCCTTTCCAAACACTGCTGGAGATTTTTGCAATCTCTCCTTTCTTTTCTTTTTTTCGTATTTTTTACCCTCCCCTGCTCCTCCCACTTTCTAGTTTAAAGCTCTGTAGACCACCCTATTTACCCTTTTCATGAGAACACTTGTCCCAGCTTGGTTCAGGTGGAGCCCATTCCAAAGGTACTGTTCTAATACTGATGCAATGCCCCATAAAAAGGAACCTCTCTTTCCTGCACCACTCTATTAGCTCATCTGGGGAAGTGTTTACACCACTTATTCTCATGTTCCTATGCCAATTTGCACGTGGCTTGGGCAGTAATCCAGAGATTATAACCTTTGAGGACCTGTTTTTAAATTTGATTCCTAGTTCCTGATAACCCTTAAACCGGTCCTTTTTCCTAGTCTTGCCCACATTGTTTGTCCTAATGTGGAGCACAACAATAGGACCCTCCCCCTCCCTCTCCAGTATCCTTTCAAGCTGGTCAAAGATGTCCCTCACTCTGACACCAGACAGGCAACTTACCATGCGGGGCTCTCGATACTGCTTACTATCTATTCCCCTAATTACAGAATCTCCTACAACTACCACTTGTCTTACTGCTCCCACCACTTGAATGACATACTGTACGTTGAGGCAGTGGTCAGCTGGCTCATCTTTCCTGCAGCTCTGTTCCTCAACCAGACAAGAAGCTTGTACCTCATACCTGTTGGACAAGGTCAAGAGCTGAGGCTCTTCCACCTGGATCCCTCTAACCGCCTCACTTGCAGTCACACTCTGCTGTCCCTGGCCACTGACCGAATTTGTGACCCTTAATCCACCGGGTTTGACAGCCTCCTGAAACAAAGCATCCAGGTAACTCTCCTCCTTCCTGATGTGCTGCAGTGTCTGAAGCTCAGATTCCAACTCATCAACTGAGCAGAGTTCTTCCAGCAACCAACACTTGTTGCCGATGTGGTCACTGCAGTTCACAATGGGATCAGCCAGCTCCCACATCATACAGCTACATTTAACATGCTAATTTACTGTAGAAAACCAGATGGACTACAGTAGGTCACCACCAAAGAGTGAGCTTTAAAAAAGGTTGACTAAGTAATGGTACATAAAGCCTGGGTATAAAAGGGCCAGTAGAGTGGAGAAACAAGGAAAGGCCGGGTGTGGTAGGAAGTTCCAGGAGAAAGTTGACCGTTCCAGAGTTTCAAGAAAGAACAAGTTAGAAGACGACAAAGCTTCAGTACTACGGAGTTAGAAAACAGGAAGAAGAAGCGGTATGTAACACAAAGTTTATTTGATGGGAAAATCCTGGGAAAATAAATATAAGAGACAGAAGTTTCAGAATTTAGATAAATGTGAGGTGCTGTATTGTGGAAATGCAGATCAGGATAGGCCTTATACACGCACTGGTAAGGTGTGTTGTTGAACAAAGAGACCTTGGAGTGCAAGTTTATAGTTCCTTGAAAGTGGAGTCGCACGTAGATAGATAGTGAAGGTGGCGTTTGGTATGCTTTCCTTTACTGGCCAGAGCACTGAGTAGCATAGGGGTTGAGAGGTCATGTTGCAGCTGTACAGGACACTGGTTAGGCCACTTTTGAAATATTATGTGCAATTCTGGTCTCCTTCCCATTGGAAGGCTATTGTAAAACTTGAAAGGGTCCAGGAAAGACTTACAAGAATGTTGCGAGGGTCGGAGAGTTGGAGGGTTTGTGCTACAGGGAGAAGCTGAATAGGTTGGCGTTGTTTTCCCTGGGGCATGACCATATAGATGTTTATAAAATTGTCAGGGGCAGGGATAGGGTAAAAAGACAAGGTCTTTTCACTGGTGTGGAGGATTCTAGAACTAGAGGGCATAGGTTTAGGCTGAGAGGGGAAAGATTTAAAAGGGACATCAGGGGCAACTTTTTCACACAAAGGGTGGTTTGTGTACAGAATGAGGTGCCAGAGGAAGTGGAGGTGGCTGGGACAATTATAACATTTAAAGGGCACCTGGATGGGTATATCAATGTGAAGGGTTTGGAGGGATATGGACCAAGTGCTGGCAAATGGGCTAGATTAATTTTGGTTATCTGGTTGGCATGGAAGTGTTTCACTGAAGGGTCCGTTTCCATGCTGTACATCACTGTACATGCTGGCGGTCTTTCCTTTAAAACATTCCTGGTAGGTGGATTCTGTCTATAACAGAAGAGACAGAAAAAGTTACAGTTAAAAGGGAGGCAATAGTATCGTGGCATTATTGCTGGAATGTTTATCCAGAGACCCATGTAATGTTGTGGGGACCTGGATTCAAATCCTGTCGTGGCAGATGGTGGAATTTCAATTCAATAGAAATCTGGAATTAAGAATCTGATCAAACCACTGTCGATTGTCAGGAAAAACCCATCTGGCTCATTAATAACCTTTAGGGAAGGAAACTACCAACCTTACCTGGTCTGGACTACATGTGACCCACAGCAATGTGGTTGACTCTTACTTACTCGCTGGATAATGAGGGATGGAAAATAAGTGCTGGCCGAGACAGGGAAGCTTACATCCCGTTAATGAATAAAAAAATTAGCCCTTTTAAAGAAAAATGTGCCTTTTAAATTTGTGGCACTGTTATGTTATTAGTGGGTGAATTAAACTCCCTGTTCACAATCAGCAGCTACTCTTGCTGCACTAAATTCTGAGTCGCCTTTGTCCTTTGTGTAATCAAATAGCTTCAAAAGCAACCAATCCTCAAAACTGTTGATGACCACCAATCTTGCACGTATTTCCTTCCTGCTGGCATTTGTTCCAGTCAGTTACCACAATTTCTTTTCAACAGTCCAACTCATTTCTCATCTTGTCAGTTTCATGCTACTTTCAAACCCTAGCCTAGAAGACAGGAGTTCTTAATCTGGGCTGACATCCTGGTATCTGCTAAGAGAGGGTTACACTGGCAGAGGCATCCAGTCAACTATTTGGTGTATGTTAAATTAATCTGTGGCACCATTTGAACCGGAGCATGGAATTCTTGCTGGCTGACAATCCAACTCACGGATTTTTGGTGCACAACATATGGCTGATACTTGCATCTTGACAGATTAACACAATGATGACCTTTGTAAAAGTTTGACTTTATAAGCTTCAAGTTTCACCATATGTGAAATGGTATGGCTGCACCAATCCAATAATTCTGCTGTAAGAAAGAGTGTTCAGCTACTTGACCATGAGATCTACTGCAACACCATTTCCCACAATATTCTCATATTCCTTGATATCATAGATATCTGTAAATCTAAGGAATAATGTTTTGGAGCAATTCAATGACTGAGCCTCCACAGCTCTCTAGGGTAAAACATTCATTCAAAGGATGTGGGTTTCACAGGCTTAGTCAACGTTTATTGTATGCCCCGGGTTGCCGAGGTGATGTTGATGGAGATGAACAGCCTTCTTGAGCTGCTGAAATCTATTTGATCCAGAATCCATTAGGAAGCACATTCCAGCATTTTTTACCCAGTGCACAGAAGGAAGGGGGATGTCTTTCTAATTCAGGACGGTGAGTGGCTTAGAGGGGAACTTGCAGCTGTTAACCTTCTAGATGGTTATGGTCACGGGTTTGAAAGATATTGTTCAACAAGACTTGCTCCTGGGAGTAGCCATCCACAACAACAGTCTTCATGTCGACGCACTGGTTACAAAGGGCCAACAACACCTCTTCTTCTTCAGGCAGCTGAGTTGTCATCTTTTATAGGAGCGCCATCAAGAAAATTCTGTCTGGATGTATCACTTCCTGGTATGGCAACTGTACCATTCAAGATCGGAGACGGTTACAGAGAGTGGTGAACTTGGCCTGGACAATCACGAAGGCCAACCTCACATCTATAGAATCCACCTACCAGGAACGTTGTAAAGGAAAGACCGCCAGCATTCTTAAAAATCCATCCCACCTTGGCAATGTTTTTCTACAACCTCTACCATCAGGGAGAAGGTACAGAAGCCTGAACACATGCACCAGCCGGTTTTGTAACAGTTCCTACCTACTGTTGTAAGAATACTGAATGGACTCTCAAACTCTTAACATTTGCCCGTACCTGTGTTTTTGTTTTTACTGCTGTTCACCTATTATTTACTTATCTAAGCGACTTAACTCTGTGATCTGCCTGTATTGCTCGCAAGACAAAGCTTTTCGTTACATGTGGCAATAAATTTAATTCAATTCAATGTTGAGATATTGTGCCTCAAAGAAATGCAATTTTTTGGGAACCATGCATTAACTCCTTAAATAATAACCAGTGCCTGTCTACAGTCACATCTTTTAATATATTTTCCCAACTCAGGACAGGTAACCTGTTCGTCTCACCTTCATAGCTCCCTTGATTTGATTTAAGTCTTAGTTTCAGACTGAATGACACAGTTTCAAACCTAATAGAAAATTTTGTCATATGCTTCTCATTCTTACATATAGTTTATTTTACAATGATATTATTAGCCCTTTTTCATTGCATAATGCTGGATCTAAAAAAGCTTATGCTCGTTTGTTTGACAACATACAACTCTAGAAAGCCATCTTTACATATTACAGGAATTCTTTCTCCACAGCACTTGTTAGGTTTACCTAGTCTATACATAGATAAATGTCACTCATGATTACTACATTTCACTTCTTTCAAGCACATCTAATTTCCTGATTTATACAGTGACATTCATCCTCACTTTTTAGTGGCCTATAAAGTACTCCTACCAAAGATTTATGCTCCCTGCTGCATCTTAGCTCCAGCCAAACAGACTTTACATCTTGTCCTTCTCATTTAAGACTCTATCTCACTAATGTATTAATCCCATTCCTGGTTATCAGTACCTACCTCCCACTTCCTTTCCACTTTTGCCTTTCCTTCCTGAATGCCAAGTATTCTCAGATAATTGGATAATTTGCTCAGTTTATACTTTGAGATGATTCACAGGAGGTTGACTGGGTCAGGACACCAGTCACACTTTACTGTGAGGCTGGGGTTAGACAGGAGCAGGAGACAACCAATCAACCCTGAACCACATTTTCAGACATTCAATTCGTTCATGATTGACTCATGAACCTAGAACTCAACAGTGCAGTGCAGGCCCTTCGGCCCTCGATGTTGAACTGACCTATGGAACCAATCTAAAGCCTAATTATCCTACACTATTCCATTTTCATCCATATGTTTATCTAATGACCATTTAAGTGCCCTTAAAATTGACGAGTCTGCTGCTGTTTCAGGCTGTGCGTTTCAAGCCCCTACTACTCTCTGAATAAAGAAACTACCTCTGACATCTGTCTTATATCTATAAATTTAAAGATGTTTCCCCTCGTACTAGTCATCACCATCCAAGGAAAAGGGCTCTCGCTGCCCACCCTAGAAAACCCACTGATTATTTTTTATGTCTCAATTGAGTCACCTCCCAACCTCCTCCCCTCTACTGAAAACAGCCTCAAGTTCCTCAGTCCTTCCTTAAAAGACCTTCTCTCCCTCCCAGGCAACATTCTAGTAAATCACCTCTGAACCCTTTCCAAAGCTTCCACATCCTTCCTATAATGCAGTGACCAGAACTATATGCAATACTCCAAGTGCAGCCACACCAGAGTTTTGTACAGCTGCAACATGACCTCATGGCTCTGAAACTCAATCCTTCTACCAATAAAAGCTAACACACCGTTTGCCTTCTTAACAACCCTATCAACCTGGTCAGCACTTTCAGGGATCTATGTACACGAGATCTCTCTGCTCATCTTCATTGCCAAGAATCTTACCATTAGCCCAATACTCTTTATTCCTGATGCTCCTTCCAAAGGGAATCACCTCATAAATTTCCACAGTAAACTATTTGCCACCTCACAGCCCAGCTCTACAACTTATCTATGTACCTCTGTAACATCCTTCAGCACTGTCCACAACTCCACCAACCTGAGTGTCGTCCGCAAATCTAATAACCCATCCTTCTATGCTCTATCACCCTCAATGCCATGCCTCCATATTTTGTGCAATAGCCTACTATGGGGAACCTTATCAAATGCTTTACTGAAATCCACATACATCACATTAACTGCTTTACCCTCATCCATCTGTTTGGTCACCTTCTCAAAGAACTCAATAAGGGTTGTGAGGCATGACCTACCCTTCACAAAACCATGTTTACTATCCCTAATCAACTTATTGCTCCCTAGATGATTATAAATTCTCTCTCTTATAACCTTTTTCAACACTTTAACTATAACCAAAGTAAGACTCACTGGTCTATAATTACCAGGGTTGTTTCTATTCCCCTTCTTGAACAAGGGGACAACACTTGCAATCCTCCAGTCTTCTGGCACTATTCCTGTAGACAAGGACGACATAAAACATCGAACCCAATGGCTCTGCAATCTGTAACCTGGCTTCCCAGAGAATCTTAGGATAAATCCCATCCGGCGTGGGGACATCCATTTTCACACTTTCCAGAATTGAAAACACCTCCTCCTTGTGAACTTCAATCCTGTCTAGTCTAGCAGCCTGTATCTCAGTATTCTCCTTGACAACATTGTCTTTTTCAAGTGTGAATACCAACCAAAAATATTCATTTAGTGCTTCCCCTATCTCCTCGGACTCCATGAGTGTGGTAAGGGTGTAGAATGCCCTACCTGCTAATGTAGTCAACTCAGCCACATTAGGGAGATTTAAGCAATCCTTAGATAAGGACACGGATGATTTTGGGATAGTGTAGGGGGACGAGCTGAGAATAGTTCACAGGTCGGCGCAACATCGAGGGCCGAAGGGCCTGTTCTGCTCTGTATTGTTCTCTGTTCTGTGTACAACTTCTCACTACTATCCTTCATTGGCCCTAACCTTACTGTAGACATCCTTTTATTCCTGATATACCTACAGAAAGCGTTTTCCTTGATCCAATCTGACAATTTATTTTTGAATTCCTTAACATTGCAATTTTTTTCTTTGTTTATTCATTCACATGATGTGGCATCACTGTCTAAACTAACTTTTATTGTCCAGAGAGCAGTTAAAAGTCAACCACATTGCTGTAGGCCTGACCAAATAAGAACAGCTGGTTTCTTTCCCTGATGGACATTAGTGGACAAAACATTTTTTCCCCCAACAATTGACAATGATTTTACAGTCATCATTAGACACTTATTTTCAGATTTTTAATGGATTCAAATTCCACCATCTGCAATGGCATGTTATGAACCCTGATCACAAAACATTAGTTTGTGGATTAATAGTCTAGTGATAATATATTAGGTACTCGGTAATACACTTGGCCATCACCTCCCTATCAGTTCCTTGGTGATTACCCAAATGAATTCTTCTATCATTATAGACAACTCAATCAGATTCTAAATCAAAGGAATACAGTCTATTATTACAGAATTTGTTTACACAGTTTTTTAATTATTTCGTGAGATGTGGGTGTCATTGGCTGAGCTAGAATCTGTTGACTCTCCCTAAATGCCCTCGAGAAGGTGACTATTTAAACCACTGCAGTCTATGCATACTCCCACAATGTTTTTAGGGATGAGATTCCAAGAGTTTGACCCAGCAACAGAGAAAGAAAGGCGATATATCTCCTGATAAATTCAGTATAGTTTGTGGCTCGAAGGGAAACTTGTACACGGTGACATTTCTGATGCTTACTGCCCGTATTTAACACCCCAAGCCCTAATGAATCAACCCTGCATCTCCTTCCATACCTAATATATCCCTTCCTAGGTGCTGAGTCCAAAATTGAACATCGTATCTGTAGCTGTGGTCGGTCAAAGGCTTTATATGAATGAGGGATACCTTTTATCAACTTTGTATTCCAGAATTTATGGGTTGAAAAAATTGTTTGGATGTTGAACTCACCAGACTAAAAGTACTTCAAAATATCTATTTTCCAAATAGGTTTTTCACAATTACAAGGTTCAAACATTATCATTTCCATCGATCAAGGAATTCAAAGAAAGCAAATGTGAAGGAACAAGTAGTTTTGTCAGACAAAAGCTTTAATTCTAAGTTACACAAGCAGTAACCAAGCATGACCATACAGCAACATTACATCTTAATGTCGATCTAGAAGGACAAACTCAACAAATAGTGGAAGTGCTGAACCAACCAATGTTGCAGAAGTGCACCTTCCTTCAAGACTTTTGTTGACTAATCCAAGGGAAGTTCACCCAAAAGAAGGAAAGACTCAATATACTAAACACATTGCTGAAATTTCATGGATTTTCGAACACCTGGATATTTATCCCTTCTCTTTTTTCCCGCATATCCATCTCTGAATCACTTGTTGCAAGACTTAAAAAAGCATGATTTGTCATCAACACATTTAATAGAAACATTCCTTCCTAATCTGCAGTCTCAGATTGCTCTGCTGTGACTCAACTCCAAGGGTGAGTCATTTTGCTGATTTACTTGTTACTTTTGTCAAGGAAATCCTCAAGGAAAAGCAATTAGGCCAAGGCTCATTGTTAATGAAGGCCTATACATACAATTGTTTAACTCAGGAGATTCAGATCTCCAACAGCACCAGCGATTTGTGTGACTGTGTGAGTGGGCAGCTCCCTGAAGTAGGATTGCTGAACATGGAACTGGATGCTGTGTGGGTAGTGAGCAGCATGTTGAAACAACAAGTCAAACATGAGCAACTTGTCTTTGAACTGTACAAGCTCATTTAATGTAAGACTGCAGCCTTTCAGACTATGCTGGAATTGGTATTGCTGAGATGTTCATTTGGGCTGTCACATAAAAGCAATGTTGTTTTCAGCTACTTCATTCTATCACCCAGCCATGACAAGGTTTGAAAATCCATCCAAAGGCTTAAACACACATACCTGTGGAACCTTCACTGTGCACCCTTACAACAATCTGAAATGATTCTAAAAAGCATGTTCTCACTGTATATCTTCCCACACCAGCTCCTTTCTAACATAAAGCAAACAAATCGCCTCAGGAAGACTAAACTCAGATAAAGTCATACAGGTTGTACTACCTGCATTTCCAGATCTGAGATGTATCAGTAAGATCAACAGTGAGCCTGACCTTGAGTGGGATAAAGGCCCCTTGATTAATACATATATTACAAGTAAAAGTTAAGATATGCTACTGTGAGGTTAACATGCTAGAAAGTTTTAAGTGTGCTCAATAACTCAGTCAAGCTTTACTTCTGCCCATCAGACTAAGCTACAAAATGGAACATAACTGAAAACAGGATGTCTTTCTAGTTATCCTCTCAAGGTAAAGGGTCGAGAGGTAAAAATGAAATCAGTTACAGATTGCTTTAAGCATTGTTACATGGAACTGTACTTCCTTGCAACGGGATGTATTAAATGCAGAACACGTTGCAAAGCCCTTACCTTTCTAGTTGATTGTGTATTAACGGGATGCCTCCTTGCAGATCATACAACTGTCAACCTATGTACAGAGTTTCTGTTGCCAAATTAAACCTAAACAAGCAAAGATTCATCTGCTTGCAGTTTACCAGTCCAACAATATTACAACATAAAAATAAAACATAGTTCCTTCAGTAAAATGGATAACACAAAGGTTTTTATTAATCTCAAAAATACACATGCCTGAGCTAAACTTTGTTAATGTACAGTAGCCTTTCCAGAGATTACACAATGAATTGAGTTCTGGGACTGACAGCTAAGTTCCAACACTCAGACATCAGCAATGCACAAAATAATTTGCCCAAATTCTGTTCAACCATACAGGTCACACCAACCAAGTGACTCAACAAAGCCCCCCAGGAAAGCAGCAGAGGTGTGAAATGCGTACATATTTAGTTGACTGACAAGCTACACATTTACAGAGACATCATGGGAACCATGCAGAGCTTTTCACATGGGAAGGGGAAAAAAAGGCTTTTAAAAATCCATTCATAAGCTGAAAGCACAAACATAATTAAAATAGTTTGCAAAACAAAAACATGAGATTATGAGGACAGTTCTATAAGTTGACTCCCTGATGCAACCTGTGACAACTATGATCAGTTATCACAATCAGGAAGATTCTTATCTCATGTTATTCCGATTGATTTGGTTTCAAAAGCCAAAACACATTTTGATTAGACTGATAGATAATCATAATCAACACTTTCGCATAGAAACAGGTTAGATTTCAAAAACCTCAAGTCAATCTCTCACAGAAATCCAAAGGGCCAAGTCCAAAGATTTCACACTGGGACATGGCCATGTTAGGAAGTTGCTTGCGCTGTAATCCTAATTTGTTTCATGATTCACTACTTTATTTTAATTTCATAAAGTTTTCTTCTTTTCCTTCCTGTGAAATTAAAATTCAAACCTGTGGGACATTTTGACCAGAATCTAAGGAGGTAACAATAAAATATTGTAAATGGACATGATGTAGTGCACAGTTTCTAGACAGAGGATGCTCCTGGAATTACACCTGACCCAATACAGGGGAGAGCAAAGCCGTTTCATAGAATAAACTAGCAATTATTGTCACATGTATTTTTACAAAAAGAAATATAGTAAAAAGTTATTAAAAAGTTTTATAAAAGTTTCAGTAGCCCCAATTTTTGGCCCTTTTCTCCCAATTACACCTACTCTTGCTAGAAAATCAGCAGGCATTTCTCCAAGAAAGCTCCTATGCTTGTCTGTGGCTGTTCAACATGAGGTGTTATTCTATTTGGTTCTGGGGATTAGTGAGCAGGTGCAGAAACATTGGCCCAGTTCTCTGTTTTAGCAGTAGCCTCCATCCTTACCCTGTTAGTACAGTATAAGGAAGGATAGAATCTGCTGTAATCTGGTCTGTGGGTCTCAGTACAATGCATTACAAAGGCCTTTTTACTTCAGCACCAGTTCACAGAGTTGTACACCACATACATAAAATCATGCAAGAATCAGTGATCTAGGTCATGCAAAAAATCTTTAATTTTCTCAAACTTAATTTACATAGTAATGGAAGGTCAACAAACGTTGTTCCAAATAAATTTTACTTTGTTCCTTGGATAGCAACATAATCGGTTTTCCTTATTTTCAACCTCTTAAGAGTGTGCCCGTTCATCTGTTTAATCCCTGATGGATAATCTCAGATGATTCAATTATGAAAAGAACACCAACAACCTGTTTTGATACAGTAGCCCCTTCCCCTTACTCCCCATATATTCCAACTGGAGCTCGCTGGTGGTGATCAACAACAGGGTTGTTGGTTACTGCCTCCCCCCTTCCTACTCTAATGGCGCTGAGGGTAATTCTCAAGGTCCAGCTGCAGATGTTAGGCCAATCACAGTGGTCTTACACATTTTCCCAGGTTGTCAAAACAGCAATCATTGTAAACTGAATGGAGATAGACTGAAGTTTGCTTTGCACCTTGATCTTACAGAGAAAGCAGCACCTACTTTGGGACTCAACTGTCTGGGATTTCTGTGCAGTTCAGTAACTCGTTGGTTTTAGAAGATCCAAACCTGGAACATTTAATATGTTACCCATAAGTCAACCTACAGAGTGGCCCATTTTACAGTTAAATACCTGTGCTATTTGCTGTCCTCCCAGAGGAACGGAGCTTTGAGGCGTGGACGATGCAACAGAGGCAGGTGGGAACCGTGGTCGTACAGCACGGGTCATAGAAGACATCATCTTTGAGGACAGAGGGACAACAGACAAGTAATCGCAAAACAAGAATGCAGTGCTGCAGGAACGAAAGGAAGCACACACGTCCCTAAATGGGCCAAAATTGGGCAGCTTTGCAGCCACCTTCTGTCATACTGAATGTTTGTTATGTTGCATTATAGATAGGGAAAAGCTCAGTCAGCATCAACAGACCTGAAATCTAATCAGGAACATAAACAGGTTTATATTTGTTCTCACTGGAATTTATATTTAAAATCGGAAAATCTAATTTCAGTTATTTTACTTTATAAATGGCTTATACGAGGTATTATGGGTTCATTAAACTCTTGCCCATTTACTAAATTTCTATGGCAGTGTTGTCCAATACACATTGCCGACTAGCACAGATGTGGTTACAGTGACGCAGAGTTAGCCACATGCACCAATTTGTGTAGAAAAAAATCTTAAACAAACTCACACCAAATATCTAAATGTAACTGATACTTCACCAAACCAACATCTACCACTAACCAAAAATGTGAAGAACTCAACAATCAAAAAACACACTGCTATTGATGATACAAACCTATCAAGCATCCATTGTCGAATGACTTAGTCTATAACGGATTTAACTGATATAACTAACTGGCTGTTTACTGATCAGGCATGCAATTAGACACCCATGCTTAGTAGAAATCATATTGGACAACACTGACCTACAGCATGCTGATAACTGTTGCATTGACTGACTGTGCACCTTTCTCAGGGGTGCTGATGATACCTGAAGTTCAATTCCATCAGCACTGGCCAGACTCCGATTCCTCAGCTCATTGGGCAATTCTGTGCCTATTTCATCTTGGCCTGAGGATACTGGGTGCCATGATGTCACTGCAGGTTATCAGTCTACACAAAGAATATCCTATATATCTTACAGTTTTTGAGGCTTTTTTTGTGCAAATATTTTCCTGACCAGCTTTAGATTGTTGCCACTTTGCAAAGTACATTTATGGTCTTGACACTCTGAAGGTGGAAACAATCGAGATAATAATGAATCACTGAAGAGAAAATGGCAATTCTTCCTACCCTAACCCTTTTGAGTTTTATAGGACGTGTGTACTTTCAAAAATAAAGTTTAAATTCAGCAATATTTAAACAAAAGAGGCAGCTTGAGCAGAGACTGAGGTGATTCCATTAGTTCACAAAAACACAGACAGCCAGCGAAGGGCAATGAGAGGTGATTAAAACAGGAAGCATCACAACATGCACTCATGACAAGCAAAATCTTCAAGAAAACCCCTCTGCAAAATCGCCAGCTGGTCTATCTCCAACCAAAGCCATAACATTCCTGAAGCTTTTCACCAAGCTGGCCAGCATCTATTGATCAGTATTTGCGTGCACTGGCCATTACTCAGTAGCTTCCCTCAAGTGCAGGATGGCTGGGCTATCATCGTCTCTGTTGCTGATTTACTCCTTCACAATTGGATACTTTGTTTCAGCATCGATCATATTATGCAAAACCAATATTGAGGAGATTACAGTTGTCATGGCACCTCATCATCCATCCTAGGATACTCTCTAATAGCAACTTGTAACACCCACATAAACTTTCCAATAAGAATATAATTTACAGAAGTTAAGATCGAGAATGCACCTGGGCTATGCATACTGTTCTATTCCAAATCTCACTGACAAAAGAAACTATTGTCGTCTTTTGCAAGGTCCACTCTATTAATTGCATTCAATGTCCCTCCTTTGTATTACATAATATCCATCTTTCCTCAGCCATTTCAACCCACTGTCCCATTTACTCATGTATATTCTCTGTATGGTCATCCTCAAACTAAGAACAGGTATTGAGTGATGGGATAGCCTCTTATCAACCCATTAGTGCCCTTCAGTATCCATCACAATGCGAGTGAACTGCACCACACCTTCCCTCTTATTGCTCACACTGGATATTCACAGGAAACACAAAATAAATTACAAAATTATCTTGTTCAAGTGTTTGCACTAGTCAGCAACAGCCCTGCAGCCAAGAAACAGAGAGAGAGAGTAACCATTTAGCATGAGGTAGAATTGTACTCCAGCCCAGACCAAGTCCAAGTGTTATTGCCTTATTGCTCAGAGCCCAGTTACCCCGGTTTCATTCTCGGGGCTGCAGCTTGTCACCAGAGAGTCAGAGCTCGGCCTGGTTCTTGTGCGACATGGGGCGAGGAGGGGAAGAGAGTAAAAGGTGAGTGGGAGACAAACAGATAAAGAAACATTAAGTCACAGTGTGGGACATATACAATGACATGAAATAGGAGCAAGAGTGGATCATTCAGTCCCTCAAGCCTACTCCACCATTTAGTGAGGTCATGGATGATCCTCTATGTCAATCTTACTTCCTGCACTATTCTCATATCCTTTGATACCTTTAATATTAGAAACCTATTGATCACTATCCTGACGTACTCAACATTTCAGACTGCACTGGTGTACGGAATCTCAAAGATTTACCACCCACTGAGTGAAGAAACTCTTCATTTCAATCCTGAGACTGTGTGCCTGGCTCTCTTTTCCAACCCCTCTACAAAAAGAGAGGTGCATTTACCCTGTTGATCCCTGAAAGAGTTATATGTTTCAACGAGAACAATTCTCATTGTTCTAAACACCAGAGAATACAGGCCCAGTGTTCTTTTTGGATCCTCAACTCAGGAATAAACAATACTTCAGGTGAGGTCTCAGCAAGGTTCTTTAAAATTCTACCTACAGGGATGGTACAAACTTGTTACAATGGCAGGCAGAGTGACTGGAAGGCATAGTAGACAGCAGGGGTGAGAAAGTTTATGAGAGGCACTTACAGAGTGAGAGAAACACACAGAAGAGAGAGGAAATAGAAAAAGGTAAAGGCATATTTAAATGACAATTTAAATCTGTAACAGAGAAGGTGACCGAAATAATTAGTTTAGAATAAAAATAGCCAGGGAAGACAGGAGTTAGAGAACAGAAAGAGCACAAGAGAGTCCATTGCAGGCTGGGAGAATTCTACCAGTGAGCTTCAAAAGAATACTGCAGCAAACATTTGCTCAAGTATTTCTCAGTTCTTAACTCTTCCAGCATCAAAGCTTTGGGTAGCTCGGTATTGGGTGGCTGAGCAGGAAGATGACCAATGGAAGTAGATGTCAATCAATGAAAGCAAAAGAAATCAGAACTGAGCCCAAGATCAAGCATGCTGAAACTATATGAACCTGGACCTCTCAGCACAGTCCTGTTCAACACCACTCAAGAGGAACATATAAAATGCTAATACACCGACTAAAAGTGCAAGCTTGGTATTTCCCACCTTTTGCATTAGTAACATCAACAAATGTTGAGGTACTAGTGGGATATTAAAACTCTAGTTAAATTCATGTTCTGCCAAGTCTTGCAACTGGCTGTACCCATTTGACAACATGCCAGCTGATAATATTTTGGAACATGGAGTTTGCATGCTCTCTCTGTGTCTGCATGGGTTTCTTCTGGGTCTTCAGTTCCTCCCAAAGTCCAAAGATGTGCAAGTTAGGTGGATTGGCCATGCTAAATTGCCCATTGTGTTCAGGGATGTGTAGGTTAGGTGGATTAGCCATGAGAAAAGCTGGGTTACAGGGAAAAGGATAAGGGGATGGGATTGGGTAAGACGCTCTTCAGAGGATTGGTATAGACATGTTGGGCTGAATGGCCTGTTTCCACATTGTGTGGTGGTCTATGGATGAATACTGAGCCTTTAACAGTTTAGAACAAATGCTGACAATATTGTCAAGAAAATTCTGGTACCTCACAAGGTGAAATATCAGTTCTGATGTCAAAACAGCCATGAACATAGTCCTTTCTAGATACCCAGCTGAGTTAGTGAGTGAGTGCAAACACACCACAATTTGATCGCAATAAACAGGGCAGTTCCAACATACAATCATCCATTGGTTCACAGATCAGGGAGCAGGAAAGCTGCCCAAAGTTTTTACTCAGTGCAGTACTACAGTTAGAGGTCCAGCCAGTAGAAACTCTCAATGAGGTACTCCCACAACCTGGCAAGTTAATCCATACAATCCTTCAGGAGACTGAAGAGCTCTAGTAAGATCTAGAGCTTTTCACTTCCAGTTGTTGGTCACCAAATCATATCAGAATTTCAAATATATTCGCTTCCACAACCTGTATCATTGGCATGGATTCTGGTCAATTCCAATTTCTTCAAACAAAATACCAGGTAGGGTGTGGTGAGACGGAGCTCAAAGTTCCAAAGTTGAAAGCTTCTTTGGATCCAATAAAGATGGATCAGAACAGTTTGCAAATGGTGAGAACTTCAGAACCATGCTCTACAAAGTTCTGATTAAATTGCATTCTGAGTACTGCAATCATTTTGAACACTGCACTGTGTGAAGGATATAGCAGTTTTGGAAGGGATGCAGCACAAACGCACAAGAATGATTCTGGAGCTAAAAGGTATAACTTACAAGGACAAACTGCATAGACTAGTTTTAGATTCCCCTAAACACAGAAAATTAAAGGGGTGATCTTATTAACTATGTGATGTACTTCAAGGTTTTTGTAGATTGAACAGGTAATAATAATTGGCACTAGGCTATTCACAGGTACCTAACCACGCCCCTGTACCGATCTCCGCCCCCACGCCTAACCCCGCCCCCACGCCCAGCTCCAGTCCCACACCAGGTCCTATCTCCCAGTCCTGCCGTATTTTCACCATCCCTCCAGACCTCCCCCTCGCTGAGATGAAAGATCAGTCCTCAGCAGAGGGCTCACCTTCATCCCCCTACGCTCCCGGATTAACAAATTCAACACACGGCGAGACATTGAGAATTTCTTCTGCCGCCTTCGCCTCCGCGCCTATTTCTTCAACCAGGACTCCCGCCCACCCTCTGATGACCCCTTCTCCCGGCTCCAACACACCCCATCCACCTGGACACCCCATGCTGGCCTCTTACCCACCCTCGATCTCTTCATAGCCAACTGCTGCCGCGACATTGACCGCCTCAACCTGTCCACCCCTCTCACCCACTCCAACCTCTCACCCTCACAACATGCATCCCTCCACTCCAACCCCAACTTCACCATCAAACCAGCAGACAAGGGAGGCGCGGTGGTAGTTTGGCGCACCGATCTTTATATTGCTGAGGCTAAACGCCAGCTTGCGGACACCTCCTCCTACTGCCCCCTTGACCATGACCCCACCTCCCACCACCAAACCATCATCTCCCAGACCATCCATAACCTCATCACCTCAGGGGATCTCCCATCCACCGCCTCCAACCTCATAGTCCCACAACCCCGTACCACCCATTTCTACTTCCTGCCCAAAATCCACAAACCTGACTGCCCCGGCCGACCCATTGTCTCAGCCTGCTCCTGCCCCACCGAACTCATTTCTGCATGCCTCGACACGGTCCTGTCCCCCTTAGTCCAAGAACTCCCCACCTACGTTCGGGACACCACCACACCCTCCACCTCCTCCATGATTTTCACTTCCCCGGCCCCCGATGCCTTATCTTCACCATGGACATCCAGTCCCTGTACACCTCCATCCCCCATCACAAAGGACTCAAAGCCCTCCGCTTCTTCCTTTCCCACTGTACCAACCAGTACCCTTCCACTGACACCCTCCTTCGACTGACTGAACTGGTCCTCACCCTGAACAACTTCTCTTTCCAATCCTCCCACTTCCTTTAAACCAAAGGAGTAGCCATGGGCACCTGCATGGGCCCCAGCTATGCCTGCCTCTTCGTTGGATATGTGGAACAGTCCATCTTCCACAGCTACACTGGCACCACCCCCCACCTTTTCCTCCGCTACATTGATGACTGTATCGGCACTACCTCGTGCTCCCATGAGGAGGTTGAACAGTTCATCCACTTTATTAACACGTTCCACCCCGACCTCAAATTTACCTGAACCATCTCAGACTCCTCCCTCCCCTTCCTAGGCCTCTCCATTTCTATCTCGGACGACCAACTCAACACGGATGTTTACTATAAACCGACTGACTCCTACAGCTACCTAGATTACACCTCCTCCCACCCTGCCCCCTGTAAAAACGCCATCCCATATTCCCAATTCCTTCGCCTTCACCGCATCTGCTCCCAGGAGGACCATTTCCAATACCGAACAACACAGATGGCCGCCTCCTTCAAAGACCGCAATTTCCCCTCAGACGTGGTTGACGATGCTATCCACCGCATCTCCTCCACTTCCCGCTCCTCCGCCCTTGAACCCCGCCCCTCCAATCGCCACCAGGACAGAACCCCACTGGTCCTCACCTACCACCCCACCAACCTCCATGTACATCGTATCATCCTTTGTCAATTCCGCCACCTCCAAACGGACCCCACCACCAGGGATATATTTCCCTCCCCACCCCTATCAGCCTTCCGGAAAGACCACTCCCTCCGCGACTCACTCATCAGATCCACACCCCCCACCAACCCAACCTCCACTCCCGACACCTTCCCCTGCAGCCGCAAGAAATGCAAAACTTACGCCCACACCTCCCCCCTCACTTCCCTCCAAGGCCCCAAGGGATCCTTCCATATCCGTCAGAAATTCACCTGCACCTCCACACACATCATTTACTGCATCCGCTGCACCAGATGTGGCCTCCTATACATTGGGGAGACAGGTCGCCTACTTGCGGAACATTTCAGACAACACCTCTGGGACACCGGCACCAACCAACTCAACCGCTCCGTGGCTGAACACTTTAACTCCCCCTCCTACTCCGCCAAGGACATGCAGGTCCTTGGCCTCCTCCATCACCAGACCATTGCAACATGATGCCCGGGGGAAGAGCGGGCCTCCAACCACAAGGATGAATGCAGATTTCTCCAGCTTTCTCATTTCCCCTCCCCCCACCTTATCTCAGTCCCAACCCTCAGACTCAGCACCGCCTTCTTGACCTGCAATCTTCTTCCCGACCTCTCCGCCCCCACTCCCTCTCCGGCCTATCACCCTCACCTTAACCTACTTCCACCTATCATATTGCCAACGCCCCTCCCACAAGTCCCTCCTCCCTACCTTTTATCTTAGCCTGCTTGGCAGACCTTCCTCATTCCTGAAGAAGGGCTTATGCCCGAAATGTTGATTCTCCTGCTCCTTGGATGCTGCCTGACCTGCTGTGCTTTTCCAGCAACACACTTTTAAGCTCTGATCTCCAGCATCTGCAGTCCTCACTTTCTCCTATTCACAGGTAATGGCTGGGAACTCTTCTCAATGGAAATTTTGAATAACCTATCCCAAAAAAGGCAGCCATGGTCCCACTCATCTGCAAATTTCAAAACTGAGATATTTTAGTGGACCACATCAGAGTTTACCAAACTGTGGGTTGCAGCCCCAGTGGGTTTCATTGAAACAATGACTATCATAGAGTTCCAACCATGATTGGAACTGTGAGAACCTCTTAAATCTTGCAAATTTTTAAAAAATAGTGGGCATGGCCAAACCACCTGATCTGGTCAGCCTGAAACAAAAACAGAAGTTACTGGAAAAGCTCAGCATCTCAGCTGACAACATCTGCAAAGAGAAATCAAAGATAATGTTTTGGGTCTGGTGACTCTTCCTTGGCTGGTCAGCCTGAATTCTGTCCTAGCAAACCGAATTGGAATTTGCTTAAAAGCCCTAACTATTAAATACCTTTCCCCCCTCTGTCGATCCCTTGTGTCTCTCATCACTCTCCCCTATTGCTTTCATCAGTCACCACCCTCAGGCATCTCTGCTTCACTGCCTATCCACCCCTCACAGATCCCACAAGTTTGAAATCTTGAGAACTAAAATGTGGACAAATTATTGAAAGGTTTGGAAAGCAATGAGCATCAACAGTTCCAGAAATAAGTTACAAGTGGCAAACGGAGATAAGAACAGCTCAGCATTGACCTAACTGAATAGCAGAACAGTTGAGGGTGCTTCTTTTATTACAGGAACAGGCTCTTCGGTCCATCATGTCTGTGCTGACTATGATGCCATTCTAAACTAGTCCTATCTATCTGCACATGGTCCATATCCCTCTGTTCCATACCTGTAGATGTGTCTGTCTTAACGCTGCCTGAATGTTGCTATTGTTTCTGCTTCTACCAACTTTCCTGGCAGTGTGTTCAAGATACCTAACATCCTGTGTGTAAAAAAACTTGTCTTTGATAATTCCTTTAAACTTTTTCCCTATCACATTAAACCTAAGCCCGCTAGTATTTGACGTATCCAGCCCGAGAAAAAGACATCAACTATCGACTCTCAATTTTATATATTTCTATCAAGTCATCTCCTTAGCCTCCATTGCTCAATGAAAAGCAACCTAAGTTTGTCCCACCTCTCCTAATAGTTAACACACTCTAATCCAGCAACATCCTAGTAAACCTCTTTTGTACTTTCTCCAAAGCTCCACGTCCTTCCTATAGTGTGGTGACCAGAACTACACAAAGTACTCCAAACGTGGCCCACCACAACTTAGCAATTTGACACTTTGTCCTCACTGAAAGCAAACAGGCCATACACCTTCTAGACCACCTTATACACTGGTGTTGTCATTTCAGAGCACTATGGACTTGTACCCCCAAGAACCCTAGGTATATCACTCCTCCCAAGAGTCATGCCATTTACTGTATAATTTCCTCTTGCCCTTCTTAAACAAAGGAATAACGTTGGCCATTCTACATTCTTCTAACACCTCACCATGTGACTAAAGAAGTTAAAAAGATCTCTGTCAAAGCTCCAGCAAGCTCATCTCATGCTTCCCTCAATATCCTGAAATAGATCACATCAGGCACTAGGGACATATCTATCCTAATGCTTTTCAAGATACCCAAAACCTCCACCTCCTTAATTTAGATATGCCTCAGAATCCCAAGATACCCCTCCCTAATCTTACCATCATTCATGTGCTTCTCTTTACTGACTAAAGTACTCATTAAGGACCTCACCCACTTCCTCTGGCTCTATGTATAAATTCCCACCTCTGTCCTTGAGTGGATTTATCCTTTCCCTAGCTGCCCTCCTGTTCCTAATATACACATAAAATGTCTTGGAATTCTCCTTAATTGCCCACAAATTCTGCTTAAGCTCCTGGCACTAAGGGAGTGCCAATCAATACTGGGGAAGTCAAATGACCCACTACAACAACACTGCTTATTTAAAACCATTCCATGATCTACTGTCATATCTGTTTCTCTATCTCCCATGAGCTATTGGGAGGCCTATAGTATAGAGTCATGGAGATGTACAGCACAGGAACAGACCCTTCGGTCCAACTCGTCCATGCCGATCAGATATACCAACCCAATCTAGCCCCATCTGCCAGCACCCGGCCCATATCCCTCCAAACCCTTCCTATTCATATACCCATCCAAACGTCTCTTAAATATTGCAATTGTACCAGCCTCCATCACTTTCTGTAGCAACTCATTCCATACACGTACCACCCTCTGAGTGAAAAAGTTGCCCCTTAGGTCTCTTTTATATCTTTCCCCTCTCACCCTAAACCTATGCGGCACGGTGGTTCACTGGTTAGCACTGCTGCCTCACAGCGCCAGAGACCTGGGTTCAATTCCCGTCTCGGGCAACTGTCTGCGTGGAGTTTGCACATTCTCCCCGTGTCTGCGTGGGTTTCCTCCGGGTGCTCCGGTTTCCTCCCATAGTCACAAAGATGTGCAGGTCAGGTGAATTGGCCTTGCTAAATTGCCCGCAGTGTTAGGTGCATTAGTCAGAGTTAAATGTAGGGGAATGGGCCTGGGTGGGTTGCTCTTCGGAGGGTCGGTGTGGACTTGTTAGGCTGAAGGGCCTGTTTCCACACTGTAGGTAATCTAATCTAATCTATGGCCTCTAGTTCTGGACTGCCCCCACACCAGGGAAAACACTTTCCTTATTTATCCTATCCATGCCCCTCATGATTTTATAAACCTCTATAAGATCACCCCTCAGCCTCCGTCACTCCAGGAAAAACAGCCCCAGCCTGATCAGCCTCTCCCTGTAGCTCAAATCCTCCAACCCTGGCAACATCCTTGTAAATCTTTTCTGAACCCTTTCAAGTTTCACAACATCTTTGCGATAGGAATTCCAACGTTGTCTGAATCAATGTCCTGTACAGCCACATGACCTCCCAACTCCTGTATTCAATACTCTGACCAATAAAGCACCTTCTTCACTATCTTATCAACCTGCAACTCCATTTTCAAAGAGCTATGAACCTGCATTCCAAGGTCTGTTTGTTCAGCAACTTTCCCTAGGACCTTACCATTAAGTGTATAAGTCCTACTAAGATTTCCTTTCCCAAAATGCAGCATTTCACATTTATTTAAATTAAACTCCATCTGCCATTCCTTCTTCGCTGTCCACTACACCTCCAATTTTGGTGTCATCTGCAAACTTACTAACTATATCTCTTATGCTCACATCCAAATCATTTATACAAACGAGGAAAAGTAGTGGACCCAGCACTGATCCTTGTGGCACTCTACTGGTCACAGGCCTCCAGTCTGAAAAACAACCCTCCACCACCCTCTGTCTTCTACCTTTGAGCCAGTTCTGTATCCAAATGGTGAGTTCTCCCTGTATTCATTGAGATCTAACCTTTCTCACGAGTCTCACATGGGGAACCTTGTCGAACGCTTTACTGAAATCCATATAGATCACATTTACTGCTCTGCCCTCATCAATCCTCTTTGCCACTTCTTCAAAAAGTTTGTGAGACATGATTTCCCACGCATAAAGCCATGTTGACTATCCCTAAAAAATTCTTGCCTTTCCAAATACATGTACATCCTGTCCCTCAGGATTCCCTCCAACAACTTGACTATCACCGACGTCACATTCACCGCTCTATAGTTCCCTGGCGTGTCCTTACCACCCTTCTTAAACAGTGGCACATTAGCCAACCTCCAGCCTTCCAGCACCTCACCTGTGACTATCAATGATACAAATATCTCAGTAAGACGCCCAGCAATCACTTCTCTAGCTTCCCACAGAGTTTTAGGGTACACCTGATCAGGTCCTGGGGATTTATTCACTTTTATATGTTTCAAGAAATCCAGCATGTTCTCCTCTGTAAGATGGATATTTTTCAATGTGTCACCATCTATTTCCCTACATTCTATATCTTCCATGTCCTTTTCAACACTAAATTCTGATGCAAAATACTCATTTAGTATCTACCTCGTCTCCTGCAGCTCCACACAAAGACCACCTTGCTGATCTTTGAGGGGCCCTATTCTCTCCCTTATTAGTCTTTTGTCCTTAATGTATTTGTAAAAATCCTTTGCATTCTCCTTAACTCTATTTGCCAAAGTTATCTCATGTCCCCTTTATGCCCTCCTTATTTCTCTCAAGTATACTCCTACTGCCTTTATACTCTTCTAAGGATTCACTCCATCTATCCTGTTGAGACCTGACATATGCTTCCTTCTTTCCCTTAACCAAACGCTTAACTTCTTTAGTCATCCGGCATTCCCTATACCTACCAGCCTTTCCTTTCACCCTGACGGGAATATACTTTCTCTGGATTCTTGTTATCTCATTTCTGAAGGCTTCCCATTTTCCAGCTATCCCTTTACCTGTGAACATCTGCCTCCAATCAGCTTTCGAAAGTTCTTGCCTAATACCATCAAAATTGGTCTTTCTCCAATTTAGAACTTCAACTTTTAGATCTGGTCTAACCTTTTCCATCACTATTTTAAAACTAATAGAATTATGGCCACTGGCCCCAAAGTGCTCCCCCACTGACACCTCAGTCACCTGCCCTGCCTTAGTTCCCAACAGTAGTTCAAAGTTTTGCACCTTCTCTAGTAGGTACATCCACACACTGAATCAGAAACCTTTCTTGTACACACTTAACAAATTCCTCTCCATCTAAACCCTTAACACTATGGCAGTCCCAGTCAATGTTTGAAAAGTTAAAATCCCCTCCCATAACCACCCTATTATTCTTACAGATAACTGAGATCTCCTTACAAATTTGTTTCTCAATTTCCCTCCAACTATTAGGGGGTCTATAATACAATCCCAAAAAGGTGATCATCCCTTTCTTATTTCTCAGTTCCACTCAAATAATTTCCCTGGATATATTTCTGGGAATATCCTCCCTCAGTACAGCTGTAATACTATCACCTTATCAAAAACACCACTCCCCCTCCTCTCTTGCCTCCCTTTCTGTACATCCTGTAGCATCTGTATCCTGGAACATTAAGCTGTCATTCTTGTTCATCCCTGAGCCACATCTCTGTAATTGCTATGATATACCAGTCCCATGTTCCTAACCATGCCCTGAGTTCATCTGCCTTCCCAGTTAGACCTCTTGCATTAAAATAAATGTAGTTTAATTTATCAGTCCTACCTTGTTCTCTGCTTTGTCCCTGCCTGCCCTGACTGACTCACCTTTGTTCTCAACTTTGGTCTCAGATTGAAATCTTTCCTCACTATCTCATTGCTTGCCCCCCCCTCCCCCACCTCTGCTAAGCACTGAGAATCGCTGATTATTTTTCCAAGTGAAAAGTCTTGCCTGTTGGAAATTCCTGATGGATAGATGTATGCATAGGGCATGAGTCTGAGAGTCAGGTCTTCCCACCGAAAGAAGCAATGAGACATCATCTGCATCTCCCTAATTCCAGACGTGGAGTGGTGAGGAAAAAGAAAGAAGTGCTATGCAGAAATCTACCTTGCCAAGCAGAGCAACAGCACAACCAGCACTGCAATCCTTGCATCTTCAAAGTGAAACATAAGGCAAGCAGGTTTTCTGTCTTGGATTAGGTCCTAAGGATGATCTGCCCTTCAGTACCTCTATCCATCAAGGATGGCATTAACTACCTGAATGGAGAGTGCAAAACTGATCAACCTTTGGGACAAGTTGCAGTGAATGTAGATTCCTTATAAATTTGCACAAAGCAATTGGATGGATCCCTGGCTGACAGGCACTGCAGCATATAAGAGAGAGGTGGGATGTCTTTTGATTTGGTTCACGGTCACTGTGGTCTGTGGAACAAGAAATTCCTTCCCATTTCTTCACCCTGTTTAAAAAAGAAAAGCAACCTGTTGCTTGTCAAAATACCCAACTGTTTTGGGAGCCTCTGCAGATGCACTGAGATTCATCCTTGCTTCAGAGGTGAAGAGACCAAAGTTGTATGCCCAAGCCCATAAGAGCCTTGACATCTGATGGTCTGAAGGTCAAGTGTCTGAATGAATGTTTCTTCCTGCTTACATGGCAGTGGTGGTACTGACTTCCATCAAACGGTTTCTACAGTCAATAAACTCATTCCAGATATTGCTGAAATCTGCATTCGTGGCAGCCATCCTGGTCACCTGTAACCAGCTGATGACTAGGAGAAAGTGAGGACTGCAGATGCTGAAGATCAGAGTTGCAAAGTGTGGCGCTGGAAAAGCACAGCACCTGAGGAGTAGGAGAGTCAACGTTTTGGGCATAAGCCCGGCTCTCCTGCTCCTCGGATGCTGCCTGACCTAGTCTGCTTTTCCAGTGCCACACTTTTCAACATCAGCTGATGACTGCCCAGCAGAAATACTTGAAGGCTGGGCTAACTTGGCACAAACATTGTCTCATCAGAGGCCACAGAACATATTGCCTCAGAGGCTGTATTCAATAAATGCATAATTTTGGGGGGGGGGTGTCATGAGATTCACAAGTTAGCAAGGTAGTAAAACCGGCAATTCCTAGTTTCAGATGTGCTATTGGATGTAATAATTAAGTCATATAGAACCTGAGCAAGGTCAGTTTGGCATCCATATTATAGGGAAAATACTGAGGTAGAAGACAGGGTACTGTGCAGTTACACGGATATCTGCCTCATATGAGGAAACACAAGTAGAAAGATGCTGTAAAAACTGCAGTTCTCTTCATTATAACAGAGCAGACTACAGGGAGATTTGATCAAGATATTTAACATTCTAAAGGCACAAGGCTAGATAGAAACATGCTATTTCCAAAAGTCAAGAACAAGGGTCAAAGATGTACAATTTAATGAAAAACTAGGAGATGGAGAGCAGTTAGAATTTTAATCTTTCACAGAGTTGTGACACTAGTAGGGTTAGTAACCGAACCAGAGACCTCATCAACATTTAAGATTAAGTTAGTTAACTGAAGGGAGGGAGAAGTGAGGGATATGTGACAACAGGTCGGGTGGAGGATAAACATCAATGGCATTTGGTATGTGAAGGGTATGTTTCTGTATTACAACCTCTGTGTAATTCCACACTTGCAGTCCAGGATGTCGGGCAGGCTACACACACCAGTTAGGTTTTTAGAGGGCTAAGAACTTGCGAAGATGCAAACAGCAACATTTCCCACAGTTCTTTGTGTAAGTAATAACATAGCTGCTTATTAACAAGATCTCTGTCTCTGACATTCATTTTACAAATCAGTAAATTGGCCTCAGAATCTATCAGTAATCCCACATCTTCCCTACCCAAGTCCACTTTATGGCCAGCTAGAGATTGAGCAATTATTAAGTTAATGTTTCAAAAAATGATTTCAAGGTAAATAGTAATATGCTTATCCAGACTGTGAAACAAGTTACGTCCACACAATATGTCTTCTGCCATTCCAAATACAACCGAAACCGGATTAAAAAATATCTAAATGTAAAGTACAATTGTTTTGTCAGTAGCTGCAAAACTGGAAGAAAAAAGGAATTAGGTTTAGGATCAATTTATTATTGTATTATTTAGAAGCAGCTTGCTTTACAACGCGTGCAATTAACAACCCAGACAAGGACCCTGGAATCCACCAGAAATAATACAACATGCTAATCAACTCATGCAGTGAAGGCCAGTTGGCACTCACTTTCATCACTTTCCTTACCTGCCCTCCTGCTCCAATTTGTGCTTGAGCCTGGGCCTGTGCTTGGGCTTGAGCCTGGGCCTGTGCTTGGGCTTGAGCCTGGGCCTGTGCTTGGGCTTGAGCCTGGGCCTGTGCCTGGGCCTGTGCTTGTGCCTGAGCCTGTGCTTGGGCTTGAGCCTGGGCCTGTGCTTGGGCTTGAGCCTGGGCTTGGGCCTGTGCTTGGGCCTGGGCTGTCTGACCCTGGGGAAACTGTGAGCGGACCTGAAATAAAACATTAAGAGTTCAAATAATCACATTTAATCTGAATTATATACATTTCCTACTACTTCGGCAAATGAATAAATGGTAAGAATCAGACGATCAACCCAGTCTTTTAATCTGGCTTTCCTCAGCAGGAAACTGAACAGAAGGGTGGGTACACAAAGGACATGGATTTATGATAATTATCAACAAAGACAGAGGCAAGTTGAGAATAATTTATTTTTATGCAGCAAGTTTGGATCTGGAATGCACAGCTTGAAAGAGTGTTGGAAGCAAATGTAGTAATCACATTCTACTGGAAATTGGATAAATACTTTAAGGGATAAACTTGCAGGGTGATGGTGAGAGGGCCCCATTGGGAGATCAAAAGCCAGAACATGGACCAAGTTATCCCTTACTATGACAAACTGTCCAGCTAAGTCAACCCCCAATTGTATTGGATTGGTCAGCTAAAGACAAGTTGTAAGACAAAGAAGTTAGATGAGAACTAAACTGTACTTGTTCTGTTGGACTTGCAGTGATTTGAAGCACATTCATTGTGTAAATATCTTACCAATAATCTTAGGTAGGCATATACCAACAGCCTCTAAAAGACAGAATTCTGAATACAAGGTCAAGAATAATTGCTACTTTTAATAATAAAGATCGAATATTAGTTTCAACCAATATGGGTTATTCAGTTTCACTAATGAATCCAATAACAAGCATGTGACCAGATTTGTTTCCCATTTTTAACAAAAATTTGCCTTCCTTTGGGCCTGGGCATCTGGAGGTGATGACCTAGCACTTAGTTTTAGAATGATCCCAGTAGTATTACTAATGCTATAATAAAATAATAATGCTATAAAACATTTGTTTAATAATAGCTTTAAAATTTGCAATTTTTATTTCCTTAATTGCATCAATAGATGGCAGACAGTAGTGGTGGAAGGATATTCTTCTGGCTGGAGGTCCGTGGCTACTGGTGTTCTGCAGGGATCCTTACTGGGACTCTGCTATTTGTGATATATATAAATGACTTGGATGGAAATATAGATGGGTGGGTTAGTAAGTTTGCCGATGATTCAAGGACTGGTGGAACTGTGGATAGTATAGAAGGTTGTCAAAGGATACAGCAGATATAGGCAGAGAAATGGCAGATGGACTTTAATCCGGGTAAGTGTGAGGTGCTGCACTTTGGGAGATCAAACGTTAAGGAAAAGTGTACAGTTAATGGCAGAACTCTGAACAGCATCAAAGTACAGAGGTTCAAGTCCATAGCTTTCTCAAAGTGGCCACTCGAGTAGATAGGGTGGAAAAGGCAGCGTATGGCATTAAAGTAATTAAGTACAAGTCAGGATGTCATATTGCAGCTTTATAAGACTTTGGTTAGGCCACACTTAAGAGTATTGCGTTCGATTCTGGTCGTCACATGACAAGAAGGATGTGGAGTCTTTGGAAAGGGTGTCGAAGCGGTTTGCCAGGATTACAGGTAATGAGATATATGGAGAGACTAGAAAAACTCGAATTGTTTTCTCTGGAGTGGTGGAGGTTGAGGGGAGACAATAGAGCTCTATAAAATTATGAAATGCATAGATAGAGTTGACGGTCAGAATCTTTTTCCCCCAGAGATGAAATGTGCAACATACAGGGGGAAGTTCAAAGGAGGTGTGAGGGACAAATTCTGGAACATACTGTCAGGAATGGTGGTGGAGGCAGATAAGTTAGGGGCATTTAAAGGACTTTTAGATAAGAACAGGAATATGCAAGGAATGGAGGGATATGGACCAATGGCAGGCAAAAGAGTATCATGTTTAATTTGGTGTCATGTTTTGCATAACACGATGGGCTTAAGGGCCTGTTCCTTTGCTGTTCTATGTTCTACCTGTTGGCCTTAACTTATTACCACAGACTTTCCAAAAAATGCAAAGGTGAAAGTTGGATTTGACCGATGGGGCAGCAGGGCCCTGCTTCAATTAATCTTTCCCTCTCATAAAATAGGCATGAATAACACTCCAGGCAAAGGGTTCACTATAAGCCAGCTCCTACTACATTATTGCCAAATGGAGAGGCCATATGTCCTATTTGAATAGTTGGCATATCTGAGGGAGTGACACCTGACAGACTCCACCTTGATGAAAATGTCTGAAAAGGTCTCTACCAGCTGACCTGCAATTTAGCAGTTAGCAACTTAGCAATCTATGTACACTAGAAGTAATTTTAAGATTTATTTTCTGTAAATTGTGTTAAGGGCAGGGGTGCAGAAATCAATAGCATCGATTAGAAAAATTGACCTTGTTTTCTTCAGGACAGAGAAAGTTAAGTGGCTATTTAATTGAGATGCTCAAAATCATGAAGGTTTCAATGGAGTAAAGGGGAAGAAACTCTTCATACTGACAGGAAGGATTGTAAACACAGGACATAGATTTCAGAAAGAGGAGAAATATTTTTCTACGGCAAGTTGTTGTAATCTGGAATGCTCTGCCAAACATTATGCTGGAATCAGATTCAACAAAACCTTTCAAAGGGTATTTTTATTTGAACAAAGAAGCATTTCCCAAGCCAAGAGGAAAATAGCTGGGAAAATGGCATGAATCGCTAAAAAGTGACACAAGCACAATGAATCATGCCATATCATACCATTTAGAACCTTGAAATGGTGATTTCACAGAACTGAAGTTGGAGATACTTGCAACTAAATCAAGGAACACAGGAAATCAGAAACAAGAGGAGGTCTCAAAACTCGGTTCCCCATTCAATGAAACTATAGTTGATGTGTGACCCAGCTCCATATAGCCACTCCTGCCTCATCTCTTAACTTCTTTGGTTAACAAAAATCTGTTAACTTCATTTTTAAAACAAATCTAGTATTTGCGGATACAAGTTCCAAACTTCTGTCCTTTGTGTGTAAAACTGCTCAAATTTCATTCATGACAGGTTTGTTCTGATCATTCTGGAATTCCCCGCAATGGAAGTAGTTTCTTTGTGATCCCTTGAAACTTATCAATTCATCTAGAATCACAGAATCCCTACAGTATGGAAATAGGCCAGTCAGCCCACAACAGGCCTACACCAGCTCTCTGAAGAGCATCCTGTGCAGACTAGGTAGACCCACTATACTGTTAAGGAGGGAATTCCAAAATTTTGACCTAATAACACGGAAGGAATGGAGATATATTTCCAAGCCAGGATGGTACATAACTTGGACGGGAACCTGCAGGTGATGATGTCCCCATGTATCTGTTGCCCTTGTTCTTCTAGATAGAAATGACCACAGGTTTGGAAGGTGCTGTCTAAGGACCTTTGGTGAATTTCTGTAGAGCATAGAACATAGAACATAGAAAAATACAGCGCAGTACAGGCCCTTCAGCCCTCGATGTTGCACCGACCGAAGCCTACCTAACCTACACTAGCCCAATAACCTCCATATGCTTGTCCAATGCCCGCTTAAATGACCATAAAGAGGGAGAGTCCACCACTGCTACTGGCAGGGCATTCCATGAACTCACAACCCGCTGAGTAAAAAATCTACCCCTAACATCTGTCCTATACCTACCACCCCTTAATTTAAAGCTGTGTCCCCTAGTAACAGCTGACTCCATACGCGGAAAAAGGTTCTCACTGTCAACCCTATCTCAACCCCTAATCATCTTGTACACCTCTATCAAATCTCCCCTAAACCTTCTTTTCTCCAATGAGAAAAGCCCCAAGTGCCTCAGCCTTTCCTCATACGATCTTCCTACCATGCCAGGCAACATCCTGGTAAACCTCCTCTGCACTCGTTCCAATGCCTCCACATCCTTCCTATAGTATGGCGACCAAAACTGTACACAATACTCCAGATGAGGCCACACCAGAGTCTTACACAACTGCAACATGACCTCAGGACTCCGGAACTCAATTCCTCTACCAATAAAGCCCAGTACACCATATGCCTTCTTCACAGCACTATTTACCTGGGTGGCAACTTTCAAAGATCTGTGTACATGGACACCAAGATCCCTCTGCTCATCCACACTACCAAGTAGTCTACCATTAGCCCAGTAATCCATCTTCTTGTTACTCCTACCAAAGTGAATGACTTCACACTTAGCTACATTGAATTCCATTTGCCACCTTACTGCCCAGCTCTGCAACTTATCTATATCCCGCTGTAACCTGCCACATCCTTCTTCGCTATCCAAAACTACACCGACTTTCGTGTCATCCGCAAACTTGCTCACCCAGCCTTCAAGCCCCTCCTCCAGGTCATTTATACAAATGACAAACAGCAATGGTCCCAAAACAGATCCTTGTGGAACACCGCTAGTAACTGCGCTCCAAGATGAACCTATACCATCAACTACTACCCTCTGTCTCCTTCCAGCCAGCCAATTCCTAATCCAAACCTCTAATGCACCCTCAATGCCATACCTCCGTAGTTTTTGCATTAGCCTGCCATGGGGTACCTTATCGAACGCCTTGCTAAAATCCATATACACCACATCTACTGCTTTACCCTCATCCACTTCCTTAGTCACCTTCTCAAAGAATTCAATAAGGTTTGTGAGCCACGACCTGCCCTTCACAAAACCATGCTGACTATCCTTGATCACATTATTCCTATCCAGATGTTCATAAATCCTATCCCTTACAATTCTCTCTAAGAGAGCATCTTGTAGATAGTACTCAAACTGGGCATCAGTAAGCTGGTGTTGCTGAGCAGATATTTTACCTAGAACCATAGAATCCCTAGAGTGCATTTGAGGCCATTTGGTCCATTGTGTTTAATTGAGCCTCCAAAGAGCATCCCACCCACCCACTGTATCCCTGTAATTACCATGGCTAATCCAAAGCGCCTGCACATCTTTGGGAGGAAACCAAACTACCTTGACAGAACCCATGCAGACACGGGGAGAATGTGAAAACTCCACATACACTGTTGCTCAAGGCATGAATTGAACCTGGGTCCCTGGCACTGTGGTGCAGCAGGACTTACCGATGAGCCTGCCACCTTCCATCACTTTGCTGGTAACTGAAGGTAGATAGGACTGAAATTGGCTGGATTAGGTATGTCCTGCTTTTTGTGTATAGGACATTCCAGAGCAATTATCCACATAGTGGGTGGCACGGTGGCACAGTGGTTAGCACTGCTACCTCACAGCGCCAGAGACCCGGATCCAATTCCCATCTCAGGCAACTGACTGTGTGGAGTTTGCACATTCTCCCCGTGTCTGCGTAGGTTTCCTCCGGGTGCTCCAGTTTCCTCCCACAGTCCAAACATGTGCGGGTTAGGTGAATTGACCATGCTAGATTGCCCGTTGTGTTAGATGAAGGGGAATGGGTCTGGGTGGGTTGCTCTTCAGAGGGTCGGTGTGGATTTGTTGGGCCGAAGGGCCTGTTTCCACACTGTAAGTAATCTAATCAGAAATAGTTGGATAGATGCCAGTATTGTAGTTGTACTGGAACAGTTTGGCTATGGCAGTGGCAAGCTCTGGAGCACAAGTTTTTAGTACAATTGCTGGAATGCTGTCAGAGCCCATAAAGATGAGGCATTCTTCCTTCAGTTGGCAGGTGGCTTTGATCTGGCAGTAGAGGCAGCCAGGACTCTCATGTCCAAGGGGAAGCTTTGCAACGGGTTCAGAAGAGATTTGCTAGGATGTTGACTGGTATGGAGAGAAGGTCTTATGAGTAAAGACTGAGGGACTTGAGGCTGTTTTCGCTAGAGAAGATGATTGAGGTGACTTAATTGAGCCATATAAGATAATCAAAGGGTTAGGTAAGGTGGACAGTGAGAGCTTTATTCCTTGGAATGTGATGGCTAATGTGAGGGGACATAGCTTTAAATTAAGGGGTGTTAGATATAGGACAGATGTCAGAGGTAGTTTCTTTACTCAGAGAGTAGTAGGGGCATGGAACACACTGTGTGCAACAGTGGTAGACTCACCAACTTTAAGGGTATTTAAATGGCCATTGGATAAACATATGGATGAAAATGGAACAGCATAGGATAGATAGGACTTCAGATTGGTTCCACAGGTCAGTGTAACATCAAGGGCTGAAGGTCCTGTACTGCGCTGTAATGTTCTATGTTCTGTATTCTAATTCTCTATCACAGGGGACTGTAAAAGCTCACTGATTGAAACTCAAGGAGTTGATAGATTCCTTGTTACTAATTACATCAGGGAATATGGCATTGAAGCAGGTGATCAACTATGATCTACAATGCCGAAGCAGGCAGAAGGGGCTGAATGGCCAACTCCTATGTATTCATGCAACAAAGATAAAAACAAGAAAGAAAATATAGGATCTGTGGCTTGCATGTTCGACTGAAGTAGAGAGCACCACATCACTGAAAACTACAGGGACAATAACGTTTGATTTAAAACTGACATCTGTTCTGTACATACAGACATAAACTTTTATTACTACCATAATTTTGATACATTCCAGTGCACAGAAGTGAGGATGCAAAGTTCAGAGGAACAGTAGCCCAGCACTGGGATGGCTATCCATTTACTGACTTTGACCTGCTAAATAAAATGAAGATATTACTGTTTTTCTGATCTTGCACCAAAAAGCACCTAATGTGCAAAATAAACTGTTATTATCTGAGGTTAAAGTATATTTGTAAATTGACCCCAGGGTGAAGCTTCAATTAACACTATGGATTAAACTCAATTTAAAAATAAATGGTCTAGGTTGTAGATCTAATTTCACAAGGAGTACAAGACCAGAGTTATGCACATTTACAATTGCCCTTTGCCCTGTGGTGTTCATTTGGATTGTATACTCAACATCCTAAGATAATAAACAAAAGTCACCTCAATTTTCCATGGTATGCAAAATATCATAATCATACAACATGGAAACAGAACCTTTAGTCCATCACGAACATAATTCCAAACTAAACTAGTCTGCGCTTGGTCCATATTCCTCCAGACATTTCTGATTCATGTACTTATCCAAACGTCTTTCAAACAGTGTAACTGTACCCAAATCCATCACTTCTTCTGGAAAATCATTCCACACATGAAACACAGTGTACACAGTGTAAAGAAATTGCCCCTCTTGTTTTTTTCAAATCTCTCTCCTCTCACTTATATATCCCCTTTAGTCTTGAAATCCCTCATCTGATGGAAAATGCACCACCAATTCATCTTATTTATAGCCCTCATGATTTTATAAACTTTTAAGGTTACCTCTCAACCTCCTTTGCTCCAGTGAAACAAAGTCCTCGCCTATCCAGCCTCTCCTTATAACTCAAACCCTCCATTCCTGGCAACATCCTTGTAAATTTTTTTTGAACCCTCGCTACCTTAATAACATCCTTCCTATAACAGGGTAACCAGAACTGGACAGAGTGCTCCAGATGAGGCCTCACCAACTTCCTGTACAACCTCAGCATGACATCCTAACTCTTATACTCAAAAGGTCTGAGAAATGAAGGTAAGTGTGCTAAACACCTTCTTAACCACACTGTCTACATGAGATGCAAACTTTAAAGAATTATGGACCTGAACCCCTAGGTCTCTCTGTTCTACAACACTACCCAAGACTCTACTTTTAATTGCTTAAGTTCTGCCCTTGTTTGTTTTACCAAAATGCAATACCTTGCATTTGTCCAAATTAAACTTAATCTGCCACTCCTCAGCCTATTGTCCTAATTGATCATGATCTCTCTGTAACCTTAGATAACTTTCTTTACTGTCCACCATACCACCAATTTTGGTGTCATCTGCAAACTTACAAACCATGACTTCTATATTCTCATCTAAATTATTTATATAAGTGCCAAACAAAGGTGGGCCCAACACCAATTCCTGTGGAACACCACTGGGAACATGCCAACAGTCCGAAAAAGAATCTTCCATCATCCCTCTGTCTCTGTTGTTAAGCCAATTTTGTATGCAACTGGCAAGCTCACCCTGAATCACATGTAATCTAACTTTACTAATTAGTCTACTATGCGGAATCTTGTCAAAAGCTGTACTGAAGTCCAAGTCAACAATATCCACCACTCTACCTTCAACAATCTTCTTGGTTACTTCATCAAAAAACTCAACCAAGTTTGTGAGACATGATTTCTCTTGCACTAAATCATGCTGACTATCCCTAATCATTCTTTGGCTCTCCGAATCCCCCATATAAATCCTACCTTTCAGAATCTCTCCAACAATTTACCCATCACCGAAGTCAAACTCACAGGTCTATAGTTGCTAGGCTTCTCCTTACTTCTCTTGTTAAACAAAGGCACAACATTAGCCACTCTCCAGTCATCCGACGCCTCACCCATACTTATAGATACAAATATTTCTGCAAGGAGCCCTGCACTTCCCTTCCTAACCTCCCACAACGTCCTGGGATACATTAAATCATGTCCCCAAGACTTGTCCACCTTTATAGTTTCTAAGACCTCCAAAACTTCCCCTTTTGTAATGTGAACAGTTTTCAAAACATCAATATTTACTTCCCTGTGTTCTCGAGCCTCCATTTCTTTCTCTAAAGTAAAAACTGACGAGAAATATTCATTTAATATCTTTGCCACCTCCTGAGATTCAAACAAGGATGATCTCTTTGATCTTTAAGAGCACTACTCTCTCTGTCTAGTTGTTCTTTCGCTTTTAATATACCTGAAAAATCTCTTTGGATCATCCTTAATCTTATCCGTCAGTTATCTCTTTGCCTTCCTGATCTCCCTCTTAAGAAATTCTTTATATTGTTCAAGAGATTCATTTGAACTACATGTCCATATCTAATATTTGATTCCTGTCTTTTCTTGATTATAACCTCAATATCTTTACTGATCCATTGTTTTCTAATCCTACCAGCTTTACCTTTCACTCTAACATAATGACTCTGAACTCTCATTATTGCACATTGAAAGCCTCCTATTAATCAGACATCCCTGTGAACAGTCTACTCTAATCAACTTTTAAAACTTCTTGTCTCATAGCATTAAAATTTGCCTTAGTCCAATTAAAAACTTTAAAATTTGCGGAAGGATTATCCTTTTCCATAACTATTTTAAAACAAATAGAATTATGATCACTAGATCCAAAGTGTTCCCCCACCATCACTTCAGTCACTTACCCTGCCCAAGAGAAGGTCAAGTTTTGCTCCTTCTCTAATAAGAACATTTACATATTGATAAAGAAAAAAATCTTGAACACATTTAACAAATTCTTCACCATCTCAACCTTTGACACTGTGGTGGTTACAGACAATGCTTGGAAAATTAAAATCACCTACTATTACAACCTTATTACTCTTATGAATATCTGAAATCTGTTTACGTATTCAATCCTCAATTTCCCTTTGATCATTGGGGGGTCTACAGTACAATCCTATCAAGGGGATCATTCTTTTCTTATTTCTAATTTCAATCCATATACTTTCACTGCACGATTTTTCAGAAACAACTTGCCTGGTTACAGCAGTAATGTATTCCTTTATCAAAAACACCAGTCCCCCTCCTCTTTTGTCTCTCTTTCTACCCTTCTTATAGCATCTGAATCCTGGAATTTTGAGCTGCCAGTTTTGTCCATCCCTCAGGTAATAGCTATTACGTCCCAATCCCACATTCCCAAACATGCTCAGAGTTCATCAGCGTTACCTGTAAGACCCCTTGCATTGAAATAAATGCAATTCATTCTTCAGAGTTACTTCATTTTCTGACTTGCTCTTGCCTGTCTTTTCTAATCAACTCGTTCTTTTCAGATTCAGAATCATCCTCATCTATCTACAGGGGAACCTCGATTATCTGAACGAGATGGGCAGGCAGTATTTTGTTCGGATAATTGATTATTCGGGTTAATTGATTCAATGCCTTTCTTCTGGGGCTCGGAGTTTTCTGTTAACTCCACTCTCTATCAGACAGCAGCACACCGCATGCGAGACCCCGCACACCTGCTTCCCTCATCCCCCCCCCCCCCATACCCATCCAACACCCTCCCCTGTGCACCTCCACCCCAGACACCCCCCCACCCACCCCCCAACCCTGTTCAACACTGACCCCGTTCACCCCTCCACCCTCTCCCAAACTCCATCCAACACTGCACCCCTATCTAACAATACCCCCATCCCGCCACACCGCCCCCACCCCCCCCCCAACTCCATGTGTGGGGCGAGAGGGTGGGAGGTGAGTCATTTGGAGATGGTGCCTGGGCTCCCATCAGTCCAGGACTGTTCTCGGCAGCATTTCTGTGAGCTGAGTTCACTTTTAATCGCCGTAAACAAAAGACACAATCAGTGTTGGAAACAGGTCCTTGATGCAATTTCGCCTATGGATCGATATTCGGATAATTGATATTTGGATAATCAAGGTTCCTCTGTATTTACCCACCTACTTAGATCCCTCCACCCCATCTTGCTAATAGTTTATAGTCATACTTAACAGAAATCTCACCCCCACGATATTGCTCCATTTTCAGTTCAGGTGAAACCCATCTCTTGTGATCAGCACTTTTCTGCCCCAGAAGAGGTCCCAATGATCCCAATGGTCCCAATATTCCTGAACATTACACCACCTCTTCGGCCACTGATTTATCTCCTTTATTTTTGTACTCCTTCCCTCATTCAAACTTGTCACTGAGAGGTTCTCTTTTTAAAATCTTCTACCTAACCTCTTATAATCATTCTGTAAAGCCTTAACCTTTTCCCTAACTATATTGCTTCTACCAACGTTAAAAAATCACACAATACCAGGTTATAGTTCCAGATTATACTTATTTGGAAGTATTGTACACATTGGTTCCTACCAATGAGGACAACAACTGCAGGCTTCTTTCTCCCTTTTAACAATATTCTTCAAATGTTGAGAGACATCCTTAATCTTGGCACCAGGAAAGCAACATGCTCTCCTAGATTCACATTCACTGCCAGAGAATTTCCTTTCTGTGCCCTTGACAGAAGAGTCTCCTATAACAATTATTCTTTTTAATTTTGTCAACCCTGCCTGACAGGAGATTCATTCTTAGTGCCCACGATCTGACTGCCTCTTATATTTTCTTTTGAGAGACTATCCCCTTCAACTGTACCCAAACCTGAGTACCTGTTTGAGAGGAATTGCCACAGGACACTTCCGAACTACCTGTTTACCTCAGGGGATCAGAAAGCCTGCTCCAAGACTTTCATCTGTTATTTCGTACAGTGAGCAAATATCAAGGGCATATTCAGAGATCCTGACCTTCCTTACTCATCACACAACACTCTCACCAATGCTCAGCAACTTTCTCCAGAGCTCACAGTGAACTGCTCACCATAAACAAAACTCATGAGTTCCTATGATTCTCATGTCTGAAATTATATTTATTCCAAAAACATCAACTAAATGACAAATTGTTTTGGTAAAAATACTTACAAAAATTTACAAACTGCAAAAATTAATTATTACCTTCAACCTACCTTCTTCTTCCTCACATTTATTTCTTCTTTTCCAACACAAAAACGGTAGGCATAATATTGTTTGCGCCTCCCTGAAGAGAAATCTCTTAACCTTCTAAATTACAGAGAATGCTTTGCACAATCTTGCCTCATAACTTAACACAGAGTCCAGACATCATTTGAATAAATCTATGCAATACCCCCTTTCTAAATTCTGATACCAAGAACTGCTCCCAGCTGTGGTCTTGCCAGGGCTTTGGGTAGTTACTGCAGTCTAGTCCTCTAGATGTAAAGGCCTATCCAGTACATGATAATCTCTGTAACTGGATCCCTGATTCACTTTGGGTTACTAATGTTAGCAGGTTTCACAATTTATAAAATACCCAGTTCTAAACTTTTTAGCTTGGACCTTTGGACTTCACATTTAGCTAGATCAAAATCTATTTGCCACATTCTTTAAGCTATCAGTATCTATTTATAGTCTTATGTTTTCATCATTGACAAAACCACCAAAACAACAAAGAGGTCATTGTGCCTGTGCTGGCTGTATAAACTAGCTGTCCATTCTAATATTGCTGCCGAGCTCCTGGCAACATCTCAGCTCATATCCATGTTCTTTTATACAAGTTGAACGTTTCTACCTGAACCTCCAGACTGTGAATGAATTCTGGACACTGAAAACCCTCTGAGTGAAAACACTTGTCCTTAAGTGCCCTTTAAATCTTCTACCAATTACTCTAAATTTGTGCTTACATCTTTGCGTCATTGTCATATTTGGGCATGTGGCTTGCTATCCCATCATCCAAGTCATTAATAAATATGTTGAGTTGTTGTGCCCCAATCAAAGACCCTTTTGGGGTACCACAATCCAGTATCCCAACTCTCTGTCTTCACTATTCAGCCAAATCCCAACCCAGGACATTAATTTCCCTTCAATTGCTTGAGCTTTAACTTTCATTACAATCTTTTATGAGGAGCTCTATAAAAATGCAATGCTAAAAGTCTGTATAAACATCATTCACAGACATTCTTCTGATCACTACTTTAGTCACACCTTCAAAAAAATTCGTCATATTTATCAGAAATGACCTGGTCTGTATTAATGCACAGGGTTGTCTTTGACTAGCCAATAATTGTTGAGATGTTCAGTCAATCTATTATTAATTAGGGTCACCTAACAGATGTTAGGTGAACTGGTGTTTAATTCCCTGGCTTCTCTCTCTCTCTCAGTTTTCTTAAATATTGGAATAACCTATGCACTTTCCCAATGCAAACAAGGGCTCGTGAACCAAGAGAACTTTGGAAGGTGAGAGCTCGGGTATCTGCAATATTCTCACTTACTTCCTTTCGAACCCACCTGAAAACCGTTTGACCCTGGGAACTTGTCACTCTATACTGCAATTATTTTCTTCATTTACATTTACTTTTGAGCATCCTGAATCCTGATTCATTACTAGTTTCCTGTGGCAGTCTAGCATACTGCTTTCTGGTGATTTTTTTGTTTAGTTTCTCAGTAGTCTTGTTGGGAATTTAGAATAGTGGGAATGGAGGTTAGGACAGTTGAATGCTCCTCCTGCAGAATGTGGGAGGTAAGAGTCAACAGCAGCACCCCTGCAGGCTGCATCTGTGAGAAGTGCACCCAACTCCAGCTCTTCGAAAATCGCACTAGAGAACTAGAGCTGGAGCTGGATGAACTTTGGATCATTCGGGGGGTGGAGGGGGCTATTGAGAGGAGTTACAGGGAGGCAGTCACACCTCAGGTAAAAGAAGAAGGTAGATGGGTTACTGTCAGGGGATGGAAAGGGAACTGGCAGGCAGTGAAGGGATCTTTTGTGGCCATTTCCCTCATCAACAAGTATGTTGTTTTGGATACTGTTGTGCGGGCTGACTTACCGGGGTAAGGCACGGGGCACAGGTCTGTGACACAACAGTCTATCTCTATTGCTCAGAAGGGAAGGGGGAAGAGGAGCAGTGCATTAGTCATTGGGGACTCCATAGTTACTGGGACAGATAGGAGGTTCTGTGGGAACGAGACACTCTCACGGTTGGTGTGTCGCCTCCCAGGTGCCAGGGTTCGTGATGTCTCTGATGGTGTTTTTGGATGCTTAAGGGGGAGGGGGAGCGGCCTCAAATTGTAGTCCACATAGGCACCAACGATGTAGGTAGGAAGAGAGATGGGGATTTAAGGCAAAAATTCAAGGAGATAGGATGGAAGCTTAGAGTTAGGACGAACAGAGTTGTTGTCTCTGGTTTGTTGCCTGTGCCATGTGCTAGTGAGGCGAGGAATAGGGAGAGAGAGAGAGAGAGGAGTTGAACACGTGGCTACAGGGATGGTGCAAGAGGGTGGGTTTTGGATTCCTGGATAATTGGGGTAGGTGGGATCTCTATAAACAGGATGGTCTTCACCTGAACCAGAGGGGTATATATATACTAACGCTCTTTAGGTGGGTTTAAACTAATTCAGCAGGGGGATGGGAACCGAAATTATAGTTAAAGTATACGGGAGGATAAGAGCAGTGAAGTCAGAACTAAGGTTTCAAGATTGCAAGAATGCACCGTCAGGCAAGCTGCTGGTTTGAAGTGTGTCAACTTCAATGCCAGGAGCGTCTGGAATAAGGTGGGTGAACTTGCAGAATGGTATTTCGATGCTGTGGCCATTTCAGAGACATGGGTAGAGCAGGGACAGTAATGGTTATTGCAGGTTCCGGGATTTCGATGTTTCAGTAAGAACAGAGGAAACGGTAAAAGAGGGGGAGATGTGGCACTGTTAGTCAAGGACAATATTACGGTTGCAGAAAGGACATTTGAGGACTTCTCTACTGAGGTAGTATGGGCTGAGGTTAGAAACAGAAAAGGAGAAGTCATCTTGTTAGGAGTTTTCTAAAGGCCTCCAAATAGTTCCAGAGATGTAGAGGAAAGGATAGCAAAGGTAATTCTGGATAGGAGCGAGAGTAATAGTCATTGGATAGGCTTATGGACAAGAATGGAATAGTGTAGGTTAGATGGGCTTCAGATTGGTTCCTCAGGTCAGGGCAACATCAAGGGCTAAAGAGCCTGTACTGCACTGTAATGTTCTAAACTAACTTCACTCCACTGTTATAAATTCTAATGTAAATAAATTATCCAGCATACATTGAAGGTCCATCTAGCTGAGGAAATGTTCATAACATGACAGTTGCTTAGAAATGACAGGCTATATACCTGGTGCAGAGGTTGAAGCTTCATTGGTGGCTGCTGCTGTGTTAAGGATGAAGACATGGAAACCTGGCCTGACATCTGGCCCGGCACCTGAGTAACCATGGGCTGAGACTGGGACTGAGGCACCAGCTGAGATGGTGTTTGAGACTGCAACTGTTGAAGCTGCTGGAGTTGGATCTGTTGTTGTTGCTGCTGCTGCAGTTGCTGTTGAATTAACCTCTGTGACAGAATGAGAATTAAAATATCATTAAGCTATTATACAAGCTCAGAAAAGTTAACTTAATGCATTGTTACACAAGTGACAGATCTGCCTGCATCCATCAGCACCACACTTCAGGGTTGCATCCACAACTGTGCCCCAATGTTACAAGTGACAGACCTATCTTTTTTACCACCAGCACCATTATCCAATTTTACACAGTGACAGATCCATCGCCACCAGTACTGGACACATGTTATACAGAAACAGATATGCCCTAACCAGTACTATATCCCAGAGTGTGACAAACCTGTCCCCACCATTCCTGACAAAGGGCTCATGCCTGAAGTGTCAACTCTCCTGCTCCTTGGATGCTGCCTGAACTGCTGTGCTTTTCCAGTGCCACACTTTCCAACTCTGACTCCAGCATCTGGAGTCTTCATTTTTTCCCCACCATTACTGTACCCCAGTGGTGTGATAGACCTATCCCACCATTACTGTATCCCAGTTATGACAGACCTGTCCTCACTAGGACTATATCCTTGTTTCTGACACATCTGTCCCCACCAGGACTGTATCCTAGTTCTGACAGACCTGTCCCCACTGGTACTGTGTCCCATTATTATGACAGACCTGTTGTGTTATTCTCTCCTTTGGTCTTGCATCGTCATCCCATCTGTCATTTAATCTGCCTTATTTTTCCCCCTATCACATTTCCTTCCTCATTCTCTCCAGCTTTTCTGCCTCTTTTCTTCCTTCAAACTCTTCCAGTTGTCTGCTTCTCTCTGCACAAATTATTCCAATAGCAAATTTTCCTCAAGTCACAAATTTAAGTCAATGTTCTAGGTAATCCAAGATAGAGGACGGGAAAAGTTTGTGGCTGCAATAGCTGCTCCTTTTTTGAGGTACTTTAGGTGTTGGAGGTGATTTCCTCGAATTCTAGGAGCAGCAATTACTGTTTTATACGCCTTTGCATTTTTTTGGAACTTTTGGAGAAAAAAAATTAAAACAACGGCACTTTTAAAAGGGAGTAGGACAGACAATAGGCAGCCCATGGTCAGAGGAGAGCGAGAGAAAGAAACTCACATTGCTAAGTGACACAGCAGTGAATCTGCACAGTTACTGCCTTTGCTGTTTGAATTCATGTGTCGCTGGACATCGCAGTGCATCTAGGAAAATGTAAATAGCGAAATTCACAACTGATCTTGCAGGAACATGTTTCGGAGAGGTCACACAGAAACAGATAAGTGTCTAATCTGAAGTGTAGCCTTTCTGTAAATCTACAATAGTGAATAGAGTGGGCTCTTTCTTGATTATATGTTTTATTGAGATATGTCGCTTGATTAAATTTTAAAAATATAAGCCATAAATATCAAGTTAGCCTGTTTTGGAGCAGTATTTTGTAGAGCAATGACACAGTGCTATTTTCTGGGTCTGCAGATTGGAAGGAGCAAAATGGCCTTTCGCAGAGGGATATGCTCTTCTTGTCAGATGTGGGAGTTTTGAGAGCGTTTACTTGTTACTGAGGATTATATCTGCAATAAATGTTGTTGGTTGCGAATCGTCCTAACTGTTGGAGGGACAGTTACAGGCAATGAGGAATTTACAAAAACAAGGGGGAGTGATGGATGGCAGTTATAGGAAGGGAGAAAAGCTGCAGATACAGTCACATAGACGGGTTAACTCCAGGAAAGGCAGGAGAGGTAGGCAGGCAGTGCAGGAGTCTTCTGTGGCTATCCCCATTTCAAACAAGTACACTATTTTGGAAAATGTAGCGGGTGATGGATTCTTAAGGGAATATAGCATGAATAGCCAAGTTTCTGATACTGAGACTGGCTCTAATGCAATGACGGGTATGTCAGGTTCCAAGCAATCAAATGTGTTAGGGGGACTCTCTAGTCAGAGGACAGACAGACGTTTCTGCGGCCAGCAGTGAAATATCAGAATGGTAAGTTGCCTCCCAGGTGCCAGGATCAAAGATATCTCAGAGATGGTGCAGAATTTCCGCAGAGGGGAGAGGGACCAGCAGAAGGATATTGTATATATTGGAACCAATGATATAAGAAGGGAAAAGGATGAGATTCTGAAGAGACAATATAGAAAGCCAGGCAGGAATTTAAAAAGGAGGTCCTCGAGGGTAGTAATATCTGGATTACTCCTGGTGCTACGAGCTAGTAAAGGTAGAAATAGGAGGCTAGGGCAGATGAATGAGTGGCTGAGGAGCTGGTATATGGGAGAAGGATTCGCATTTTTGGGTCACTTGAATCTCATCTGAGGTAAAAGTGACCTGTACAAGAAGGATCGATTGCACCTGATTTGGAAGGGAACTAATATACTGCCAGGGAGATTCGCTAGAGCTGCTCGGGAGGATGGGACCCAGGGAGGGAGTGAGGAAAGATCAATTTGAGACTGGTACAGTTGAGAACAGAAGCGAGTCAAACAGTCACGGAAGGAAGAGACAAAGCAAAGAATAAGGCAAGACTGATAAGTTAAACTGCATTTATTTCAATGCAAGAGGTCTAATAGGGAAGGCAGATGAATTCAGGGCATGGTTAGGAAAATAGGACTGGGACATCCTAGGAATTGCAGAAACATGGCTAAAGGATAGACAGGACTGGCAGCTTAATGTTACAGGATACAAATGCTACAGGAAGGATAGAAAGGGAGGCAAGAGAGGAGGTGGGAGTGGTATTTTTGATAAGGGATAGCATGACAGCTGTGCTGAGGGAGGATATTCCTGGGAATACATCTAGTGAAGGTATTTGGTTGAACTAAAAAATAAGAAAGGGATGATCACATTATTGGGAATGCATTATAGACCCTCTAATAATCATTGGGAAATTGAGAAACAAATTTATAAGGAAATTTCAGGAAGAATAATAGGGTGGGGATTTTAACATTCAAACATAGACTGGAACTGCCATAGTGTTAAGGGTTTACATGGAGCAGAATTTGTTAACTGTGTACAAGAAAATTTTCTGATTCAGTATACAGATGTACCTACTACAGAAGGTGCAAGACTTGACAAACTCTTGGGAAATAAGGTAGGACAGGTGACTGAGGGGTCAGTGGGGGAGCACTTTGGGGCCAGCTAATTCTATTAGTTTTAAATCGTGATGGAAAAGGATGCACCAGATCTAAAAATTGAAGTTCTAAATTGGAGGAAGGCTAATTTTGATGGTATTAGGCAAGAACTTTTAAAAGCTGATTGGGGTAGGTGTTCACAGGTAAAGGGACGGCTGGAAAATGGGAAGCCTTCAGAAATTAGATAATTAGAATCCAGAGACAGTATACTCCTGTTAGGGTGAAAGGAAAGACTTGGGTATAGGGAATGCTGGATGACTAGAGAAATTGAGGGTTTAGTTAAGAAAAAGAAGGGGCGGCACAGTGGCTAGCACTGCTGCCTCGCAGCACCCGGGTACCAGGTTCAATTCCAGCCTCAGGTGACTGCCTGTGTCTCCCATGTCTGTGTGGGTTTCCTCCGGGTGCTCCAGTTTCCTCCCACAGTCCAAAGATGTGCAGTTCAGGTGGATTGGCCATGTTAAATTGCCCATAGTGTAAGGTACATTAGTCAGAGGGAAATGGATTTGGGTGGGTTACTCTTTGGAGGGTCGGTGTGAAGTTGTTGGGCCGAAGGGCCTGTTTCCACACTGTAGGGAATCTAATCTAATATGTCAGGTATAGACAAGATAGACAAGTGAATCTTTCGAACAGTATAAAGGCAGTAGGAATATACTTAAGAGGGAAATCAGGAGGGCAAAAAGGAGACATGAAATAGCTCTGGCAAATAGAGTTAACGAGAATCCAAAGGGTTTTTACAAATACATTAAGGACAAAAAGGTAACTAGGAAGAGAATAGGACTCCTAAAAGATAAGCAAGGTGATCTTTGTGTGGAGCTGCAGGAGGTGGGGCAGATACTAAACGAGTAATTTGTATCAGTGTTTACTGTGGAGAAGGACATAGAAGATATAGAATGGAGGGAAATGGATGGTGACATCTTGAGAAATATCCATATTACAGAGGAAGAAGTGCTGAATGTCTTAAAACGCATAAAGGTGGATAAATCCCCAGGACTTGATCAGATGTATCCTAGAACTCTGTGGGAAGCTAGGGAAGGGAGTTCTAGGCCTCTTGCTGAGATATTTGAATCGATAGTCACAGGTGAGGTGCTGATGACTGGAGGTTGGCTAACGTGGTGCCACTGTTTACAAAAAGTGGTAAGGACAAGCCAGGGAACCATAGATCAGTGAGCCTGACCTCAGTGGTGGGCGAGTTGTTGGAGGGAATCCTGAGGGACAGGATGTACATGTATTTGGAAAGGCAAGGACAGATTAGGATAGTCAGCATAGCTTTGTGCATGGGAAATCATGTCTCACAAACTTAATTCAGTTTTTTGAAGAAATAACAAAGAGGATTGATGACGGCAGAGTGATGGGCGTGATAAATATGGACTTCAGTAACGCGTTTGACAAGGTTCCCCATGGGAGACTGGTGATCAAGGTTAGATCTCATGGAACACAGGGATAACTAACCATTTGGATACAGAACTGGCTCAAAGGTAGAAAACAGATGGTGGTGATGGAGGGTTGTTTTTCAGACTGGAGCCTGTGACCAGTGGAGTGTCCCAAGGATCGGTGCTGGGTCCACTACTTTTCCTCATTTATATAAATGATTTGGATGTGAACATAGCAGTTATAATTAGTAACTTTGCAGATGACATCAAAATTGTAGGTGTAGTGGACAGTGAAAAATGTTACCTCAGATTACAATGGAATCTTGATCAGATGGGCCAATGGGCTGAGGAATGGCAGATGGAGTTTAATTTAAATAAATGCGAGGTGCTGTATGTTAGGAAAGCAAATCTTAGCAGGACTTATACACTTAATGGTAAGGTCCTAGGGAATGTTGGTGAACATTGAAGTGCAGGTTCATAGCTCCTTGAAGGTAGAGTCACAGGTAGATAGGATAGTGAAGGCGGCGTTTGGTATGCTTTCCTTTATTGGTCAGAGTATTGAGTACAGTAGTTGGGAGGTCATGTTGAGGCTGGGCAGGTCGTAGGTTAGGCCACTTTTGACCTACTGTGTGCAATTCTGGTCTCCTTCCTATCAGAAAGATGTTGTGAAACTTGAAAGGGTTCAGAAAAGATTTACAAGGATGTTGCCAAGGTAGGAGGATTTGAGCTATAGGGAGAGGCTGAATAGGGTGGGGCTGTTTTCCCTGGGGTGCTGGAGGTTGAGTGGTGATCTTATAGAGGTTTATAAAATCATATGGGGCATGGATAGGATAAATAGACAAAGTATTTTCCATGGGATTGGGGAGTTTAAAACTAGAGGGCGTACGCTTAGGGGAGAGTGGAAAGATAATGTTGTGGTTCTGTTCGCCGAGCTGGGAATTTGTGTTGCAGACGTTTCGTCCCCTGTCTAGGTGACATCCTCAGTGCTTGGGAGCCTCCTGTGAAGTGCTTCTGTGATGTTTCCTCCGGCATTTATAGTGGTTTGTCTCTGCCGCTTCCGGTTGTCAGTTCCAGCTGTCCGCTGTAATGGCCGGTATATTGGGTCCAGGTCGATGTGCTTATTGATTGAATCTGTGGATGAGTGCCATGCCTTTAGGAAATCCCTGGCTGTTCTCTGGGTAAAGATAATGTAGAGACCTAAGGGGCAGCTTTTCACTCACAGGGTGGTGAGTGTATGGAATGAGCTGCCAGAGGAAGTGGTGGAGGCTGGTACAATTACAACATTTAAAAGGATTAGTGTATGAATAGGAAGGATTTAGAAGGATATGGGCCAAGTGCTGGCAAATGGGACGAGATTAGGTTGGGATATCTGGTCAGCATGGACGAGTTGGACTGACGGGTCTGTTTCCATGCTGTGCATCTGTACAACTCCACATATTTCAAACATGCTCAGTTTTCAAAACAGATTTCCAGTATCTTCATTAACTTTGCTTTTCTACTAAATTATTTTTGGCAATGCTCTTGATAATATAGTAACTCTGCAATGAGTATCCTCATGGGGGAGCATAACTTCAGATTTAAAACAACTAAAGGATTCTCTTGTTAACCACAGCTACTAATCCCAACTTTAATCAAGTGAGTGAAGCAGGATTTCTCTAAAAAATGAGAGGATGGCAAGATCTCATCAAATCAGTGTGGGCTCCTGCCCAATACAAAGCTCACTGCTTTAGCGGAAAGACTGGCAGCTACCCTGATGAGTTACTGCGAGATGATCAATACAGCTCATAAGACAACAGCTTATATGCTGGGGTGTGTTGAGTTAATCGTTTGAGGTGGCAGTGGGGATTCTAGGGATGCAGTCGGTGTTGTGGAGTCAGGAGTTCGAGAAGCCAGGCAGATTGGCTGCTCCCAGTATTTAGTTTACTTGGTGATAAATGCACGTACGCAGTCAATAAGTTGGGCTACAGTAATTCACATGATCAAATAGCCTGCGGCAAATCATAGAAGGTTCATGTCCACTGAAGCTCAGATGTCTCAGTAACTTTGGAACAGGAGGGAAGAGGAGAGAAACTTTGATGACAGCAGGTGATAAAGTAGTTTACAACTTGCATTCAGGATTCAATTCAGGTATAAGCCAGTCCTGTTACCTGCTGCTGTTGCTGCTGCTGCATCTGAAGTTTCATCATTTGCTGCTGCTGTGCCTGGAACTGTTGTTGCTGTTGCTGTTGCTGCTGCACGACTTGTTGGGCCTGGAACTGTTGTTGCTGTTGCTGTTGCTGTTGTTGCTGCTGCTGCTGCTGCTGGGCAATCTGCTGCATCTGTAATTGGGCTGCAGGATTGGATTAATAAAAGAACACTGTTAACTTTAACCCCCTCACTCAAAGTGTGAGCTTCGCCCTGGATCCAACTGGTCCTTCACTGAAGCAAAGTGTATCTCACACAAGAGGTCATGGGGATGGAATCCAACAAGGCACAGCATTCCAGTGGCTCGTGAAAATTCCTGTATTGTATATTGAACTGGTTTTACAAATTCAGTATTTAACAATCTCAAAGGTGTAAAGTTGGTCATTCACATAACAGAGTGACCTGTGTTCATTCCACTAAACACGGTGAGGTACATACTGGACAATATTAGGTGATGTAAATGCAACAGGCACTGAAAATTGCAAACTGTGCTAAATGGTTCTTTGTACCTATGACTCCAGTTCAAAAGTGTGACAGATTTGAGTGCCTCACCAGTCACTCAGTAAAAATAACTATGACTAAGCCAAGGGAACTCCAATGAACAATCAAGGCTTGCCTGTTACCCACATTATCCTTAAAGTCCATCTCCCTTGTGCTGAATCTTCTTCAGCTCCACTGTGGTATCCAATACATCAACAGTCTGGAAGGAGATATCAAAACTAGTCCGAGGGTAAATAATCAGCCATTTAGGACTGTAATGAAGATAAATATTTTTCCTGAGAAGGTTGTGAATCTTCAAATTCTCTACTGCAGAGGGCTGTGGATGCCCAATGGATGAGTATGCTCTGACGGGAGACCGATAAATTCCTGGAATTTACGGGAATCAAAGGATATGGGAGTTGGATGGCGATGCGGAGTTGAGGTCAGAGGTGAACAGCGAGCATACTGAATGGCAATAGTCAAGTAACAAACTCCTACTTGTTTAGTCCTTCCAGTGTAATGAAGGGAAGTCTCTGCATAATATAAACATTATAAGCTTGAAGCTAAGTAGCTCCCATGTGTCTCACCACACTCTGGATGAAGACATTGCTCATCTCAGTCCTAAATGGCCTACCCCTTATCCTTAAACTGGGATTCTTAGTTACGGACTGCCCTGTCATTTGGGACATCCTTCCTGTGTTTAACTTGTCTCATCCTGTTAGAATTTTATCTGTTTCTCGGAGATCTTCTTTAATTCTTCAAAACTTCAGTGAATACAATCCTAGCCAATTGAGTATCTCTTCATATGTCAGTCCTGCCATCCCAGGAATCAGTCTGGTAAACCTTCACTGCACTCCCTCCAGAGCCAGAACATCCTTCCTCAGATAAGAAGACCAAACTGCACATAATACTCCAGGTGTGGTCTCACCAAAGCCCTGCACAATTGCAACAAGATATCCCTGTGCTTGTATTTAAGTCCTCTCACTATGAAGGCCTACAAACGATTTGTCTTCTTCACTGCCTGCCACACTTGTGTGCTTATTTTCAGTGACTGGTGTACAAGAACACCCAGATCTCATTGCACCTCCCCCTTTCCCAATCTATCATCAATCAGATAATGATCTGCCTTCTTGTTTTTGCCACCAAGGTGGACAACCTCACATTTATTCACCTTAGATGTCATCTGCGATATGTTTGCACTCACTGAGCTCATCCTAACCACAATGAAGCATTTCGGAATTCTCCTCCCAGCTCACTCTTCCACTCAGCTTTGTGTCATCTGCAAGCTTGAATATATTCTATTTAGTTCCTTCTTCTAAATCACTTATATTATGAGTAGCTGGAGTCCAAGCATTGATCACCATGGTACCCCACAAGGCACTGCCTGTTACTTGGAAAAATACCCATTTATTCCTACTATTTGTTTCCTGTTTGCTAACAAGTTTTCTATCCATGTCAGGACACTAACCCATGCACTTCTGTTTTGCATGCTAATCTCTTATGTGGGACTTTACTAAAAGCATATGGAAAGTCCACGTAAACTCACTCCCACTCTTTCTAATTCTGGTGCTGTTATCCAAGTGCTCTGCTCTCAAGTTCTTCTAACAGACTCTGGCATTTCCCCACTCACGCTGTCAGGCTAATCAGCCTATAATTTCATTTTCACTCTACTTCCTTTTTAAATGGTGGGGTACATGAGCTATCCTCCAAGACTGCTCCAGAGTCTAAAAAATTCTCAGATGACCACCAATGCATGCAACATTTCTAGGATCACTTCCTTAAATATTCTGGGAAGTAAACTAATAGGCCCTGGGGATTTCTCAGTCTTCAATACCATCAATTTCCCCAACCCCATTCCTCTAGTAATATTGATTTCCTTCAGTTCCTCCCTCTCATCAGGCCCTGTGTGCTTCAATATTTTTGGTCTCATATTTGTCAAGACTGAACAAAAATCTGCCATTCTTTTTGATCCCAGTTAAACTTGTTCTGTTACTGAATGTAAAGGATTTAAATTTGTCTTAATCTTTTTCACCTTGCATAGTTAGAGAAGCTTTTACAATCAGTTTGTATGTTTCCTGCAAGTTTAGTCTTGTATTGTACTCTCCCAATGCCTTCCACCTTCACCTCCCCAAATGAATCCCTTTGCACTCCTTTGTTGAAATCTAAGCTGCTTCCAAACCGCAGGTCTGATGTTATTTGCCTACTTTGTATCCCCCTTCCTTGGATCTTATATTATCTTTAAATTCCGTGTTTGGGCCACGTTTCCCATTTTGTTTTTGTGCCAGCAAAACGCACAATGCTTTGCTTACACAAAAACAAAAAATGATCTAGTAAACACCTATTTGTAAGTGAATGGAGACCACAAGAAATCTCAACACCAATGGGCGAACAATCTTAAAAGGATGTGATCACAACAACTGTCTCAAGGTATTCAGGAAATGCAGGGCAAGAAAGCAAAGGAAGGACACTCGTAATGATTAAGGAGAATATGATAATCCTACTGAGAGGGGTCAAGTGGCAAGACATGACATACAACAGAGGTGTCAATACACTACTGGGAGAATTCTACAGGCAACTAATAAACTGGAAATGATATAAAGCATTACATTTGCAGCGAAATTACACAAAGGTACAAATACTATAGTTATAAAAGGGGACTTTAATTATCCCAATAAAGATGGGGATCAGACCAGAATGGTATGACCCAGGCTGCCTAAAAAGAGAAGATTCAGGTACAGTCAAGGTAGAAGCTCAGGCCAGGAGGCTCATGAAGGTGATTGCTAGGGCAGCCAAATCCAGAGCTACCTGGATGAAAATCATGACAGAGAAGTAGAAAAAGAGCAACTATGACAGATTCAGGTTGATAATGTAAGTGAGAACCAGGCTGAATATAAAAAGTTCAGATGGAAAATAAGAAAATATGCAAGATGTAAAAATAAAGCATGAGGTACAAAACTGGTCAGGACAGACTAATATCAGAGAGCCCAGAAATCTTTTATGGGAAATGAAAACATTAAAAGATTATATTTAAACTGGCAAGCTTCTGGGACCAAATGGGATGCATCCCAAAATTCTGAGTAAAGCAAGAGTGAAATTTGTGGAATTACCTGTCATAATTCTTCTGAGATGCAGGGTTAGTACCAGATAGCTGGAGAATTACAAATGTTACACCCTTGTTCAAGAATGATGTAGGCACAAATAACAGACCAGTCAATTTAATTTCAGTAGTGGGAAAGCTTTTAGGACTAATAACCTGAGATAAAGTAACAATTCCTTGGAAAAGGATGGATTAATTATAGAAAAAATGAATCTGATAAAGACAAATTGCATTAAGATAGCATGATTTGAGTTTTTTTTAATGAGGTAACATAAAGGGTCAATACGTTTAATGTAGTGTAGCCAAAAATCTATGACTGAAAATGGGGTAGGGGTGGGTGAGAGGCAGAAAGAGCTGATTATTGGAGCTTTAGATAGTACAACAGTAGGAAGCTATATATGGTTATCTGCAGTGGCATTTTGTTGCAGCTAATAATCCACGTTCTCACTTGTTAAAGACCCAGTTTATTCATAACGAATTAAGTTTTACATTTATTGATGAAGTTTGGTGGGTGTCCTTTTTGGGCTAAATAACAATAAAAGCAAAGCAATTTCAACATCTTGGTAACACTAGTTGGGATCTTTCATGGAGTCAGGGGACTTGATTCCTCTACCTTCAGGGTAATGAAAGGCCCAAATAGGGAGCTGTATATTTTAATAACCATATAACATAGACACTATTCTACAAGCCTTCCTATTGAGTAGACTATTGTGTTGCAGTTCCTAGCCAAGAAACAGACACCTCCAAAGTTACATTCTCCACACCACCGCCTATCTTTCTCCACCTCCCACTTCCCCATCCCACCCCAGACAAGAACCAGACATAGCTACCAAGCAACCGTGTAGGGAACTGGTGTATCATGTATAGGGAATACTCAAGCCAAGCGGCATAGTCTAGCAAGGAAAGCGCCCAGAAAAGACATTGAGACAGTGACTGCCATAAAACAGGTGCAGCCTACTTCAGGACTTTGCAACGTCTGTATCCTACTCACACTGCTGCTGCGTGCTTGGCGGGAAACCAGGCATGTGAGGCACCATTCCAGACGTACCCGGCTGAGGCTGTCCAGGATGTGACATTGACTGATTCAATTGTCCCAGACCTGCCACTCCGGGGGTACGAGTGGCCATCATCCCACTCGAGCTCCCCGTAGGGCCACCTTGCAAGTTCTGCAAAGCGTTCATTGGATCTAGGAGGGAGGGAAACAGAAAAAAAAACTTCTGTTAAATTCTTTAATGAAAAGCAGATGCCCAAATAAAGATCAGGTAAATCAAAGAATCACAGTGCACAGAAAGCAGCCATTTGGCCCCACTGTGCCAGCGCCAATTCTTTGAAAGAGCTGCCCAAAGAGCCCCAATCCCTGTTCTTTAACAACAATCCTGCAAAGTTTTTCCAACAAGAATTACGCAATTTCCTTTCAAAAGTTACTACTGAATCTGTTTACAAGATAATTTCTAATCAAACTCCTTCTGCAAAAATAATTTCTTCATATCCCCTTTAGCTCTTTTGCCAATGATTTTTACAATGTGTTCCAACATTTTCACTCTATCCACCCATGAACAAAGAAAATTATAGCACAGGAACAGGCCCTTCGGCTCTCCAAGCCTGCGCCGATTCAGATCCTCTACCTAAGCCTGTCACCTATTTTCCAAGGATCTGTATCCCACTGCGCCCTGCCCCTTCATACATCTGTCTAGATACATCTTAAATGAAGCCATCATGCCCGCCTCTACCACCTCTGCTGACAATGCGCTCCAGGCACCCACCACCCTCTGCATAAAGAACTTTCCACGCACATCTCCCTGAAACTTTTTTCCTCTCACCTTGAACCTGTGACCCCTAGTAATTGAGTCCCCCACTCTGGGAAATAGCTTCTTGCTTTTATATTAAAGTTATATTAAAGAGACTCTAGCCATTACTGTCCACTGTCTTCCCCGCTAGGATTCCCTTCCAATCAATTCTAGCCATCTCCTTCCTCATGTCTTTGTAATTATCTTTACTCAATTGTAAAATCTTTATATTGGATCCAGCTTCTCCCTCTCAAATGGCAGGGTGAATGCTATCACTACCCCTCATGGGTTCCTTCACCTTAAACTCCTTAATCAAGTCTGCCTCATTACAAATCATCAAATCCAGAATTGCCTGTGCCCTAGTGGGCTCCACTACTCTTATCTTATAGCATCTCAAAGATATTCCACAAATTCCTTTTCTTGAGATCTGCTGTAAACCTCATTTTCTTAGTCCACCTGTATATTGAAGTTCCCCATAATTATTGTAATAGTGCCTTTCATGCATGCCTTTTCTATTTCCTGATTTATTTTTTTCCCCATTTTCTGATTACTGCTAGAAGGGCAGTGCAGAGGAACCTCGAATATCCAGCATTTGATTCGCCAAATTTTGGATTATCTGAACAAGGTTGCATGGTCCCGATGCTTGGCTACACTTATGTTATCCAGCATTCGATTAACCAAACAAAATACTCCCTGTCTGTGTCCTTCAGATAATCGAGGTTCCTCTGTATATAACTCCCATCTGGGTCTCTTTTTCCCTTTGCAATTTCTCAACTCTACCCATACAGATTCTATGCCTTCTAACTCAATATCACCTACCATCAAATCAATTTCATTTCTTACTAACAAGGCAATCCCATCCCCTGCCCAACCTTTTGATAGGATGGGTATTCATTAGTATTTAGTTCCCAGCCTGATATTCTTGCAGCCACATCTCTATGATACCCACAATATCATATTTATCAATTTCAATCTGCACTACAAGTTCAATTACCTTGTTTGGTATTTATGCATGTATTTAAGTACAACACCCTCAGGTTTGTGCTGAGTGCCCCCCTTCTCATAGTTGTCCCCTCATCTGCCATGCCTGAACTTAGATTCTTGACCCTTTCCTATAATTCTGGAAACTTTAATAACTTCTGCTGAGCCGTGCCCTTTCTGTAATATGGACATAATAAATGTGTACAACACTCCTGGTGAGTTCTAACCAAAACTCAATATCAGCTTGACACATCTCTATTTGTTAATCTTTTTGCTCTATTTATATGGTTTGTTTCTTTATGGTGTTACTATATTGCTAACCTTTTTTGCAAGGTTGGTGAAGGTTTGTAGCTCAGATTGAGTTTAGGGTGTAGGTTTGATATCCAGACGTGTCATTACCTGGCTAAGTAACATCATCAGTGGCGACCTCCAAGTGAAGCGAAGCTGTTGCCTCCTGCTTTCTATTTATATGTTTGTCCTAGATGGGGTTCCTGGGGTTTGTGGTGATGTCATTTCCTGTTTGTTTTCTGAGGGGTTGATAGATGGTATCTAGATCTATGTATTTGTTTATGGCACTGTGGTTGGAGTGCCAGGCCTCTAGGAATTCTCTGGCATGTCTTTGCTTAGCCTGTCCCAGGATAGATGTGTTGTCCCAGTCGAAATGGTGTTTTTTTTTATTCGTGTGTAGGGCTACGAGGGAGAGAGGATCATGTCTTTTTGTGGCTAGCTGGTGTTTGTGTATCCTGTTGGCTAACTTTCTTCCTGTTTGTCCTACGTAGTGTTTGTGGCAGTTCTTGCATGGAATTTTGTAGATGACATTGGTTTTGTCCATGGGTTGTACTGGGTCTTTTAAGTTTGTTCGTTTTTGTTCGAGTGTGTTGGTGGGTTTGTGTGCTACTAGGATTCCAAGGGGTCTTAGTAGTCTGACTATCATTTCTGAAACTTTTTTGATGTATGGTAAGGTGGTTAGGGTTTCTGGCTGCGTTTGGTCTGCTTGTCATGGTTCGTTCTTGAGGAATCTGCGCACCGAATGATTTGAATATCCGTTCTTCTCGAATACGTTGTATAGGTGGTTCTCCTCTGTGTTCCAAAGTTCGTCTGTGCTGCAGTATGTGGTGGCTTGTTGGAATAGTGTTCTGATACAGCTTCTTTTGTGTGTGTTGGGATGGTTGCTGGTGTAGTTAAGTATTTGGTCAGTGTTTGTCGGTTTTCTGTATACGCAGGTTTGTAGTTCTCCGTTGTCCTTTCTTTCGACTGTGACGTCCAGGAATGCGAGTTTGTTGTCGGTTTCTTCCTCCTTGGTGAACTTTATGCCTGTGAGGGTGTTGTTGATGATGTTAAATGTCTCTTCTATCTTGTTTCGTTTTGTGATGACAAAGGTGTCATCTACATTGCTAACCTGTTAATAAAATCCAGTGATTTGTGTATCTGCATCTTCCTGGTGCTCTAAGCCATTTCAGGTTACTTTTATTTGGGACCTCCATATTCTTCTACCAACATGTCTCATCATTTATGACTGTAACAATTCACTCTGCAAATTCATTCATGTCATCTTTGATATTTTGAAGTTTTCCTCAGTACTGACTCAAAATCAAACTGATTTTGCTCACAATATTGAAATGGTACTTCCAATTGCTGAGTCTTAAGTTGTTTATGTTAGCAGTGAATTATATTAGTTGCAACACCAATCTTGTCACATTTTGCAGTTGAATAACTACTTTTAACCTCAATATTCTGCTTTCTGTCTTGTAGAAATTTTGCTATTCATTCTGAGACACATCTTCTGACTCTGCACAAACTGACTTGAGTGACAAGTCTTCTGTGTGGTACCTTACCAAAGGTGATTTGAAAATCCAAAAGTGTGTTGTGGGCTGCATTATGCCAGTTTGCTCTTTCAGCTATTTATTCAAAGAATGCAATAAGGTAGTTCAAGCATGACCTTCTCTTTTGAAATTATGCTGACTACTCTTCATTATATTTTTAGTTTCTAGATGCTATTATAAACATCATTAAAGGTGCCATTATCGCTCCTATCACTAATATTAAATGAATTTAGTTAAAAATCACACAACACCAGGTTATAGTCCAACAGGTTCAATAGGAGGCACACTAGATTTCGGAGCGACGCTCCTTCATCAGGTGAAACTGGGGGGCTCGATCGTAACTCAGAATTTATAGCAAAAAATTTGCAGTGCGATGTAACTGAAATTATACATTGAAAAATTGATTGTCTGTTAAGCCTTTCATCTGTTAGAATACAGTGATAGTTTCACTTCTTTCATGTGTAAATCACAAAACCCTTTTTTTTAAAAGTTGCATTCGCGGGTTAGCTGTTAACAATGGTGATAGCTAGACAATATGTTGAAGGTGTTAGCCCCCTGTGTTCTCACGGATACAGGTACACACAGACGCGCACACAGGCACCCACACACACACTCCCACATGCACCCCCTCACAGACTTAAGATACTCTGCACTCACTGCACGCGCACGCACACACACACACATTCTCACACTCATAACCCCACCCCAGACAGACAGACAGACAGACACACACACACACACAGACAAAGACCCACATGCACACATATATTTTGTGTGGTGAATTTGTACTTGCAGAGTTACATTGCACTTTGCTCAAAAACTGCATACATTTATATAGAACTCTGAGCTCAAAAACTGCATGAATTTATATAAAACTCTGTTATCTCACTTCTTAGATTAGAACCAATCTAAACATCAGGTCATAGACAGAGAACACAGGGGGCTAACACCTTCTACATATTGTCTAACTATCACCATTGTTAACAGCTAACCCGAGAATGCAACTTTTAAAAAAAAGGGTTTTGTGATTTACACATGAAAGAAGTGAAACTATCACTGCATTCTAACAGATGAAAGGCTTAACAGACAATCAATTTTTCAATGTATAATTTCAATTACATCACACTGTAAATTTTTGCTATAAATTCTGTGTTACGATCGAGCCCTCCACAATCACCTGATGAAGGAGCGTTGCTCTGAAAGCTAGTGTGCTTCCAAATAAACCTGTTGGACTATAACCTGGTGTTGTGTGATTTTTAACTTTGCACACCCCAGTCCAACACCGGCATCTCCAAATCGTTAAATGAATTGGTCCATAAGATCAGGGAACTGTTCTATTTCCTCTTACTAATAGGAACAGCAGTATCTCTCTGGCATTACAGAGGAATCTCGATTATCTGGTATTCGATTTTCTAAGGATCGGATTACCAGCAAGATCACAAGGTTCCCAATGCTTGGCTAAACTATGTTATCTGGCATTCAATTGTCTGGAATTCAATTAACCAAATGAAATACTCCCTGCCCGTGTCCTTTGGATAATCAAGGTTCCTCTGTGTTTCCTTTTCTAATGGATTTTTCCTTTATTCAAATACAATCTGATAGCTCTTCCCCAACTTGTGCTTGATATGTGTAGAAGCAATTCATGCAGACCAAGGATTTTATCCTTCTTATCTTTAACCGGTTTATCAATACAAATTTTTAAAAAAATTAATTCCTGAGGTGTAGACGTCACTGGCTAGTCCAGCATTTATTGACTCTTTGAACAATTAAGAATCACTTTGCTGTGGGTCTGAAGTGACATATAGGTCAGGTCAGGTAACTTTCAGCCATGATGGGATTCAAACCCTAAGCAAATTTTAAATTCAGTAAAGAAGTTCAGTACAAACTAGCCGAATGCATAAAAGCGCATCTGGAAATCTGCCAACCTTACCTGCTCTGCTCTACATGTGATTCCAGACCCAGGAATGTGGTTGACTCTTAACTGCCATCTGTGCAAATAGGGATGGGTAATAAACACTGGCCCAGCCAGGGAAGTTCACAATCCAGGAATGAATTTTTAAAAAGCACAGTTCCTTCACAGTCATTAGGTCAAAATCATGCACTCGTTCTGAATAATACACTGAAGATACCTACACTACATGGAATAGAGCAGTCCAAGAAGGTGGCTCATCACCACCTTTGCAAATATAATTAGGGATAAGCAACAAATTTTGGTCTTGCTAGCAACACCTGCACCCAAGATTGAAGACAAAAGTCAGCGGAGTGACCCAGGGACCCTGCCATTGTAGCAGCCAGCTGTGAATGGGAATGGAAAATTAAATGAACATCAACAAGAGATTCCCTGATGGAGGAGCCCTGCACATCAGCCCAAAAGGTATTTTTTCCCGACGGCAAGTCTAAAGGTGTTCAATGCCTTCCCGGATGCTCCAACTCCACTTCGGACAGTCTTGGGCCAGAGATTCCCAGGAGTCAGTGGGAATGCCGCACTTCACCTGTGAGGCTTTGAGGACATCCCTGAAGGACTTCTTCTACCCACCTGCCGCTCACCTGCCATTTCGAAGCCTGGAATACAGCACCTGCTGGGAGGGTCATGTCGGTCAGGCATACGACATGTTCAGCCAAATATAGCAGATCAAGGGTGGGCAGTGGCTTGATGCGGGGATAGGTGGCCTAGTCGTGGATGCTGGTGTTGGTGCATTTTTCTTCCACTGGATTCGCAGGATCTTGTGCAGGTAGCATAGGTGGTATTGCTCCAGTGCCTTTAGGTATCTGCTGTAGACAGTCCACTTCTCAGAACCATATAGAAGGGCTACAACCACTCCTATAAATTATAACCTTGCTGTTGATCTTGAATGCTCTTTTCCACAGGCATTTGAAGGCTGCGTTTGCACACTGGAAGCAATGCTGGATCTCTTCATCAATAGCTACTTCAGCCAACAGGATACTCCCAAGGTACGGAAGTGGTCAGCATTCTCAAAGGCCTCCCCATGGACCTTGATGATTGGGGATTTGCTCCACAATGCCAGGCCAGGACCTTTTCTTGCAGATGTTCAGGGTGAGGCCCATGCTCTCATATGCCTCTGTAAAGGTGCAAACGTCTGGAGTACGTCCTCAGAGATTGCACATACATAAACATCATCACAAACTGCAGCTCAATGACACTGGTTGGGGTGACTTTGGCTTTGGCTTGAAGGCAGCACTGGTTGAATAATGTCCCACTGATTCTGTAATCTATCTGCACTCCACCAGGTGAAGCATTGCAGCGAGGTAGATCAAGGACAGTGTTGGGGTTATGACACAGCTCTGCTTGACAACTGTCTGATCAGGGAATGGGTTAGTGGTGGAGACATTTGTCATTACCACAACTTCCATATCATGAAACAGGCAAAGGATGGTGACAAATTTTAAAGTGCAACCAAAGCAGAAAAGAACGCTCTAATGTGCAATATGGTGTCAAAGGCTTTTGTAAAATCAGAGGCGGCCATGTACAGGGATGGATTCTTTTCTCTGCATTTCTCCTGCAGCTGTCACATAGTGAAAATTATGCCCACTATATGCCCCCCACCCAATGAGTCATGAGGAGTTCAACCACAGGGAGGAGACAGTTGAGGAGGACCTTGGGCGATGGCTTTTCCTACAGTCAACAGCAGGAAGATTCCCCTGTAGCTACCACAGTCAGACCTGTTCCCTCTTTTGAAAATTCTCACAACTGTGCGTTCTCAGAGCTATCCCAGGATGTTCTCCTCCTTTCAGATAAGGCAGACAAGGGCATGTAGCTGCAGCAGGAGCTCTTTGCTTCTGCACTTCAGTGCCTCAGTGGGAATACCATCTGCTCCAGCAGCCTTGTTGCCCCTGAGCTGGCAGACATTCTTTGCTATTTTGTGAAAGGTTGGAATATTGCAGACCTCACAGCATGTAGGACGCGATCAAGAACACTTGGGTCAATGGCAGAGTCCTGGTTTCTGAAGTGTTCCCCAGTGTTTTTTGATAGTTTTGTTATCTTTGATAAGAATCACTCTATCCTTGGCCATCCGTGACATGCTGCCTTGCATGTTTGGTCCGTATGTGGTCTTGACGGCATGTTACGGTTGTCGGCCACTTGTTGAGCCTCCAGTGTTTTCTCCACCCATCACTTTATTTTTATGCCACGAGTTTGATTTTGTACCTTTGCTTTTAGTCGCCTGTAGGCCTACTTTTCTCTGAGTGTGGCTGCTGTTTTACACTCAGAATTGCCATGCGCTTCTGGCTTAATGACCTCATGATCATTCTCATTAAACCAGTCTTGTTGTTTCCTGGTTGGGTGGCCAACCAAGTTTTTACAGGCATTTATAATGGCCAATTTAAGGACAAACAGAAACTGTTGGGATCTCAAGACACGGTGTTGCCAAGGGTCACTAAGTATGTGGAGAGGAATTGATTATATGAGGCTATTTTATCCAGGTTTTTAAATGCCTCGATGCTGACTTTTTTTTCAGCACTGCTTATGTTGTCTCCATTGTTGTGGGGCTATATAAATATTGATCCTGCCTCAGATCAGGCAATGGTCCACTCCAGCTATCATCAACTCTGTCGTGACTGATGTGATTTTAACGTTTTTCTGATCCCTCAATCTGACAATGATGTAGTTCAGGAGGTGGCAGTGTTTGGAGTGGGGGTGCTGCCACATTGTCTTACATTTGTTCCTTTGGTGGAATGGTGTGTTGGTGATTAGGAGGTCGTATTCGTGGTACTTGGTCAGAAGAATACCGTTGGAGTTTTGCTTCCCAACTCCCTCTTTCCCAATTATATCGCCCAAAGGTCTGCACTTTTGCCAGCAGGTGCTGAAATCACCAAGGATGATTAGGTTGTCTGCTGCAGGGACACGAGAGAGATTGGTTAAGGCTGGAGTAGATTTCCTCCTTGTCCTCGGCTGCTACCTCGAGCATTAGTGTACATGCACTGAATATTGTGACATACTGGCTCTGAGCAAGGGTGAATCAGAGTGTCGTGAGGTATTTACCTATCCCCAGGGGAGGGAGTCTTTGGGCTGGTTCTCCAGTTCGCTTTTGGTAGCAAAAGTTGTCTCCATGGATGCTGCACTCTTCTTCGGCCTTGCCTTTCCAGAAAAAGGTGCAGCTATCACCTTGCTCTCTGTACTATCCTTCCCCTGCCTGGCAGGTTCACTCAGGGCAACAATGTCAACATCATAGTGCCTGAGTTCCCCAGCAATGATGGCAGTGTGGCACTCCGGTCTGTCACTGGCAAGACTGTCCATAAGGGTCCTGACATTCCGATCCTAAGGGTGCTGAAGGTGCCTGTGTGGGAATTGTTTTGACATGGTGAAACTGTTGCACACCAGTTACCACACAAGCTTAGCAGGGTATGGTCTTGGTCCAGGGGTGAGGGAGTTCCAAGATATTTGGAGGCAGACACTGCTGTTTGGTCTTAGATTGTCTGTGTTGGAGTTCGGACAAATAGTTCAGAGCTGGGCGGCACATCATGTTGGGTTAGTGCAAAGTCTAAGCTGAGGACAGTACAGGTCATTCTGGTATTTCAGACATGTTTCAGCAACACAAACTGGCTACAAAGCAATTGACGAATTATGGATGCTGTTTGGATAACACAAACTTTCTACTGAATGGGTATAGTCATTTCCTAAAGCAATCTTCTACAGCACGATTTTCTATAGTGCAGGGTAACAGAGGAACACTACTGCTGTATTATACAGAATGCACTGTAGGAGAAAGGAGAGAGAACAAGAAATATAGCGTGGTTGCTGCCATTCTCAGCTTGTGATTGTGAAATCACTGGGCTGACGGTGGGGGTTTGTAAGATAACTGATGTGGAGGGGGGAAGTTGTTAAAAAGAAATCACTGGGCTGGGAGTTTGGGGAGTATATATTAAAATAACATATTGAACTGGGTTAGGGGTTTATAAAATCACTGAATTGTAGTTTATAAAATTATTGGGTTGGTAGGAGTTTATATAAACAGTGGGCTGGGAGGGTTTAATAAGATTATTGGGCTGGGGGAGTTTATATCCCTTGGGCGGGATATTTTATAAAACACTGGACTCTCAGGAGTTGTGAATAAAAAAGATTGCTGGGCTGGAAGTGTGTTATAAAATTACCGGGCGGAGGGGTGATATAAAGATTACTGGGGGCAGGGGGGGGGGTTAAAAAGAAAACGCTGGGCTGGGATGTTATAAACATTAATGAAGATTGTGTAAATACAGGGTTGAGGGTTATATAAGCACTGGGCTGGGGGGTTGTTATAAAATTACTGGCGGGGAACACTGGCTTAGGGGATTGTTGTATAAAAAATTTTGGGGCTTCTAAAAAAATCTCTGGGGAGGTTGTTGTAAAAATTATTGAGGGGGGGGGGGGGGGGGGGAGTTATATAAATACTGGGCTGTGGGGTTACAAAGACATTGGAATGGTGGATGTGTGTTAGGAAAAATCTGGCGGCAGTTGCAGCAACAGGAGGTCCGGTGGGCTGGTAGTTTCTGAGCTGTGCAGCCATTGTTAGGCCCCCTTCTACACGCCAGAAGACCCAGTTCACAGGCAACCAGAAGATGGAAGGAGTAATGCTCGGTTGCCAGAGCTGTGAGAGCAGAGCAGGAGAGGTCGAGTGAGGTATGAGAAGGTAAGGAGAGGTGAGGGAGGGGAGATAAGGGAGAAAGGGCAGGTAGATAGTTGTATGTTCAGGCAGTTGTGGGCTAGGTTAGCACCATCTTCTAGGGTAGTGCTACATTGTGCAGTTGATGTAATCAGCATGCTCAAAAAAGTACTGATATGCTGGAAGATTTGAGGATATGACACACAATTACAATACCTTTCAATCCCAATCTGGAGAGGCTTGTTTTAAAATAACTAACTTCACAGCAGTAGAAGGCTGAACAAGTTATATTACCGATGCTACAAGATATTTTTAATCCTTCAGCTTGGAATACAGGGAAATCTTTGTAAAACACATATGCCTAAATTACGGAGACTTAAATGTCTCAATGATCTTGCATTGTAACTGCATTGTGAAAAATCACAAATTAAGAATTGTAGGCAGCATTCATAGAAGACATTCATGCTCGGCATCAACTGGTAAAAGAATGTTTTTTTGTAGAATGGGGAATTCTTTACCCAGACTCCATTACATTAACAGTTTGTGAAGGTAGGTCACTGGACATCAAATGTTAGCACTATTTTCCCTCAACAAATGTTGCAAGATCTCCAGCAATTTCTGTTTTCCTCAGATCTCCAACATCCACATCTTTGCTTTATTTCCATAATGTAATAGATGCTACTAACTGTTCCTTTCAACATTATCTGCTACAACATGAGGGTTCCAGGATGGAGTGCTGCAGGATGGTAAGCCTACCTCCAATTCATGTGGGATCTCCAGAATCTCTGGCTGTACAGCAGTACCCTTGTCCAGTGCACATTATCCCAGTTGAGCACAATCCTCATGCAATGGGGAAAGACGACTACAAAGTGGTGTTATGGAGGCGTGGATGTGCACTAGACTTTTAAGAGAGAGGAAGCTGGCAAGGACTGAAAGTACAGAGTGCGCTGAACAATTTTAAAATGTAACATTTGGTTGACACAAATAGCTGGTTCCGTGTTGGCATGGTAAAAAAAAATTCAAATTTGGCCGATCAGTTTAAATTATACCCCAGTGACCAAAGTCCATTTGAATTTGAATTGTACTGTTTGGGATGACATCAAACCAATGAAATGATCCAATGTTTTGAGGTATAAAACTGGACATTTTGAACATTTAGGAGAGAACAGCAAAGAGCAGCCAAGCAAGCACCAACATAAGGCCAGCCGGACAATTCTCCAAAAGGTACCTGTCCATAAGAAATTTGTGCATCAGAAGACTGAAGCCAACTTAGAGAAATCTACAGAGAAAGTTTGACATCCGAAGATGACAACTGGGTTCAAAATTGATTTGCCATAAATTTAAGGGGGAATTTGTCAGACCAGTATTGTAGTGGGAGGTAAAAGATAGGTTTAAGAGAAAGGTTGTAAATAGTTGTGGTTTTAATATTCTCTGTTGGATTTAAAGAATAAAATTGTGAATGACGTGAGATCTTCATTATTTGGGGGGGGGGGGGGCAGTTGAAGTGGGAGGAGCGACAGCCACTACCACATGTAGTGGTACCTACCTCATGTATAGACAGAGTGCACGCTGAGGCAGGAACGGAAGCTGGATAAGTGAGGCTTTATATTTGGGCGGTTGCTTTACCCGAAACACGATTTGGGTAGTTTCTCCCACCCATCCTCCTCCTCCTCTAAACAAAAAGAAAGTTCTGTGTGCTGGATTGATACGTAGACTAGTTTTTTTTTAGTTTTCAGTACTCTTGTTGCGAATTTAGAATGGTGGAAATGGAGCTTAAGACAGTTGAATGTTCCTCTTACAGAATGTGGGAGGTAAGGGTCACCAGTAGTGTCCCTGCTGAATGCATCTGTGGGAAGTGCATCTGTGGTTTTTGTGGCAGCAGACGGACTTAAGGACGGTGTGATAATGGACTTGAACGTATGGCTGGGGAACTGGTGCAGGAAGCAAGGATTTAAATTTTTGGACCACTGAGGTATGTTTTGTGGTAAGCATAAATTCTACAAGAGAGACGGTTTGCACCTTAATAGGTTAGGGACCAGCATTCTGGCAGGCAGGTTTGCTACTGCAACACAGCTACGTTTAAACTAAGTAGCGGGGGGGAGGGGACAAACTGGATGCTTAAGAAGGAAATTGGAGGGAAAGTTAGAACAAGAGAAGTCAAGAAAGACAACTGTATCAATGAGGCAGAAAACTCAGAAAGGGATCATGCTGTAAAGGTGGAGTGAAATAGGAGTTGATGGGAAGGGTGAGGGCAGTAACAAATTAAAAATACTATACATGAATGCACGAAGCATTAGAAATAAGATGGATGAGCTTGAGGCTCTTTTGGAAATTGGCAGATACGATATTGTGGGGATAACTGAGACGTGGCTTCAAGTGGACAGAGCCTGGGAAATGAATATTCAAAGCCACATGTGCTATCATAAGGACAGACTGGCGGACAGAGGGGATGGGGTGGCCACGTTGATAAGGGATGATATTCAGTCCCTTGCGCGAGGGGACCTAGAATCAGGGGATGTAGAGTCAGTGTGGATAGAGCTGAGAAATACTAAGGGTAAAAAGACCCTCTTGGGAGCTATCTACGGGCCCCCAAACAGTAGTCTGGAAGTCGGATGTAAGTTAAATCAGGAGCTGAAATTGGCCTGTCGCAAAGATGTTACTACAGTTGTTATGGGGGATTTCAACATGCAGGTAGACTGGGAGAATCAGGATGGTATTGGACCTCAAGAAAGAGACTTTGTGGAGTGCCTCAGAGATGGATTCTTAGAACAGCTGGTGCTGGAGCCGACCAGGGAGAAGGCAATTCTGGATCTGGTATTGTGTAACGAACCAGAATTGGTCAGGGACCTCGAAGTGAAGGAGCCATTGGGAAGTAGTGACCATAATACAATAAGCTTCAATCTGCAATTTGAGAGGGAGAGGGTACAATCGGAAGTGACAATATTTCTGTTGAATAAAGGGAACTATGGAGCTATGAGGGAGGAGCTGTCCAAAGTTCAATGGTACAATACCTTAGCAGGGATGACAGTGGAGGAACAATAGCAGATATTTCTGTGTATAATGCAGAAGTTGCAGGATCAGTTCATTCCAAAAAGGAAGAAAGATCCTAAGAGGAGGCATGGGTGGCCGTGGCTGACAAGGGAAGTTAAGAAACATATAAAGTTAAAAGAGAAAAAGTATAACATAGCAAAGATAAGTGGGAAAACAGAGGACTGGGAAGCTTTTAAAGAACAACAGAGGATTACTAAGAAGGAAATACGCAGAGAAAAAATGAGGTACAAAGGTAAACTGGCCAATAATATAAAGGAGGATAGTAAAAGTCTTTTTAGGTATGTGAAAGGCAAAAAAATGGTTAGGACTAAAATTGGGCCCTTGAAGACAGAAACAGGGGAATATATTACAAGGATAAAAGAATGGCAGAAGAATTGAATTGGTACTTCAGATCTGTGTTCACTGGGGAAGACACAAGCAATCTCCCTGAGGTAACAGTGGCTGAAGGACCTGAACTTAAGGGAATTTATATTTGTCAGGAATTGGAGTTGGAGAGACCGTTAGGTCTGAAGGTTGATAAGTCCCTGGGGCCTGGTGGGCTACACCCCAGGGTACTGAAGGAGGTGGCTCGAGAAATCGTGGATGTGTTGGTGATTATTTTCCAAAGTTCGATAGATTCGGGATCAGTTCCTGCGGATTGGAGGGTGCCTAATGTTGTACCACTTTTTAAGAAAGATGGGAGAGAGAAAACAGAAAATGATAGACTAGTTAGTCTGACCTCAGTGGTGGGAAAGATGCTGGAGTCTATGATAAAGGATGCAATTACAACACATCTGGATAGTAGTAATAGGATAGGTCAGAGTCAGCATGGATTTATGAAGGGGAAATCATGCTTGACTAATCTTCTGGAATTTTTTGAGGATGTAACTCTGAAGATGGATGAGGGAAATCCAGTAGTGTAGTATATCTGGACTTTCAGAAAGCTTTTGATAAAGTCCCACATAGGAGGTTAGTGAGCAAAATTAGGGCGCATGGTATTGGGGGCAAAGTACTAACTTGGATTGAAAGTTGGTTGGCTGACAGGAAACAAAGAGTAGTGATAAATGGCTCCATTTCGGAATGGCAGGCAGTGATCAGTGGGGTACCGCAGGGATCAGTACTGGGACCGCAGCTTTTTACAATATATGTTAATGATATAGAAAATGGTATTAGCAAATTTGCAGATGATACTAAGCTGGGTGGCAGGGTGAAATGTGATGAGGATGTTAGGAGATTACAGGGTGACCTGGACAAATTAGGTGATTGATCAGATGCATGGCAGATGCAGTTTAATGTGGGTAAATGTATGGTTATCCACTTTGGTGGCAAGAACAGGAAGGCAGATTACTACCTAAATGGAATCAATTTAGGTAAAGGGGCAGTACAGAGAGATCTGGGTGTTCTTGTACACCAGTCAATGAAGCCTGCAGGTACAGCAGGTAGTGAAGGAGGTTTAGATTACTTACAGTGTGGAAACAGGCCCTTTGGCCCAACATGTCCACACCGACCCGCCGAAGCGCAACCCACCCAGACCCATTCCCCCACATTTACCCCCTTCACCTAACACTATGTCAATTTAGCATGGCCAATTCACCTGACCTGCACATTTTTGGACTGTGGGAGGAAACCAGAGCACCCGGAGGAAACCCACACAGACACAGGGAGAATGTGCAAACTCCACACAGTCAGTCGTCTGAGGCGGGAAGTGAACCCAGGTCTCTGGCGCTGTGAGGCAGCAGTGCTAACCACTGTGCCACCGTGCCGCCCACACTAATAGCATGCTGGCCTTCATAACAAGAGGGATTGAATATAGAAGCAAAGAGATTCTTCTGCAGCTGTACAGGGGCCTGGTGAGACCACACCTGGAGTACTCTGTGCAGTTCTGGTCTCCAAATTTGAGGAAAGACATTCTGGCTATTGAGGGAGTGCAGCGTAGGTTCATGAGGTCAATTCCTGGAATGGTGGGATTACCTTACACTGAAAGACTGGAGCGACTGGGCTTGTATACCCTTGAGTTTAGAAGACTGAGAGGGGATCTGATTGAGACATATAAGATTATTAAAGGATTGGACACTCTGGAGGCAGGAAACATGTTTCCGCTGATGGGTGAGTGCCAAACCAGAGGACACAGCTTAAAAATACAGGACAGAGATGAGGAGAAACTTCTTCACCCAGAGAGTGGTGGCTGTGTGGAATGCTCTGCCCCAGAGGGCAATGGAGGCCAATCTCTGGATTCACTTAAGAAAGAGTTGGATAGAGCTCTCTAGGATTGTGGAATCAAGGGTTATGGAGATAAGGCAGGAACAGGATACTGATTAAGGATGATCAGCCATGATCATATTGAATGGTGGTGCAGGCTCGAAGGGCAGAATGGCCTACTCCTGCACCTATTGTCTATTGAAACTGGAGCTGGAGCTGGAGCAACTTCAGATCACTCGGGAGGCAGGGGGGCTATTGAGAGGAGTTACAGGGAGGTAGTCAACCTCAGGTACAAGAAGAAAGTAGATGGGTTACCGTCAGGGGATGGAAAGGGAACCAGCAGGCAGTGCAGGAATCTCCTGTGGCCATTTCCCTCAACAAGTATACCATTTGGATACTGTTGGGGGAATGACTTACCAGGGGAAAACACTGAGACACAGGTCTGGAACAGAAGGGAAGGGGGAAAGAGGAGCAGAGCATTAGTCACTGGGGACTCCATAGTTACAGGGACAGATAGGAGGTTCTGTGGGAACGAGAGACACTCATGGTTAGTGTGCTGCCTCCCAGATGCCAGGGTTCATGATGTCTCTGATAGCGTTTTCGGTATCCTTGAGTGGGAGCGGGAGTAGCCTCAAGTCGTGTTCCACATCGGCACCGATGACATAGGTAGGAAGAGGGATGGGGATTTCAGGCAGAAATTCAGGGAGCTAGGGTGGAGGCTTACAGCGGGAAAAAACTGTGTTGTTATCTCTGGTTTGCTGCCTGTGCCCATGCTAGCGAGGTGAGGAATAGGGAGAGAGAGGAGTTGAACACATGGCTACAGAGATGGTGCAGGAGGGAGGGTTTTGGATATTTGGATAATTGGGGCTCATTCTGGTGTAAGTGGGACCTCTACAAACAGGATTGTCTTTGCCTGAACCAGAGAGGTACCAATACCAAAATAATTCAGCAGGGAAATGGGAACCTAATTTGTAGTTCAATTTAGTAGTGAGGTCAGCAATAACATTTCATTTGTGGGCAGCACGGTGGCACAGTGGTTAGCACTGCTGCCTCACAGCGCCTGAGACCCGGGTTCATTTCCCGCCTCAGGCGACTGACTGTGTGGAGTTTGCACGTTCTCCCCGTGTCTGCGTGGGTTTCCTCCGGGTGCTCCGGTTTCCTCCCACAATCCAAAAAGATGTGCAGGGTCAGGTGAATTGGTCATGCTGAATTGCCCGTAGTGTTCGGTAAGGGGTAAATGTAGATGTAGGGGTATGGGTGGGTTACGCTTCGGCGGGGCGGTGTGGACTTGTTGGGCCGAAGGGCCTGTTTCCACACTGTAAGTAATCTAATCTAATCTAATCTAATCTAATGTCTCAAAAGGGCACTGGCAAGCAAAACATTGGTTTGAAGTGTGTCTATTTCATTGCCAGGAGCATCCAGAATAAGGTGGGTGAACTTGTAGCATGGGTTGGTACCTGGGATTTCGATGTTGCGGCCATTTTAGAGACATGGATAGAGCAGGGACAGGAATGCTGGTTGCAAGGTCTGGGATGTGGATGTTTCAGTAAGATCAGAGAAGATGGTAAAAGGGGTATTATGGTAGCAGAAAGGACGTTTGAGAACTCGTCTACTGAGTTAGTATGGGCTGAGGTTAGAAGCAGGAAAGGAGAGATCACCCAGTTAGGAGTTTTCTATAGACTTCTGGATAGTTCCAGACAAGTAGAGCAAAGGATAGCAAAGATGGCTCTTGATAGGAGAAAGTGTGACAGGGTAGTTGTTATGGGTTCTTTAACTTTCCAAATATTGACTGGAAATACTATAGTTTGAGGACTTTAGATGGGTCAGTTTTTGTCCAATGTGTGCAGGAGGGTTTCCTGATACATTATGTAGACAGGTCAACGGAGGTCGAGGCCACATTAGATTTGGTACTGGGTAATGAACCCAGCCAGGTGTTAGATTTGGAGATAGGTGAGCATTTTGGTGATAGTAACCATAATTCGGTTATGATTACTTTAATGATTCAAAGGGATAGGTATATACCACAGAGCAAGAGTTATAGTTGGGGGAAAGACAATTACGATGCGATAAGGCAGGATTTAGGATGTATAAGATGGAGAAGAAACTACAAGGGATGGGCACAATTGAAATGTGGAGCTTATTCAGGGAACAGCTACTGCGTGTCCTTGATAAGTTTGTATGTGTTAGGCAGGGAGGAAGTTGTCAAGCATGGGAGCCGTGGTTTACTAAGGAAGTTGAATCTCTTGTCAAGAGGAAGAAGGCAGCTTATGTAAGGATGAGATGTGATGGCTCAATTAGGGAGCTTGAGAGTTACTGGTTAGCGAGGAAAGGCCTAAAGAAAGAGTTAAGAGGAGCCAGGAGGGGACATGATAAGTCGTTGGCAGATAGGATTCAAGAAAACCTTAATGCTTTCTATTGGTATATCAGGAAGAAAAGAATGACTAGAGTAAGGTTAGGGCCAATCATGGATAGTCGTGGGAAGTTGTGCATGGGGTAAGAGGAGATGGGAAGCACTAAATGAATACTTTTCGTCATTATTCACACTGGAAAAAGACAATATTGTCAAGAATAATACTGAGATACAGGCTACCAGACTAGATGGGAATGAAGTTCACAAGGAGGAGGTGTTAGCAATTCTGAAAAGCGTAAAAATAGATGTCTCCTGGGCTGGATGGTATATATCCTAGGATTCTCTGGGAAGCTAGGAGGAGATTGCAGAGCCTTTGGCTTTGATCTTTACATCGTCATTATCTACTTGAATAACGCTAGATATCTGGAGGATAGCAAATGTTATTCCCTTGTTCAAGAATGGAAGTAGAGACAATCCTGGAAATTATAGACCAGCGAGCCTTACTTCAGTTGTGGGTAAGTGTTGGAAAAGGTTATAAAAGAAAGAATTTTAATCGTCTCGAGAGGAATATGCTGATTAGGGATAGTCAAAATGGTTTTGTGAAGGGTAGGTCATGCCTCACAAAGCTCATTGTTCACCTTCTCAAAGAGAATCAAACAAGTGGATGAGGGGAAAGCAGTTGATGCGGTGTATAGGGATTTCAGTAAGGCATTTGATAAGGTTCCCCACAGTAGGCTATTTATTGCACAAAATATGGAGGCATGGGATTGAGGATGTGGATAGGAAATTGGCTAGCTGAAAGAAGACAAAGGCTGGTGGTTGATGGTAAATGTTCACCCTGAAGTTGTTACTCGTGGTGTACCGCAAGGATCTGTTTTGGGTCCACTGCTGTTTGTCATTTTTATAAACAACCTAGATGAGGGCATTGAAGGATATGTTAGTAAACTTGTGGATGATACTAAGGCTGGTGGAGTTGTGGATAGTGCAGAAGGATGTTGCAGGTTACAGAAGGATATAGATAAGCTGCAGAGCTGTGCTGAGAGGTGGCAAATGGAGTGTAATGCAGAAAAGTGTGAGGCAATTCATTTTGGAAGGAGCAACAGAAATAAAGAATACCGAGCTAATGGTAAGATTCTTGGTAGTGTAGATGAACAGAGAGATCTCGTTGTCCATGTGCATAGTTCCCTGAAAGAAGCCATCCAGGTTGATAGGGTTGTTAAGTATGTTAGCTTTTATTGGTAGAGGGATTGAGTTTCAGAGCCACGAAGTCATGCTGTAGCAAAACTCTGCTGCGGCCACACTTGGGGTATTGCGTACACTTTAGGTCACCACATTATAGGAAGGATGTGGAAGTTTTGGAAAGGGTGCAGAGGGGATTTACTAAGATGTTGCCTGGTATAGAGGGCATGTCTTACAGGGAAAGGCTGAGGGATTTGAGGCTGCTTTTGTTAGAGAGGAGGAGATTGAGAGGTGATTTAATTGAGACATATAAGATAATCAGAGGATTAGATAGGGTGGATAATGAGAGCCTTTTTTCCTCGGATAGTGACTGCTAGCACGATGGAGGACAGATATAGAACAGATGTCAGAGGTGGTTTCTTTACTCAGAGTACTGGGGGCGTGGAATGCTCTGCCTGCAACAGTAGTATACTCGCCAACTCTAAGGGCATTTAAATGGTCATTGGATCAACATATGAACGAAAATGGAATAGTATAGGTTAGATGGGCTTCACAGGTCAGCACAACATCAAGGACCGGAGGGCCTGTACTGAGCTGTAATGTTCTACTTTCTATCTTCTTTGCTTCTCGAAATTTTACAAATTATGGGACGAGGTGTGTTTCTGCAGATGCTGGAAACCAGATTCTGGATTAGTGGGGCTGGAAGAGCACAGCAGTTCAGGCAGCATCCAAGGAGCAGTGAAATCGATGTTTCGGGCAAAAGCCCTTCATCAGGAATAAAGGCAGAGAGCCTGAAGTGTGCAGAGATAAGCTCGAGGAGGGTGGGGGCTTGGAGAAAGTAGCATAGAGTACAATGGGTGAGTGGGGGAGGGGATGAAGGTGATAGGTCAAGGAGGAGAGGGTGGAGTGGATAGGTGGAAAAGAAGATAGGCAGGTAGGACAAGTCCGGACAAGTTATGGGGACAGTGCTGAGCTGGAAGTTTGGAACTAGGGTGAGGTGGGGGAAGGGGAAATGAGGAAACTGTTGAAGTCCATGTTGATGCTCTGGGGTTGAAGTGTTCCGAGGCGGAAGGCTCCTTCAGGTCCATGCCCCCCTACAACCCACCCTCCCATCCTGGCACCTTCCCCTGCCATCGCAGGAACTGTAAAACCTGTGCCCACACCTCCTCCCTCACCTCTATCCAAGGCCCTAAAGGAGCCTTCCACATCCATCAAAGTTTTACCTGCACACCCACTAATATCATTTATTGTATCCGTTGCTCCCGATGCGGTCTCCTCTACATTGGGGATACTGGGTGCCTCCTAGCAGAGCGCTTTAGGGAACATCTCCGAGACACCCGCACGAATCAACCACACCGCCCCGTGGCCCAGCATTTCAACTCCCCCTCCCACTCTGCCGAGGACATGGAGGTCCTGGGCCTCCTTCATCGCCGCTCCCTCACCACCAGACGTCTGGAGGAAGAACGCCTCATCTTCCACCTCGGAACACTTCAACCCCAGGGCATCAATGTGGACTTCAACAGTTTCCTCATTTCCTCACCCTAGTTCCAAACTTCCAGCTCAGCACTGTCCCCATGACTTGTCCGGACTTGTCCTACCTGCCTATCTCCTTTTCCACCTATCCACTCCACCCTCCTCCCTGACCTATCACCTTCATCCCCTCCCCCACTCACCAATTGCACTCTAAACTACTTACTCCCCACCCTCCTCCAGCTTATCTCTCCATGCTTCAGGCTCTCTGCCTTTATTCCTGATGAAGGGCTTTTGCCCGAAACGTCGATTTCGGTGTTTCTGTGTGTCAGGTTTAAATTAACAGAGGGGTTTACCTGTGTCATAACAGTGGTAATGAACTAGGAAACACAAAAATCAGAAAATTAACAGAAACCTGCTGATAAGGGTTCCAAAATTAGCAAAAAAGGGGAAGATTGTTCTGCCAGTCTTCAGTTATTTTATTAGACTCAACCAACTTATTACAATAAGAATATCCACAAACAGAGAACACCTAATTTAACATTCTTAAGTGACCCAAATTTACAGATTTCACTAATTTACTTAATGTGGTATATTCATCCTTTGCCAAATGATCAATTAAATTTGTAACAACTGATGTGAAGCTGTATTAACAGTGAATTCATTCACAACAAGGTTTTATGCTGTAAATCAGGGGAGAGTGACAGAATTCACAGAAACCATATGTTTGAAACCAGCTGCATTTCGGGGCCAGATATTGGTCCATTCAAAATCTGGGTTTTTGTCTTATACGTCTCTTTATTTATTCACAGGATGTGGCTGGCTCTGGCTGAGCCAGCATTTATTGCCCACTCCTAGTTACCCTTGAGAAGATGGTGAGCTGCTGTACTGTCATCTATTTCTAGGATTTTGAATTAATGACAGTGATGGTGAGTGGCTTGTAGGGGAACTTCCAGATGGTGGTGTTCCCATGTGTTTGCTGCCCTTGTCCTTCGAGACAGTAATGGTCATAGTTTGGAAGGTACTGTCTAAGGAACCTCAGCGAATTTCTGCACAAATAGTACAGTCTGCTACTACTGAGCGCCAGTATTGGAGGGAGTGGAGGGTTGTGAATGTGGTGCCAATCAAGCAGGCTGCTTTGCTTTCAAATGGTTGTTGGAGCTGCATCATCCATCCAAGTGAGCATCCTTCCATTCCACTCTTGACTGTGCCTTGTTGGTTGACAGCATTTGAGGAGTCAGGTGGTGAGTTTCTCACTGCAGGATTCCGAGCCTCTGACCTGCTGTTGTTGCTACTGTACTTGTATGACTAGTCCAGTTCTGTTTCTGGTCAATAGTAATGCTCTGGACATTGATAGTGGGGGAATTCAGTGATAAATGTTAAGAGGTGATAATTAGATTCTCTTTTGTTGGGCAACAGTCATTGCCTGGTATTTGTGTGGTGCACGTGATACTTGAGTATCATGTCCAGGTCTTGTTGCATTTAAATGTGAACCAAGAATGGTGCTGAGTATTTTGCGATCATTCGCGAACTTTCCCACTTCTGACCTTATGATAGAGGGAAAGCCATCAACAAGAAATAGAGTCCATTCAACCTGCCACATTACTCAGTGTCAATAAGTGTGGTGCTGGAAAAGCACAGCCAGTCAGGCAACATCTGAAGAGCAAGACAGTCAACATTTTGAGCATTAGCTCTTCATCAGCATCTGCAGTCCTCACTTTCTCCTGCCACATTATTCAGTAAGATCTTCCAAATCAACATGTCTTTCTCACATTATCCTTGGGGCCCAAAAGTTCTATCAATCTCCGTTCTGAATGTACTTATTGGCTGAGAATTAGAAGTAGAGAAGTACAAAGATTCACAACCCTCTGAATGAAGACATTCTCCTTGTCCAAATCTTAAATGGGTGACACATTATTCTGAGACTATGACCTATCATTTTAGACTTTCCACGCAGGGGTGAACCAGCCTCGCAGTTTCTATCCTATCAAGACCACTAATAATTGTACAACTTTCAGTAAGGTCACTCCTAATTCTTCTAAATTGGAGATATGGGTCCATTCTATTCAACCTCCATTCTCCTCATCCTAGGACTCAAACTAGTAAATCTCTATCACGACCTCCATAAAACAAACATATTCCTCCTTAGGAAACTAAAACCTTGCCTGAGATGTGGTCTCAAAGCTATAAACAGTTGTGGCAGGTCCTTTGATCCCTTGACTCCTGCAGATTTATTACAGGACAGAAAACACTAAGTCTTTAAATAAGCCACTTAGGTCAACCGATAGAAAGTAGAGCTCCACGAAAGTCAGAATTGGGAGCACTATTTTTCACAAATTACGTAAAATTATTTGGACTTGAAAATCAGAAATACAATTTCAAATTCTGTTGATGAGACCAAATTTGGGGCACTGTTAACATTAAAAAAAGACACTGAGAAGACATCACCACCACTGGAGATTCAAAACATAGAACATAGAACAGTACAGCACAGAACAGGCCCTTCAGCCCACGATGTTGTGCCAACCACTGATCCTCATGTATGCACCCTCAAATTTCTGTGACCATATGTATGTCCAGTAGTCTCTTAAATGTCCCCAATGACCTCGCTTCCACAACTGCTGCTGGCAATGCATTCCATGCTCTCACAACTCTGTGTAAAGAACCCACCTCTGACATCCCCTCTATACTTTCCTCCAACCAGTTTAAAACTATGACCCCTCGTGTTAGTCATTTCTGCCCTGGGAAATAGTCTCTGGCTATCAACTCTGTCTATGCCTCTCATTATCTTGTATACCTCAATTAGGTCCCCTCTCCTCCTCCTTTTCTCCAATGAAAAAAGTCCGAGCTCAGTCAACCTCTCTACATAAGATAAGCCCTCCAGTCCAGGCAGCATTCCGGTAAACCTCCTCTGAACCCTCTCCAAAGCATCCACATCTGTCCTATAGTAGGGCGACCAGAACTGGACGCAGTAGTCCAACTGCAGTTTTATAGAGCTGCAACAAGATCTCACGACTCTTAGACTCAATCCCCCTGTTAATGAAAGCCAAAACACCATTATGCTTTCTTCACAACCCTGTCCACTTGGGTGGCCATTTTAAGGGATCTATGTACCTGCACACCAAGATCCCTCTGTTCCTCCACACTGCCAAGAATCCGATACTTAATCCCGTACTCAGCTTTCAAACTCGACCTTCCAAAATGCATCACCTCGCATTTATCCAGGTTGAACTCCATCTGCTACCTCTCAGCCCACCTCTGCATCCTGTCAATGTCCCGCTTCAGCCTACAACAAGCCTCTATACTGTCAAAGACACCTCCAACCTTTGTGTCGTCTGCAAACTTGCTGACCCATCCTTCAATCCCCTCATCCAAGTCATTAATAAAAATTACAAACAGTAGAGGCCCAAGGACTAAGCCCTGTGGAACACCACTCACCACTGACTTCCAGGCAGAATATTTTCCTTCTACTACCACTCGCTGTCTTCTGTTGGCCAGCCAATTCTGTATCCAGACAGCTGTATCCCATTCCTCCTGACCTTCTAAATGAGCCTACCAGGGGGAACCTTATCAAATGTAGTTTTGCACCCACAGTGCAATAAAAAATGTGGAACTTGAACTGCAAGAAGCAGTTGAGACAAACAAGAGATTTGTTCTTACCTAGCTTCTTCTTAAAACACAGCGAAATAATAGAATAGAAAGATGCATTTATCAGGTTAGATGAACAGAGATAGGGGATGATTCATGTGGAGGATAAACCAGAAGAGACTTAAGTTTTCTATGTTTCAAGTTTGGTGCAAAAACATCACTTTCTTGCAATAAAAGCTGACATAATGACTGTTACCCTATTTGCTTGGTGCAGCTTCATGCAAACTTTGTGGTTTGTGCCTAAGTGTAACAAAAGCTTTCTGTATAGCAACAACTGCTCGACTCTCAATTTCAAAAAATATCCTGCTCCTTCCTGCTAAAGTGGATGATTTCACACTTCCACACACAATTTGTCCAAACAGCCTTCATCTTTGTTCTGTCAGTAAACCTGAATACTGTATATTGCACCTAATCCCTTCACCTAAATTACATTACATTATTTACAGTGTGGAAACAAGCCCTTCGGTCCAACAAGTCCACACCGACCCACCGAAGCATATACCACCCAGACCCATACTCCTACATTTACCCCTTCACCTAACACTACGGGCAATTTAACATGGCAAATTCACCTAACCTGCACATTTTTTGGACTGTGGGAGGAAACCGGAGCACCCAGACACAGGGAGAATGTGCAAACTCCACACAGTCAGTCGCCTGAGGCGGGAAATGAACCCGAGTCCCTGGCGCTGTGAGGCAACAGTGCTAACCACTGTGCCACAGTGCCGCCCACAAATGATATGAACCAATGATATAGCTTATAAACAGCTTAGGGATATGCACTGATCCTTGTTTCCATCACTAGTTACAGTCTGTCAACTTGAAAATTGACCAAATTATACTAAGCTTTTTTTCCCGTGTCTTCACGTGATGCTGCAATCTCACAAGCCCAAGTTTTGTGTTATAATGTCCCACATGGCACCTTATCAATTGCTTTTGAAAACTCAAATATACCGCATTCACTGGTTGCCCCTTTCTAGTTGGATCTTCTAAAAAAGTATTAAACATGATTTCCCCTTCATGAAACCATGTGATGATTTTCTAAAACTTCCTTTAAACTAAATCCCAATAACAGGCTTTAGCATTTTCCTGAAGATGGAGAGCAGGCTAGTCAGCCTACAGTTACATTTCCTTGCCCTCCTTCCTTGAACAACAGGGTTGTATCTTTCACCTTCCAAAAATCTGGGGAGTTTTATCAGATCAAAACAGAGGCATCCATGATATCTACATTCACCTCCTTTTGAACCCAAGCAATAGGACATCAGCTCCAGGGAATCTCGATCTAGGGTGAGAGTTACAGTAATGTCTCTGGTATTACTACATTGTTACCATTAATTGGTTTAAATTTCTGATTGTCATCAGATTTTTGGTTCCTACAATTCCTACAATGTGACTTTCCATCACAGAAGCCAAAGGTAAATAAGTGATATCACTACCACCTCAGGATTAGAAAATTTTCAAAATGATGATTTCTGTAGGAACTTTGTATACTATTAGTTGTGGCTCTGTATAGGGGGGAAAAAAAGTCTAACAGGAAAAGGACTTGCCTCACGAGGAATAGCAGCAGCACAAAAAGAAGAGGGAACCACTTCCAGAACAGTAACCAACACAGATCGCCACACAGATCTTTGCTGAATCAGCTTGCAAAGTGAACAGCAGCGATTCGCGTACCAGACATCCTGAATAGAATATTGCATCTGCACCAGGGATCAATTCCCTTCCACGTCTTGAAAGGTATTGTCTCCCCCAAAACAACAGTGAACAGCCATCACCACTCACCCCTACCCTAACAGGAAACTGGTAATGGGGAAATGATACATTCCTGATGGTTAAAACTTTTTCTGCTTTCATGCACATTGTACACTTTCATTCTTGTTTTCTCTTTCAGCCTTCTCATGGTTACCAAACTACAGGAACTTTAGCCTCTCACAGCTTGTCTTGACACAAGCCGAGAGTGTGATGTTGATAGAATACCCTATCCTCTTACAATATATCATGCACACATTTCATTTCAGTAGTGAGCAAAAGCAGGAACATCCTCCCTATCTCCCAAGCCAAAGAACAAAGAAAGATGAGCTCATCCTGGGTGTAGGGCTGAGGCTGAAACCTCCTTTGCATGGATGATTACAAGCTCACCTCTATGCATCAATTTAACAAAGCAGCTTAGTAAGGACTGTTCCCTTATAAACAGTTGAGAATGTCAAGTTCCCAATCATTCTTACCCCAGGAGTAAAGCCTGGACTTCAACAGCATGAGTAGTTTAGTTCACAACAGTCATTGCAGGAGTTGCATTTATTTGAGAGACTCAGATTTCAACAGAAGTAGTTTGCAATAGCAATACTGTAGAAGCATGAACTGAACCCAAGGGAATCAACACTAGGGCTTTGCTAGAAAAATGCTGGAATGTGGGTCAAGAATATGTAGGGAGAGTCAGACTGTCAACAAGGCATTCATCCCAAGGACTATCACAATAGAGCCTGATCCTCTCCTTACTCAATGGGCAGGTGTGACAGGGGCTGGCTCATTTTACCCTTACAAAACTGGAGGAGGAGTGAGGTCAGTTTGAGTGCCCCCAGTGCAATCCCAGTTTAGATCAGAGACTGGAAAGTCACAAGGAACCTTCTGGCCTCCAAATTGTACATACTGCCATTACGAGGTCTCACAACGAATAGCAATAGAGATATCAGGAAAGAGTCCTTCATTATTGTTCACTTTCAACAGGACTAAGCAGCTGCACAGAAAACCTTGCCCCATCTTTCTCTTTTACCTGCTGACTACTCGACAAATCTGACCCTGGACCCATAGACAGCAGTGGTTCAAAAAGAAAGCTCCAGATAAGGGATGGGCAATAAATGTTGATGCTGTCAGTGAAGCCCACAACCAGTGGACAAATAAAACAAAATGCCAGGATATCTATGCATTGCTGTCATGACAATCACAACAATTACAGGCCTGAATCAGGTAACCAGTCAATCATTTCAAAGGCACAATTTTATTGTATCTCACTGAAGTCTGAAATTAAATACTGCTTACCACCAGCTCGACTCTTCTTATCTGCAAAAACACAACACATCAGAAGATTATAAAGAGGAAATATGCCCTTCAGCATTTTCAACACAGCAGAGTTAAATGTGCAAGATACTACACTGCATCCACTTTAACACAAAAAGGTTTCAACATCTGGATAGGAATAATGTTATCAAGGATAGTTAGCATGGTTTTGTGAAGGGCAGATTATGCCTCACAAACCTTATTGAATTCTTTGGGAAGGTGACTAAGGAGGTGGATGAGGGTAAAGCAGTAGATGTGGTGTATGTGGATTTTAGTAAGGCGTTTGATAAGTTCCCCATGGTAGGCTACTGCAAAAAATACGGAGGTATGGCATTGAGGGTGAGTTGGAGGTTTGGATTAGGAATTGGCTGGCTGAAAGAAGACAGAGGGTAGTAGTTGATGGTAAAGGTTCATCTTGGAGTGCCGTTACTAGCGGTGTTCCGCAAGGATCTGTTTTGGGACCAGTGCTGTTTGTCATTTTTATAAATGACCTGGAGAAGGGGCTAGAAGGTCGGGTGAGCAAGTTTGCGGATGATACGAAAGTCGGTGGAGTTGTTGACAGTGAGGAAGGATGTGGCAGGTTACAGCGGGGTATAGATAAGCTGCACAGCTGGGCAGAAAGGTGGCAAATGAAGTTCAATGTAGGTAAGTGTGAAGTGATTCACTTTGGTAAGAGTAACAAGAAGATGGGGTACTGGGCTAATGGTCGGATACTTGGTAGTGTGGATGAGCAGAGGGATCTTGGTGTCCATGTACACAGATCTCTGAAAGCTGCCACCCAGGTAAATAGTGCGGTGAAGAAGGCATATGGCATACTGGCTTTTATTGGTAGAGGAATTGAGTTCCGGAGTCCTGAGGTCATGTTGCAGTTGTATAAGACTCTGGTGCGGCCGCATCTGGAGTATTGCGTGCAGTTTTGGTCGCCATACTATAGGAAGGATGTGGAGGCACTGGAACGGGTGCAGAGGAGGTTTACCAGGATGTTACCTGGTATGGTAGGAAGATCGTATGAGGCAAGGCTGAAGCACTTGGGGCTTTTTCATTGGAGAAAAGGAGGTTTAGGGGTGACTTGATAGAGGCGTACAAGATGATTAGGGGTTTAGATAGGGTTGACCGTGAGAACCTTTTTCCACGTATGGAGTCAGCTATTACGAGGGGGCATAGCTTTAAATTAAGGGGTGGTAGGTACAGGGCAGATTTTAGGGGTAGATTCTTTACTCAGCGAGTCGTGAGTTCATGGAATGCCATGCCAGTAGCAGTGGTGGACTCTCCCTCTTTATGGGCATTTAAAAGGCATATGGAGGATAGTGGGCTAGTGTAGGTTAGGTGGGCTTGGATTGGCGCAACATCGAGGGCCAAAGGGCCTGTACTGCGCTGTATTGTTCTATGTTCTATGCTCTATGTTCAACCCATATATTTTTAGAATCTGTCTTCCCTAACTCAGCCTGGGTCTAGAGACAAGTGCCTTGATCTAGAAAAACATTAGAAGTATTGGTGGCTACAGGTCCACTGGGCATGGTAGCAGTAATTCGTGCACGATTTTTATAGATTGGGCACTGGCTCTCAAATTAACGGCGGTAACAGCAACGTGACACACCCACAGTTTAAAACTAAGGTAAGCAAACTGTCCCGAAAAATAAAACTAAGGTAAGACTGGCTTACAGTGCATGTGTGTTAAATGTAGTGAATCAAATTCAAGACTGATATCTGTGATGCTGGGGACCTCAGGAGGTGGAGGAAATGGATCATCCACTCAGACAGCTTACACTGAAGAGTGGTGAAAATTTTTAGTATTGATGTGTTGGGCTCTCGCACCTTTGAGGGCAAAGATAGTTGAGGAGTCTCCACTCCTTGTGTGCGTCTATCACTATTCACCATGGAGATGTGGCAGGACTGCAGAGCTTAGATCTTAGGTTGTCGAATCGTTTAGTTCTGACTATTACATGCTGCTTCTGCTGTTTGGTATACAAATATCCTTGTGCTGCAGCTTCACCACACTGACACCCTTTTTTTAAAAAGGGTATGCTTGATGCTGCTCTTGCCCTGATCACCTCCATTATTCATTGTACATGGTTGCTGGCAGTGGGAGTGTGGAGGATGTGCTGTACTATAAGTTGACAGATTGTGACTGAATACAATGATGCTACTGATGGCCCAGTCTCTCACAAGGGCCTAGTTTGGTTTTAAGCCTATCTTGTTTAGCATGGCAGTAGCTCCATCCAACATGAAGGATAGTCTCAATGTGAAGATCGGATTACATCTCCACAAGCACCAGATACTGTTATGGACGGATGTATTTCTGACAGGCAGATTGGTGAGAGAGGGTTGAGCAAATTTTTCCCTCACTACTTGCCACAGACCTAGTCTAACAGCAATGTCCTTCAGGGCTCAGTCAACAGTGGCGATGCCAAGCCACTCTTGGTAATGGACATCAAAGCCAGTCAGCTACGTTATATTTTGACCTCTTGCTACCCTTGGTGTTTCTTCCAATTAGTGTTCAACATGAAGAAATACTGATTCGTTAGTTGTGATGGATTTAAAGTCAAAAATTAGGTTATAGTCCAACAGGTTTATTTTAAAGTACTGGCTTTCGGAGCACTGCTCCTTCATCAGGTAGCTGTGGAACAGGATATGACACAGAATAGACTGCAAAAGATTACAGTGTTATGCAACTGATATCATATGTTGAACAAACCTAGATTGCTGTTAAGTCTTTCACCTTTTAGAATGGGCTACAGGTTTTGGTTCATTATTATGTAAACCTCAGAACTTCTTTCAAGTCACATTTTCAGGATAACTTAAGGTTTTATAAAAAAAAGTAATATCTCAGCTCAGACAATGCATTAAAGGTGTGAGGTTAGAGTCTGTCTGTATCCCAATCTTGAGTCAGACTGGTTCTATTTCCAACGTAGGAATTTATAAAATGTTACATGGATTGACTGCATGCAGATTGTGTGCTTTTTCAACATAATACAATGTATCTGCAATTACAACTCCACAAATGCAAAGTCACCCCAAACACTTATACGTGTGCCTGCGTGCATGTGAGGGGGGTGGGGAGAAAGAGAGAGAGAGAGAGAGAGAGCAAGCACACGCACACGCATGTGGGAGACAGTGAGTGTGCGCACATGTGAATGATAGAGTGAGAGTGTGTACATTTGCCTGTGTGCATCCTTGGTAGTGTGTATGAATATGACGGAGTATAAGCTTGTGAGGGGGTGTATGCTTGGGCGGTCTGAGAGAGACCGTGTATATGAGAGAATGTCTGCGTATGAGAGTATGTAAGTGTGCATGCGTGTGTGTAAGAGAGAGACTGTATACTGTAGTGGGGTCATCTGTAGTGTGACACAAACCCAAGGTTCCAGTTGAAGCTATCCTCATAGGTACCAAACTTGGCTTTCAGCCTCTGCTCGGCCACTCTGCATTGTTGCGTATCCTGAAGTCTGCCTTGGAGGACTTTGGAAATAGAACCAGTCTTACTCAAGACTGGGATACACACAGACTCTAACCTCACATCTTTAATACATTGTCTGAGCTGAGATATCACCTTTTTTCAAAATAAAACCCAAGTTATCTCAAGAATGTGACTGAAAAGTAGTTCTGGCTTTTACATATTAATAAACCAAAACCTGCAACCCATTCTAAAAGATAAGAGACTAGGCTTGTTCAATATTTCGTATCAGTTGCATGACACTGTAATCTTTTGCTATAATTTCTGTGTCTTATGATCTTGATCTACAGCTACCTGATGAAGGAGCAGCGCTCCGAAAGCTAGTGCTTCCAAATAAACCTGTTGGACTATAACCTGGTGTTGTGGTATGTTTAATTTTGTCCACCCCAGTCCAATACCGGCATCTCCACATCATCAACTTAAAGTCGTAAGACTTAATGGAATCTACACAACTCCACAGTACACTCTCCCAAATGTATGTCATTGTTCGATGATTTCTGGTGGGTCTGTACTGCTCGTGGGACAAGACATAACCAGGGATGATGATGGTGGGATTTGGTGGTGTTTGGATGATTCATCGAGCATGACGATCTCAGACTGTGACTTGTCCGTAGGGCAGCTCTCCCAATTTTAACACAAGCCCCTGAATGTTTGTGAGGAGGAATTTGCAGTTTGCCTTTTCCCTGCCAATGCTTAGCTTAATGCTGGATAGTCTGCTGTTTTATTTTGAATGGACATTTCTGAGATGAGTTGCTTGCTTGGTCAATTCAGAGGGAGATGAGGGTCTGCAATCACATGTAGACCAGAACATGGTAAAGATGGTAAATCTTATTCTCTCGAGAACATTAGTGAAGTCGATGGCTTCATGATCATCAATATTGAAATCGCTTTTTAATGTAGCTGTAACTAGCTATATCGAAATATTCCCAGCTGCCATGGTTGGATTTTGAACTCCTGCCTCTGGTACAATAATGCCAGCCTCTGGATTTCAAGTAAAGCACATTACCACTAAGCTAACATTCCACAGTCTTGGATGTGGATGTAGGTTTGCTCACTGGGCTGGAAGGATAATTCAGCAAGCAAACCTACACCCAGAACCTCAACCTGAGCTACAAATCTTCTCAAAACTCGCTAATTCCACAGTCTTCTCAACCATTTCAATCTTTCCCAAGTTGACATGGACAGATTCTCTCAGTTCCTTGTCAATCTCCCTCTCTTGCTCCCTCAATCTTTCCATAAACTCTGTCTTTCCTTCACTGACCCCAGACTGAAACCAGTAGTCCCTCGCTCCCTCATTGAACCCTGCAGACTCTCTCCTTCACTGACTCTCGCAATCTCTCCCTCCCTCAATGATCCCCACAGTATCTCAAACCCTCTGACACCCGTGATCACTTTCTCACTCTACCTGACCACCAGCTTTTCTTTCTTTCTCACACGCACACTCTCTCTGACCCTTGTAATTTCTCTCACTCGCCCTCTTTGACACCCACAGTCAATCTCTTTATCACGTGTTCCCTTAGCCTGCAGTCTCTCTCTTCTCATCATTGACCCCTGTAGTCTGTCTCTCCTTCCATCACCCACCTCCTCTCTCATCCCCTGGCCCCTTCCAACAGTCTTTCCATCACTGATGCCTGCAGTCTCTCCCACACAAATCCCTCCCTCACTGACACGCGGCATCTCCCCCTCCCGCGCTGACCCGCACCGCCCCACCCTCCCTCACCGACCCGCACCGCCCCACCCTCCCTCACCGACCCGCACCGCCCCACCCTCCCTCACTGACCCGCACCGTCTTTCTCTTCCTAACTGACTCGCACCGCCCCACCCTCCTTCACTGACCCATACCGCCCCACCCTCCTTCACTGACCTGCACCGCCCCACCCTCCCTCACCGACCCGCACCGCCCCGCCCTCCCTCACCGACCCGCACCGCCCCACCCTCCTTCACTGACCCGCACCGCCCCGCCCTCCAACACTGACCCCCACACCGTCCCGTCCTCCAACACTGACCTGCACCATCTTTCCCTTCTTAACTGACCCGCACCGTCTCACCCTCCCTCACCTACCCCCGCTGTCTCTCGCTCCCTCTGCTGCCATAAAGGAAGGATAGTGCTACTGCAGCTCGGATAAGTAAGTTTGTGATATTTGGATCGTCTGAAATGCTCAAGAGGCTGATATCATTCACTATTCACAAATCTCCAGGTTGAGACTGCTAAGGGAGTCGAGACAGATGAGAACAGTAGGTTGAACCACAATCTTTCAACTTCCCTTCAGTTTGAGGAGAGTACAGGATTGGAGAGTTACTTCACGGACCAAAATATAGGAGAATGGTGAACCTGCTAGGTATCGCCCCCCTCACGGCTGGAAAGAACTATTTACCCAGTTGACACAGAGAAAATTTGTTCTTATTTGGAGAGCAAGCATCATTTGGGACTGCAAACACTGAAAATTTTGTTCAACTAATCAGATTGTGTTGCTAACAGAGAAGGCTGATGAAAGTAGTGCACTTATTGTATATAGAGACTTTCAAAGGGCATTTGATAAAGTATCTTCTGTTTCCTGAGTAAGTCGAATATTTAAGCATAAGGTCTTAAAGAGGTAGAGACAACTTTGGTACATAATTAGCTGTGGGATAGGAGTCAGTGAGCTGTGAACTGATGTTCTACTGTCCAGCAAAATGTATGTGTTGATATTAGAGCCATAGCTGATCATGTTATATATAAAATCACTTACATTTGGATAAAGGGAATGTGGCTTGAATAATCACTTGCAAAAGATAGTAGATGTAGCCAAGTAAAGGGCATACAAAACTCATTGGTGTATTGAGTGAAAGCACATCTGGCCTGTGAAGAACAAAAGGATTCAGAGACACTGAATCGTATATTAAAATTGTTGTATTGAAATTATATTACTCTTGGAAGGCATAATTTGTGTTATTAGATTAATAATTGGAAGATTGCAAGTTCCAAATCTACCCTGACATTTGAGAGTTTAAATTTGGTTTTAAAACAACCTGAAAATAAAAATTTGGTTTTACTGGAAGTGACCATGAAGATGCAACTTCAACAAATCTCCAAAACTGAAGTAATTGACAGTACTTACGAATGTCTCTAAAATGCAGAATAAGCCTTGCCACCAAACTAAGATACTCCTCCTGTTGGAACAGGGAACAGAACAAAATCTGATCATATGCCACTGTCATGATAAAATACAACAGTTTAACTGATAAAAATAGATAAAGATCACTAGGAATGATTAAGTATGACACTGTAAGAGGAACTTTATTCTGCCTTCTTGAATCACCGCAGTCCACTTGCTGTGGGTTGACCCACAATGCCGGTAGGGAGGGAATTCCAGGATTTTGTATCTAACCCTTCACTCTGCTGTCCTGGGAGTGCTTGATTTGGATGGTACCAGCTTTACTTTCAATTTTAAAAAGCAGGAACTCTATTCAAATCCAACTTCATGCTGGCCCTGTCCAGGGAGTGTATGGTGAGGACAGTGTAGAGGGAGAATTACTCTGCATCTAATTTCTGCTACCCCTGTCATGGGGTTGTTTCATGGGTCAGCGTTCAGGAAGCTTTACTTTCAGTTTAAAGAAGTAGGAAGAACTTAAACAGAATGATGCCAGAAGGAAAGTTTGTTCCTTTGAGCACCAATCAAGTTTGGCATATTTCAGAGCTTTCTCCCTTACCCTTGTCTTTGCTTTCAGGAAGACGTGGTTTTCCATATCTTTGCTGGACTTCGTGATTGGAGTACCTGCTGCCCGCATGGCTTCGTCTCTGGAAAGAAAAACAGCCATCAGAGGTAACAGGCTATTACAAAGACTTTGTGTAAAAATGGTAAAACTGTAAAATGGGGGAAAGCATTGTGTAATCCCTTGAAAAGATGGTGTTCTGTTTGGTGCTTATGAGTGAAAATGAATGTTGGAACTGCAGGTACACAGATTGAACTATTTTATATCCAACAGCCAAGCAGCATTTTACTACGACAACAAGTCTTTTCAAATTTAGCCTATCAATTTAAACAAAGCACTTAGAGATTGAAAGTCAATTAAATTTAAACCTGACGGTGTCGACAACCTTAAGCATATCCGTTGTAAAGAAATTAGTATGTCAGCACTGGTATAAAGATGGGGGCAATTGGTCGGACAAGGGAGAGCCAACTGCCATCTGAAGAGATAAGAATATTCCAGTTTTCAGTAAAAAAAAAGCAACATCTATTCATAAAGGTACATGGCACTGAGATAATAGCCTTGACACCAGAAAATGACTAAGGCGGCATTTTGGACAGTGGAATACGACAGAAGATGATACAGAAATTTCAGGAAGACAAACACTGTGTGAACTTTGAAAGACTTAAGTTTTAATTTATTATTTGCTTATTATTTGGATTTATATAAGTGAGACCAGCATTATTGGAACAGCATACTATTAGAATCTTGTTTTATTCAGGAGTACGTAGTTAGAGAGGGATTCACTGATTTTCTTAGTCAGGTCCAAATTGTGATGGTCTGGAGTTCGGTTAGACAGGGATTGTCTGGTTAGTTAGTAATCTGCTAATTTGTTCACTGAGTTAGACAAAAAAATAGTTATTTGTTAATTATACACTGGGTGTAAGGATGCCATCTCATTTAACCACTCCTTTATAGCAGACTGGGGGGTAAAAGATAGCACTTTCACACTTCTTGATCAGATTATGAGACGAGAATACCTTCTCAGGGTGTTTGGGTTTTAATTACCAGAGGGATGTCGACCTCCGCTCCGTAGCAAGGCTTCTAGTAGTAATCGAGAAGAATACACCCAGACTGCTGTGGGAGGCAAGGTAGGAAATTGCAGGGGCTCTGAAACAAATTATTAATCCCTCTCTCGCCACAAGGTGGGAGACAGGGTGATCGAGGGGAGGGGACAGAGGAGCAGTGAAGGGAGGGAGACAGGTTGATCAAGGGGAGGGGACAGAGGAGCAGTGAAGGGGAAGGAGCATGGAGTGGATAGGGATGAGAGGAGGGAGTTGGGGGAAGGGGCGTGGAAGAAGGGAACAAGGGGTGGAGTTGAGGGGAAGGGGTCTCATGGAATTGGGAGCGTCGTGGGGAGGGGAACAGTCATGGGGAGGTGGCGGATGACGGGTGGCTGGTGTGGAGAGTGTCGTTGGAGTGGTCGAGGGCAAGGGACTGGCTAGCGGAAGAGGGTCGGGGGTGGGGGGGGGGGAAGAGGGTCGGGGGTGGGGGGGGGGAAGAGGGTCGGGGGTGGGGGGGGGGGAAGAGGGTCGGGGGTGGGGGGGGGGGAAGAGGGTCGGGGGTGGGGGGGGGGAAAGAGGGTCGGGGGTGGGGGGGGGGAAAGAGGGTCGGGGGTGGGGGGGGGGAAAGAGGGTCGGGGGTGGGGGGGGGGAAGAGGGTCGGGGGTGGGGGGGGGGAAAGAGGGTCGGGGGTGGGGGTGGGGGAAGAGGGTCGGGGGTGGGGGTGGGGGAAGAGGGTCGGGGGTGGGGGGGGGGGAAGAGGGTCGGGGGTGGGGGGGGGGGAAGAGGGTCGGGGGTGGGGGGGGGGGAAGAGGGTCGGGGGTGGGGGGGGGGGAAGAGGGTCGGGGGTGGGGGGGGGGAAGAGGGTCGGGGGTGGGGGGGGGGGGAAGAGGGTCGGGGGTGGGGGGGGGGGAAGAGGGTCGGGGGTGGGGGGGGGGGAAGAGGGTCGGGGGTGGGGGGGGGGGAAGAGGGTCGGGGGTGGGGGGGGGGGAAGAGGGTCGGGGGTGGGGGGGGGAAAGAGGGTCGGGGGTGGGGGGGGGAAAGAGGGTCGGGGGTGGGGGGGGGAAAGAGGGTCGGGGGTGGGGGGGGGAAAGAGGGTCGGGGGTGGGGGGGGGGAAAGAGGGTCGGGGGTGGGGGGGGGAAAGAGGGTCGGGGGTGGGGGTAAGGGAGGGCCGGGGGTGGGGGGGTAAGGGAGGGCCGGGGGTGGGGGGGAAGGGAGGGCCGGGGGGGGGGGGAAGAGAGGGCCGGGGGGGGGGGGGGGGGGGGGGGGGGGGAAGAGAGGGCCGGGGGGGGGGGGAAGAGAGGGCCGGGGGGGGGGGGGGCGGGGGGGAGAGAGGGCCGGGGGGGGGGGGGGGGGGGGGGGGAGAGAGAGGGCCGGGGGGGGGAGAGAGGGCCGGGGGGGGGGGGGGGGGGCGGGAGGGGGAGGGGGGGGGGCGGGAGGGGGAGGGGGGGGGGCGGGGGGGGGGGGAGGGGGAGGGAGGGGGAGGGGGAGGGAGGGGGAGGGAGAGGGAGAGGGAGAGGGAGAGGGAGAGGGAGAGGGAGAGGGAGAGGGAGAGGGTGGGGGAGGGGGAGGGGGAGGGGGAGGGGGAGGGGGGGGGAGGGGGGGGGAGGGGGAGGGGGGGGAGGGGGGGGAGGGGGGGGGGAGGGGGAGGGGGGGGAGGAGGGGGGGGGGGGGGGAGGGGGAGGGGGGGGGAGGGGGGGGGGGAGGGGGAGGGGGGGAGGGGGAGTGGTGTAAACGCGGTCTCCTCTCCTGCTCCTCAGACGCTGTACTCCCCCCCCCCCCCGAGGGTGAATGTTCTGGGGGAGGGGGAGGTGACTATAATTTAAACGTTAACTGTTTTCTCTCCACACGTGCTGACAGACCTGCTGAGTTTTTCCAGCAATTCTTTTATATTATTTTAAGTGTCAGTGTCTCCCGCCTCTCATTCAGGAAGCTGCCGCCCCCGCGCGATGCTGTCAGCCGGCTCGGGGCCTCAGGAAAGCCCGAGGTCGGTCCTGGGGCCCTTTCCCTTTCCCAGTCACACCACGTTACCGAGACCCGGGCTCGGCTCTCCCAGTCCGGCCTGGCACCGCTCGCCCTTCCCCAATACACTACTCACATCTGGGCCACCACTTTCTGCCGAAACGCGGGGCTCCGCCAGTCGCTATCGCTCACATTCACATCCATCGTGTGGCCTGGCCCGAGTCACCCAACAACGAACCAGGAGCAACCCGACAGAGGTCCTCCCACCGCCAGGGGAGCTGTGTCCTCCGACAGCGGTCCTCCCACCGCCAGGGGAGCTGTGTCCTCCGACAGCGGTCCTCCCACCGCCAGGGGAGCTGTGTCCTCCGACAGAGGTCCTCCCACCGCCAGGGGAGCTGTGTCCTCCGACAGAGGTCCTCCCGCCGCCAGGGGAGCTGTGTCCTCCGACAGAGGTCCTCCCGCCGCCAGGGGAGCTGTGTCCTCCGACAGAGGTCCTCCCACCGCCAGGGGAGCTGTGTCCTCCGACAGCGGTCCTCCCACCGCCAGGGGAGCTGTGTCCTCCGACAGAGGTGATCCCACGGCCAGGGGAGCTGTGTCCTCCGACAGCAGTCCTCCAACCGCCAGGGGAGCTGTGTCCTCCGACAGCGGTCCTCCCACCGCCAGGGGCGCTGTGTCCTCCGACAGAGGTCCTCCCACCGCACGGGGCGCTGAGTCCTCCGACAGCAGTCCTCCCACCGCACGGGGCGCTGAGTCCTCCGACAGCAGTCCTCCCACCGCACGGGGCGCTGAGTCATCTCATGGAGATGGTGACCCTGTGAGAGGGTGGAGTGTTTGTCTGAGTGTTAGTGTCCTACCCTCTCATTGATGATCCTGGGTCTCATTGATAGAAAGGGAACCTTTCTAGTGATCATCAGAATTTTTAAATTCAGGAATTTTTCCAAATTTAAAACTGTGACCATTTTAAATATGGATCTCATTATTCCACACCGTGTTCCTCAATTTAAAACCAGAGTGCTCAGATGTTGGAGTTCTGGGACAGAGAAATAAAGTCGCGCCAGGAGGAGGTCATTCAGCTTTTCAAATGTGCTCTGCCATTCAATATGATCCAAGTTAAAAATCACACAACACCAGGTTATAGCAGAGCTGGGAATTTGTGTTGCAGACGTTTCGTCCCCTGTCTAGGTGACATCCTCAGTGCTTGGGAGCCTCCTGTGAGGCGCTTCTGTGATCTGTCCTAGTGATTTGTATCTGCCGCTTCCGGTTGTCAGTTCCAGCTGTCCGTGCTGTGCTTAATAAGCACATCGACCTGGACCCAATATACCGGCCACTGCAGCGGACATCTGGAACTAACAACCAGAAGCGGCAGAGACAGGCCACTATAAATGCCGGAGGAAACATCACAGAAGCGCTTCACAGGAGGCTCCCAAGCACTGAGGATGTCACCTAGACAGGGGACGAAACGTTTGCAAGACAAATTCCCAGCTCGGCGAACAGAACCACAACAACAAGCACCAGAGCTACAAATTTTCTCCCAAACTGTGAATAACTTGTGATTTTATTTTTTTTAAAAAGTGACATCTCACCTTAGACAATGAATTAAAGGTGTGAGGTTAGAGTTTGTCTGTATCCCAACCTTGAGTCAGACTGGTTTTAAGTAGGAATTGAGAAAATGTCACATGGACTGACTGCTCACAGATTGCGAAATGTGGTGCTGGAAAAACACAGCAGGCCAGGCAGCATCTGAGGAGCAGGAGAATCAACGCTTTGGGCATACACCCTTCATCAGGAAGGTTCCTGAAGAACCTGAAGAAGGGCTTATGCCCAAAATGTCGATTCTCCTGCCCCTCGGATGCTGCCTGGCCTGCTGTGTTTTTCCAGCACCACATTTTTCAACTCTGGTCTCCAGCATCTGCAGTCCTCACTTTCTCCTGCCCACAGATTGTGTGCTTTTTGAACAAAATAGAACGTATTTGCAAAACCAAATCTGCAAATGCAAGTTCACCCCATAGACTTATCTATTTGTTTGTGTGTGGTGTGAATTTTTGAGACCATGTCCCCTGATTCTAGAGTCTCCAACCAAGGAAATTATCCTCCCAGGGTCTATTCCATCCAGCCCCTGTTAGAACGCCTCTCATCCTTCTAATCTCTAGTAAATCCATGCCAAGTCAAACCAATCTCCCCTCATATAACAATCCTGTCATTCCCCAGTACCGACCTAATTAAACCTCTACTGCACTCTTAGGCAAGCATATCCTTCCTTGGATAGACAGACGAAAACTATGCAAAATAGTCCAGATGTGGAGTCACCAAGCCCTGATGCAGTGATGCATTCCTACTTTTGTACTAAAATCTTCTTCCAATGAAGGCCCAAATAGTTGCTTGCTGCACTTGCCTATTTTCATTGACTAGTCTACAAGGATATCCAGATCCCTTTGTACTTCCACTTTCCAATATATTACCATTTAAACAATACTCTTCCTTTCTGTTTTTCATATTGAAATGTATAACTTAACATTTAGCCATGCTGGAATTGACCTTCCATGTGTTTGCTCACTCTCAGCTTGTCTAAATCACCTTGGAATCTTCTTGCATTTTCCTCACAATTCGTAATCCCACCCAGTTTCGTATCATCTGCGCAAAGGGAATTAGGTATACTAGTTCAGGATTCTCTTAAGGTTAACATGCAGGTTCAGTTGGCAGAAAGTAAATATAATGATACAATTAATTTTAAGACAGCCAGAACACAAGAACAGGGATGCACTGCTGAGGCTGTGTAAGGCTCTTGGTTAGACCATGTTTATGAACAGTTTTGGACCCTGTGTCTAAGGAAGATTGTGCAAGGCCTTGGAGGGGGTCCGGAGGAAGTTTACAAGAATGATCCCAGTAATGCAAGGCTTATCATATGAGGAGCAGATGAGACCTCTGGGTTTGCATCAATGGAGTTTAGAAGGATGATGGGCTTCTCATTGAAACTTAGACAATACTAAAAGGCTTGGATACAGTGGAGATAGAAATGTTGTTTCCACTAGTAGGAAAGACTAGGGCACAGCCTCAGAGTGAGGGGATGACCCTTTTGAACCGAGATGAGAATTTCGTCAGCAGAGGATAGTGATTTGGTGGAATTTGCTGCAAAAGGCTGTGGAGGCCAAGACGTAAACTGTATCAGAACATAGGACAATGCCACACATGAACAGGCCCTACAGCCTATGAGGATACATAGGACAATGTCACACATGAACAGGCCCTACAGCCTATGAGGATACATAGGACAATACCACACATGAACAGGCCCTACAGCCTATGATATTGTGCCGAACATGACGCCAAATTAGACTAATCCCTTCCCCCTAACCTTGGTCCAAATCCCTGCATTCCTTGCATATTCATGTGTTTTTCTGAAAGTCTCTTAACCACACCCCCGCCACCCCCATTCCCATCTGCCCCCACCATCAACCCTGGCAGCATGTTCCAGACTCCTACCACTCCCTCCATATCCTTTGCCTCTCACGTATCCTTTGAACTTCCCCATCTCACTTTAAATGCACGCTCCCCAGTATTAGACATTTTAACTCTGAGAAAAGACTCTGACCATCAACCCTATCTATGCATCTCATAATTTTATAGACTTCTTCCAAGTCTACCCTCAGCCTCTACTGCTCCAGAGAAAACAATCCAAGTTTTTCTGGCCTCTCCTGAAAGTTCATATCCTCTAATCTGGGCAGCATCCTGGTAAACCTCTTCTGCACCCTCTCCAAAAGCATCCATACCCTTCCAGTAATGTGGTGACCAGAACGGAATGCAATACACTTGTGTAGCCTAACCAAAATCTTATAAAACTGCAACATGATATCCTGACTCTTGTACTCAGTTTCCCAACCAATAAAGGCAAGCATGTCATATGCCTTCTTTATCACCATACTTGCATGGCCACTTTCAAGGAGCTATGGACTTGAACCCCAAAATCCCTCTGTACATCAAAGCTGGTCAGGGTCCTGCCATTAACCGAATACTTTTCTTTAACATTTGATCTCCCAAAGTGCAGCACCTGACACTTAACCAGATTAAATTCCATCTGCCATTTCTCCGCCCATATCTGGAATTGATCTATATCCCCCTGCACCTTTAACAACCTTTTACACCATCCACAGCTCCACTGATCTTTGAATCGATTGCAATCTTACTAATCCATCAACCTACATTTTTCAGCCGTAACATGATTTTCCTGTACTCAATATCCTGACCAATGAAAGCAAACATGTCAAATACCTTCTTCACCACCCTGTCTAACTCTGACTCCACATCCAAGGTATATATGTTGACCTTTTCTAAGTCCCTTGGCGCTTTTTAAACTACCAGTTACTTTTCTCAGAACTCTCTCTGAATTATTTGTTTCACAGCTAAAACCAAAGGAGACAACTTGTTTGCTCTCGGTTCAGCATATCAGAGTAATTCTAATGATGGAATCAATGGAAACTATTGGAGTGAGGAGAAGGATTTTCTACCTGTCTACCTGAAGGTGTGTGAGACATTTCTGTGGCCTGACTGAGCATTTGGTAAGAATGCTTGTGGATGTACATATTCCACTACTGCAAATTGAGGCCTTTCAGTTGACAATTACAACCTCACACCCAGTTTACAACAGCAATGCACAATCCTCAAAATCCTCACAGTCACAATTAAATCTCTGCTCTCCAATGATGCAGATAAACCATGTTTTAAATTGAGCCACCTTTCCTCTTTTATTTTTGTGCCAGACAACGAACAATTGTTGTAATTCGTGAACACATTCTTTTAATATGACCCATTGCCTATCCACCAGCAATCCATTTTATAAGATTGCCCAATTCATCATTGCCAATTCACACATCATACCCTATATTTTCCATTATTTTGATCAAGGACAGTAGTTTTAAATGCAACAACTTCGATCTCCATATTAATGTAGAATTCTATCGTGGTTTAGTTGCTCTTCCCTACATTACCCTGCACAACAAGATTGTTAATTAATCCTTCCTTGTTATATATTATATACAGTGTGAGATTGCTGTTCTCTGGTTGGTACCTCAACACATTGGTGGAAAAAACATCATTGTATGTACTACAGGGAATCCTCCTCCACAATGCCACTGCTAGTTTGGTTTGTCCAATCTATATGTAAATTAAAGTTGCCAATGATTACAGTTGCACCCTTATTACACCTCTGATGTCTTGTTTAATGCCTTCCTTTTTATGTCCACCACTGTTTGGGGACCCATGGATAACCATCAACAACATTTTCTGTGCCTGGTCTTTCTTGTCTCCACCCATACAAAATGGACAACATGATTTTCTGCGCCAATATTCATGATTGCTTGATGTTACTCCTTCAGTAACAATGCTACCCCACCTTCTTTCCTTTATTGTCTGTCTTTCCTAAATAATAAATGATGCTCAGTTCTCATCTTTGGTAACTTGCAGCCAAGTCTCTGTCATCTCGGCTATATCATAGTTGTTTTTATCTTTTTGTGTTGTTAAATCATATACCTTATTGCAAATGGTAAATGGTAAAGTCATAGAGTCATACAGTATGGCAGCAGACCCTTTGGAACAACTTGTCCATGCTGACCAGTCATCTCAATCTGACCATTTGCCAGTACTTAGCCTATATCAGTCTAAACCCCGACTGTTCATATACCCATCCAAATGCCTCTTAAATGTTGTAATTGTACCAGTCTCCTCCACTTCATCTAGCAGTTCATTCCATACATGAACCACACTGTGTATGAAAACGTTACCCCTTAGGTCCTTTTTAAATCAAGCGGGCTGCTTTGTCATGGATGGTTTCAAGCTTCTTGTCAGGGCTGCACTCATCCAGGCAAGTGGGGAGCATTCCATCACACTCCTGACTTGCGCCATGTAGATGTTGGACCAGCTGTGGGGAGTCAGGAGGTGTGTTACTCGCAGCAGTATTTGTTCAGTGTGGGGAGTCAGGAGTATTCCTGGCCTCTGACCTAATCTTGTAGCTTATGCATTTATGGAGTGAATCCAGTTGAGTTTCTGATCAATGATAACTCCCAGGATGTTGATAGTGGGGAATTCAGTGATGGTAACACCATTGAATGTCAAGGGATGGTGGTTAAATTATCTCTTGTTAGTGATGGTCATAGCCCGACATTTGTGTTGTCATTTATCAGCCTAAGCCTGGATATTGTCCAAATGCAACATGATCTGGACACGGACTACTTCAGTATCTGAGGAGTCAAGAATGGTGCTGAACTTTGTGTAATCATTGGCGAATATCCCCACTTCTGGTGGAGAGAAGGTCATTGATGAAGCAGCTGAAGATGGTTGGATCTGAACACTATCCTGAGGAACTCCCGCAGAGATGTCCTGGAGCTGAGATGACTAACCTCCAACAAACTCGCTCATCTTCCTATGTGTCAGCTATGACTCTAACCACCGGAGATTTTTCTGCCGATACCAATTAATTCCAGTTTTGCTCGGGTTCCATGATGCTACACTCAGTTGGATGCAGCCTTGATGTCAAGGGCTGTCACTCTCACCTCACCTCTGGATTTCAGCTCTTTTGTCCATGTTTGAACCAAGGCTGTAATGACAACAGGAGGCAAGGGGCCCTAGTGTAGCCCAAACTGGGCATCACTGAACATGTTGGTGCTGCTTGATAGTACTGTTAATGAAACACTCCATCACTTCACTGATGATCAACAGTACTGATGGGGTTGTAATTGGCCAGATTGGATTTGTCCTGCTGCTTATATACAGGACATATGTAGGCAATTTTCCACATTGCTGGGTAAACGTCAGTGTTGTTACTATACTAGAACAGCTCGGCTAGGGAGCAGCAAGTTCCACAGCACAAGTCTTCAGTACTATTGCCGGAATGTTGTCAAGGCCTGTAGCCTTTACAGTATCCCGTGCCTCACATGGAGTGAGTCAAATTGGCTGAAGACTGGTATCTGTGATGCTGGGTGACCACTGGAGGAGGCTGGGATGGACCATCCACTCTGCACTTCTGGCTGAAGATTGCTGCGAATGCTTCAGCCTTATCTTTTGTACTGATGTACTGGACTCCTGGATCATGAAGGAAAAGGATATTTGTGGAGAATCCTCCTTTAATCAGCTGTTTAATTGTCCACCACCATTCGTGACAGCACTGCAAAGCTGATCTGTTGATTGTGGGTTGGCTTAGCCTTGTCTATCACTTGCTGCTTACGTTGTCTGGCATGCAACTAGTCCTGTTTGGTGGCTTCACCAGGTTGACACCACATCTTCAGGTAAGCCCGATTCTGCTCCTTGCATGCCTTCCTGCACTTTCCATTGAACCAGGATTGATCCCCTGGCTTGATGGTAATGGTTGAAAGGGGGTTATACTGGGCCATGAGGTTACAGATTGTGCTGGAGCACAATTCTGTTGCTGTGGATGGCTCACAGTGCCTCATGGATGCCCAGTCAAGTTACTAGATCTGCTCAAAGTGTGTTCCATTTAGCACAGTGATAGTGCCACACAACACAATGGAGGTTATTCTCAGTGTGAAGGTAAGACTTTGTCTCCACAAGGACTGTTCGGTGGTCACTCTTATCGATACTGTCATGGACAGATGCATCTGCAGCTGGCAGATTGGTAAAGATGAGGTCAAGCAGGTTTTTCCCTCTTGTTGGTTCCTTCACCATCTGCTGCAGACCCAGCCTATCAGGAATGACCAGCTTGATCTGTAGTACTACTACCACCCCCAGCCAAAGTACATTTTGTGTCCTTGCCATCCTCAGTGCTTCCTCCATGTGTTGTTAAGTACTGATTCATCAGCTAAGGGAGGACAGTACATGATAATCAGCAGGAGATTTCCTTGCCCACATTTAACCTGAAAGACACGAGACTTCATGGGCTCCAGAGTCAATTTTGAGGATTCCCAGAGCAACTCCCTCCTGACTGTCCTGCTGGTGAGACAGGACACATCCAGGAATGGTGATGGTAGTGTCTGTGACATAGTCATGGAATCATACCTTACAGACAATGACCATATTATGCTGTTGCTTGACTAGACTGTGAGACAGCTCTTCCAGTTTTTATACTAGGCCCCAGACGGTAGTGAGGACGACTTTGTAGGGTCGACAGGGCTGTTTCTGACGTTGTCTTTTCTGGTGTCTAGATCAATGCCAAGTGATTCATCCAGTTTCATTTCTTTGAGACTTTGTAGTGATTGGTACAACTGAATGATTGGCTAGGCTATTTCAGAGGGCAACTGAGAATCAACCGCACTGCTGTGGGTCTGGAGTCACATGTAGGCCAGACCAGGTGAAGATGGCACATTTCCTTCCCTTAAAAGGACATTAGTGAACCAGATGGGTATTTTCAACAATTGACAATGGTTCATGATCACCAGTAGATTCTTAATTCCAGATGTAAAAAAAAATTCAATTCAAATTCCACCATCTGCCAAGATGGGATTCAAACTTAGGTCCACAGAACATTATCTAGGTCTCTGGATTAATTGTCTAGCAATTAGATTAGATTACTTACAGTGTGGAAACAGGCCCTTCGACCGAACAAGTCCACACCGACCCGCCGAAGCGCAACCCACCCAGACCCAACTCATTACATTTACCCCTTCACCTAACACTATGGGCAATTTAGCATGGCCAATTCACCTGACCTGCACATTTTTGGACTGTGGGAGGAAACCAGAGCACCCGGAGGAAACCCACACAGACACGGGGAGAATGTGCAAACTCCACACAGTCATCAGTCACCTGAGGCTGGAATTGAACCTGGTGCTGTGAGGCAGCAGTGCTAACCACTGTGCCACCATGCCACCCATTTAAATACCACCTTCACATCCCTGGACACTATGGGGCAATTAAGCATGGCCAATCCACCTAACCAGCCCATCTTTGGGCTGTAGGAGGAAACCCATGCAGTCACCCAAGGCTGGGATCGAACCCAGGGCCCTGGCACTGAGAGGCAGCAATGCTAACCATTGAGCCACCATCTATATCTTACATGATTTTTAAAGAATTCTTTCATAGGATATGGACAATATTGGCAAGGCCAACATTGATTGCCTGCCTTTGATTTACCATTCTGAACTAACCATTACTGCAGATCTGGAGTCCAGTGTAGACCAGACGAGGGAAGGCTGGTAGATTTCCTTCTCTAAAGGACATTAGTGAATCAGATGGGGCTTTTACACTAATCACTGATGGTTTCGTGATCACAATTACAAAGACTAATTTCATCAGCTGCCATGGGATTTGAACCCATATCTCCATCACCCTGTGCATCTGAACTACTCGTCATTACTGTTATTCCACTATCTCTCTAATTTCAAAGGTCACAATTTATTCTGCAGAGAGTGGCAAATAAGACATTACCATTAAAAAAATCCTCTAGATAACTATTGTCCTCAGTCTTTTGTTTAGTTCAAAACTCTCAATGTCGGAACACAATCCAACTTCCTGCAGAGGACAGGGTCTTAATTCTGAACATATGTAGTCAGTGAGTGAACCAGCTTTGGATCCCCATCTTAAATCAGTGTCAGGAGACTTGGGTGAGCACTTGCTGAATAATCAAGACACCCTTGTCAGCTGCATAACACACTCGTGCATCTCCTCCCTTAGGGAAGAGATAAGAAAGCTCTCCAACTTGTGATTGTTGTCCACAATATAGTTGTTCACAGAGTCAAAATTTTGCAGCCGTTTAGAGCCCGGAATAAAATGGGACTTCAATCAGAAGACCCACCCCCTTACATCATCATCTATCTGGCTAGGTCCCAGTGGGATGCAAATGCCAGGCAGTCGTTCAATAAGACTGTCTGCATTTATAGGGAGTGTTTATCTCTCACTGGGGACAATACAATCTTCTCTTCATCCTACTGTCAGCTGATCACACGTGTGCTATGGGTTTCAGTGCCAATGTGATGCCAGCTACATAAGCTACACATCTTAAGTGATATCAAACTTGTCACTTGTAGTTTCCGCAGTGGCTAGTGTGCTAATTGTGCCTAGCCAGCAGTTGCAAAAGCACATAACAGTGTTCAACCTTAAAATATGATTCAGCCTTTGGACACCACTTGTCGAGCAATCCTGACTGCACTCAGAACTATACTGGAAACCAATTTAAGTGTACTATTTGAGCTCACAATGCAATTTATTCATGCATGCTAGAAGCTCCAAGTCGTCACATAGAGCAGCCTTGAGTTTGCAGGTACACGGGCCAGACTGTTTAGAGGAGGACAGAGGCAGAAAACTGCTACCTACCTGCTGCACTCCCCATGGCAATAACCTTACCAGTTTAATTAGCACAAATTGACAATTAGTGGATCTTACACTTCTATGCCAAACAAAACCTTCCAATCTTGCATATTGTGCCCTTTCAAAAGTTGGTTTCCTTGCATTTTAGCACTGACATGAACAAGATAAAATGCTTCAACTTCATGTCTTTTTAGCAATGCTGAAATTAAGTTTTATTGGCAGTGAACTACAGTCTGACAGACACTGGAAAAAGGTTTATTAAAAAAAAAGGTTGACTGACAGGACAAAGGAGTGAAACTATTTAGACGGTTCTTTTGGACATAATAGGTCGGATAATCACAGCTTATTTTGTAAGATTCAAAGATGAAACAGTCCATGACAGAAAGTAGAGGAGTTAAGTCAGTAAAAAAGGATGAGGTAGGAGAAATCAAGACAGATTTCAGCATGTTCACTGTCAGAGGAGCAGCTTATCACAATAATTAATCACATCCATCTACAAAGACAAAACACAGACATCGGCTATGGAAAAGAACATTTTTATTGGCAACATATCTTAACAAACCTGACTTTGTCATTCTACGGAATTATAAAATAAAAATACACAAAAAAAAATCCTGGAATTCCTCCTGGGTGATTCGAAAGGCAGAGATGGCCTCACCTCCTCTTCTGAAAAATGTTTCCACGACCCATCCCACGGCCTCGGCCTCGAGCAGCCACTGAAAGAAAAAAAAATATTTTTTAAAAATAGGATTTTCACTTCCAGCCTCTTGCTGTTTAAGCTCCCTCTATTCTTGTAAACTGAAAGTCAAACTGCCTCCACTATAACGAAACTGAAGTAGCGCTTTCTTTATCACTTTAAGCTGAAAGTAAAGCTTCCTTTGCACTGACCCCATCCAGTACTATCAGGGCAGGTACAGCATGGGTTAGATAGAGTAAAGCTGTGTCTACTCTTTGAAATTGAAAATAAACTGTCCCCATTAACAACTTCCAGGATATGTACAGGGCAGGGTTAGACAATGTAAAGCTGCCCCAAGCTTCTTCTACACTGTTTTATCAAATTCTCCCAAATGTGAAACAGCACAGATTTAGGTACAGAGTAAACTTCACTTTTAAAAATGAAAGTAACATTCTCTGCACTGTTTTAAACGGAAAGCAAAGCCCCATGACATTGCTCCAATCAAACATACCCAGGACGATGCGAGCAGGAGGTTAGATACAGAGTGAATCTCACTCTACATTGCTGTAAATCAGGTCAGCAATCAATTCATAAATTTAGATTGCACTGCTACATCCACACGAACCCCTACACCACATCAAGTAGAAATGCACTCTTTGTCAATTTCATAACTAGGCACCCTGACCAATGCACCAAATGCTTTCATTAGCAGTAGAGAGGAGAGTTTAATCCCCACAGTGATTGCTCAGTATTCCGGGTATCCAGAGCTATACTGCAGGGACCTCGGCAGGCCTTGTAATGGAGTGGGTGAGAGGGAATGAACAACTTAATGGCACCAGCCACTGAAGAATGATGATTTAGGATACAGACACACGAACCTTGAGCTTTGAGGATGGCAGCTTTCCCTCGGCCAGCCCCAGTTCCCTGGTTTTTGTTCTTCATGCTCTTTAACATGGGTGCATTCTTCAGCATATCAGGTAATATTAGGAAGCGAATCTTGCTGCCACGGATGTAGACCTGTTCTAGCTGAGCCACGCGCCCATCCCGGTAGGTGACAGTAATATTGGACATCTGTACAGCAAATGGGAACAAGGTCAATCAGCTCTGAAACCAAGAAGGCACAACTATGTTAACATTTAATAATTGACAACGAAACCCAAGTGGAAAATAAAGCCAGCACAGCAGTGTCCAACTTATTTTAACAGATCACTAGGACATCAGCTGAAGCTACTAGAAAATCACAGCTCTAAAACATGCAGAGACTACAAAACCATCTGTCCAAAATGGAACAGAATAATAACTAAGTCTGAAAGAATGGAACTGGAGCAGAAACCTGCAGCATGGGACACAGTGCAAGCTTTTGGCCTCATGCTGGGACCCCTACCTCTGAACCAAGCGGTTCAAGTCCTGCTGCAGACAGTCATAGAGATGTACAGCATGGAAACAGACCCTTTGGTTCAACCTGTCCATGCCGACCAGATATCCCAACCCAATCTAGTCCCACCTGCCAGCACCCAGCCCATATCCCTCCAAATCCGTCCTATTCATATACCCATCCAAATGCCTGTTAAATGTTGCAATTGTACCAGCCTCCACCACATCCTCTGGCAGCTCATTCCATACACATACCACCCTCTGGGTGAAAATGTTGCCCCATAGGTCTCTTTTATATCTTTCCCCTTTCACCCTAAACCTATGCCCTCTAGTTCTGGACACCCCAACCCCAGGGAAAAGATTTTGCCTATTTATGTATCCATGCCCCTCATAGTTTTGTAAACCTCTGTAAGGTCACCCCTCAGCCTCTGACACTCCAGGGAAAACAGCCCCAGCCTGTTCAGCCTCTCCCTGGAGCTCAAATCCTCCAACCCTGGCAACATCCTCGTAAATCTTTTCTGAACCCTTTCAAATTTCACAACATCTTTCCGATAGGAAGGTGACCAGAATTACACGCAATATTCCAACAGTGGCCTAACCAATGTCCTGTACAGCTGCAACATGACCTCTCAACTCCTGTACTCAATACTCTGACCAATAAAGGAAAGCATACCAAACGCCTTCTTCACTATCCTATCTACTTGCGACTCCACTTTCAAGGAGCTATGAACCTGCATTCCAAGGTCTCTTTGTTCAGCAACATTCTCTAGGACCTTACCATTAAGTGTATAAGTCCTGCTAAGATTTGCTTTCCCAAGATGCAGTGCCTCGCATTTATCTGAATTAAACTCCATCTGACACTTCTCAGCCCATTGGCCCATCTGGTCCAGATCCTGTTGTAATCGGAGGTAACCCTCTTCACTATCCATGACACCTCCAATTTTGGTGTCATCTGCAAACTTACTAACTGTACATCTTATGCTCACATCCAAATCATTTATGTAAATGACAAAACGTAGAGGACCCAGCACCGATCCTTGTGGCACTCCACTGGTCACACGCCTCCAGTCTGAAAAACAACCCTCCATCACCACCCTCTGTCTTCTACCTTTGAGCCAGTTCTGTATCCAAATGGCTAGTTCTCCCTGTATTCCATGAGATCTAACCTTGCTAATCAGTCTCCCATGGGGAACCTTGTCAAACGCCTTACTGAAGTCCATATAGATCACATCTACTGCTCTGCTCTCATCAATCTTCTTTGTTATTTCTTCAAAAAACTCAATCAAGTTTGTGAGACATGAATTCCCACGCAAACACCATGTTGACTATTCCTGATCAGTCCTTACCTTTCCAAATACATGTACACCCTGTCCCTCAGGATTCCCTCCAACAACTTGCCCACCACTGAGGTCAGGCTCACCAGTCTATAGTTCCCTGGCTTGTTCTTACTGCCCTTCTTAAACAGTGGCACCAGGTTTGCCAACCTCCAGTCTTCCAGCACCTCACCTGTGACTATCGATGATACAAATATCTCAGCTAGAGGCCCAGCAATCACTTCCCTAGCTTCCCACAGAGTTCTCGGGTACACCTGATCAGGTCCTGGGGATTTATCCACCTTTACCCATTTCAAGACATCCAGCACTTCCTCCTCTGTAATCTGGACATTTTGCAAGATGCCACCATCTATTTCCCTACAGTCTATACCTTCCATAGACTTTTCCACAGTAAATACTGATGCAAAATATTCATTTAGTATCTCCCCAATTTTGTGTGGCTCCACACAAAGGCCACCTTGCTGATCTTTGAGGGGTCCTATTCTCTCCCTAGTTACCCTTCTGTCCATAATATATTTGTAAAAACCCTTTGGATTCTCCTTAATTCTATTTGCTAAAGCTATCTCATGTCCCCTTTTTGCCCTTCTGATTTCCCTCTTAAGTATAATCCAACTTCCCTTATACTCTAAGGATTCACTCGATCTATCCTTTCCAAACCCGACATATGCTTCCTTCTTTTTCTTAAACAAACCCTCAATTTCTTTAGTCATCCAGCATTCCCTATACCTACCAGCCTTTCCTTTCACCCTGACGGGAATATACTTTCTCTGGAATCTCGTTATCTCATTTCTGAAGGCTTCCCATTTTCCAGCCGTCCCTTTACCTGCGAACATCTGCCTCCAATCAGCTTTCAAAAGTTCTTGCCTAATACCATCAAAAGTGGCCTTTCTCCAATTTAGAACTTCAACTTTTAGATCTGGTCTATCCTTTTCCATCACTATTTTAAAAGAAATAGAATTATGGTCACTGGCCCCAAAGTGCTCCCCCACTGACACCTCAATCACCTGCCCTGCCTTAGTTCCCAAGAGTAGGTCAAGTTTTGCACCTTCTCTAGTAGGTACATCCACATACTGAATCAGAAAATTGTCTTGGATGCAGTTAAGAAATTCCTATCCATCTAAACCTTTAACACTATGGCAGTCCCAGTCGATGTTTGGAAAGTTAAAATCCCCTACCATAACCACCCTATTATTCTTACAGATAGCTGAGATCTCCTTACAAGTTTGTTTCTCAATTTCCCTCTGACTACTGGGGGGTCTATAATACAATCCCAATAAGGTGATCATCTCTTTCCTATTTCTCAGTTCCACCCAAATAACATTCCTGGATGTATTTCCGGGAATATCCTTCCTCAGCACAGCTATAATGCTATCCCTTATCAAAAATGCCACTCCCCCTTCTTCTCTTGCCTCCCTTTGTATCCTTCCTGTAGCATTTGTATCCTGGAACATTAAGCTGCCAGTCCTGGCTATCCCTGAGCCACGTTTCTGTAATTGCTATGAGATCCCAGTCCCATGTTCCTAACCATGCCCCGAGTTCATCTGCCTTCCCTGTTAGGCGCCTTGCATTGAAATAAATGCAGTTTAATTTATTAGTCCTACCTTGTCCCTGCCTGCCCTGACTGTTTGACTCACTTCTGTTCTCAGATGTACCAGTCTCAGATTGATCTCTTTCCCTCGCTATCCCCCTGAGTCCCACCCCCCCCCTTACTAGTTTAAATCCTCCCAAGCAGTTCTAGCAAATGTCTCTGCCAGCATATCAGTCCCCTTCCAATTTAGGTGCAATCCGTCCTTCTTGTACAGGACACCTCTACCCCAAAAGAGACTCCAGTGATCCCATACACCAGCTCCTCAGCCATGCATTCATCTGCTCTATCCTCCTATTCCTGCTCTCACCAGCTCGTAGCACTGGGAGTAATCCAGATATTACTACCCTTGAGGACCTCCTTTTTAAATTTCTGCCTAACTCTCTAATCTCCCTTCAGAATCTCAACCTTTTCCCATCCTATAACCGCTGGTTCCAATGTGTACAATGACTTCCTGCTGGTCCCTCCCCCCCTTAAGAACATTCTGCACCCTCTCTGAGACATCCTTGATCCTGGCACCAGGGAAGCAACACACCACCTGACAAGCAGGGACCAGAGCTCTGGATCAGCACACATCAGGATGGTTATAATCAATAGAGGAGGGGCCTTCTCGGACAGTATGATGAATAGTCACAGAAACTTTAAACCATTGAAACTGGAGAGGTGGAGATTGGGAAGAGCAGAAGTGGAATAAAGGGAAAAATTGAAACACCAAGCTCCTCTCATTCCATCTCTTGTTCTAAGTTTTGTAAAATCACAAGTGAAAGTTAAAGTTCCAAACATTGTGGATCCTTGTCCAATGTTTCTATTTCAGAGTTTTGTTCACATTTGGAATTCTCTGCCTCAGACAGCAGTGGAATATACTGCAGACTGAATGAGACAGACTTTTGATACACAAAGGGACTCAAAAGGTTATGAGGGCAGACAAGTGTGATCAAGACCAGAATCAGATCAGCCATGATTCCACTGAATGGTACAGCAGACCTGAAGAGCCAAATCCTGCTAGGAATGATTAAAACCAAGAATAAATCATATAGAGAAGGAAACACTTTGATAATAAAAGAGAAAACTGATAAGTGAGGGGTCTTCAGAAGTTTGATAACAAGAGTTCAGAAGCATTATGTTTCTGTTAAGAATGAAAAGCAAGGCTGGTAAGAGTAGGGAACAATGGATGAACAAAGATAGAAGTTCTAGTCAAGAATATAAAAAATATCATAAATATAGAAGTATGGTCAACTAAGCCTCTTCAACAGTATAAACAGTGTAGGAGCATTCTAAAGGAGGAAACCAGGAAGGCAAAGAGGGGCTATCAGATAGCCTTGGCACATAAGATTAAAGATAATTCAAAAAGATTCTACAAATACATAAGAACAAGAGTGCAACGAGAGAGAGAAAGTAGGACCCCTCAAAGATCAAGGAGGTAATCTTTGTGTTGAACCACAGGAAATGGGAGAGATATTAAATGAATATTGTGTGTCAGTTTTTACAGTTGAGAAAGAAAGGGTGGGGGGGGTGAGACAACTGAAGGAAATAAATACTGGTGTTTTGAAAACAGATCATATTACAGGAGAGGAACTGCTGGATGTCTTAGAAAAACAAATGGCTAAATTTCCAGGACCTGATCAAGTGTATCCAAAACACTGCAGGAAATTGCAGGGTTCCTAGCAGAAATACTTGTATTATCTACAAACTTGGGTGAAGGATCAGAGGACTAGAGAATGGCTAATGTTATGCCATTTTAAGAAAGGCTGCAAGGAGAAGCTTGGAAACTATAGACCTGTGAGTCTGACATCGGTAGTGGGTAAGTTGTTGGAGGTGATTCTGAAAGGTAGATTTTACATGCATTTGGAAAGGTAGGAACAATTCGAGATAGTCAGCATGGGTTTAGTGCAGGAAATTCATGTCTCAAAAACTCAACTGAGTTTTCTTTAATGAAATAAAGAAAAACATTGATGGACATCAGTAAAGCCTTTGACAAGGTTTCACATGCTAAACTAATTATTAAAGCTAGATCACATGAGACTCAGGGAGAGTTTGCTAATTGAATACAAAATTGACTTAACAGCTGGAGATAGAGAGACGTTGAAGGGTTGTTCTCATGTGCCAACAGCAACTAAGCAAATTTACAAGGTGCATGTTCTCTGAAATGGAGGAGATGGTCTTCCATTATATGTTGAGTGCGTTCATCTGAAGTCCTTTTTTAGTTTTTTTTGAAGGGGCAGGTGTTGAAATATTGTTTGCACTTCAACCCCATGGTCTTGATCTATAGGTGGGGCAGGGACATGGCTTTTCTCTTGGGCATTGCCAAGATGGCCATTAACAGGTCCAGGCAGCGGCAACTTTATTATCAAAGTTTGGAACATGGTCCAGAGAGGGCTCGTTGTTCCTGACTGCCTGCCACCCCCCCCCCCTCATGGTTATGCCCATACTCGGGGGTCACATGGTGCTCATCAGTGGGGTCAAGGCCTTTCATGATTTTGTAAATCCTTTTGTTTTCCATAGTACAAGTTTCCATTTTGTCTTTTTAGTTGCATTTATTTTGGATTTGTGCTCTTGGAAAAGGAGGGGCACAAGAAATATTTATTCTATATTTTGACCCCTTGTTGCCTCTTCCCCAAGAGTGGGGGGAGGGGGTGCGCAGAGTTGAGAAAAGCCATTTCTTTGTTTATTTGTTGTTTTTTCTTTCTCCAGTGTCACTGGAGTTTCATTTTGGTTCAAACGTCTTGGAAACTTTGATTTTTGTGTTTTAAAAGGGTATTGTACGCTTTGCTCTGGGCTTAACCCCGTGCTGTCCTAAATCCAGGAGAGTCTGATGGGGGTAAACATTTGTTTGTCATTTATATAAATGATTTGGATAAGAATATAGAAAGCATGGTCAGAATGGCAAGTTTGCAGACAACATCAAAATTGGTGGCATACTGGACAGTGAAGAAGGTTATCTAAGATTACTAAGAGATCTTGATCAATTGGGTGAACAGGCTGAAGAGTGGCAGATGGATAAATGTGAGGAATTGCATTTTGGTAAAATAAACAAGGGCAGAACATATACAATTAATGGTAGGGCTCTGGTAGTGTTGCACGGTAGAGACCCAGGGGTTCAGGTAATAATTCTTTGAAATTTGGATCTCACGTAGACAGGATGGTTAAGAAGGCATTTTGCATGCTTGCCTTCATTGCTCAGTCCTTTGAGTATAGGAATTGGGAAGTCATGTTGAAATTATACAGATTGTTGGGGGGGCCTCTTCTGGAATTCTGTATGCTGTGCTGGTCACCCTGTTACAGGAACAATATTATTAAACTGGAAGGGTTCAGAAATATTTACCAGGATATTGTTGGGATTGGAGGGTTTGAGATATAAACTTTGACTGGAAAGGCTGGAGGTTTATAAAATCATGACGGGCATAGATATGGTCATTAAAAGGGTCTTTTCTCTAGGGAGTTTAAAACTAGGGGACATATTTTGAACAGGAGGGGAAGATGATATAAAACAAAAGGACATGGGGGTAACTTTTTTTAAAATGTGTGAATGAACTGTCAGGTGTTGTTGTGGAAAGGTTTGGAGGAGATATGGGCCAAGCACAGGCAGGTGAACTAGTTTAGTTTGGATCATGGTCAGCATGGACCAAAGAGTCTGGTTCCACAGTTTGACTATGACAAAATAAAGGCAAGGAACTTCCAGGCAATTCTGGTCAACAAGCTCAGAATTCCATCAGCAGAAGGTCCAAATCCTTTTGAAAGAGAACAGGGAGAAGGATTCTTTCTGAAAACTCAGTTAAGACCCCATCAGGTTCTGTCACATCCTCTGGATAAAATCAAGAGAAAAACCAACTTTATACTCCATTAGAGAAGAATGCTAATTGGTTGGCAAGAGGGCTCTGATTAGTAGAAGGAGAACGCACCAGTTAACTACCTGAGAAATGAATCTGGACATGGTTGTCACCTATAATGTAAGGGTGAAATAGGTGTGTGCGCATGCGTGCATGTACATGCAATTTCCTTCAGTCTGCAAACATATTAACATGTGCAGCTTCCAGTATGTAAAAGCCCAACAACACTGCCAGCCTAAGTGACAATCCTCCCGATCACTGCACGCGTTGACAAAGTGTGTCCTTTTTCACCAATACTCACATTCTGTTCTACCATACAACAATCTGTATTTTTGAAATGCGGTAATACAGAAAATCAGCATTGAACATTCAGATAGCAAACTCTGACAAACAGCAACATTATAATAATATGATCAAGGATTGCTGTTCTTGGAGAAGAGATAAATATCAGCTAAGTCAGAGCAAATTCTCCTCCTCTTCATAACGGTGCCATAAGAACTGTTCTATCCATATTAGAGGGCAGATGGAGCCTTGATCTCTAACACTCCCTCAGTACTGCCATTGCTAAGAGATAACCACATATAGCTGTCCTCTGTCAAGTTGGATAAAAAGGAGACACCAGACTGTGTCCATAAGAGAATATCATGGAGCATCTTCATGAACTTAGGAGTCCCCAGTGCTGAGCTGTACTGAGAGGTTAACAATAGGTCAATGGTCTCCTCCTGCGCTGAAGCCCCCAGATGCATGGGCACTCATAATCCAAAACAAGAGGCATCGTTAATGGAAGTTGAAGAGCCAAGGGAAATTAGTGAAAAGATGGTACTTAAAAAATTTAACTGGATCAAAAGTTGATAAATTCCCTGGACCAGATATGCTTCACCTCAATAACTACATAAAAAGCAGCTATGGAGGTAGTGAGTGCATTAGTGGTTCCTAATTCTATAGATTCTGGAAAGGTTCCTGATGGCTAGAAGATAGTAAATATAACTCTAGTAATTAATGAGAGAGAAAGAGGGGAAGTGGATAGCTCCAGACCTGTCAACTTGACATCAGTGGTTGGGAAATATGAGAACCTATTGTGAAAATTCACTAACTTCATATTTAGAAAAAGAACGATATTAAATTATGCAGTCAACATGGATTTATAAAAGGTTTATAACAAGGTTGGAAATTTCTTGAAAATATTACTTGTAGCATATGAAAAGGAGAGCCAGCGCATGAGATGAACTTGGACTCACAGAAGATTTATGATAGAGTCCCGCACAGGACATTAGCAAGTAATATTAAAGTGCACGGGATTGGTGGGGGAGGAAATATACTCGTCTGGATCCCTTTGGTTATTTGCTATTAGACAAAAAACAAAATAAGCAGATCATTTTCAGGATAAAACCTAACAAACTGCGAGAAATCAGAAGCAAAACAGAAATTAACAAAAATTGCAGTTCTGAGGAAGGATCACTGGACTCAAAACAGTCACTCTGATTTCTGTCCACAGATGCTGCCAGAACTTGAGCTTTTACAGCAATTTCTACTTCATTCAGTTTGGCTGGTGTTACAGTGTAGTACCACAAGGCTCAGTGCTAGGTCCATATTTGTTAACAATCTATAAAAAGTGAATGTGGGGAACCAGTTGTAATATTTCCAGATTTGCTGATGGCACCAAACTGGGTGTGAATGCAAATTGTGATGAGGATGGAAGGAAGCTTCAAGAAGTGAATAGGCGAGAGCACAGCAGATGGAATATAATATGAATAGTTATTCGCCTCGGTGCAAAAGGAGACAGACTATCTCTTAAATAGAGAAAGGTTGGGAAATGCAAGTGCCCAAAGAGATAAGGGCATGTACATCAATGGAAAGCTAGCCTGCAGGAGCTGCGAGCAATTAGACAGGCAACCAGCACTTTAACAGTAATTTCAAGGTGATTTAACCACTGAAGATGTTGTGCTACTGCTGGGACAAGAATCAGTGCCGAGCCCTGTGTTGATTGTAATACAGTAAATATAAACAACGTGGATGAAAATGTAGATGGTCTAGTTAGTAAGTTTGCAGATGACATCAAAAATTGATGAAGTTGTGGACTGTGATGAATATTACCAAGGATACAGTAAGATAAAGTTCAGTTGGAAAGTTAAACAGGGAAATGGCAGATGGATTTTACAATGACTAAGCGTGAGGTGATTTATTTTGAGGTGAAATGCAATGGGAAAGACCCTCAGGAGCACTGAAATAAAAAGGAATATTGGGGTCCAAGTCCATAACTCCCTGTAGTGCATAAGGTGGGAAAGGTGGTGCTTGGCATGCTTGCCTTTTTCAGTCAGAGCACTGAAAGTAAAAATTGGGAAGTAATGTCAGAGCTGTATAAAACCTGAGTTAGGATATATTTGAAACATTTGTGCCGTTCTGGATACCACACTGTGGTGTGGATGTGGAGGCTTTAGAGAGAGTGCAAAAGAAATTTAGCAGGATGTTGCCTGGATTGGAGTGTATTAACTATATTGGGGAGAGTGGACAAACTGGAATTGTTTTTGCCAAAGGTCGGAGTTGGAGGGATAACCTGATATAAAATTATGACCAGCATGGATAGACTTTCTCCCAAGACGGAAATGTGAAAAACAGGGGACATGGGATAAGGGAAGAGCAGAAAAGTTTAAAGGAGTTGTGCAAAGGAATTTTGTCTTTAAATACAATTGATAGCAGGTTCCCTGAAAGCACTGCTAGGAGAGATAGTAGAAACAGATTTTATAGCAACATTTAAGAAGCATTTAGACAGACATGTGAAGAGGTAGGGAATAAAGTGATACTGAGCATGTGTAGGCAAATTGGATCAGTAAATACTGGCAGTCAGTGAACATGTTCAAAACAGAAGTCAATCAATTACTGAAGACTAATGACAAAGGAACATGAAAATAATACAAGGAAGCAGCATTGAGGAGACGATCAGCCATCAAGGAGGTGGCAGAGCAGGCCCGGTGGGCTGAATAGCATATTCATGTCCCTAATATTACAAGCCGGAGTATTAAAAGGATAGGAAGGATAAAATGATAAAAGTCCTGGGGAAAATTGATGTACAGAGAGATCTGGGTGTTCAGGTCCATTGTTCCCTGAAGGTGGTAATGCAAGTCAATAAAGTGGTCAAGGCAGCTTCCCTTCATTGGACAGGGTATGGAGTACAAGAGTTGGCAGGTCACGTTACAGGTGTATAACACTTTGGTTTGGCCACATTTGCAATACTGCGTACAGTTCTGGTCACCACAATACCAAAAGGATTTGGATGGTTTGGAGAGGGTGCAGAGGAGGTTGATTAGGATGTTTCTTGGTATAGAGGGCGCTAGCTATGAAGAGGTTGAGTAGATTAGAATTAATTTCATTAGAAAGACAGAGGTCAAGGGGGGACCCGATTGAGGTCCACAAAATCATGAGATATAGACAGGTGTATAGATATAGACAGCAAAAAGCTTTTTCCGAGTGTTGAACTCAATTACTAGGGGTCACGAGTTTGAAGTGAGAGGGGAAAGGTTTCGGGGAGATATATGGGGAAAGTTCTTTACACAGAGGGCGGTGGGTGCCAGCGGAGGTGGGAGAGGTGGGCACAATATTTAAGATGTTTCTAGACGGATACATGAACGGGCAAGGGGCAAAGGGATACAGATATGATCTGGATCGGCGCAGGCTCGGGGGGCTGAAGGACCTTTTTATCCTCCGCTGTAATTCGCTTTGTTCTTTGCGGCAGAAAGTGTGCGAGTTAAAGGAGGGAAGATTGAGAATAAACCTTTCAGAAACCAGAAAGATTGAAGGTTATAGAGAGCATTTCGTCAGCACAAAGCAGACCAGAGCCTGAAAACCAATGGAGCAGTCAATGTCAGACAGTACACAGCAAGATCCCACAAGGAGACGATGAGCTGATGGTGAGACCGCGGGGACCATCTCAGCCTCTGCCCAGCCCCAAGGGCCGCCAACCTCACACCGAGCCGGCTTTACCTGGCAGTTCATGTTATCCTCGGCCTCGATCAGTTTTCCCCGGTAAACCTCGCCGGTGTTGGTCTCACATGTCACCACATGGCCCTCAGCCTCGTGCAGCACTTTAATGGGGACTCCGATCGACATAGTTCAGACTTTCTCAGCGCGCCTTTCAGACTCAGCTCGTTAACAGTCCTCCACTATCCCAGCAACCACCGCGTTAAGGATCTTCCACTGTCCCAGCAAACACCGCGCAACTCGGTCCTCCTAGGTCCCAGAATACCACTAACCGGAAGCCCTCCGTTATCTGTGTGACAGAGATCACCTTCCCCTGACGCCCTTCTCCTTCAGGCGGGTTCCGGGAAACGCCTCCTCCTGATACAGGGGGACGGCAAGAAGCTGCTGAGAGAATAAACAGCCACTCCCTCCACCAGGCCCAACCTGCGGAGTTTGTCTCAGTGTCGAAGGGATAGATTTCTTTTTGGGGGGGGGTTACCGTCTGGAACCTCCCCCTAGGGGAGTGGTCACCATGAAGCCCAGTGAGACGGAGATGCTGAGAGGCAAGTGTGGGTTCAGGGTTTGCTGGTTGGGGTCAGCGGGGTAGGGGGTCAGTGAAGGCGAGGCCGCACTTACTCACTCTGTCTCTCTCTCTCTCTCTCTCTCTCTCCTCAGGTGAGCTGGTCCAGTTGAATGTTCCTATCATTCAGCAATCCTTCCACTGGGACTGTGGACTCGCCTGCTCCAGGATGGTCCTGCAGTAAGTGGCACTCTCTTTCCCCCGTGTCGCATCTCCTCACCCCTCTCCCGCTATAGTTCTTGTTTATTACATTATTCTCTCTCATCCTCCTGTGTAAAGATATCTCCATCCTGTGAGTGACGAGGAATTCCAGACAGCCTGTTGGAGATCACAGCTCAGTGAAAGTGTCTGGACAATAGATCTGGCTTACCTGATGCAGCAATTTGGAGTTATGCACAGGTTCTGCACACAGACACTGGGAGTTGACAAGGGCTATCGATACCAGGTGAGCTCTTAACTGTTCCTCACATGCACTGAACATAATGGCAGGATCAAAATTTCGATTGATTTGTTGAACTGGGTCTTGTATCACAGGATTCACAAGAAACAGAAGGTGCTCATTGTTTCTGCAGTCATTTCCTAGTGCCAATCCCCCACTTTTTACCCACATACTTGCACACATTTTGTATTCAAATGATCATCCAAAGCCCTCTTGAATGCCGCAATTCGACATGCATCATCACATTTCCAGGCATATAACTTATACTTTTTACATCTTTTCACTCCCCAGTTGCCTGGATGGGTGACTTAAGAAGGTAAAAATGATGACTGCAGATGCTGGAAACCAGACTCTGGATTAGTGGTGCTGGAAGAGCACAGCAGTTCAAGCAGCATCCGAGGAGCAGTAAAATCAATGTTTCGGGCAAAAGCCCTTCATCAGGAATAAAGGCAGAGAGCCTGAAGCGTGGAAAGATAACTGAGAGGAGGGTGGGGGTGGGGAGAGAGTAGCATAGAGTACAATAGGTGAGTGGGGGAGGGGATGAAGGTGATAAGTCGGGGGGGGGGGGGGGGAGGGTGGAGTGGATAGGTGGAAAAGAAGATAAGCAGGTAGGACAAGTCATGGGGACAGTGCTGAGCTGGAAGTTTGGAACTGGGGTGAGATGGGGGAAGGGGAAATGAGGAAACTGTTGAAGTCCACATTGATGCCCTGGGTTGAAGTGTTCCGAGGCGGAAGATGAGGCGTTCTTCCTCCAGGTGTCTGGTGGTGAGGGAGCGGCGGTGAAGGAGGCCCAGGACCTTCATGTCCTTGGCAGAGTGGGAGGGGGATTTGAAATGTTGGGCCACAGGGCAGTGTGGTTGATTGGTGCGGGTGTCCCGGAGATGTTCCCTAAAGTACTCTGCTAGGAGGCGTCCAGTCTCCCCAATGTAGAGGAGACCGCATCGGGAGCAACGGATACAATAAATGATATTGGTGGATATGCAGGTACAACTTTGATGGATGTGGAAGGCTCCTTTAAGCTTGACACCATTCAGGACAAAGCAGCTCACTTGATTGGCACACACTCCTTCCACCATCTTTCCACTCAGCTGCTATCTACAATAATGTACTATCTACAAAATATGTTGCAAAATTCACCAAAGATCCTTACACTTACCAACCCACAAACACTTCCATCTAGAAGGGCAAAGGCATGGGAACACTATCAACTGCAAATTCCCCTGCAAGCTATTCACCATCCAGACTGGGAAATGTATTGCCGTTCCTGCATAGTCACTGGGTCACAATTCTGGAAGTTCCTCCCTAAGGGTATTGTGGGTCAACCTACAGCATGTGGACTGCCTTCTCAAGGGCAACTAGGAACAGACAATAAAATGCTAATCCAATGAGGGACATCCACAACTGAATTTAAGAAAAGCCCTTACCCATGGGTGGCCCGTCACTCTGGTTAGCGGTGCTGCCCCACAACGCCTGGGATCCAGGTTCGATTCCAGCCTCGGGTGACTGCCTGTGTAGAGTTTGCACATTCTCCCCGTGTCTGTGTGGGTTTCCTTTGGGTGCTCCGGTTACCTCCCACAATCCAAAGATGTGCAAGTTAGGTGAATTGGCCATGCTAAACTGCCCATTGCGTTCAAGGCTGTGTAGGTTAGGTGCATTAGTCGGGTGGAGGAATGGGTCTGGGTGGATTACTCTTCAGAGGTCAGTGTGGACCTCTTGGGACCGAACGGCCTGTTTCCACATTGTAGGGATTCTAATTCTAAATATACCCTTTTTCCCTCTTGTTGACAGAAAGACTTGAGTCCCATCTTTCCTTTAATAATATACTAACTCCAGTCATTGCCTTCATGGTACAGACTCATACTGGCCCAAAGCCTCATTGGCATTCTGACTTGCGCTTGAGAAAGTGTGTATACTGGCATGGTGTCTGATCCTGTTCCCGTCCCATGATCAGTGTTGAATTGCTGTCCATGGGGCAGGAATAGGATCATCGGTTGAACTTGTATTTCTAACATAAAGCTAAATGAGGGAAGAATGGAGCATGTAACAAATGGGACCTGGCACAGGCCATTTAGCTCTTTAAGCTCTGCCATTCAGTGAGATGGTGGTTAACCTTGGTCTTTACTATAATATTCAAATAAATCTTAGATCATAATGGGGAATATGCTGTTGGAAGCTGTTGCATACAAACTGACTCTGTGATAGACTTGAACCTTGACGGGAAACTTTTAAAAGAGATGTTAAGAAATGGCATTAATGGTCCAATTTAATTATAAAAGCCTTGTTTAAAATATTAATTTTAACACAAACCATTTTTACATTTTTGAAGTGGTCAATGGATTTGTTTTTGAAAAGAATTTTGAATTATTTGATTGGTTTATCACCAAAACTATAGTGCAATGCTTATGTGCATTAAAGGTCATGATATCTGCATAATTTGTGGATGAGATCCCTAGGATTTGGATGTATCTATCTAGATTTGCCTGTGCCACATTGGAGTATCTGTTGAATTATTTAATAGGGCTTTGCGATATGATTTCTCTTTGAGAAGTGACTTGCCCTTTCCTTTCCTCAGTCTTTCTATCGGAAACATTTCGAGACTGAAGAGGACCGGGTTAATCAGCTGTTTTCTCAAGCTGAAGCAAATGGAGTTCGTGTAGAAAAGAGGTAGGGGCCTGGTGTCCTGTGTTTATTCATGACCTGACTCCATGGGAAAGGCAGTTGCCTATTTATTTACAAGCTTCTGAGATTGGCAGTGCATCTGGAGGGTGGGTTGGGTGAGGTCATCAGTAGGATGGTTGGCTGATAAAGTCGAGGGGAAAATTTGAGAAGGGGGAGAGATTTAGTCTGTCAGAAATCACAATTAAATTCAAATGTCAGAATTGCTAATTTCACATTCACCTCACGTAATTACGCGAGTGAAAAATAAATGACAATGTTAGGACCTCTGGTAAACAACAGGTTATTTGCTTGTCAGAACACAGTGTTCTCTGGTGGCTGAATATTGGTTGCATGTATTTTTGAATTGACCTGTCAGGACATGTTGAGATGCTACCCTGAGGCAACTGGGAATTGAACCTGGATCTTGCGCATTGACCCTTGAGAATCTTGTTGGCTAGTTTCTAAAGGCTTTAATATTGCACAGCAGCTCCAACACGTCTGGGTTCAGCAGTTTTTAACCTCGGAGCATTGGCCTGCTCAGAATAAGTGAATTGTATTCTATTGTATGCTGATGTTGTGTTTGATTGGATTTGTTATCCTGTGTTTATATCAGGAGTTTAAACAACTTTCCCCAACCCCCACTCCAAGTGCTTTTCTTGAGGACAACCTTTTAATTTTTCAGGGGTTATTTTTCCCTGATTGGTCACTGCCACAATTCACTTTTCCCAAGTGTTTTGAGGGTGTTCAGGATTGAATTTTCCTACCTTCCTTGCTCAAAACAAACATTGGTGTGTTAATCATTCTCTGCATATGTTCAAACACTTGTATCGTGTAATCAAAGTCTCCAGTCCAATGCACATTTCCAGTTATTTCCTGCTTTATATTTGAATTGTGCTTGAATTATGTTACTGTGGTCTACCTGCTTCCAGGATACTGTATCTCTTTGTAACCTGCTCACTGGGCAGTGATTGGAAAGCATCAAATGACAATGAGTCTCCCATCTCCACTGTCTTTGATGTTGAGAGATTTCAGGAAACATTTGGAAAGGTGAATAACATGCTTTCCTTTATTGATGGAGGACAGGAATAAGGAAAACTTGTTAGAATTTTAGTGTTAAGACTATATGTATTTGGACTGATTCACTAAGTGGTGGTGGTAATTGGGGCAAGCAGGGGGGAGTTGTCCTTTGAGAATAACTTGAAAAAATTTGGTCTTCAACTCTCTTGAGTTTTGAGTCAAGATTCTGAAAGGGCAGACTCGGAGCCTCCCCGCGTAGTGGAGACAAAACACAAGGAGATCAAGCTCTGGACAAGGATTTAGTCGAGGAGATAAACGATAAGGAGAAAGTTCTTCGCTCAATAGATTATTAATCTTTTGGAATTCTCTACCCCACAGGGTTGTGGCTGAGCAGGTCATCACATACATGGCCTCTTCTCCCTCTTGAATTCCTGCTTTGAAAGCTCCTTTTATTTCCCAACACTTACTGTTTTTCTGGGCTGCTTCACTTCTGATGTCTTTCCAAAGCCTGTTATATGCCACGTGTCTTCTCTTTGTGTTCTTCTTTCTGATTTCCCTCCCTGTCTTCCTATTCCTGGAAATTTCTTTGAGAGATCCTGGCCGTGCAGCAGCCCAAATTATCATGAATTCATTCCACAAATATGTGTGACCAATTCTGATGCCTGTATTCACATCGCTCAAATTGCTGTCATCTCTCACCAACACTGTCTCTCAGTTGATTACTGCCTCCTGTTTTCAATACTAATCTTCTTATTTCACTCTGTCCCATGAGCCGCTTCATCATATATCACAGCACAGACTTTCCCTTCATAAAGCTCCTAACATTTGCAAGTCAGCAATACTGGCGGTTCCTATTAATGTATCATGTGTTTTATGCACAGCATGTATTTCTGATAACTAGTTGTTTTGTCACTCTTACATCCTGCTGTACTTGGTACATCTTCTGATCCCCCTTGGAACTACACAATGGCCCTTGCAAGTATTTCAACTCTAAAGTAAATGCAGATGTTTTATAGTTTTGGCTTTTACTCATATTAAGATGATCCATTTTTACTTTCACGTTTTGTTTTCTATGAGCCATTGACACACAAACTAGATTCTAAACAAGGAAATTTCCCAGTTTCTTGAGGATGTCTCCCTTTGAGCTGGCCAGCAATAGGCCATGGAGTGTTCCAAAGCAAGCGGGAGCCCTTGCTGACTGAGTTTGCTCTCACCCAGCAGCAATGCTAATAGTGAGCACAATACACATTCCATATAACCTGGGAGCCTGGAGAAATGGCAAACATTGTAGAGGAGCTAAGAGACACTAGAGCCAAGGTTTGGGACCCCACCTCTTAGTGCCTATAAGATTGTGTCTGTTCCCTTGTTTGACAGAAGCTGAGTTGCTCTGTATCTGTCTCTGGAACAGGTCTGTCACCATTCAGGAGATCCAGCAGCACCTAGCGAAGGAGCACGTGATCATCGTCCTAGTGAATGCAGTCCTGCTTGTCTGTGACCTCTGTTCAGCTCCGGTCAAGTTCTGTTGCCTCCTGCCCATTGGACAGAAATGTTTCTGCAGGAAGCCAGACTATCAAGGCCATTTCATTGTGGTGTGTGGCTACAACAGGAACTCGGGCTGCATCTTCTACAACAACCCAGCGTATGCTGACAGTAAGTGAAACTCAACAATCCACTACAGGAGAAAGGAAAAACATCCTCTAATCTAGAAGTCATAGAGATGTACAGCATGGAAACAGACCCTTCGGTCCAATCCGTCCATGCCAAACAGATATCCCAACCCAATCTAGTCCCACCTGCCAGCACCTGGCCCATATCTCTCCAAACCCTTCCTATTCATATACCCATAAGCCATTAACAAAACCTCACCATTACCCCATTAATTTCACTCTTCCTTCCAGTCTCCAACAGCAGTCATGGAACTGACTATAGAAGAAACTATTTTATATCTTGTCTTGTGTAATGAGACAATGTTGATTAATAATCGCTTAGTCAGGGACCTTCTAAAGATCGGTCATAATCTAGTTTCCACATTGAGGTCTTGTGTGACAGTTACCATAGAGAGTAGAAGCAGAAGGAGGCCTTTCATTCCTTCAAGTCTGCCTACCATTCAATATGATCATGCCTGATTACTAACTCAGTCCCCTGTCCCCACTTTCTCCCCATGCCCTTTGATAAGAACTAAATCTAACTCCTCCTTGAAGACATTTAATGTTTTGGTGTCAACCATTTTCTGTGGTAGTGAATTCCACAGGCTCCCAACTCTGTTTGAAGAAATTTCTCCTCCTCTGAGTCCTAAAAGGCCGACCCCATATCCTTAGATAAAATGAAAAATTGTTAAAATTAAAACCAATTATCTAGGTATTGGAAAGAGTTGACTGAGATAAATAGGAATTTAGTTACAATACAATTTTTTGTTTCAAAGGTTGACAATTTTCAATGAATATTCTTTGAGAAATAAAATCTCACTGGGAAAACTGTGCTGAAATATCAAGGTGAAGATTAGTTTAAGAGGCTGTATAATTTTTGCCAAGAATGGCAGTAAGCCTGAGGATTAGGGAGCTGTAGAGCCAAAGGTGGATGGCCAGAAACAATGCTGAAACTGGGGGGAAAATAAAATGAGAGTAAACTTTTAAGAAATTATAAAAATAACTTTAGTTTTAAATATGTAAGATAAAATTGCCAAATTCCCAGAGGATTATAGGTCTGATCACTCCTTAGATGACTGGTGGGGAGATTAGTCCGAAGGACACCACGTCTCAGGTAGGGGGAGAGGTTGAAAAGATGAGATCTTTATGGTGACCTCGGCTGGTATGGAAACTGAGTCCACGCTGTTGGTGTTGGTCTGCATCTCAAACCAGCCATGTCGCCAACTGAGCAAAACTGAGATGGGGGAGATACTAAACGAGTTTTTTGCATCAGTGTTTACTGAGGAGAGGATATGGACGACAGAATTTGCGGAAATAAATAGCCACATGTTGAAAAATGTCCATATAACAGTGAAGGTGCTGCTGAATGTCTTAAAATGCATAGAGGTAGATAAATCCCCAGGACCTGATCAGATGAATCCAGAACTCTTATGGGAAGCCAGGGAAGTGATTGCTAGGCCCCTTGCATATTTGCATCATCAATAACCACAGATGCGATGTCTGAAGACTGGAGGTTGACTAGCATGGTGCCACAATTTAAAAAAAGGTAATAAGAAAAAGCCAGGGAACTAGAGACCACTGAACCTGACATCAGTGGTGGGTAAGTTGTTGGAAGGAATCCTGAAGGATAGGATTTACATGTGTTTGGAAAGTCAAAGACTAATTGAAATAGTCAGCATGGTTTTGTGCATGGGAAATTGTCTCCTACTAACATGATTTGTTTTTTTTTTGAAGAAGTAATGAAGAGGATTGATGTGGGCAGAGTAGAGGACATAATCTATATGGACTTTAGTAAGGCATTCGACAAGGTTCCTCTTGGTAGACTGATTAGCAAGATTAGATCACATAGAATGCAGGGAAAACCAGCCGTTTGGATACAGAACTGGCTCGAAGGTAGAAGACACGATGGTAGTGGAGGGTTGCTTTTCAGGCTGGCGACCTGTGACTAGCAGTGTGTCACAAGAATCGGTGCTGGATCCACTGCCTTTTATATAAATGGTTTGGATGTGAACATAGGAAGCATAGTTAATAAGTTTGCAGATGACACCAAAATTGACAGTGTAGTGGACAGTGAAGAAGGTTACCTCCAGAGTACAACAGGATCTTGATCAGATGAGTCAATGGACTACGGAGTGGCAGATAAAGTTAACTTGGATAAATGTGAGGTGCTGCATTTTGGAAAGTCAAATCCGGGCAGGACTTCTACACTTAATGAGATGAAAGTGAGTACTACAAATGCTGGACATCAGAGTCAAGAGTGTGGAGCTGGAAAAGCACAGCAGGTCAGGCAGCATCCAAGGAGCAGGAAAAATAGGAATTCCTGATAAAGGGCTTTTGACCAAAACATTGATTTTCCTGCTTCTTAGATGCTGTCTGATCTGCTGTGCTTTTCCAGCTCCTGACTTCTACACTTAATGGTAAGATCCTGGGAAGTGTTGCTGAACAAAGAGATCTTGAGGTGCAGGTTCATGGTTCCTTGAAAATAGAGTCTCAGGTAGACCGGACAGAGAAGGCATTTGTGATGCTTGCATTTTATTGGTCAATGCATTGAGTAAAGCAGTTGGGGGGATCATATAGCAGCTGTACAGAACGTTGGTTAGGCCCACTTTTGGAATACTGCGTGCAATTCTGATCTCCCTCTTATCAGAAGGATGTTGTGAAACTTGAAAGGGTTCAGAAAAGATTAACAATGATGTCGACAGGGTTGGAGGATTTGAGCTATAGGGAGAGGTTGAATAGGCTGGGCTGTTTTCCCTGGAGCATCGGAGACTGATGGGTGACCTTTATAGAGGTTTACAAAATCATGAGAGGCATGGATAGGATGAATAACTGAGATCTTTGCCCCAGGGTAGGGGAGTCCAAAACTAGAGGGCATACGTTTAAGGTGAGAGGGGAATCATTTGTAAGGATCTAAGGGGTAATTCTTTCACACACAGGGTGGTGCATGTACAGAAGGAGCTGTCAGAAAAGGATTCTGGGTACTCCTAAGATGGAGGACGGGAACAATTTCTGGCTGTAAGAGCTGCTCCTTTTTTTTTGAGGTATTTTAGGTGTTTGAGGTGATTTCCTCAAACTCCAGGAGCAGCAATTCCTGTTTTATATGCTGTTGTGTTGTTTTGGAACTTTGGAAAAAAAAAAGTCAAAACAACAGTTTTAAAAGGGAGAAGAGCAGACAAAGGAAGCACATGGTGAGGTCAGTGCAGGAAAGAGAGAGAACCTGCACAGTTACCGTCTTGGTGTTTGAATTCATGTATCACTGGACATCGGAGTGCATCTGGGAAAATTAACAAACAGTGAAATTCACAACTAATCTTGGAGGAACTGTTGTGCGAAGTTCACAGCACAGAATCAGATAAGTTAATTGTTGTTTTAAGTCTGTCCAAGAGAGAGGCTGCAATAGTGAGTATAGTGGATTCTTTCTTGATTATATGTTTTTGGAGATAAGTCTATTGATTAAACTTAAATTAATAGCTCTGGCTTATATTTTAACCTGGGGCAGTGTTTATAGAGGAATAAGACGGTGTTATTTTCTGGGTCTGTAGGAGCAAAAATGGCCTTTGCAGTGATATGTACGACTTGTCAGATGTGGGAGTTTAAAGAGAGTTTAAGGGTTACTGGGATTATATCTGCAATAAATGCTGTTGGATGCGAATCTTATCAGATCGATTGGAGAGACCGATAGAAGCGATGAGGAACTTGCAACAGCAACAGTATGTGATGGATGGCAGTTATAGGAAGGGGAGAAAGTCTCAGATACAGTCACATAGATGGGTTAACTCCAGGAAGGGTAAGGGAGGTAGGAGCTAGTGCAGAAGTCTCTTGTGGATATACCCATTTCAAACAGGTATGCTGTTTTGGTAAATGTAGGGGGTGATGGATTCTTGGGGAACATAATACCAGAAACTTGGCTGCTTGTGCTGAGACTGGCTCGAATGCAACGAGAGGTATGTCGGCTTTGAAGAGATCAATTGTGTTAGGGGATTCTGTAGTCAGAGGTGCAGACAGATGTTTCTGTGGCCAGCAGAGAAAAAGCAGAATGGTGTGTTGTTTCCCTGGTGCTAGGATCAAGGATGTCTCAGAGAGGGTGCAGAATGTTCTCACAGGGGAGAGGGGCCAGCAGGAGATCATTGTCCACATTGGAACCAACGACATTGGTAGGGAAAAGATTGAGACTCTGAAGGGAGATTACAGAGAGTTAGGCAGAAATTTAAAAAGGTCCTCAAGGGGAGTAATATCTGGATTACTCCCAGTGCTACGAGCTAGTGAGGGCAGGAATAGGAAGATCGAACAGATGAATGCATGGCTGAGGAGCTGGAATATGGGAGAAGGATTCACATTTTTGGATCATTGGAATCTCTTTTGGGGTAGAAGTGACCTGTACAAGAAGGACGGATTGCACCTAAATTGGAGGGGGACTAATATACTGGCAGGGAAATTTGTTAGAACTGCTTTGGAGGATTTAAACTAGTAAGGTGGAGGGGTGGTGGGACCCAGGGAGATAGCGATCTCTTTCCTCACTCTGAGACGGGTACAGCTGAGAAGAGAAGTGAGTCAAACAGTCAGAGCAGGCAGGGACAAGGCAGGACTAATAAATTAAACTGCATTTATTTCAATGCAAGGGGCCTAACAGGGAAAGCAGACGAACTCAGGGCATGGTTAGGAACATGGGACTGGGATATCATAGCAATTACGGAAACATGGCTCAGGGATGGGTAGGACTGGCAGCTTAATGTTCCAGGATACAAATGCTACAGGAAGGATACAAAGGAAGGCAAGAGAGGAGGGGGAGTGGCATTTTTAATAAGGGATAGCATTATAGCTGTGCTGAGGAAGGATATTCCCAGAAATATATCCAGGGATGTTATTTGGGTGGAACTGAGAAATAGGAAAGAGATGATCACCTTATTGGGATTGTATTATAGACCCCCTAATAGTCAGCGGGAAATTAAGAAACAAATTTGTAAGGAGATCTCTGCTATCTGTAAGAATAATAGGGTCATTATGGTAGGGGATTTTAACTTTCCAAACATCGACTGGGACTGCCATAGTGTTAAAGGTTTAGATGGATAGGAATTTCTTAACTGCATCCAAGACAATTTTCTAATTCAGTGTGTGGATGTACCTACTAGAGAAGGTGCAAAACTTGACCTACTCTTGGGAACTAAGGCAGGGCAGGTGACTGAGGTGTCAGTGGGGGAGCACTTTGGGACCAGCGACCATAATTCTATTAGTTTTAAAATAGTGATGGAAAAGGTTAGACCAGATCTAAAAGTTGAAGTTCTAAATTGGAGAAAGGCCAATTTTGATGGTATTAGGCAAGAACTTTTGAAAGCTGATTGGAGGCAGATGTTCGCAGGCAAAGGGACGGCTGGAAAATGGGAAGCCTTCAGGAATGAGATAACAAGAATCCAGAGAAAGTATATTCCTGTCAGGGTGAAAGGGAATGCTGGATGACTGAAGAAATTGAGGGTTTGGTTAAGAAAAAGAAGGAAGCATATGTTGTGGTTATGTTCGCCGAGCTGGGAATTTGTCTTGCAAACGTTTGGTCCCCTGTCTAGGTTGCATCCTCAGTGCTTGGGAGCCTCCTGTGAAGCCCTTCTGTGCTGTTTTCTCTGGTATTTATAGTGGCCTGTCTCTGCCGCTTCCGGTTGTCAGTTCGAGCTGTCCACTGTAGTGGCCGGTATATTGGGTCCAGGTCGATGTGTTTGTTGATAGAGTCTGTGGACCGGAGAAAACAGCACAGAAGCGCTTCACAGGAGGCTCCCAAGCACTGAGGATGTCACCTAGACAGGGGATGAAATGTTTGCAAGACAAATTCCCAGCTCGGCGAACAGAACCACAACAACGAGCACCCGAGCTACAAATCTTCTACCAAACTTTGAAGGAAGCATATGTAAGGTACAGACAGGATAGATCGATTGAATCCTTAGAGTATAAAGGCAGTAGGAGTATACTTAAGAGGGAAATCAGGAGGGCAAAATGGGGACAGGCGATAGCTTTGGCAAATAGAATTAAGGAGAATCCAAAGGGTTTTTACAATGACATTAAGGACAAAAGGGTAGGGATAGGACCCCTCGAAAATCAGCAAGGTGGCCTTTGTGTGGAGCCACAGAAAATGGGGGAGATACTAAATGAATATTTTGCATCAGTATTTACTGTGGAAAAGGCTATGGAAGATATAGACTGTAGGGAAATGGATGGTGACATCTTGCAAAATATCCATATTACAGAGGAGGAAGTGCTGGATACCTTGAAACGGGTAAAGGTGGATAAATCTCCAGGACCTGATCAGGTGTACCCGAGAACTCTGGGAAGCTAGAGAAGTGATTGCTGGGCCTCTTGCTGAGATATTTGTATCATCGATAGTCACAGGTGAGGTGCCGGAAGACTGGAGGCTGGCAAACCTGGTGCCACTGTTTAAGAAGGGTGGTAAATACAAGCTGGGAACTATAGACTGGTGAGCCTGACCTTGGTGGTGGTCAAGTTGTTGGAGGGAATCCTGAGGGACAGGATGTACATGTATTTGGAAAGGCAAGGACTGATTCGGGATAGTCAACATGGCTTTGTGCGTGGGAATTCATGTCTCACAAACTTGATTGAGTTTTTTGAAGAAGTAACAAAGAAGATTGATGAGGGCAGAGCAGTAGATGTGATCTATATGCACTTCATTAAGGCATTTGACAAGGTTCCCCATGGGAGACTGATTAGCAAGGTTAGATCTCATGGAATACAGGGAGAACTAGCCATTTGGATACAGAACTGGCTCAAACGTAGAAGACTGAGGGTGGTGGTGGAGGGTTGTTTTTCAGATTGGAGGCCTGTGACCAGAGGAGTGCCATGAGGATCAGTGCTGGGTCCTCTACGTTTTGTCATTTACATAAGTGATTTGGTGCAAGCATAAGAAGTACAGTTAGTAAGTTTGCAGGTGACACTAAAATTGGAGGTGTCGTGGACGGCAAAGAGGGTTACCTCCGATTACAACAGGATCTTGTTCAGATGGGCCAATGGACTGAGAAGTGGCAGATGGAGTTTAATTCAGATAAATGCGAGGTGCTGCATTTTGGGAACGCAAATCTTAGCAGGACTTATACACTTAATGGTAAGGTCCTAGGGACTGTTGCTGAACAAAGAGACCTTAGAGTGCAGGTTCATAGCTCCTTGAAAGTGGAGTCGCAGGTAGATAGGATTGTAAAGAAGGCGTTTGGGTAAGCTTTTCTTTATTGGACAGACTGTTGAGTACAGGAGTTGAGAGGTCATGTTGTGACTGTACAGGACACTGGTTAGGCCACTGTTGGAATATTGCGTGCAATTCTGGTCTCCTTCCTATTGGAAAGATGTTGTGAAACTTGAAAGGGTTTAGAAAAGATTTACAAGGATGTTGCCAGGGTTGGAGGATTTGAGCTACAGGGAGAGGCTGAACAGGCTGGGGCTGTTTTCCCTGGAGCATCGAAGGCTGAGGGGTGACCTTATAGAGGTTTACAAAACTATGAGGGGCATGGATAGGATAAGTAGGCAAAGTCTTTTCCCTGGGGTTGGGGAGTCCAGAACTAGAGGGGAAAGATATAAAAGAGACCTAAGGGGCAACTTGTTCATGCAGAGGGTGGTACATGTATGGAATGAGCTGCCAGAGGATTTGGTGGAGACTGGTACAATTGCAACATTTAAGAGGCATCTGGATGGGTATATGAATAGGAAGGGTTTGGAGGGATATGGGCTGGGTGCTGGCAGGTGGGACTAGATTGGGTTGCGATATCTTGTTGGCAACATATTGTGTAGCTATCGCCATTGTTAACAGCTAACCTGAGAATGCAACTTTTTTAAAAAAGGTTTCGTAATTTACACATGAAAGAAGTGAAACTATCATGGTATTCAAACAGATGAATGACTTAACAGACAATCAATTTTTCAATGTAAAATTTCAGTTACATCACACTGTAAATTTTTACTATAAATTCTGTGTTAGGATTGAGCCTTCCACTACCACCCGATGAAGGAGCGTCGCTCCGAAAGCTAGCGTGCTTCCAATTAAACCTGTTGGACTATAACCTGGTGTTGTGATTTTTAACTTTGTACACCCCAGTCCAACATCGGCATCTCCAAATCCAGCCTTTAAAAGGAATCTGGACAATATGAATAGTAAGCATTTATAGGGGTATAGGCCAAGTGCTGGGAAATAGAACTAGATTTATTAAGGATATCTGGTTGACATCTATCAGTTGGACCGATGAATCTCTTTCCATATTGTAAGAGTCTTAAGTCCCACTCCAGGACTGGAGATTTTATTTTGATACTGCCAAAAAAAAAATGGATAATTGTCTGATTCTTCCGAAATAGCCATGGCAGGTAGTAACAGTGGGACAGATGCTCTAATCATTTGCACCTCTCTTCAAAAGTGACAATGATCCCAAGCAAACTATAGCTAATTCTGGACAGAGTGGAGAAATTAATAGGACTAAGGACTGACAAATCCCCTCAAATGGTGACATTCTGGGATTTTAAAAGGTTTCTGGAAATGCCCCTGTGGTTTGGAAGTCAGCGAACATAACATTATTTAAGAAAAAAGGGAGAATAAAAAGGGAACTACAAACCTGTTAGCCGTCGGGAAAAGTCCACTTTTTAAGGAAATGATAACAATGCACTTAGAAAATCATCATATGATTAGGAAGTGCCAACATAATCATATGATATAGGAATTGCATTTGACAGGTCTATTAATAGTTGTGTGTGGATATAACTAACAGGCCAGATAAAGGTGATACCTAAAAGACACATGATAATGGGCCACACAAAAGATTATTGCATGGTCTTGTAGATAAGATCTTAACAGACAAAGTAGAGATAAACAGCTTCTCTTCACATTGTTAGGTTGTTAACAATGGGATACCGTAAGGTTCATTGCTGGAGCCATAACTATTTAAAACCTTTATTAATGCCTTAAGTGAATGGACCTAGTATAATGTATTTAAATATGAAACTGTGTGTAAAACTATGCTACGTGGAGGATGCAAAGGAGCACAGATAGGTTGAGCGTAAGCATGGAGGTGGCAGATGGCAATATGCTGTGGGTAAGGGAGAATAGAAAACAGAATATTTTTAAACTGGTGAAAAACAATTAAATATTGGCAAGTGAATAATGGTAACTTTTTAAAATAATAAATTCATGGGATGTGCACTTTGGCTGAGCCAGCGTTTATTACAATCTTAAGGTGCCTTTTTTGAATTCCTGCAGCTGATCTGTTGTGGACCCAAAGTGCCATTAAGGATCCCAGAATTTTGACCCAGTGACTCTGAAGAACAATGATATGTCATAGACAGATGTATCTGCAGTAAGCAAATTGGTGAGGATGAGGTCAAGTAAGCTTTTCCCTCTAGTTTCACCTGTTGCAGGCCAAGATTTGTATTCCAGGCTGATGGTGTCCCAAAGACAATTAGTAATGCTATAGCTGAGCCACTCTGTGATAGACATTGAAATCTCTTATCCAGAAGACATTTTGTACCCTTGCAACCCTCAGAGCTGTCTCAGTGTTAAATATAGAGGAGTACCAATCCATCAGTTGATGGACAGTATGTGGTAATCAGCAGGAAGTTTCCTTGTCTATGTCTGATCTAATGCCACGAGATGTCATGGCATCTAGAGTCCATGTTGAGGACTCCCAGGCAACTCCCTCCTGCTGTATTCCACAGCGCCATCATCTTGGAAAGGACCATGAAGGTGGTGCCTGTCTGGGAAATTGTCAGGTATGATTACATGAGAATGACAAGGTAAAAACTAATCTAGTACATGAGAATGACAGTCATTCTGTTGTTTGACTAATCTGTGAGACACCTCCCAATTTTGGCACTAGCCCTCAGATGTTAGGAAGGATGACTTCACAGGATCAACAGGATTATTTGTTGTTTTTGGTGCCAAGATTAATGCTAGTTGGTCCATCTAGTTTCTTTTTGTTTTTGAGACAAAACAGTTGATAACTGAGTGGCTTGCAACCCTTTTCATATGGGTTTTTTGTGACGATCTGACATGGTTTCACGGTCATCATTAAACACGTAATTCCAGATTTGTGCTTTGATAGGATACAAACCTGGATCTCTATTTTATGCCCCATGACAATGACACTATGCCAGCATGTCTCCTTTAGCCTTTATTGTAAGGGATTCAATTATTAGATAAACAAATAGTAGTGATGGCCTCGTACTTAGGGCCATTTGCCGTTAGACAATTAATCCAGAGACCAAGGTAATGTTCTGGGCAACTAAAACCTGCCATGGCAGATGGTGGAATTTGAATTCAATAATAATCGGGAAATAAGAGTCTAATGATAACCATGAAACCAATTGCCAATTGTCTCTTTCACTAATGTCCTTTTAGGGAAGGAAATCTGCCATCCTTACATACCTCATTCCATGTGGTTAACTCTTGGGCAACAAATAAGTAACAAGGGATGCCCACATCCCATGAAGAAATAAAATAAGGAAATTTGCCAGCAGTTGAACCTCAATGAGCTTGTTCAGGACAATTATTAGATTTTTGAATCTTGAGGGACGTTGGGATAAGGTGAGAAAGTTGGATTTGACGTATGTGCTCAGGTCTGATGTGACAAATTGAGCTTGAGATGTTGGACTCCTACTCCTACTTACTGTATTCCATCCAGCTTAGAGCAATTCATAGTCCCTTCACAGATCATCTCTGAAAGGTCCAAGGACTTTGCAGTTTTTTAACGTCCTTAATGATAATCAGGATGTTCCAAAACACTGAGGTTATTTTGAAATATACTCATTCATTAGAACTTCAAGCTGAAATACTTAAAGAACTGTGAATGCTGGAAATCTGAAAAAAAAAAACAAAAGCTGGAAAATCTCAGCAGGTCTAGTAGCATCTGTGCTGAGAAAACAGTTGTTTCAGAACCAGAGAAATCAGAAGGAAAAGAAATTAGTTAATGGTTCTGATTCAGTGATGCCAACTCTGATTTCCCTCCATAGATGGTGCCAGACCTGCTGTGATTTTGCAGCAATTTACGTTTTGGCTATCTCTAAGTGAAGCTGCCCTGAAAGTGGTGGGATTGTGCAGGGGAAGCTGCGTGTCAGTGATGTGTGTTAACTGAAGGTTAAATGGCAGTTGCTGAAATGCAGTAAAGTCTTGATTAATGAACTAACCTAGTGGTAACAATGAACCATTGTTGATTGTGCTAAAAACCGACCTGGTTCAGTGATGTCCTTTTATGTAAGGAAACTTGTCATTCTTACCTGGTCTGACCTACATGACTCCAGACACACAGAACATCTGGACAAATGGGCTGGGAAATAAATGCGGTTTAGCCAATGATGTCCACATCACGTCAATTGATAAAGTAAAAATAATGACTGGGAAAACTTTATATCCATCTGAGGGAACCATTTCCCAGCTGATATTGGTATGTATAGAAACTAGGCAATCTGTCTTTTGGAAATGGTGCTTGTGAAATCGAGAGAATTCATTTTCCCATCGCTTTATTACTTTTTATTAGTTCAAACCATCTCAATGAGTATTTCAGTGGAAAGATGCTGGGGGAAGGAATTGAATGTTCAATGATTTTCCCCTATAAGTTGTGTTACCTGTTCACATTCCTCCTTTTAACACAAGTCAATTCTCTGCAATCCCCCTTACTTTAACTACATTTTGTTGCCCTCATCCTTTTTGAGGGCTGATTATTCAGTTTGGATTGCATTGGGCACCAGCAGCCTGAGCTAGGGAAGGGGGAACTGTGGTGTATCGTTCTGGCTGACAGAGCTTTACCTTGGCCTATGATCACTCCATTCTAAAAGTGACTCAAGTTGACTCTAACCAGGCACATCGGCTGTCAGTCCCAGTCTGATATTATCCAGTAGCTTGAGGGAAAGGTATGGAGGAAAAAACACAAACTTGGGGTGGATTTTGAGTTGTGTTCATTGATACTTGCCTTGTCTTTTCAGGAGTCTGCTGCACAACTGTAAGTAACTTCAATGAGGCCCGCATGAGCTATGGGACAGATGAAGACATTCTGTTTGTTTACAAAGACAGCTGATTACAGTATCGCAATGGATGGCCCTAAGAGCATGTCAAACACATACTACCTAAGGACGTGAGATGGTGGCATTGCAATGCATTCCTCACTTTGCACAGTGCGAATCTGATTTCTGTCACAGTACTGCACCTATTCTCTCTCTTCATTCCTGATGGTCGCTGATTGGACAGAACCCGTATGTGACTCCTTTCCCTCTACAGAAAGCTTGCTGTGGAGTCTTCCTGGAAAAGTCAGGTTCTGGAGAAAAATAACTTCTTCCAGCCTGGGAAGATGGCCGTCCCATCACGTTTCCATTGCCTGCTCAGCTTGATGCTCACAAACCACTTAGAACTCAACTGGTTTTAAATACCAGTCAAAACTGTATGCTCCTATATTTTAGGCCTTCCTATAGAACTGAGGAGAGCTTGAATTCTTGTAAATGCTTTGGGTTCATCTGCCAAAAGTGCTGCTATGTAATTCTTTTCTTAGGGGTAGAAGGTGAGGACTAATGGGCAAAAATGCTCTTGGAATTCAGTACAGTAGTCATTTGTTGGTTGCTTTCTTTCTTTGCATGGATGACCTTGAGTCAGGCAGGGTCAATCCCCTCTAGCTGTGAGGGTCACCAGACTTGACAAGTCCAGCTGAGGCTATGGGGTAGGTTAAAATGGGAGCTGGGCATTGAGAATGTAAAAGCCTTACCCTTCACTTTACAAGATGGTACAGTCTAGGACCTGCACTGTGCTAGCAGCCCATAACCTCATTAGGAACCTGAACTGTAGAACAGTCTATAGGTTGGTCTCAGTCTTTGGCATGAGAGCAGAACCAAGCCAACTGAACCCACCTCCGCCTGGACTGAGACCTCTATTGATCTGCCTGTCAAATAGGATTATGCACAAAATGTTAAATGGGAAACGGTTTCTGAAAGCTTTTTAAAAAGAAATTATGCTTGGCAAAGAAATATCTTTAATTTTATAAAGGAAGATCTGTTCCAACCAATCTGCTTTGCAAACTTAGATTATTCAAAAGGTTATCCGTGCTTCAATATGGAAACTTGTTGCACCTTAAAACATCAGGATGCCAGCCCCCTCTGCCAGTGGTGAGTCCCTTCCCTTTTTTCCAACTCCGTCCCTAATGGTAATTCACCACTAACTCTTCCTTCTACCACACCAAATGTTTCGATTTGTGTAAATTTGCATTCTGAGCCCTTTTGGCTTAGTCCTTTGGTTCTAAAGCCTCAAGTGTGAATTATTCTTCGGGCACATCATTAACTCCGTGAACTGGTGATAAATCTGAACTTTAGCCCCACAAGCCTGAGTTATTGGTGCAGCTCATTCACTCCCATTTTTAATTCACAGCATTCCAATCTATGTTTTCAACACATTTGTAATTGGGTTAATTTAAAATCATTGCATCTCATTAAACGATGATTTGATACATATTCCAGACTGGATTTTTCAATTATCTTGGACAAATATTAAATTATAGGGGGCTTCAGTGAAATCCCAGTGAGAAGCTTGGTTTTCAAGTTACCTTGTGTCTGGGAGGTGCTAATGGATTGTAAGCACTGGAATTCCCACTGTTTCACCTTCCTTGAGGCTCCACAGCTTCACTTTATCTGTCAGACTTTGGCCTGGTTGTGTTTCTATGCAGTACTATGAAATATTCTTTCAGAACAAGCTGTTCTGCAGTTACTGGTTAATGGCTTGTGCCTTACAAATGTACAGTATTGCGGAAGGCAGTTAAATGCAATATGTACAATTTTTAGTAAAGAGAGATACCGGTGTTACTGCAGCTTGTACATGAACAATACAGCAAGCTGACAAACCTCGGCTGTGAGTACAAGGCAGCAGCAGCAGGTTTCTTGCTGTTTCAGTTTTACCTATTTTCACTTGTTCCTAATTGTCTCAATCTATCCCAAAAACAAATTGCTGCTGAAATTCAGCAGGTTTGGCAGTATCTGTGGAAAGAAAGCAGAGTTAACATTTCAAATCTGATGACTTCATCAAAACATTCTTCTGATGATGAGACTTGAAACGTCAACTCTGCTTTCTTCCCACAGCTCTGGCCAAACCTGCTGAATTTTAGCAGCAATTTGTTTTTGTTTCGGATCTCCAGAATCTGCAGTTCTTTATTTCCCTAGATTCCAAGCAGGACATTTTCAGCCCATGATTGGGGTAGCTGTACTCATTGAGACTTATCTTCATCTAAAATGACAGTAAAAGCACTTCTGCCAATGACCCTGTATTGTTGTACCTATTTGACAGAATATACCAAAATAATAGACCCTCCCACACATCACTAGTGGCATAAAAATTTACAAGACAAAAGTGAGGACTGCAGATGCTGGAAACCGGAGTTGAGATCATAGTGGTGCTGGGAAAGCACAGCAGGTCAGGCAGCATCCAAGGAGCAGGAAAATCGACGTTTTGGGCAAAAGCCCTTCATCAGGAGTAGAGGCAGAAAGCCTCCACTGTGGAGAGATAAATGGGAATTGACAGCAGAACCATATTCTACACTTAGTGGCTGTAAAGTTAATTTTAGTGAATAAGTGGCACTGTGGAGGTGAACTATAAGATTGTCGGTACCAGCAAATAACTATGGCCCTGAAACCACTAATGGAAATTTTAAAATGATATTCTATCTGATCTCGACAATGATAAACAGTCCTTCCTCATTCTCCACATTGTTTGCATCCTTTGACACAGTTAGCACACCATCAGACACAATACCTCCCCAAACTGCTGTCCATTCTTAACAGCCAACTGGAGGTGGAGAAAGTCCTGTAATCCCATTCCACTTCCTCTGGCTTTCCACTACTTTTTAAACACGGCATATCTTACAGCAGTAGTGCCAAGAAGCAATCAGCTTCCATCTGTACATATCTCTCTTCCTCCATCCACTGCCTTCGATTTACCCAGTACTCTGAGCTGAAATTTCCTTAAAGTAAACATCAAGATAAGAGCCATTGTCTTCAGTTCAACCCTAAACTTTTCACTGCTTATTTAACTCCCCAGTCATCGACTCATGTAGAACAAGACTGCTTGCATCCTGCGTGTTCCTAACCTTAGCTTGACCCCAATCTTTCACACATTTTTTTTCAGCATCAGGCACTCTGCCTCAGCTCATCTGCTGCTGAAACCCATTATTGGAGATGCGGCAAGTGAGTGTTTTAGTGGTGGACAGGATATTGAGCAAGCAGGCTGCTTTGCCCTGGATGGTTTCAAGGTTCTTCGGTATTGTTGCTGCTGTGTTCATCCAGGCCAGTGAGGAGTATTTAATGGAGGTGAGTTGCTTACTTCAGGTGTCTGACCTGCTCTTGTAGCCACAGTAATTATACAGCTGATCCAGTTCAGTTTCTTGTCAATGGTGATCCCCAGGATAGGAGATCCAGTGCTGGTCATGGCACTGAACATCACCTGACTTCCCTTCCTGTCCTACTGTTAAGCGTTCATGTTTTCTCCATATTCTTCTACTTTACTTTTAAATTGCTGTAATTATCCTTGAGTCTTTGTAAATTCTTATCCCTATCAAATCCTTTTAAGTCCCCTCCCAAATCCATGACAACCTTCCTCAAAATATCAAAATGGTTGGTACGAAGTGTTACAAAGATACATGGATGTGGCAAATCCTTACATTGTCATTGACCTGCCTGCAGCCTTTGACACAATTGACCTGACCATCCTCTTCTAGTGCCTTCCGCTAGTCTTCAATGGGGTGACTACTGGTCTAGCCAGAGAATCATTTAAAGTGGTTTTTCTCTGATTCTGCATGTTACTTCTGGTATTTGCCGAGCATCTATTCTTGGATCCATCCGAGTTCTCATTTAGCTGCCCAGCTACACCGCATCATCACTTCTCTTAGCTCTCCCCCGTTTCTCATTTGATCAGACTATTTATCCAAAATCCAGTACTGGATATCAGACGTTTCTTCCACTAATCGGAAGACCAAAGCTTTGATTCCCATCTACAAGCCTCAGTCCCCAGGTGTCATCTCTTTCTAGCTGGCTCAAGTTGAATTGAACTGTTTTCTGACGTGTATTTTACCCAGAGCAAGCTTGTGACCTTGTATCATTGCCATCATTACAGGGGAGTGATGAGCTTTTGGTATTAACAGTCCAGCGATTAATGTAGAAATGCAATGCTTTGGGGACCAGGGTTCAAATTTCACCATGGCAGATACAATCATAGAGATGTACAGCATGAAAACAGACCTTTCGGTCCAACCTGTCCATGCCAACCAGATATCCCAACCCAATCTAGTCCCACCTGCCAGCACCCAGCCCATATCCCTCCAAACCCTTCCTATTCATATACCCTCCAAATGCCTCTTAAAATGTTGCAATTGTACCAGCCTCCACCACATCCTCTGGCAGCTCATTCCATACACTTACCACTCTGTGTGAAAAGGTTGCCCCATAGGTCTCTTTCCCCCTGTCACCCTAAACCTATGCCCTCTAGTTCTGGACTCCCCGTCCCCAAGGAAAAGAATTTGCCTATTTACTCTATCCATGGCCCTCAATTTTGTAAACCTCTATAAGGTCACCCCTCAGCCTCCGATGCTCCAGGGAAAACAGCCCCAGCCTGTTCAGCCTCTCCCTGTGGCTCAAATCCTCCAACCCTGGCAACATCCTTGTAAATCTTTTCTGAACCCTTTCAAGTTTCACAACATCTTTCCAATAGGAAGGAGACCTAAATTACATGCAATATTCCAACAGTGGCCTAACCAATGTCCTGTACAGCTGCAACATGACCTCCCAACTCCTGTACTCAATACTCTGACCAATACAGGAAAACTTACCAAACGCCTTCTTCACTATTCTATCTACCAGTGACTCTGCTTTCAAGGAGCTATGAACCTGCACTCCAAGGTCTCTTTGTTCAGCAACACTCCCTAGGACCTTACCATTAAGTATATAAGTCCTGTTAAGACTTGCTTTCCCAAAATGCAGCACCTCTCATTTATCTGAATTAAACTCCATCTGCTACTTCTCAGCCCATTGGTCCATCTGGTCCAGATCCTGTTGTAATCTGAGGTAACCCTCTTTGCTGTCCACTACACCTCCAATTTTGGTGTCATCTGCAAAGTTACTAACTGTACCTCTTATGCTCGCATCCAAATCATTTATATAAATAATGAAAAGTAGAGGACCCAGCACTGATTCTTGTGGCACTCCACTGCTCTGGAAAAACAACCCTCCACCACCACCCTCTGTCTTCTACCTTTGAGCCAGTTTTGTATCCAAACGGCTAGTTCTCCCTGTATTCCATGAGATCTAACCTTCCTAACCAGTCTCCCATGGGGAACCTTGTCAAAAGCTTTACTGAAGTCCATATAGATCACGTCTACCGCTCTGCCCTCAATCTTCTTTGTTACTTCCTCAAAACACTCAAGTTTGAATGACATGATTTCCCACGCACAAAACCATGTTGACTATCCCTAATCAGTCCTTGCCTTTCCAAATCCATGTACATCCTGTCCCTCAGGACTCCCTCCAACAACTTGCCCCCCACCGACGTCAGTCTCACTGGTCTATTGTTCCCTGACTTGTCCCTACCACCTTCTTAAACAGTGGCACCATGTTAGCCAACCTCAAGTCTTCCGGCACCTCACCTGTGACTATCTCAGCAAGAGGCCCAGCAATCACTTCTCTAGCTTCTCAGAGTTCTCGGGTACACCTGATCAGGTCCTGGGGATTTATCCACCTTTACCCGTTTCAAGACATCCAGTGCTTCCTCCTCTGTAATATGGACATTTTGCAAGATGTCACTATCTATTTCCCTATATCCTTTTCCACAGTAAATACTGATGCAAAATACTCATTTAGTATCTCCCCCACTTTCCACGGCTCCACACAAAGACTGCCTTGCTGATCTTTGAGGGGCCCTATTCTCTCCCTACTTACCCTTTTGTCGTTAATGTATTTGTAAAAACCCTTTGGATTCTCCTTAATTCTATTTGCCAAAGCTATCTCCTGTCCCCATTTTGCCCTCCTGATTTCCCTCTAAGGATTCACTCGATCTATCCTGTCTATAGCTTACATATGCTTCCTTCTTTTTCTTAGCCAACCCCTTTCTTTAGTCATCCGGCATCCCCTATACCTACCAGCCTTTCCTTTCACCCTAACAGGAATATACTTTCTCTGGATTCTAGTTATCTCAATTCTGAAGGCTTCCCATTTTCCAGCCATCCCTTTACCTGCGAACATCTGCTCCCAATCAGCTTTCAAAAATTCTTGCCTAATACTGTCAAAATTAGCCTTTCTCCAATTTAGAACTTCAACTTTTCCATCCTTTTCCATTACCATTTTAAAACAAATAGAATTATGGTTGCTGGCCCCAAAGTGCTCCCCTACTGACACCTCAGTCACCTGCCCTGCCTTATTTCCCAAGAGTAGGTCAAGTTTTGCACCTTCTCTAGTAGGTACATCCACATACTGAATCAGAAAATTGTCTTGTACACACACTTAAGAAATTCCTCTCCATCTAAACCCTTAACACTATGGCAGTCCCAGTCTATGTTTGAAAAGTTAAAATCCCCTACCATAACCACCTTATTATTCTTAGTTTAGAAGACTGAGAGGGGATCTGATTGAAACGTATAGGATTATGAAAGGACTGGACACTCTGGCAGGAGGGAACATATTTCCGTTGATGGGGGAGTGCCGAACCAGAGGACGCAACTTAAAAATACGGGGTAGACCATTTAGGACAGAGATGAGGAGAAACTACTTCACCCAGAGAGCGGTGGCTGTGTGGAATGCTCTGCCCCAGAGGGCAGTGGAGGCCCAGTCTCTGGATTCATTTAAGAAAGAATTGGATAGAGCTCTTAAAGATAGTGGAGTCAAGGGGTATGGAGATAAGGCTGGAACAGGATACTGATTAGGAATGATCAGCCATGATCATAGTGAATGGCGGTGCAGGCTCGAAGGGCAGAATGGCCTACTCCTGCATCTATTGTCTATTATTCTTACATATAGCGGAGATCTCCTTACAAATTTGTTTCTCAAATTTCCCTCTGACTATTAGGGGGTCTATAATACAATCCCAATAAGGTGATCATCCCTTTTTTATTTCTCGGTTCCACCCAAATAACTTCCCTGGATGTATTTCCGGGAATATCCTCCCTCAGCACAGCACAGCCTTATTAAAAATGTCACTCCTCCTCCTCCTCTCTTGCCTCCCTTTCTATCCTTCCTGTAGCATTTGTAGCCTGGAACATTAAGCTGCCATCCCTGAGCCATGTTTCTGTAATTGCTATGATATCCCAGTCCCATGTTCCTTACCATGCCCTGAGTTCATCTGCCTTTCCTGTTGGCTCTTGCATTGAAATAAATGCAGTTTAATTTATTAGTCCTACCTTGTCCCTGCCTGCCCTGACGGTGTGACTTGCTTCTGTTCTCAACTGTACCAGTCTCAGATTGATCTCTTTCCTCACTATCTCCCTGGGTCCCACCACCCCACCTTACTGGTTTAAATCCTCCCGAGGAGCTCCAGCAAATTGCCCTGCCAGCATATTAGTCCCCTTCCAATTTAGGTGCAATCCGTAGTCTTGTACAGGTCACTTCTATACCAAAAGAAATTCCAATGATCCAAAAAATGTGAATCCTTCTCTCATACACCAGCTCCTCAGCCATACATTCATCTGTTCCATCCTATTCCTGCCCGGGAGTAATTCAGATATTACTACTCTCGAGGACCTCCTTTTTAAATTTCTGCCTAACTCTCTGTAATCTCCCTTCAGAATCTCAACCTTTTCCCTGAAGGGAGTTTACAGAGAGTTAGGCAGAAATTTGAAAAGGGCAGATGATGGAATTTGATAAAAATCTGGAATTGAGACTTATAATGATGACCATTATGGATTGTCATGAAAAACCCATTTGGTTCACTAATATTCTTGAGGGAGGGAAACTGCCATACTTACCTGGGCAATAAGGGATGGGAAAGATATGCTACTCTAGCCAGTGACACCCACATCCCGTGAATAAATTTTTCAAAAAATCAAGGGCACTATTTCCATCTTAAAAAAGAAGGGAAGAAGTTGAAATTAAAAATGCCTTATCTCAGTGCTCAAAATATTTATAAGATGTAGCAACATAGTACAAATTGGGTTAAAGAAACCTGTTAGCAATTACAGGCCTGTGGTTGCACTGTGACCATGAATGGGAACTAAATATTTTCAGGTACTTGATCTTTCGAAAAGGGTGGAAAGTGAAGACCAGTGAGCTTACTTCCTCTCAAAGAATGATAATTCTTTTTGATGGGGTGCACAGTTGGGCTGCAAATGTAGCAACTAAATCAGTTTGAGTTAAAAAAGATCCAAGAGATAGAACAAGAATTGTTATCAATAGCTACATAACTACCTGATGATTAATCAAGATATGAGCTTCCAACAGCAACTACAATAATTATTGAAGACTTCACTTGTCTAGTTATGCAGTCACTAAGAACATTAGTCCCAAACTGGAACCTACATTTCCCACAGCAGTCTTCGAATTGTACATTCATCTCTTTAATCTGATTTGTCCTATGCCAACTCTCACATGACTAGACTACCCAAATCAAATTAGCAATAGTATGGAAGTCAATGAAGATAGTTGAAGATAGTTTTCTAGAATAATGCATTGTAGAACCAACTACAACAAAGGCTATTTGAAATGTTGTATAATGAGACAGGGTTAATAAATAATTAATGGATCATCAGGAGAAGTGATTCTCATGGGCGAATTTTATTTGAGTTCAAGTTGATCTAATTCAGTCTGAGACCAGATTAGTAAATCTGAATAAATTGCACTCCCAAGTAAATTGGAACTTCTGGCATCCTCTTTGATCATTGTCTTGATTATTTTCTCTTTTCAGCAAGATTCAACCAGCTGACTCTCACCTCAAAACCTGAATGGATTTCTGAGGAAAATACACTGAATAGCTGCTAGTTCTTTTTAATTTGTGTTTTCTAGTCTCAGGTTAGCATGTAACTGATAAATACTTTAATAATTCTTGGGTACTAAATATTTTGATCAAAGGCAGCTCCACAAGAGCAAATTTCTTGGCAAATGTAATTGTTTGTTTGTCTGAGATAAATCATTTAATAGATCCAGAGCTATCATATTCAGCATAACCATCTCTGGCTTAGACAGGTACGACGATAAAATGCCTGCCGTTTCAATAAAAATACTGAGCTGCTCATGTGCCACCAGAACAGTGAACATTGGACTGTTGGTTTGAGTGGCAGCTCGGAGATCCTTGGGTAAGTGATTGACTGCAGCTGTTTCAGATGCCTTGAGGTTTCTAATGAAGGAACAGTACAGGGTATCAGTTTCCTATTTGTCAGGAATAGGAAGTCTATGTTGTCAGCTATTATGGCTGCAGCATTTGAGTACTAACGGGTGCTAATGTGATCCAGGGAAAACACTTGCAACAAGAGGAGGAGGATCCAGTTGTCATGGTCTATGGATGTACCAACGACAAAGGAAGAGGTTGGGCCTGATCAGTATGAGGGACTATTTACTAAATGAAGAAACACAATCTCAAAACTAATAATCGGATTATTAGAGTCATGTGTGAGTTGGCATAGGACAAATCAGATTAAAGAGATGAATGTACAATTCGAAGACTGCTGTGGGAAATGTGGGTTCCAGTTTGGGACTAATGTTCTTACTGACGGCATAACTAGACAAGTAGATGATTTAAAACTAAATTGTAGGGGAAAGGGATCAAAATTGGGAAAATGTGGTAAATCCAAGATTAGAGTCAAGACCAAACAGAAAGAAGGAAGGTATGGAAAATGATATACAGACAGGAAGGGATGGAGAGTCCGAATCTAAGTAAACCAACTGATCAGAATAGAGGATACAAAACAAAGACATCTGAAAGCTCAGAGCATCTGAAACAAGCACAAACAGAAAAGAATATGATCTAGTAGCCTGGCTGCATGGACAACAGGGAGCTAGGAAAAGGTAGAAGGTTGAATCTTTTAGTTAACCATCTGATTATGATTAATACGAATGACCCACGTTGAGGAAACCTGGTTGAGGAAGTCGTTTGGGTAGAGTTGAATGGCAAGAAATCACTTGTGGGAAGGAAGAAATAACAATAGCTTGTCAGAAATGCATAACAATAATCATCACAGATTTTAATCCACATATAGACTAGAGAAGTCAGATGGGCAAAGAAGCCTAGATGACAGGTTCATAAAGTATTTTCAGGATAGTTTCTTAGAACAGCATGTACTGGCACCAAACAGAAATCACATTATACTAGACCTGCAGAAAACAAAGTGCTGGAGAGACTCAACAGGTCTCCAGTAACTGGAGACAGAAAATAGTTAGTTCCAAGTTTAGTTGAACTTCTTCAGCATTAGAAATAAGTTCTGTGTACTCTGATGATGGTTACTTGGAGTCTGAGGAAATATCTGGTGTAAAATCACAATGACAATGCTTTGGATAAAGGGAAATAGGAAATAAAGAGAATATGACTCAGCAAATGGATACAAGTCCTGATCAGTCATTACGATTCTCTGACATTGTCTCCATGTTGTCTGTGCCCAGTAACGTCACTACTCTGTGACTATGTAGGGATCAAAATTGGGCTGCACTGCCTCAGCAAGTTCGTCAGCATACAACTCGTATCTTCCTGTCATCTGAGAAAAGAAACAGGAAAAAGGGAGGTGTCAGGAATAGAATAGAACAGTACAGCACAGTACAGGCCCTTTGGCCTTCTATCCTACTCTAAGATCAGACTAACCTAAATACCCTTCATTGTACTATGTTTCATGTGCCTAACCAAGAATAGTTTAAAAGTCTCTAATGCATCTAACTCAAACACCTCAGCTGCCAGTGCATTCCACACACCCACCATTCTCAGTGAAAAGAACCCATCTCTGACATCTCCCCTAAACCTTCCTCCAATCACCCTAAAATTATGCCCCCTCGAGGTAAACATTTCCACTATTGGAAAAAGTCAATCAAATCACACGAGTCAAGTCTTGAACTTGTCCAATTAGCATTGTAGTGAACAGCAGTCCCTGTGTTTAAGAAAGAGAACAGCAATCCCTTAGAACGGTGGTCACTGTGTACAATGTCGAGAACAGCAGAGTCTGTGTACATTGTAGAGAACACCAGTCCCTATGACTATTATATAGAACAGCAGTCCCTTTGTATAGTGCAGAGAACAGCTTTCCCTATGTCTATTACAGAACAGCAGTCCCTGTGAACAATACAGAGAACAGCAGTCTCTGTGTATAACAGAACAGAAATTGTGCACAATGCAGAGAAGAACAGTCACTGGGTACAATGTAAAGAACAGCAGCCCATGTGTTCAAAGTAGGGAACAGCAGTCCCTGGGTATAATTGAGATCAGCAGTCCCTGTTTATTAAAGAGAACAAAAGTCCCAGTGTATAATATTGAGAACAGCAATCTCTATTATACAGAAGTGCAGTCCTGTGCATAGTATAGAGATCAGCAGTCCCTGTGTCCTTTATAGAGAACAGCAGTCCTGTGTACACTGCAGAGAACGGCAGTGTGTACAACGTCGTAGAAAAGCAGAGCCTGTGTCTATTAGAGATAACAGTAGTCCCTGTGAATAAGATCGAGAACAGAAGTCCCAGTGACTATTATGCAGAACTGCAGTCGCTTGTATACAAGATGGAGAGCAGCAGGACCTGTGGGCAATGTAAAGAACAGCAGTCCCTATGTATAATATAGAGAAAAGCAGTCCCTGTGTACAGTATAGAGAACAGCAGTCCCTGTATTTAATAAAGAGAACAACAGTCCCTGTGTATGATATAGAGAACAGCCCTACCTGTGTACAAATCGAGAGAACACCAGTCCTTGTGTCTATTATGGAGAACATCAGTGCCCATGTATAAGAGAGAACAGCAGTCCCTGAGTATAATATGGAGAACAGCAGTCCCTGTGTCTAATATAAGGAACAAGTCATTGTGTAAAATATAAAGAACAGCAGTCCTTGTGTATAATGGAGAGATTAGCAATCCCTGTGTATGATATAGAGAACAGTAGTCCTTCTGTATATTCTAGAGAACAGCAGACTCTGTGTCTCATGGAGAGAACAGCAGTCCTGCGCATACTGCAGAGAATGGCAGTCCCTGTGTACAACGTCTTAGGCCTCCTACCTACAGCTTAGTATTTCCCTACACCCTACTGCTTCTATTCACTCCCTCTTTCTCCTCCTCCTCCTCCTACCACCTTTTTTCTTGGTCAGTCATTTTGTCCTGGCCTGAGAGATTGTTAAATACCAAGTTCAGCACCTCGATCAGTGCCAACTGAGCTGGAGACCACAGTGGAGTTAGACCTGAAATACAGATTGAACCACATAGCCAGTCCTCCTGCAGTATCAGGCCCACTCTGATCAATGAGGGATGTGTAAGGGGCTAACATGCAAGTGTTCAGTCTTCATGTGTAGATTGGCTGTGTGCAGGTTCTTGTTGCGGAGGTGCCAGTGTTAGACTGGGGTGGACAAGGTCAGAAGTCACACGACACCAGGTTATAATCCAACAGGTTTATCCGAAAATCATAAGCTTTTGGGGCGCACTCCAAAAGCCTGTAATTTTAAATAAACCTGTTGGACTATAACCTGGTGTTGAGACTTCTAAAAAGGTTCTTATTGTCAAAAGGTTTCCGGAGTGAGAGAGGATTTCGTTTGAATTGTGCTAAAGCTGTCAAGTGGTCCATGACTAGAATGTAACATGATTGATTCTCTGATCCGACCGAAACCTTCGACTGTGATCCCCATATGGATCATTTTTCCAAACAGATTCAGCCAAGTCCAGAGAAACAACTTGAATGTTGGAATAACATCTGGAGGCTGGGGAAAGGAAGGAGGTTGAGGAGAGGTTGTGGCTGGATCTCCTTCTGCAGGAAACGTCAATGAGACCAGATAATCACCTCTCCTTAAACTGATGGCGAAAAAACAGTTGGTTCCTCAGACACAGCAAAGGTGACCAAATTGGGCCATGACTAAAGATAGAATTGGGACTGGAGACAAAGAAGTTGAGGAGTAGCCGGACAGATGGAGGAGCAGCTAAACAGAGAGAAGGGGGAAGGTTAGAGAGTGAGGGAGGAGGAGGAGATGTGTACAGAATAAGGGTGGAGGAAGGACAGGTTGACTGAGGGCCAAGCAGAGGAAATAAATGAGAAGTGTGCTTGGTGCAAACTCTTAAGTACTTATCCCATCACTCAGTAGTAAAACATGCAAATCCTGTTGGTTCGCCCAATGTTGTTCATTTCCAAACTGACTGACTTTTGAACTAGCTTTTCCATCTGGAAGAGGAGATATCGGAGAATTGGACAGAATAGCACCAAAGAAGAATCATTTATCTTTGCTTTTCTTACCTTGAAGGCCCATTTATCATTTATCTGCCGACACAGGTTGAGATCGAGCTCAGCCACAAGGAGACCATCCTCAATACGAGACAGGCCAGGAGTGCGGCTTCCATCAGGAGCAGCTACATAACTGGATCCATAAAAATGGCCAAATTCATGATGTGCTTTCCGTAAGAAATAGAAAAAAAAAATTAATCCAAAACACCCCATCCCTAACACAACAACTCTTTCCTACAAGCCCTTCATCCAAAACAAAATCGCCTCCCCATGAAATAACAACACCCCACAAAGCATTGCAACAACCCCTTCCCCTGAAATAATAATCTAGCCCACACTTTATTGACTGGTGAGTGAAGTTCAGAGTATACAGAGGGATGTGAAAGGTAAAGTGTGGAATACACGCGTCCCTAATATTTGCTAAGAATGACAGTGAGGTTTTGAGAAAATAAATAGCCAAAGCTAAGGGGAGACCGGCTGCAAAGTTAACCTGTTTGGAGCAGATGGGGAAGGGCATTGGATGGGAAATGGTTGTGGTGTGTAGTGAAGTGAGGGAACTGTGTGGTACACAATCCCCAGGTTGTAGAATGGCCTCTGTGTATTGAAATTTGAAACATAACCCCACTGGTCAAGGAAGCAGAGAATACCAAGAATACAGGCCTAGGGTCAGTCCTCAATAAATTACTAGAATCTGTCAGAATTAGATGGTCACTTAGAAAATCAGTGATTAGGCAAATGGGTGGGCTGATGTTCTCAGGAGTTTGCCAATAGTTCATATCACTGAGGGGTATAACATTCTTGAGAGAAGTGTACTGGGTGAATGTGAGAGGCTGCTTCCCCTTAGTTTGAGATTCCAGAACAATTTCCAAAGGGCATTCAATATGTGAGCCAGAGATAGAGGCTTTTTCCCAGGGTTGAAGTTTCAATTACAAGGTGGGGAGGGGGGGGCGAAGTTTAAGGGAGATGTGCGAAGGAGGTTTTTCGTGCAGAGATTGGTAGGAGCCTGGAATACTCTGCCAAAAGATGTGATGGAAGCAGACACATTGGCAACATTTAAGAGGCATCTGGATGGTTATGTGAATAGGGAGGGAATAGAGGAATACAGACCGAATAAGGGCAAAAGGTCTGTTTTTTAGTTTAGTTAGGGCATGATAAGCGGCACAGGCTTGGAGGGCTGAAGGGCCTGTTCCTGTGCTGTACTTCTCTCATTGTTAATAAGGCACCCCACATGTTAGGCTACTTAATAAGAGCTCTTTGTGGTGGATGGAGTATATAAGCATGGATAAGAATTGGCTACTAACAGAAACAGTGGTGGTATAAAGAACAAAAACAAAAACAATTTACAGCCCAGGAACAGGCCCTTCGGCCCTCGAAACCTGAGCCAATCCAAATCCATTCTCTAAACCTATCGCCCAATTCCTAAGGATCTGTATCCCTCTGCTCCCCACCTACTTATCCATCTGTCCAGACAACCTTAAATGAATCTATTGTGCCTGCCTCTTCCACCTCTGCTGGCAATGCGTTCCAGGCACCTACCACCCTCTGTGTAAAGTATTTGCCGTGTATATCGCCCTTAAACCTTTCACCCCTCACCTTGAACATGTGACCTCGTTATTGAATCCCTCACCCTGGGAAAAAGTTTGTTTCTATCCATCTTGTCTATACCTTTCATGATTTTGTAAACCTCAATCAGGTCCCCCCTCAATCTCCTTTTTTTCTAATGAAAACAATCCTAACCTGCTCATAGCTAGCATTTTCCATACTAGGTAACATCCTCAAACTTTCTCTACACCCTCTCCAAAGTGTCCACATCCTTTTGGTAACGTGGCAACCAGAACTATTCACAGTATTCTAAATGCGACTGAACCAAAGTCTTGTACAATTTTAACATGACCTGCCAGCTCTAATACTCAATACCCCGTCCGATGAAGGCAAGCATACCATATGCCTTCTTGACCATTCTACCCACCTGTACAGCAACCTTCAGGGTACAATGGACCTGACCTCCCAGATTTCTCTGCTCATCAACTTTTCCCAAGGCTCTTCCTTTTACAGTATAGTTCACTCTAGAATTAGATTTCCCAAAATGTATCACCTTACACTTGCCTGGATTGAACTCCATCTGCCACTTCTCTGCCCAACTCTCTGGTCTATCTATAGCCTGTATTCTTGGATAGTCCCCTATACTTTCTGCTACTCCACCAATCTCCTGTCACCTGCAAACTTACTGATCAGACCAACAGTGCCCTCTTCCAGATCATTTACGTATATCACAAACAACAGTGGCCCCAGTACTGACCCCTGTGGAACACCACTGGTCACCTTCCTCCATTTTGAGAAGCTCCCTTCAACTACTACACTCTGTCTCCTGTTCCTCAACCAGTTCTTTATCCACCTAGCTAGAACACCCTACACATCATGTGACTTCACTTTCTCCATTAGTCTACAATGGGGAACCTTATCAAACGCCTTACTGAAGTCCATGTCTATGACATCTACAGCCCTTCCTTCATCTATCAACTTGGTCACTTCCTCAAAGAACTCTGTTTAGTTGGTAAGGCACAATCTCCCCGTACAAAACCATGTTGCCTATCACTGATATAAGCCCATTCTTTTCCAAATATAAATAGATTTTAACCCTCAGTATTTTCTCCAGCAACTTACCCACTACTGACCTCAGGCTCACTGGTCTGTAGTTACCTGGAATATCCCTACTACCCTTCTTAGACAGGGGACAACATGAGCAACCCTCCAGTCCTCTAGCACCTCACCTGTGTTTAAGGATGCTACAAAGATATCTGTCAGGGCCCCAACTATTTCCGTTCTCGCCTCCCTCAACAACCTGGGATAGATCCCATCTGATGCTGGAGAATTGTCCACTTTAATATCCTTTAGCCTACTCAACCCATCTTCCCTCCTTATGTCAACATGATCCACAGTAAACAAACTTCCATCTCGAATCTCAACATTCATCATGTCCCTCTCCTCAGTGAACACGGATGCGAAGTAATCATTGATAATCTCACCTATTTTCTCAGGTTCGACACACAACCTTCCTTCCTTATCCTTTAGTAGATCAACCCTTTCTCTAGTTACCCTCTTGCTTCTTATCTCTGAATAAAAGGCCTTGGGATACTCCTTAATTCTGCTCGCTAAAGTTGTTTCATGACTCCTTTTAGCCCGCTTGATTCCTCGTTTAAGATTGGTCCTATTCTCCCAATATTTTTTACAAAGTCCCTTCTGTTCTTAGCTGCCTGGACCTTATGTACGCTTCCCTTTTCTTCTTGGCTAGTCGCATGATTTTTCCTGTCATCCATAGTTCACGAATCTTGCGTTTCCTATCCCTTGTTTTCAATGAGAAATGCCTATCCTGCACTACCTTAACCTATCTTTGAAAGCCTTCCACATATCAAATGTGGACTTTCCTTCAAATTGCTGTGTTCTTTAGTACTCTTCCTTAGGACCACTCTCACCTTTGTCTACGAGTATTCTAAAACTTACAGAATGTGGTCACTATTCCCAAAGAAATCCCCCACTGCAACTTCTACCACCTGGCCTGGCTCATTCCCCAACACCAGGTCCAATATGGCCCCTTCCCTCGTCGGACTATTGAGGGGCATTTTCAGATTGGCCACAATTACTTACAATATACATTAATAATTTGAATGAGGAAAATGAAGGTACCGTAGCCAAGTTTGTGGATGACGTGGAATAGGTGGAAAGGCAAGTCGTGAGGTTGATCCAAAAAGTCTGAAAAGGGTTATAGACAGATTACGCAAGGAGGACAGAAACTTCACAAATGCAATATACTGTGGGAAAATGTGAGGTTCTGTACTTTGACAGGAAGAATATAGGAGATAAATATTTGAGAAAGACTGCAGAAAACTGCAGCGTAGAGGTATTTGGGGGTCCTTGTGCGTTAATCCACAAAAATCCATCCAAGTTCAGCAGGTAATACAGAAGGTGAATAGAACGTTGTTCTTTATTTCAAACGGAAGTAAATATAAAAAGTAGGGGGGTTTTGCTAAAATGAAGCATTAACCAGACCATAACTGGAATACTGCTAACCAGTTGAGGACCCCTTATCTAAAGAAACATACAATGATATTGGAAGCAATCCAGAGAAGGTTCACTAAGCTGATACCAAATATGGAGGAGACTGTATCTTATGAGGAGAGGTTGAGTAGGTTGGGCTTGTACTTACTACAGTTTAGAAAAATGAGAGACGACCTTACTGAAGCATAAAAGATTCTTTTGCACCTTGACAGAGTAGATGCGGAAAGGTTGTTTCCTCTTGTGAAACGGTCTAGGACCAGAGGGCATAATCTCAGAATAATGAGCCACACATTTAATAGAGTTGAGGAGGAATTTCTACTCTCAAAAGGTTGCAAATTTGCAGAAATCTTTACCGCAGAGAGCTGCTTAAGCTCGACCGTTGTTCAAGACAGAATAGACAGATTTATATTCTGTAAGGAAATCAAATGTTACAGGAAAAATGCAGCAAAGTGGAATTCAGGATCTGATAAAACATAATCTGATTGAAAGGCAGACATAAAGGAATGGCCTCCTTCTGCTCCTAAGTCTTATGGTCTAGAATGAGGGCATGTAGTCTCAGAAGAGGCTCAGTGGTTAGCATTATTGCCTCACAGTACCAGAGACCTGGGTTTAGGTGACTGTGTGTGCAGTTTGCACATACTCCCCATCGCTATGTGGGTTTCCTCTAGATGTTCCAGTTTCCTCCCACAGTCCAAAGAGGATTGGTCATGCTAAATTGCCCGTACTGTCCAGGGATGTGTAGGCTAGGTAGATTAGCCATGGGAAATGCAGGGTTACAAGGATTATATGGTTATATGGTTCTGTCTGGGTGGGATGCTCTTCAAGGGTCAGTATGGACTCAATGGACTGAATGGCCTGCTTCCACACTGTAGGAATTCTTCTAAGTCCCAAAACAGATCCTTGTGGCACACCACTAGTAACTGGACTCCAAGCTGAATATATTTCCATCAACTACCACTCGCTACCTTCTTTCAGAAAGCCAGTTTCTAATCCAAACTGCTAAATCACCCTCAATCCCATGCCTCTGCAGTTTCTCCGTCAGCCTACCATATGGAACCTTATCAAAGGCTTTACTGAACTTAATGTACACCATGTCAACTGCTCTACCCTCATCTACATGCTTGGTCACCTTCTCAAAAAACTCAATGAGGTTTGTGAGACACAACCTGCTCTTGACGAAACATGTTGACTATCTGAAATCAAATTGTTGCTTGCTAGATGATTATAAATCTTATCTCTTATAATCCTTTCCAAAACCTTTCCTACAACGGAAGTAAGGCTCACTGGTCTATAATTACCTGGGTCATCTCTACTGCCCTTCTTGAACAAGGGCACAACATTTGCAATCCTTCAGTCCTCTGGTCCTAAACCTGTAGACAATGACGACTCAAATATCAAAGCCAAAGGCTCTGCTATCTCCTCCCTAGCTTCCCAGAGAATCCTTGGATAAATCCCATCCGGCCCAGGAGACTTGTCTACTTTCACTCTTTCTAGAATTGATAACATCTCTTCGTAACTAACCTCTATCCTTTCTAGTCTAATATCTTGTACTTCATTCTTCTCCTCTACAATATTCTCCTTTTCCTGAGTGACAATCTTCTTGCTTTTAATACATATAAAATGTCTTGGGATTGCCTTTAACCCTAGTTGCCCAGGTCATTTCATGCTCCCTCTCCCTCCTCCGCTCTCCCAATTTCCTGTTATCTTTATATTCGTGGGCCCTATTCAATTTTAGCTTTCTAAACTTCACAAATGCTTCTTTTTCCTTTTTGACTAATTTCACTATCTCCCTCATGATCCAAGGGTTCCCAAGCTTCCTCCCTTATCTTTCCTCCTTCCAGGAATATGCTGGTCCCAAACGCTGATCCCACATGTTAAATGTGGACTTTCCAGATAACAGCTCCTCCCAATTAATTCTCCCTAGCTCCTGCCTAATACTGTCATAATTATCTCTCTCCATAATTATCTCTCTCCAAATTTAGTACCTTCCTGCAAAAGTCCTGACTTATCCTTATCCAAACTATCTTAAAACTAAAGGAGTTGTGATCCCTGTTTCCAGAATGCTCTCCCACTGTAATGTCAGTCAGGTCCATCACTAGGCCAGCAGCCTCATTAGCTAGTATAATGTCCAGTATGGGCCCTCCTCTAGATGGACTATCCAAATACAGCTTCAAGAAATCTTCTTGGACACACCTAACAAATTCTACCCCATCTAACCCTCATGGTCTAAGGAATTCCCTGTCAAGTTAAAGTCTCGAACAATAGCAATCGTCTTAAGAGAACATAGAACTGCACAACACAGCAATGGATCATTTGGCCCACGATGTTGTGCTGAACATGATGCCAAATTAAACTAATCCCTTCCTCCTGCCCTTCGTCCACATCCCTCCATTCCTTACATATTCATGTGCTTATGTACATGTCCCTTAAATGTCCCTATCGTCTCTACCTTCATCACCGGCAGTGCCTTCCAGACTCCTACCATTCTGTGTAAAAAACTTGCCCCTCACATCTCCTTTGAACTTGTCCCCCTCTCACCTTAAATGCATGTCCCCTAGTATCAGACATTTCACCTCTGGAAAAAAGATTCTGACCGTAAACACCAACTATGCATCTCATAATTTTAATCGACTTCTATCAAGTCTCCCCTCAGCCTCTACTGCTCCAGAGAAAATAACTCAAGGTGTTCTAGCCTCTCCTCATACCCTCTAGTCCAGACAGCATCCTGGTCAATCCTCTCCAAAGCCCTTACATCCTTCCTGTTGAAGTGAGTGCAATATTCTTAAACGTGGCCTAACCAAAGTCTTACAAAGCTGCAACATGACATCATGACTCGTGTACTCAATTCCCCAACCAATAAAGGCAAGCATGCCAACGGCCTCCGTTATCACCTTATCTACTTGTGTGGCCACTTTCAGGGAGGCTATGGACTTGAACCCCCAGATCTCTCTACACATCAACACTGTTCAGGGACCTGCCATAAACTGTACACTTTTTCTTAACATTTGATCTTGCAAAGAGCAGAATCTCACAGTTGTACAGATTAAACTACATCTGCCATTTCTCTGCCCATATCTGTGGCTGATTTATATCTTGCTGTATCCTTTCACAACCTTTTACACTATCCACAACTCCACTGATTTTTGTATCGTTTGCAAACTTACTAAACCACCCATCTACACGTTCTTCGAAGTCTTTTATATAATTCCCAGTACAGATCCCTTGGAACACCACTCGTCACGGACTTCCAGCCTGAAAACCATTATTCCCCCGCTACCCTTCTACGGGCAAGCTGATTCTGAATCCATGCTTCCAAGTCACCATGGATCTCATGGATCTTAATCTTTTCAATAAGCCTACCATAAGGGATCTTGTTCAAAATCTTAAAAACAGCATCCACTGCTCTACCCTTATTCATCACCTTTATCACCTCTTTGAAAAATTCAAACAAGTTAGTAAGACATGATCTGCCCTGCATAAACCCATGCTGACTTTCCTTACTTAGGCCATGTTTTCCAAATGTACATAAATCCTATCCCTAAGAATTCTCTCCAATAGGTTGCCAACAACCAATGTGGGACTCACTGGTCTGTAATTTTCTGGATCATCCCGACTTCCCTTCATGAACAGAGGAAGGACAACAGCTTTTTGCCAGTCCTCCAGGATCTCTCAACTGGCTAACGAGGATGCAAATATCTTTTGATATTTGTACAATTTAATATTAAAAAGCCCAGCAACCTCCCCTCTTGCCTCTCTCAATACCATCAGGCCCTGGGGACATATCCATCTTAATGCTCTTCAAGAGATCCAACACCAACACCAAGAGATCTCAAAATGCAATTAGCATACATACCTTCCACCCCATTACCCTCCATATTTTTCTTCTGGATCAATATCAACCCAAAGTCCTCACTTAGGATTTCATCCATATCCTCTGCCTCCAAGCACAAATCCTTTCCTTTATCCTTGAGTTGTCCTATTGTCACCGTAGTTATTCTTTTATTTTGAAAAATATGTGTAGAATGCCTTGGGAATTTCTTTAACCCTCCATGCCAAGGTTGTTCCAAACCCTTTTGTGCTCTCCTAATTGAATCCTTTGTTGTTTTCTTTATATTCCTCACAGGCCCTGACCGATTTTTGCTTCCTAAATCTTAGATGCTTTTCTCCTTTTGACTAAATTCACAATCTCCTTCGTTATCCAAACGTCCCTCACCTTGCCATCCTTGTCCTTCCTCCTTACTGGAACACGGCAGTCCTGAACTCTGATCAGCAGATGTTTCAACAACTCCCACATGTTATCTTCCCTCGGTATATGTGACAACAATAAATCAAATCAAATTCCTTTTACCCTTTATGTTCTAGCTAACAATCCAGCAGCCACTTTTAGTTATTGTTGTGCCCATTTTATTCTGATACTCTTTGTTCATGGATCCTTGAATCATATTCACTTCAGTTTCTTGCCTGTTCACCATTTAAAATGTACTCAGATCTTTTATGGCACAAAATGCATGATTAAAATCAACTTTAATAAACATCAAGCTTTATCAAGAACTAAAGTTTTTTTTGATACAAGTACTCACCTACAAAAGATGGGTTAAATAATGAAAGCTATGACAACAACTTAGCAGGATAAAATAAAAGGAAGAGGAAGAACATACTGATCTTGCTTGCTTACCCTTCTGCCCATCAGCTGAAGTAAATTCATTCTTGAAATGTTCCTGGGTAGAGAAATAAGCAGGAGGTGCATTCAGTATGAGCAGCAGTCAATCCAGTGGACAGAGCAGTGGGATATCTGAGCTGAGGCTGTTTCCTCAGCTATCATAGCACTCCCACTGGACACACATAATGTTCACAACAGATCAAGATGGACTCTGCAACGTTGCACCTAACCTTACATAATTAGCAGCAATTCACAACAATATTCTCAAGACATGGTAGGATACCAGCTAACTAAGAAACCAACGATTTGCATATCCCCATTCTCCCATCTGATCGATAGAAACTAGACAGTGTCAATTCCCGACATCAAACTTAAAGCTGGTACCTGGCATCTCCTCTGGTCCTCCATCATAAAGGCAGTCCCCAATAGTTCAGGACACACGCCATGAGCAATGACCGCTTGCTCCTTTCCATCCACAGAGGTTGGCACTGGATAGGTACCAGTCTCTCTGCACCCTCATGGCACACTGTTGACCCACTTACAGTACGGGATCTGCAGTTTACTGCTGCACTTTGGAGCACACCAGCCCCTTTCATTGGAATGCTGCTTCCAAGGCAGGTTATTCCTGGGAACAGGCAGCAGGTCATGGATTGGACTCCGGTCTCTCACATTCTCTCAGTGCTCTCTCACGTTGTGGAGTCTTACCTTGCTTTATTGCACTTTGCCCTCTCAGCCATAGCTTAAAAGGCTCACAGGCCTTCTGTCTTGTCTTACTGTTAAATATATACATAGTGCCAGGCAGTATATATTGCTATACATTAAATTTCACACATGCACATATGCCATCACATTGCATTGTGGTTAAACCAAATGGCCATGTCTCAAAGTCTAAGCTCATGTTATCCTCCAAAAGATAATAACCTTTAAAAAGATTTCAATTCCACACTTTTATGAGAATTTTATTTCAGTTAGCTACACTCCATAAAACACACACCCCACTGATTACTAGTTCTCCATATTTATACAACCAATTCAACCCCAATTAATTCTTCATTAATATACCCACCACATGTTTTAGCATTCTATTAGGTCTCAGGCATTCCTTCAGACCATGAGGTGATAACAATCTACAGTCAGGCCAAGGGAGACAGCCTTCAGTCAGGGTGGAGTTCCTGAATATGTTAAGAACATTGTTTAAGATCAGTACACCCAGTTGGTGGTCAGACGCAAGGTCAACATCACTATAGTCCATGGAGTTGACCACGTTCAGTCCCATAGGTCCACTATAACTAGGGTGAGGAGTGGTGGTAATTCAGTTAGGAACTCCGCAGAGATCAGAGGTCCAATCAGTCTTCGGCAGTGGAGGTTGACAGTCAGGCTGTTCAAGGAACTGGTGGACCATGCTCAGTTCTGGGATCAGCTCACAGAGAGTGGAGGGATTATTATGAGTCACTGTTGTGGCAGAGAAGTTGGAGAAGTCAATTCTCGAGATTGGAGGAATCAATGTTGAGGTGCAGAGAGGACAACAACTGAGAAGGAGGGAGAACACAGCATATAAAGGGGGAGTTCAGGAGACATTTAGAGCATGGTTTCCTGTGGTGTGGGATGGGGAGTGGATTATATCAACAATCACAACCACCACCCACTTCAACAGGGCAACAGTGCAGCATAATGAATGAATGACTATAGGGCCTGGGCTCAGGGGGTAATGTTGTATTTCAAATAGGTTTGTGGGAACATTTGGAATCTCAGTTTTGCCATGCTTACCAGGGACTGCTAGGAAGAATGCAACATGGAGGTTCAAAGGGTACTCCAGGTTTATCAGACTCACTGTGTCAAGCATGAGCTGTGATGCCATCCATACTCATGTAAAAAATAAATATACACTGGAAATGGAAGGCAGCTGTCAGTCAGCACACCTGGAGTGAGTGCAGTAAGTGTTTATTTTCTGTCTGAGGGAACAGGCTCTACTCCAGAGTAATAGGAGGTCCTTCATGGGATAATTGCAATAATCAGGCACTTTCACAGTACAGGGTAAAGTCAGACATCCAATTTCAAATCAGATGTTAACTCCTGATCTAATTTTCTTCCTTGTCTGCAGCTTTGTTTAATGTTGGTGACATTAAAAAAAGTTACCACTGACCAATCAACCAAACTGTACTCACCTCATCTAGTTTAGTTTCATGCTCAATTTTAATTTTATTTTCTATAACCACACACTTCATGCTTCTTTTCCAGGTTTACTATTGGCTCCTTTGTGCAAACAGTTCACTTTTCATGATTTGGAGATGCCGGTGTTAGACTGGGGTGTACAAAGTTAAAAATCACACAACACCAGGTTATAGTCCAACAGGTTTAATTGGAAGCACACTAGCTTTCGGAGTGACGCTCCTTCATCAGCTGATAGTCACCTGATGAAGGAGCATCGCTCCGAAAGCTAGTGCTTCCAATTAAACCTGTTGGACTTTAACCTGGTGTTGTGCGATTTTTAACTTAGTTCATTTTTCAGCAGAGTTATATCATCTTTAGTGCTTTAAGAATGTCATTGAGGTTACTTCAATGGTCAGCTAAGAAAGCTTGACAATTCTTTAAATTCAGTTCATAAATTTTGCATATTGCCTCCTGTTTTTCATATTCTTGAGCATGCGCTTCGTCTAATTCCATTCTCTCCAAAGGGATCGCTTCCCATTCTGAATTTCTAATTTATGTTCAAAATCAGGTAATTCTTTCTGCAGTTCTATAGGTCAATAATACATTCTGCTTTTCCACACACCTTCAAAGCATGTCTTTTTTCTGTTTTGTTATTAGCTCGGAGTATTATTGCTATCTGCTTTGTCACAATTTGGATGTGCTTTTCCTGCATTTTCAATTCAGGCGTGTAAAACTTCTTCAATTGCCATTAATTTTCCTCCTTGGCCTTTTTTAAACTGTAGGTCAGATTTTGGACTCATCTTTAGTCTGTGTATCAATATTAACAGCAGCTTTATTTGTGTGGAGCACAAATACCAGAATTAGACCTTTTTGAATGGCCTGCTCTCTGATAGTAAAGACTTTATAACACGGTCCTCTCCAAAACACAACATGGTACTCCACTCCTTTCAGAACATAAAAGATACCAAAGCACAGTTTCAAAGAGAGATGGGATATTTACCCCAGTGTCCTAACCAAAGTTAACTTCAAACCAAATAATACAACGAAACTGAGTTAACAAAACTGAAAGTGATGGAGAAATTCAGCAGGTCTGGCAGCATCTGTGGAGAGAGAAACAGGGTTAATGTTATGTAATGGTATGACTCCATTTCAGAACTGGGTTGCTCGCTGGAGTCTCCAGGAGAATCTTCAAACACTGTAAACTCCAGGAAAATCCTTGAAGGTTGGTAGCCCCATTACAGCGGTTTCTGCAGGTTCGTGTGTAGATTGAGTTTGTTAGTTTAGTGTTGTAACAGTGTTAGTTTAGTGTCTCATCATTAGATAAGGTCTTCTCAGGATGAATTATTTTTCACAAGTACCTTCACAAAACATTTCTGTTGCATTGATGACAAACCACGAGTGTCGAAGAACCTTCTACCACCGAGGGGAGCTGCAGCCTCAAGAATTGACATTCTGATGGCTTGCAGAGAACAGAACTGCAGCTGAAACCCAATTCCTTCTGGCTGTAATTTGGAGCCACTTACTGGATCAGTAATACATTGCAAAATGAGCCAGCTCCCTCACTATCTTCCACAGAGCCAGTTTAGCAGCTTCATTCTTTATAACCTGACCAGCTGTGTCAGTTGTGGTGCTGCCAAGCTATTCTAAGTCCTCTGCCCAAGGTACCTTCTGCAGCTTTGCTACTCTTAATGCTTCCTCTAAGTGTTGTTCAATGTGGAGGAGCACCGATTCATCAGCTGAAAGGGTGAAGATGGAACATAGTAATCAGCAGAACATTTCCTGCCCATGTTTGACCTGATGTCACTGAATCTGATAGAGTCCAGAGTCAAGGGAGCGCAGAAGTAGTCAGTGCTAGGGATCTGGTTGAAAGCTTGAAGGTAAAAGCAATATGTCTGACAGGGGCTTTTCAACCCAGCCACAGAACCTCTGTGCTAGTTCCTGACCAATTAGTGTGTGTGATGATGCCCAACCTAGAGCCATTTCATTGGAATTGGGACCAAACAGAAATAAACTGATAAAATGGAAGCTAACATCTTTATTTTTTCTTGTTCCTGGGAAGTCACTGGCTGAGTCAACATTTACTACTCATCCCTAATTGCCTTGGAGAAGGTGGTTGTGAGCTGCCTTCTTGACCTGCTTGGGTCCTCGGAGTGCAGTGATACCTACAGTATAGGATGTTCCAGCAACTGACCCAGCTGGAAGGAATTGTCATATATTTATTTGCAAGTCAGAATGGTGTCTGACTTAGAGGGGAACTTGCAGATGGTGGTGTTCCCATGTCTCCGTTGCCCTTGATCTTCTAGATTGTAGAGGTCATGGGTTTAGAAGGTATTGTCTAATGAGCCTTGGTGAATTTATGCAGTGCATCTTGCTACAAAGCATCAGTGGTGGAGGAGGTAAATGTTTGTGGATGTGGTGCTAATCAAGCAGGCTGTTTTGTCTTGGATGCTGTCAAGTTTCTTGAACATTGTTGGAGCTGCACCTGTACAGGCAAACGAGTATTCCATACCAATCCTGATTTGTGTCTTGTAGACAAACTTTGGGGAATCAGGTGGGGAGTTACCTGCTGCAGTATTCCTAGCCTCTGGTCTGGTCTTGTAGCCAGTTTTTACACAACTAGTCCAATTCAGATTCTGGCCAATGGAAACCCAGAATGTTGATAGTGCAGCACACAGTGATGGCAATGCCACAAAATGTGAAGGGATGGCTGCAAAATTCTCTATTGTTGGAGATGGTCATTGCCTGGCACTTATGTGGCAACATTCATGCCATATTTCAGCCCAAATCTGGATATTATCCAGGTCTTGCTGCATTTGAACACGGACTGCTTAAATATGTGAAGAAAAACAAACCATACTGAACATTGTGCAATCATCACCAAACATCCCCACTTCTGATCATTGGGGATGGAAGGTCATTGATGAAGCAACTGAACTGGTTGAGCCTAGGGCAGAAGCTGGCAGACCTGCTGATCTTTTTCAGCAACTTCCATTCCGGTCACCAACTTCAAAAAGAAGTGTAGATAACGTTCCTATCTACATTAATGGTGCAGAGGTGTAGATGGTGGATAGCTTCAAGCTCCTAGCATTAAAAATATCAATAAACTCTCCTGGTCCATCCACGTGGACATTACAGACAAGAAAGCACACCAATTCCTCTATTTCCTCAAGGCTCAGGAAATTTGGCATTTCCACAAAGAATCTTATAGATGCACTATAGAAAGCCTCCTATCCCATACACATCACAGATTGGGATACCAACTGCTTTGCCCCAAGACCAGAAGAAATTAGAGAGTTGAGGGCAGCCCGGTCCATCACAAAACCCAGCTTTCCTTCCATTGACTGTCTATAGTCCCCACTGCCTCGGGAAAGCAGCCAACGAAATCAAAGACCCCTCACATCCCAGTTATATTCACTTTCACCCTCTTCCATCAGGCAAAAGAAAGAAAAGTTTGAAAAAACATACCAACTGATTCAAGAACCGCGTCTTCCTGGTTGTTATCAGACTGATTAATGAACCTCTCACATACTGGAGTTGATCTCTCTCTCTGCTCCGTCTCTGTAGCTGTAACACTATTGTGGTGATGCTGCTCCTTTAACAAGGTTATGTTGTTCTTGGTTTCTTTCAAAAGTGTTTTACGAGACAGGTTCTGAAATGTCTGGCTTGATCTACTTGAGGAAGTTTTTAAGTTAAAAAAAAGCCTATACAATAAAAGGGGAGCGGCCAGTTTTCCCAGCTCAGCTTACCTCTGGTTTGGTTTGATTTGGGTTTTAGCAGTCTGGCTGTCCAAAACAGTAGTCAGTTGTGAAGCAACTGGACTCAAAGAAGCAGGACCATGCTGATCCTCCCTCTCTCCTGTAAGAACCCGTGTTGGACTTTTCCTTTTTTCACAAAGCAGGGTTTACGAGGATTGTTGCAAGTATTTGGAATAGCATCATTAAGTTGCGGTAATCTGTTGGGTTTTTGGATAGTTGAGTTATTCTGTATTCTGTTCTCTTTTGCTTGTGTTTCATTTGGTAATATTGCATATAAATTCTGTTTGGTTTGAAACAAGTGGTTGGGCCAGCTGCATCACTCCTGGACTATCCATTGTACACCTGCTAAAACAACGGGCAATGTTAGGGTCCAGGCTACTTTCTTGAAATCTTTTGAGGGGGTTTGGCCTGGTCCATAAGAGACTGGGGGCTCGTTCGGGATTTATTCTATAGGTCCAAATTGGGATTATGGTGTTTGGACTCAAAAACGCTGTGAGTGGCAGATGTTAGTGTCTTTCAATCTGGGTGTCGATTTTGGTTGGTTTAAACAGTGCTTGGAACAGCAATGATTTGGAGATGCCGGCATTGGACTGGGGTGTACAAAGTTCAAAAATCATACAACACCAGGTTATAGCCTAACAGGTTTAATTAGAAGCACTAGCTTTCAGAGTGCTGCTTCTTCAGTTGGTCCACAACCACCTGATGAAGGAGCAGTGCTCCAAAAGCTAGTGCCTCCAATTAAACCTGTTGGACTATAACCTGGTGTTGTGAAATTTTTAACTTGGAACAGCAAAGGCTTTATCAGGTACTAAGAGTTTTCAGAGAGTGGAAGTAGTGAGTTTGGGGGTTTCACAAAAGGTGGTTAAGGCAAAACTGCGAGAATTAGCAGACAAGCTGCAGTTAGAGCTGCCTCCTTCCATGAGGAAAGGACAAATAATTACAGCAATAACTCAGCATTTAAATTCCTGGAAACACCATCAGAATCTTTGGAGATGGCTAAAATTCAACTGTAAACGAAACAGCTTGAGTTCAAGGCAAAAAGCAAGGACAACAGAAATGAAACAGTCTGAAGTACAATTAAAAACAGAGAAAAGAAATGAATCAGTATAGCAGAACAAAAAGAAAAAGAGAAGACAAAGAAAGTGCGAGAAAAAGACAGAAGAGGGAGATTGAGAGAGAGAAAAGAAGTAGAGAAAAGAAGTAGAGAAAAGAAGCTGAAATGGCCAATTATGAGTTGGTCCATAAATCAAAATTTGGCTTCCAAAATAAATTTCTATCCGTGAGGGATAGAAATTGGAGAAAAGAGAAATTCTCACCTGGAAAAGGAAAGGTAGATCTCGGTGAAGATCATAAGAATAACTTACCACAGGGTAAAAAGGAACCCCTTGAAGGGGAAAGCAAAGTTAAAAAGCTGTGCTTTTCTTCACTGCGATAAAAGCAGGCCACGTGAAATCAGTGTTGGTGGGTGAGGAAAAGCACTAGTAAGCCAGATGTAGGAAACCAGGATAAGCCAGTAAATATTGTTGGGAGTGGTAACAGAAAGCACAGTGGAAGCTAGAAACCTGCACCTGAATGTACAAGCTGGTCGGAGGTTGGTTAAGAAGGAAGTGCCAGAAAACCTTAAACCATAGACCTGAGAAGGTAATGTTTACTCACATAGGCCAGAAGCAGCAAGTAAAGAGGTTACAGTATTAAGAGATACAAGATCCACTCAATCTTTGATGTTGAAAGGTGAGGAGAGATGTACCTCTGAAGGACTACTGCCAGAAAAGGTGCTAGTAATGGGAATTCACAGTGAAACTAGAAATGCTCAATTATGTACAGTGAGGTTAGAATTATTAGATTAGATTCCCTACAGTGTGGAAACAGGCCCTTCGGCCCAACAAGTCCACACCAACCCTCCGAAGAGTAATCCACCCAGATCCATTTTCCTCCGACTAATATACCTAACACTATCAGCAATTTAGCATGGCCAATTCACCTAACCTGCACATCTTTGGACTGTGAGAAGAAACCAGAGCACCCGGAGGAAACCCATGCAGACACGGGAAGAACGTGCAAACTCCACACAGACAGTCACCTGAGGCTGGAATCGAACCTGACTCCCTGGCGCTGTGAGGCAGCAGTGCTAACCACTGAGCCACCGTGCCACCCAAGATGACATAACCAAAGTGAGTTACAGTGACTAGAACTCATCCATAGTAATGGCACCAAAACCGCTGGGTACCATCTGGTTACATGTGAACTATTGTAAAATCAATGCAGTTACCAAGATTGATACATATCCAAATCCACGTTTGGAAGACTGCATTGAAAAGATGGGTCAAATAACCTATATTTCTAAGTTGGACTTGCTCAGAGGATACTGGGAGGTACCTTTGTTCGAAAGAGCAAAGACAATTTCTGCTTTCATAATGCCAAATGGATTACATCCATTTAAAGTCATGCAGTTTGGTATGATAAATGTGCCAGCCACATTTCAGAGTACCCTGTTGTGCCACATATATAGATGACCTGGTGATTGTTAGTCAGACATGGAGTAAACATTTGCAACATTTATCAGAATTGTTCAATCAACTTCAGGAGGCAGGCTTAGTGATAAACCTGGCTAAAAGAGAATTTGTCAAAGCCAAAGTCACTTCCTTGGCCATGTTTCTGGACGTGGACAAATGGCTCCACAGAATGCAAATGCAAAAGGTAATTGGGGTGTTTGAAGAGCAGTACTATGATTCCTGGGATTAAGTGAATTTTATTGAAAATTCATGCCAAACTTTAGCAGTTCCTAAAGAAAGGCAAGAGGTGTCAGCGGACAACGGACTGTCAACAGGCATTTGATAGCCTGAAAGCTGTGTTAACCACTGCCTCAGTATTAGCCACACTTAATTATGCAAAACCAATCAATCAAGGGGGCTATCGATGCGAGTGATTTGGGTGTTGGTGCTGTGCTCTTACAAGAGGAGAATGAGAAGATAGAAAAAAAGACTTATCAGGTGTTTCTCCAGGAACCTGAACATTCATCAGCAGAAATATTTGACAGTTGAGAAGCTTGGTGCTGGCATTACGACATTTCAATATTTATGTTACCAGAAACTTAGCTGAGACAATCATATACACTGATCAGAATCCATTGAAGTTTGCAGAGAAATTTAAGGACAATTCCAGATTGCTGTTACAGCCATTCAATTTGAAAATTGTGCATGTGGCAGGACGAGAAAATGTGATTGTCGACACACTGTTGAAACTTGAATAGATTCCCTACAGTGCGGAAACAGGCCCTTCGGTCCAAGTCCACACCGACCCTCTGAAGAGTAACCCTCCCAGATCCATTTCCATCTGACTAGTGCAGTTAACATTATGGGTAATTTAGCATGGCCACTCCACCTGACCTGCACATCTTTGGACTGTGGGATGAAACCGAAGCACTCGGAGGAAACCCAAGCAGACACTGGGAGAATGTGCAAACTCCACACAGTCAGTCGCCCAAGGCTGGAATCGAACCAGGGTCCCTGGCGCTGTGAGGCTGCAATGCTAACCGCCGAGCCACCCACTTGAATGAGAAACAGAGGTGTTTGGTGGTAGGAGTAAAACAGAAACAAAATGTAGTAGTGCATATTTGCATGATTATTGTCAATGTATATAAGTGTTGTAATGTACTAACAATTTAAGATTAAGGGGTTTTAAAATGAGGCTAACTTTTGATATTGATGGGCTTTTGTTAAAAAAAAGGGGGGGGGGGGGGAGGTGTGATGATGCTGTTTCTTTTACAAGATTGTGTTGTCCTTCGTTTTTTTCCCCAAAGTGTTTGAGTCACAGGCTTGATCTACTGGAAGTTAAGTTTTTTAAAAAAAACTTGTACAATGAAAGAGGAGTGGCCAATTTTCCTAGCTCAGCTTTTCTCTGGCTTGGTTTGATTTGGGTTTTAGCAGTCTGGTTATTCAGAGAATGTAGTCAGTCAGTTGTGAAGCTGCTGGACACAAAGAAGGAGGTCCATACTGATACTCCCTCTCTCTGACATCTCTCCCGAAAGAACTGGTGTTGAATCTTTCCTTTTTTTGTAAAGTGGGGTTTATAGGAATTGTTGCAAGTATTTGGAACAGCATCATTAAGTTGGGATAATCTGCTGGGTTTTCAAATAGGTTACATTAATCTGTATTGTGTTCTGTTTTGTTTGTGTTTCATTCAGTAATCTTGCAAATAAATTCCGTTTTCTTTAAAACAAAGTGGCTGGGCCAGGTGCATCACTCCCAGAGATATCCACTGTACACCTGCTTCAAAACAAAATCCCAGCAAAGCTAGGGTCCAGGGTACTTTCTTGAAATATTTTCAGGGGTCTGGCCTGGTCCATATAACTATACTCTGATTCTGTTATATTACTCTGATATATTTACAGAAGTTGTGATTTGTCTGGATAGCGCAAAACAATATTGTTCACGGTATCTTGGTACACGTGACAATAATAAATCAAATCGATTCAGTAAATACTGGACCAACCAATGACATCCACATCATTGAATGAATGTTTTAAAAAATCCTCCACTCACAGCTAAACACCTTAGAGAATGGTCTTCTTGGTAACTATCACATTGCTGAACCATGGTTTCGCCTGTAATAAGGGCAGTCTTCTGAAGCCCAGCTCTATTCCATCTCCTGGTGTGCAGTCAGAGCACATCACATTCTTGTCAAAGAACCGCTTGTACTTCTCCAGCACTTTTCAAAGAACAAAAAATTACAGCACAGGAATAAGCCCTTCAGCACTCCAAGCCTGCACCAATCAAGATCCTCTATCTAAACGTATTGCCTATTTTCTAAGGATCTGTATCTCTCTGCTTCCTACCCATTCATGTATTTTGTATGGTAAAGGAAGAGGACATTTCACAAAGTTGTTAGATGAAGTGACCAGGAAGGTTAATGAGGGCAGGGTGGTAAGATGTAGTCTATAAGGATTTCAGTAAGGCCTTTGATAAGGTTCCACCTGGCAGGCTGCTCTGGAAGGTTAGATTGCATGGAATCTCAGGGAGCTAGCAAATTGGATACACAATTGGCTTGATGTTAGGAAACAAAGGAAAAATGCAGAAGGATGTTTGTCAGACCGGAGGCCTGTGACTAGTGGAGTTCCTCAGGGGTCGGTGCTGAGCCCATTGCTGTTTGTTATCTATAATCAATGATCTGGATGAGAATGTACAGGGCATGATTAGTAAGTTGCTGATGATACTAAAATAGGTGGTATCATTGTCAGTGAGGAAGGTTATCAGAAATTGTAGCTGGGGAAGTGGGTCGAGAAATGGTAAATGGAGTTTAATATAGATAATTATCAGGAAAGTCAAATCAAGGTAGGACCTTAAATGGTGTAGTGGAACAGAGACACCTTGGAATCCAGGTGCACAGTTCTCTGAAAGTGGAATCACAGTAGACATGGTTTTGGCATACTGGCCTTCACCAGTCAAGGCAATGAGTATAGAGGTTGGAAAGTTATGTTGCGGTTGTACAAGTGAGGCTACACTTGGAGTATTGTGTTCAGTTTTGGTCATTGTACTCTAGGAAGCATATTATTAAACTGGAAAGAGTGCAGAAGAAATTTACAAGGATGTTCCCAGGAGTCAAGTTTAGAGGGAGAGGTTGGACAAGCTAGGAGTTTTCCTTTACAGCGTAGGAGACTGAAGGGGATCTTGTGGAAGTGTATAAGATCATGAGAAGACAGGGTGAATGCACTCAGTCCTTTTCCCAAGGTTCAGGAATCAAGGAGTAAAGGGCATCAGTTTAAGGTTAGAATAAAGGGGAACCTCAGGGACAACTTTTGTTTTTTTTTAAAACACAGAAAGTGGTACACATATGGAATGAGCTACCAGAAGTGGTTGAGGCGGGTACATTAACAACACTTAAAAGACATTTTGACACATACATGGATAGGAAAGATGAAGGACCTGTCTCCATGATGTGGGATTCTACAACTGTCGAAGCTCCTAGCAAGGCAACTCTAAAGCTCCGAGCCATTAGAGAGATCAGAGACCGTGACTGAAAGGAAAGAGTAGGTTTCCTTAAGGGAGCAATGGGTAGGCTTTCTTTGGTTCAGGTTGAGGAGCAATATGGCTGGTCTGAATCACATTACTAGGTCTGCCACACATGCTTCATATTCATCTCCGGTGCCTGCCCCTTAGAGATGCGCAAGGAAGACAGTCATTCCTTAGCAATGGATAACTGAGGAATGTAACTTTGCACCCTTTAAAGCTAGAATGGATATACAGTATGTGAACTTCTGTGGGCTTGGAAGAAGCATAACTCCGTAACGAGTAAATTGTGACTGTCCTAATCACACATTTTACTCAACTGAACACTGGTCCCAAAGTTCCAACAGCAGGAGTTCTCCACTGAAATCCAATCATAGGAGGTGCTGAGGAATGTTGTGTCCATTTCTGGCCTCAAGGTAAACAGTTTCCAGTAATTATTGCCTTGAGTCACATGGTTTCATCATTTACAGGACAGCCATTCACATTCAGTGTAATTTACTTGCATCTTCATGTTCGAGACTTGTCAGAGTCCACTGATACTTATCACAGACAATGAAATCAAAATGCTGATGTGAAAAGTCTTCACACAGACTGATCGTGAAGAGAAGACTTGCATTTATATAGCATCTTGCACAATCTCAGAGCAGTACAAAATACTTCCAAGTCAATGAGGTACTTCTAAAGTGCAATTGCTGTTGTAATGCAGGAAATTTGTTTCTGTGATAAATATTGCATGTGATGGCCTGGAGATGTAATGTTCCCATGTGCCCCATAGGAGAAATCTGACCTGTGGAAGAAATTCAGGGATAGTAGTAAATAAAAGTGAAGGATTGATGCACCAGATTCAATCTTCAGGATGAAGGCATCTGTATCATGAAGGTCAAAAATTAGCCTAAAACTTCCCACACATCCAAAAGCCACAGTGAGAGGAGGCAAATAATATTCTGCGCTCTGGGGAAATTGTTTGTTATTCCACTTTGAAACAGATTTTTGATTGTGTTCCAAATTCTCCTTAATCTGTCCCATGATGAAGACCCTGCTAAAGTAGAAACAAAGGGAAAGCTTGTATTTCCACAGAACCTTCCATGACCACAGGATATCAATAAGTACTTTAGAGCTCACTCTTGCTTACTGTTGTAATATTGGAGTTGCAACAGTTTTGTGTATAGCTAAATCTCAAATAATAATTTGAAAGCAGCCAAATAATATGTTTTGCAGATGATGGTTAAGGGATAAATAGAAGTCAAAACCAGTAGAGAAACTCTTGTCTATGTTCTGTATTACCAAGCCTTTATTTAAAGATTTTTTCCACTTCGCCAGGGGAAGTGCCACCATCTTCTCCTGTTACCTTACACATACTATCTGTGCTACAGCACTCACTACCTATCAATTCACACGGATCACCACTTTCAATGTTGGTTCAATGGCTGTAACCCATCCCAACCCCCAGATTATTAACACTTCCTGTCTTCTGCACTTCTTACTCAGGACACCCTATCACTTGTATCAGCACCAGCAGCTGTACCACTGCTCAATCTTTCCCTTTACCTCACTGCAGGAGAAACAAGCCACAAAAGGGCAAAGATGGGTGATGTGGGGCCAACATTTGTCCCCTCACCCTCTCTGAAGTGAACATAATTGAATTAGTAAGAGAGGACCACGATTCTCATGTGGTGATTCCAAAACCTCCATAGCTTGGCAGGCAAGTAAGCTTCATTGGCAAGTACAGCACTACTCTCTCATTACCACCAAAGTGAATATATTCTTAGCATGCTTAAGCTTCTAGCTCTATTGCCCAATTTATGCTCTCGCTTGCTGTATGCAGGCACACAGTAGATGCCAGAAATGCTCACAGATCTGTACTCCCATCGCTGTAGTCATTTGCTACTCGGGTGAAAAGAGGACGAGGGACCTTGACCTCAACTCTAGCTGCCCCTATCCTTTCAAGGAGATAGGGTGATACAATCAGGCAAAGGAGGAAACAATGCACAGGCTCTAGGAAATCTGCTCTCAGGATACTCTGGAGGTGCAAAGCCACTCCACCTCCATCTCCATCCAACCTGTGACCCTTAACCTTTTGAAAGTGGCAGTCAAGGAGGGAGAGTCTGCATCTGGGCAGGTCACTTGCAACATGTCTGGGTTCTCTGGCCACAAAAGCCCAAGATCATCTGTCCAAACCCTTGGTTACATTGCAGGGACAGCACCCTCCACCCTTAGCCAAGGACCTTGGTACTGTGCCTAGACATAATAGGAGGGCAAGGTAAAAAAAGAAAGCATCCCGTTATGGACCAAGCCAGATCTCTTCAAAACTTTCAAGAAAGTAGCCCAAACTCTATCTTATCTAGTTGTTTTATGCAGGTGTAGAATGGATGTTCCAGGAGTGATACAGCTGGTCAAATCACTGAGTTTTAAGGAAAACAGAATTTATTTGTAATATTACCAAATGAAACACAAGTAAAAGACAGCAGAATGTAGAATAATTTACCTATCCAAAACTCCAAAAGACGACTCCAACTTAATGATACTGATCCAAATTCCTGCAACAATCCCTATACACACTCCTTGGTAAAAAATACAGGGTCTTACAGGAGCCTCAAACCGACCCAGCTGCTTTCAGTGAACAGTCAGACTGCAAAACCTAAACCAGAGAAAACCTGAGCTCAGAGAATTGAACAATTTTTTTTATATAAACTTGAAAGCCTTTTTACTGATGCAATATCTGTTAGCTATTATCAAACTGGCCCTAAAACCCTTCAAACCTAGACTTTTGGAATTGCTGCTGAAAAACAAAAGCCAAGGACAGTATAGCCTTTTTAAAGGAGCAGTAGCATCATCACAGGTGACATGGATGACACTTCATTGTACACAGAATGTCACATTTGGCACTTGGATTCATCATCTCAGTCAGACTCTTGTTTTAACTGCAGCTATAAGAATGAAGATAGCCCACATAAGCACCATACAACACAAGAATACAGTCTGAAGAATTGTTCCTCCTCCCAGAGGAGTTTAGGATTTGTAAGCTATGTAGTTGATTAATGCATGACCAGCACAGGAGCAATTTTTTCTCTAGTCTCCAATTTGTAAGTCCCTGATTAATGCAATTGGCCCTCGAGGGACCTCAATATCCACAGGTGGAGCCCACTCTTGCAAATCAGTTTCTAAGTTTGTGGCGAAGTTGAGATTTAATTGTAGATGAAGGTCTTCTAGATGGTGCTAATGACAGTGAACTGCAGACTCCATCTCTTGCTATAGGACCCACCAACCAAACTTTATCTTCCTTTCTGCATTGCATACACTGGTAATCCCATCAACACTGAGCCTCCCCATTTTTCCACCCAATCCTTTTATTTAACTATTTCTTTTCCAGTTCATCCCCTGAGCTCCACGCTTACTGCCTAGTCATGCCCAACGTAGTAATCCACTGCACCCCTTGAGGTCAGGGTTGTGGGTGACCATAGATGACCCCTGCCTCTCCTCACAACCCTGCGGCCTCCGATTCTACAATAGCTCCACCCTTGTATGTAGGGCTGCCCCCTTCACAGTCACTGTCCCCTTTGCATCCCAGCATGCTGCCTTCAGTCCTCACACTAGAGTTCTGTATTTTCCCCCACGTTGCACTATCCCATTATAACATCCCTTGATGCCTAGTAACCAACCACACACATATCTCCATGCCTCCCCCAGACCCCACCCTCCCAAAAGTGAGTGCGTGCTAATGGCCCAGAGATACATCCTGTTCTCACATGAAATGGGTGTGTCTCCCTGTGCATAGGAACACACAGGACACAGGAGCCAGGAGGCAGTGAACTCCAAAGTGCAGTAGTGAAGAGCTGAACTGTATTAAAAGGTATGATGTCATGATTGGCGAGGTTGGTGCTTTGCGATGCGGATGGGGGGGGGGTACCCCAAATATTTTGAGAATTGTGGCTGGGATGGATACTGGGAAAAGATGCCAGAGACATCCACCTGGGGAAACACGCTGATATTCCTATCAGGAAATGGCATCACCCAGATTCTCTCCAGGCTCTGGAGATTCACAACCTCCTGACCACTGCGGTGAGACTTGGCAAGACATGCAAACTGGACCCTCGCCACTCACCAGTGAGGTTCTGATCCTGTCGTTTCAGAAAAAAAGTCTGATTTTCCTCATGTCATGAACCTAAGTTTTCCAATCTTGATATTTTTTATTTATTCATTGGGATGTGGGTATCACTGGCTAGGCTAACATTAGTTGCCAAATCCTAAGTGCCAAGAGGGCAGTTAAGAGTTAGCAACATTGCTATGGGTCTCGAGTTACATGTAGGTCAGATCAGGTAAGGGCAGTAGATTTCCTTCCCTAAAGGACTATTAGTGGACCAGATGGGTTCCTCCTGACAATCAAGAATGGTTTCACGGTAGTGGACTCTTAATTCCAGATTTTTATTTCAGATGCCATTATCAGGTTTGATTTGCCAGGACATTACTTGTGTCTCTGGTTTCACAGTCTAGCAATAATACCATAAGACAGAACACCTCCCTAATATTTACCCCACATTCCGACTATTGCCCATGCTTTTTCAGACACTAAGAAAATTCTGCCCATTGTTTCCATGCTGGTTTAATTTGCATCACTATAATTTAGTCAATCCATCCAACACTTAATAATTGAAGCACTGGTGTTCAGATTTTGTCTGGAATAAATCACCACTAACCTTTCCTCAAGACTTGTTTGATTGATCCCAGAGAAATTAGCTTTTGTCTAAAATACAAACTGGCAATATGACAAGCGTATTTGCAAATGGTGCCTTTCCAAGTACCAACTACATTAATCATCAGGGTTCCTGTGATAAAGGACCATGTTGTTGCCCCTCACACTGAAATCAGGAGCAGGAGTAGGCCACTCAGCCCTTCAACACTATTTCGTTATTCAACTTGATCATGGTTGATCCTCTACCTTAGCACGATGGTCTAGCAGTATCATTCATCCACTGATATCAGCAGTACCTAGAAATCAATCAAGCTCTGTCTTGAACACATTCCATAACTGAGGAACTACAGTTCTCGTGTGCAGAGAATTCCAAAGATTCAAAACCCTCTCAGTGAATAAGTTCTTCATCATCTCAGTCTTAAATAACTCACCCTTTATTCTGTGTCCCCTGTTTCCTCCCCCCCTCTCCCACCAAGTCCCTCATGAGGGGTAACAACCTTTCTGCACCTACTTATTGAGCCCTGTAATTACAAGTATTACATAAGTTCTTATGAGATAGTTTCTCATTCTTCTAAACCCTAGTGAATACAGGCCCCCTCCTCAATCTGTGCTCGTAGGATAGTGCCACTATTGCTGGCAAACCTCTGATGCACCCCTCAACTGAAACCAAAATTCCCTTGCGATGACATACCAATTGCTTTCCTACCTGTTTACTGCACCTGCTGCCATTCTTCCAGCATTAGATGCTGTCTCATTGACCTCCAGACCCCTTGACCCCACTACTGACAGATGTGCCTTTAACCTAGTCTAAGCCTCAATCACCTCTGGAATCAAACCCCTCTGCCTTTTCATGCCTATCTCCTCCTTTGAAACCTTTCTCAAAAATTCTAACTTTGACTCAACGTTTTAGGTCATCTCTTGAGGCTTCTCCTTTGGCTCTGCTTTAAATTTTTGTTTTAATAGCTCCTTTCCTTTTAATTTTTTTAAAGGCAATATTGAAGTTGCTGTTTCAGATCAGGCTCAGACAATTTTTCTTTAGGAATCTTTAATCCTCCTTTCCTTAAAGCATCATTTTTAAATGGGGATACAGTAAGGATAAAGATGTACAAGTTAGATGGATTGGCCAGTATAAATTGCCCTGGAGTGTCCAGAAATTAGCAGTGGTAAATTTGGGTTACAGGGATAGGATGAGGGTGCAAGGTCTGGGCGTGATGCTCTTTGGAGAGTGGGTGCAGATTGGATGAGCCAAATGGCCTCCTTTAGGGATTCTAAAGATAGCAATAGGTCTAATATTGGCATTTATTCAGAGATAAGCAATCAAGGGCAGAATGAACACAAGCGAAAGAGAAAAGCTTGATCATGTTTTTATTAGGATCCCTAAAGGTTTATAATTCCACACAGCACCCTTTGTCCATAGACTGTTCAATTTAAGTCGTCCAGCAAGTGACTGGGAAATCATGAAGAATTCTATTCTTGGAAATCCCTAATGGTATTAGGTGTACCAGCAGCTCCTGCCCACATCGCAAGGGTAATTAAGGATAGGCAATAAATATCAGCCCAGATAGGGATGGCCACATCCTTTGAATGACTAACAAAAATGTTCTGTTACATAAAAACTGAAAGAACCGCAGATGCTGTAAATCAGAAACAAAAATTGAAATTGCTGGAAAAGCTCAGGTCTGGCAGCATCCGTGAAGACAAATCAGAGTTAAAATTTCAGGTCTGGTGACCTTACTCAGAAAATGTTTTGTTGTTTGTTACATGGAATATGCGAGATTCTAGCGAAGTGAGGGTCAAATGTGTATTGAGGCCCTGTCCCAAGGATCATTCAGCAGTCACAAATTAAGTCAACACCGTTACTCACCGTCCCGACTCGATTGATGCCACAGGTGAAACAGTGATTGGCGATGGCTGCATTCCTGGCTTCAATAGGCCACATGGGTTCACTGAAAGTCAAAATAACACATTTAGACAAGCACTACCTTCTTGGGCGAGTTTCCACTGACACTGCAGCAAGACATTGAGGGAACTGAAGAGTTCCTGGCTCTGAGCTGATTGAAGGGAAATGTTTGTCAGTGGCCAAAGCAGATATTGTTGCAGTAATCGGAGAGTTTTCCACTAAATCCCCAATGATCTTCATTTTGATAGGGCTCCTTCCACCTCACTCCTGACAGTCAGTTCAAGTCCACACCTGGATCAAGGTCCTGACAAGGTTTAGGAAAAGTGGTTCTGGCCTAAGTATAGCTAAGTGGCAGTGAGTAAGTCACTCCTGAGACAACACTTGACCACCAGAATTGGTGATGTTAGTTCCTTACATCACCTCACGGAGCACTGGAGCAGTAATTTGCCCAGTTAGAGTTATTCTGCATTTTGTCAATAGGATATACCTACCCAGTTGTTTAATTGCCAACACTGCACTGGAACAAACATTTGCCAAACTGTGATCAACCTTCTCCCTCAACTTGTATAAAAAGAACTGCAGGTGCTGAAAATCAAACAAAAACAGAAAATGCTGGAGAAGCTTAGCAGGTCCAGCAGCACCTGTGAGTAAGATGTTTCAAGTCCAGTGACCCTTCATTAGAGCAGGTCTGACAAGTGTCACAGGACTCGATATTAAGTTTCTCTGTATATAAATGCTGCCATACCAGTGAGTTTCTCCAGAACTTTCTATTTCTGATATTACATCTTATTTTACTGTTGACAATTTGGTTGATTGTTTTATATGCATGGCCCCTTTTAGATTTTTCCACATGGCTGCATGTTGTCAGATTGCATGGGGTCAATGTCAGGACTCTCTGGAAACTGGTCCCAGTCACAGCTTTGGAGGAAAGATTGACAATAAGTCTCAATTCAGTTAAAACATATCCTGGGTTTTACTCGACAGCAGTATCAGGGAAATTGCTTGTTTGTGAAGAGCTGCCTACAAACTAATCCAGAAGCATTACTGAAAGCAAGGATAGTAAATAATCCACCTCCAGTTAGTGATTTGTACCTTTCTTGACCTTTTGACAATCAATGCTTACAGAATCTACCTCTAATCAGACAGATCAACAAAAGCAACAAATATCAGTGGACAGGGCCCATAAAATCCAAAGGTTACAGGGCTGAGTTAAATGTAATACAGCCCTTTAGTGACTGACTCACACAACAGTGATGCATTTTGATTAGATTAATGGGAAGCCATTCACCTTATCAAAACATATTGTGGGATATAGGTGAATTAATGTTACTTCTGCAATTATGCAATTCCATCTTACAAAGGAGGTGAACTCACACCAGTGTGTAATTGTTTTAGCCAAGAGCTGAGTCAACAAGAATGGAAACGATGTGGAGGAAATATATAATTGTTTTTGTATTAGCTAAAACTCTATGTCAGAAGGTAGACATTATGGGCAAGTAGATAAGATGTTGTGAGGGGATGAAGTTAAGCTAGATACGCCTGTACAAACAGTAGATATAAACATGTGCTTCCCACTTTTACAAAAACACAGGAACAAACCCCAATTAAAAGGGTCATAGGGATCAGAACGGCCTCGGGAAAGACACAGATGAAGGGGGTAGATAATGATGAAGAAAGGATAGGCCTAACAATGACCTATAGCAGGATAAGGTCAAACAGCCTTGTGAGACCAGAAATAAGCATTTTATCACAGACAAGGCCGGATAAGGCAAGAGGTAAACAGGGGTAATGGGGGCCGGTCTTAGGGAAGTGGACGATGTAAGCAGGGGAGGGAGCAGTGTAAAACAATAGACATCAAATCATATAAATGTTATGTATGAATTGAATTTAGTGTGTGTATGTCCCTTGCCTTGAGAAAGTGACAGCACACCCACTTGCAAGTGTAAAATAAATGACACTACTGATTCAGATCTTGTCTCGGACTGAAATTATTGAAGTGAGTGGGCTTTGTTTCTCACAATATGTTTTGAAAATTTTGCATTACTTAACAGTTAAATTTGTCTAGTCTCTGCTACCAAGTATTCCTACCTATTGCTGAATTATAATAAATCTCTTCAGCATTTTTCCCATATCCTTGACAGTTTTCCCACAGCAAGCTTCTGCTCACATTCTCACATTCTAACCAAGGCAGTGATTTGTACATGGTCTCTGTCCTCTGTGTCCTAAACAGTTCTGATGGAGCTATCCAAGAATGAATGAATGAATGAATTATTGTCATGTGTATTTTACAGTGAGCAAAACAGTAAAATACAGTGGAAAGCTTTTCCACTATCGCCACGATCTGGTGCCATTTTGAATAGTTTTAAGAAAAAGAAAAAAATAGGAAGGTATAGCTCAAAGAGAGCCCATCATTCCTGAATCAGCTTATCATTAATGACGTCTAAGAACAAAGAACTACGCAACACAGACCATTTGTCACCCTAAGACTCTGCCGACATATGATGTCTTTCTAAACTAAAACTCTTTTGCTTCTACGTGATCTGTAATCCTCTATTCACTGCTTATTCATTTGTGTGCCATGATGCCTCTTAAACATTACTATTGTATCTATCTACCACCTCCTCTGGCAGTGCATTCTAGCCACTTAACACATTCCAGAGAACAATGTTACCCCTTACCTCTCCTTTAATTTTCCTCCCATTACCTTAAACCTATGTTCCCTCATAACTGACATTTCTATCTTAGGAAAAGGATTCTGACTATCTAAGCTTACAAAACTGAGATGCAATCAGGTCGCCTTTCAGCCTCCAACATTCAAGTGAAAACAAACCAAATTTCTCCAATCTCTCATTACTAATATCCTCCAAACCAGACATCATCCTGGTTAAAAATAAACCTTTTCTGTATGCTCTCCAAAACCTCCATAAGTTCCGGTAATGTGGCATCTAGAAATGTACGCAATATTCCAAATTTGGCCTAAAGTTCTATACAGATACATGACTTGCCGATTTTTAAACTCTATGCCCTGATTGATAAAGCCAAGCATGCAGTTCATCTTACTGAAGATCTCATCCACTTGTGTTACGTTAATTCTTCCAAGGGTTTGCTACTTATTGTATACTTCCCTCCCACATTAGATCTTCCAAAATGCATCACTTCGCATTTTCCCAGATTAAACTCCATCTGCCATTTCAGTGCCCAAGTTTCCAACCTATCAACGTTCTGCTGTATCCTCTGGCAATCCTCCTCACTATCTGCAGTTCCCCCAGTCTGTGTTGTCTGCAAACTTACTAATCACCTACATTCTCCTCCAAATAATTATATTTACAAACAACAAGGGTCCCAGCACTGATCCCCGCAGAACACCACTGGTCACAGATCCCAAGACAGAAAAACACGCTTCCACCACTACTGTCTTTCATGACAAAATCAGTTCTGTACCCATCTTATCAGCTCAATGCTGGTCCCATATGACTTAACCTTCTGTATCAGCCTGTCATGAGGGACCTTCATAAAAGCCTGGCTAATGTCCATGTAAACAACATTCATTACCCTGATCTCATCAATCATCTTTGTCACTTCCTTAAAAAACTCAATCACGTTTGTGAAACACAACTGCTCTGGACAAAGCCATGATGCCTTTTACTAATCAGTCCATATTTTTCCCAGTGTGAGTAAATCCTGTCCATATGAATCTTCTCCAATAATTTCCCTACACCACAGATGTAGGACTCACAGTCTCTAAATTCCCAGATTATCCGTTGCCCTCCTTAAAGGCTGAAATTTCCTCCAACCATAAATGCATATTGTAAATTTGACCAGATATTGAACTGGAACAGCTATATAAATACAATGGCTACAAATAAAGGTTAGAGGCTGGGAATTCTGCAGCAAGTAACTCATCTTCTGACTCTCCAAAGTCTGTCTACCATCTACAAAGGCACAAGTCAGGTATATAATGGAACATTCCCCACTTGCCTGGATAAGTGCAGCTCCAACAACACAAAAAGGTTCAACATCATCCAGGACAAAGTAGCCTGCTTGACTGACACCACATACACCACCTTCAACAATCATACCCTCCACCATCACCTTTCAGTAGCAGCAGTGTATATTACCTAAAAGATGCACTCTAGAAATTCACCAAACCTCCCTCGACAGCATCTTCCAAACCCATGACCATTCCATCTAGAAGGCGAAGGGCAGGACATATATGAAAACAACACCACCTGCAAGTTGCCTTCCAAGTCATACACCATCCTGACTTAGAGGTATATGGGCTATTCCTTCATTGTTGCTTTGTCAAAATCCTGGAAATCTCTCTCTAACTGCCACCTTGGGTGCACCTATACTCCAAACACTGCAGCAATTCAGGAAGACAGCTCACCAGCTTCTCCATGGTAATTAGAGACAGGTAATAAATGTTTGCTTAGCATGAATTAATGAATGAATGAAAAAAAGTCCTTCTTGTCATTAGTCCCCACCATAAACTCCCTTCCCAAACAATCAACTCCATTACTCTTCCATAGCAACCAACAGACACTGAACCAGACTGTTCACAACCTCCTCTGAGCTGAGATTCCAACCACCATGATAGTATTGAATAGTGGAACATGCTCAAAAGGATTGAATGGCCTATTCCTGCTCTTATTTTCTAATGTTTCTATGTCCTGTTTGATAATGTTAATATGAGGTTTTACTCCAGTGAAGGCTCAGTCTGTCTTCCACCCCAGTTTTAGCGACATATCCTGCCTGATGCAACTCCTAATAGGGTATAGTCCTCATCTTTATCCTAAACGCTCAGACTTCATTACAAGGCCAGTACATTGTTAAAATACGTAGTTCACTTGAGATCACACCAGATAAGAGCGTTAGAGGACTCGTCAATTAAATGTCGATGTTAAACCTCCTCTGCCAACATCATTTTGCAACAGCTAAGAGATACAGTATGTTTGTAAATATGATTTAACTGTGTAAATATGTTCACACAGACTTATACAGCTTCTATCCAGCAAAGGGAACTTCCATCCGTACCCTGCACATCTTTCAGAATAATCTTGTCAGTTGGTTAATAAAATTTGCATTACAGGCCAAACAATCTATATGGACTTATCATTTCAAACTCAGTTAAGTCAGAAGAGAACCCCATTCTCCATTCAGCCTGATCCTCTGTTTGAAAAATGCCCTATATTTGGGACTCCAAAAATTCAGAAAAAAAAACAATATACATCCATCAGCAAATTGGTCATTTGTAGATAGCAGTGTTTGAAGTTCAGGATGAATGGAGCCACAGCCAAGAAGTTATGGCCATCTGCATGACCAAATGCTAGTGTAATGAAATTAAATCAGTGGAAGTGATGTGTTCCATTATATCAATAACTATTTGGCAAAAACATCTAAGGGCTCTGGCCAAGCGGAGAATGAAATGTCACCACAGGATACCCGTAATTACAGTCACACTGTTCTCTCACCTCAGCGCCCCCACAGTAGCGCAGGGGTTGAAGATAATTTCAGCTCCATTAATGCTATACATTAACCAGTTCAAAGGGTGATGTCGACCAAAGCAGATATTAACAGCAATCCGTCCAAACTGAGTCTGAAACACTTTGTGTCCTGTGTTTCCTTCCATGTAGTATGTAGACTTAAGAAGAAAAAAAATTTCCATTACCAAAATTACAAGTTTGAATTTTGATATAAATTACAATGTTGGAAATTAATCCAAAACACTCACTATCCCGACATGGGACACATACAGATTATAGGAAAATTGCATAATAGCAGCACCATTTAAACTAATGGGGCTGAAACTGTGTTATAACCAATACACCCTTTAAACGTTCACACTTTAGAAAGTGTCCCCAATTTGTCAATTCAGTTGAAATGAAATGAAAGTTATAGTGGAACAACCTGTAATTGCAATTCCTTTATCTTCATTGGGACCAATTGCTGGAAGTCTTTTTAAAAAAAGAGTAGGAAGATTTGCTAACTTAGTACTGGTACTTTAAATCAGGACTATTGCTTTTTAGTTGAGGAGGAGCAATAAACAGAATAGAACATAACTGAATAAATGGATGCTAAATGCAGTGGCGGAGAGAAACCAGGATTTTTTTTTCAGAGGAGCTATGGATGTTCAATGCAGGAGGTTACAGAGAATTACACAAAACTTCACCACATTTAGCTCAACTAGTTAACTATGCTGATATATCTGCTCCAAATGAGTCTCCTCCCTTCATCTGTTCCTATCAGCATATCCCTCTTGTCCTTTCACCCTTTTGTGTTTCTTCGGCTTCTCCTGAAATGCATCTTTAATGTCACATAAACTAGTCCCTGTGGTAGCAAGTTCCATATTCCATCAACTCTAGGGTAAAGCGGTTTCTCCGGAATTCTGAGATCTATTTAGTGACAATTATATATTTACAATTCATGATTTGGACCTACCCTCTCTCCTCCACCCACAATTGGAAATATCCTATTCACATTGAGATAATGAAAGTAATTGATTGGGTCAAAGGCATCTAATAGGCCATCTCTCAGCCTTCTCTACCCCATGAAAGAAACAGGAGTCTGTTCAATCTTTCTTGGTTGATGTAATCTTTCAGTTCTCACATCAGCCTTGTAAATTGCATCTTTTACAGTTCCTTTTTACAATAAGAACAGCAGAGATGTGCATAAAATGTCAAGTATGGTCTATCCAGTGTAATGTAACTTCCCTAATTTTCAACTGCATCCCTCAAATCTTCGAATACTCGAGCAACTAGCTCCAGTACTTTTTTTTTGCCCTTTTATCAATAATTACTTTAATTGAGATATCTGTAAGCCAAAACACCGTTTGTAAGGGTAGTAGAGGCAAAAACCGTTATAACATTTAAGATGAATTTAGATGTGCACTTACAATGCCAAAACATACAAAGCTACGGGGCCAAGTGCTAGAAAATGGTTATAGTTAGATGGTAATTTTTGACCAGCACAGACGTGATGTATCAAAAGGGCCTTTTTCTGAGCCGTACATCTCAACTACTATGACACCATACCTCTACCCTATTTAGACTTTCCTTATTAAAGAAAATTGTCTAGGGTCTCTTTGGTCTTTGTGTAAAATGCATCATCAGGTCTCTATTGAAAATATTTAATCTTGCTGAAAAGGGAGCATACTGTTAAAAGCTTTTCATCTGGCATATCTCAGGACTTTTTACGAGGACACATTCCTGGACATATTCCTCTTTCCTACAGATGTAGGATGGATGTTTATCGGCCTGGAAGCCTATGACTAGTGGAGTGTCTGAGGGGTCAGTGCTGATCCCATTATTGTTTGTTATCTACATCAATGATTTGGATGAGAATGAGCAAGACAATAATTAGTACGTTTGCTGATGACATTTAAATAGGCGGTATCATGGACAATGAGGAAATTGCAGCAGGACCTTGATCAACTGGGGAAGAGAGCCAATAAATAGCAAATATAGATAAGTGTGAGGTCTTTCATAGTAAATGGTAGGGCCTTAAGGAGTGTAGTGGAATAGAGGGATCTTGGCATTCAGGTTCACATTTCTCTGAAAATGGAGTCACAGATACTCAGGGCAGTGAAGGTGGCTTTTGGCACACTGGCCTTCATCTGTCAGGGCACTGAATATAGAATTTGGAAAGTTATGTTGCAGTTATACAGGATGTTGGTGAGGCCGCACATGGAGAAGCGTGTCTAGTTTTGATCATCTTGTTATTGGAATGATGTTACTAAACTGTGAAGAGTGCAGAAGAAATTTGCAAGGACGTTGCCAGGATTCAATGGTCTGAGTTCATAGGGGAAGGTTGGATAAACTAGGACTTTTTCCTTTAGAACGTACGAGACTGAGGTGTGGGGGAGGTGGAATCTTATTTAAAAGGCATTTGGACAAATATATAGATAGGAAAGGTTTAGAAGGATACAGGCCAAGTGCAGGGAAATGGGGTTAGTGTGGATGGACATTTTGCTCAGCATGGACCAGTTCGGGCCAAAGGGCCTGTTTCCATGCTGTAGGACTCTGACTCTATTCTTGCATATATGTAGCTTCTAGGGAGATTATGCCTAAATTGCATGCCCAACTAATGATCAGACTTCGTTGCCATGAATCTTAGCAGACTCAGGTTTGTGTAGCAAGTACAGTTCATTTGGAGAATGAAGTCTAACTTAGACATTAGCTAGTCATCAGTCAAACTTACAATGCGGCTTACTTACTAAAACAATACAAAATTATAATCTTATACAATTCCATGTCCTCAACACACAAGGACTATGTTCAGGCATTGTGTTCTTTTTGAATTAAATGAAAGAGTAGAGGACAATAACTCCCTGATGATGCATCCTCCATGACACAGCCTTGACCAATCAGTTGACTTGCTAACCAACCACCATCCTTTTATCATGCAGTATCAAATAATGTTCTGTCCAAAATTTGACAATTTTACGCTTCTACCCTGTTCAGTGCAAGATGAAAATGTCTCTTTATTCAGCAATTCTCACATCCTGCACTGCCAAGTGATTATTTGAAATTCATTTGCCAGTTACAGAAACATTCTGTAAGTTTATTAATTATTTCCTGTATTTTGTTGGGTCTTCCTCAATATTAAGTGCAACTCAAAGTTTTGTGTCACTGGCAAATTTTGAATTATCTTGTCAATTCAGAATTTATATTGTTTTTGCAAATAATGAACAACAGTGCTTAAAGCACTGAATGTAGTGGGACATTTCTTCAGATTTTGCCAGTCTGAGTAACTTTGCTTTATTCATTCATGGGATTTAAGCATTGCCAGCTGTACCATCCTTTATTACTTATTCCTAATTACCCTTGTGAGGGCAGTGTCGAGCTGCCTTCTTGAACTCTGAAGTGATTTGGTGTACATACACTCAATACTATAAGGGATCCAGTTCCAGAATTTTGATCCAGTGACATTTCCAAATCAGGATGTTAAATGACTGAAGCAACTTGAAGGTAGTGGTGTTCCCATCTATTTGTTAAAGATGGTTGGACACAGTATACAACCCTGAAGAACTGGGAATGGGAATCAGGGAAAGACTCTTTGCTGGTTAAAGTCATTCCTGCAACATAAAGACGGTTGTGATTCCCAGAGGTCTAGGACAAGCAGACCTGAGTCTGCAAAGATTCAGATCAACAAACAGTCTGATTATCAGCTGGGCATGCAATTTAGGTGTAATCCTTGCACAAGGTCCTCAAATGATTTTTATCTGTTGTCTTCCTTCTCTTATAAGTTCAGAAATGGGGATACTCGCTGTTGAGTGCTCAGCACCCATCCTGATTCCTCAGATACTGAAGCAATCCATTTCTACCTTCAGCAAGATCCAGACTGTATCCAGGTTTAGGCTGAAATGTGGCAAGTAACAGTGATGCTGCACAAGTGCCAGGCAATGACCATCTCCAACAAGAGAGAATCTAAGCATCACCCATTGACTCAATGCATTACCATCACTAAATTCCCCACAATCAACATCCTGGGGGTTAAACACTGACCAAAAACTAAGCTGGATAAGCCTTATAAATACTGCGGCTACAAGAACAGCTCAGAGACTAGGGGTCCTGCAGCAAGTAGCTCACTTTTTTACTCCCCAAAGACTATCCATTATTCACAAGTGAGAAATGAGGAGTATAATGGAATACTCCCTACTTGCTTGGATGAATGCAGCTCATGTAAGCTTGACTGACACATCCACAAGCTTCCATTCCCTCCACCACTGACACTTAGTACACGCTGCTGCTGCTGCTATCTACAAGATGCATTGTAGAAATTCACCAAGGCTCCTTAAATAGCACCTTTTAAAACCATGAACTCTACCATTTAGAAAGACAAGGACAGAGACACAGGGGAACATCACTACCTGCAAGTTCCCCTCCAAGCCACTCACTATCTTGACGTGAAAATATGTTGCCATTCCTTCAGAGTCACTGAATTAAAATCCTCAAATTCCCTCCCAAATAGCATTGTGCAACCACCTACAGCAATTGGACTACAGTGGTTCAAGAAGGCAGCTCACCACCACTTCTCAAGGGCAACTAGGGATGGGCAATAAGTGCTGGCCAAGCTAGAAAATCCCAAATCCGTGAATTCATTTAAAAAAAATTAGCCTTGTGTTTTTCTGACAAAAACTGGATGTAATGCTGAAAAAATGACAAAGTACTTTTACCTAGTTTTTGCTGTAAACAGGTTTTGCATATATTAGACAAGGTAGGGAAGAGGTGGGGGGACTCAGAATGACAGAATCCCCAACAGTATGAAAGTATGCTATTTGACCCATCAAATCCACACCAACCCTTCAAAGAGCATTCCATCCAAACCAAACCACTGCCACCCCTCCCACCCCCACCCCCTAACAAAACCATATCTCCATAATCACACATTTCCCACGGCTAACACACATCCTTGAACACTATGGGTAATTTACCATGGCCAATACATCTAACCCGCACATCTCTGGACTGTGGGAAGAAACCAGAGCACCCAGAGGAAACCCACACAGACATGGGGAGAACGTGCAAACTCCACAGTCACTCAAGGATGGAGTCGAACCCGGGTCCCTGGTGCTATGAGGCAGCCATACTAACCAGTGAGTCAATTGAGGTATTGTGCAGCTGCTTTTCATTGTCTATATGCATAGAGGTTTGATCAGGTTGTCTTACTTATAGTAAAATGCTGCTTGGGATTACTGCATAGATCCTCATAAGAAAGTCGATGAATAGACTTGTCATTCGCCTTTGCAGACATTCTGACCAATACTAAATGCACTGCACCAACACATTTCAATAGCGTGAAAAAAAACTGTGTCAAGTGTTGGGAAAGTCACGAAGTTATACAAGACGTGTATAAGTAAACAGAGATAAAAACATTCAACATCATAAACAGAAAAAAAAGGATTGAAAGTTTGAGTATAAAATCAATAAATAACGGGACTTTAAGAAATCAAGCGCAATAATTAGGAGTCATTTTTGATCGATCGAACTGGCAAATACAGCCTTGAGGTGACGGGCCAAATGGCCAACTCTTGGTCCAGACTTTTATATAGAGTTGAAAAGTCTGTTTGAGAAAGTTTTAAAACGGTGCGTGAAACCTCCTGTTTTACTTGGGTGCTATTGAAACAATGTTGCTGCAGGCTACAAACCAGAATTACTGATGGATGACCATCTAAAAAGTCCTTTTTGATATTATTTGGGACAATATTACTCACCAGTACCAAGGGTCCCCTATTTTACAAGGTCAGATGTCATCTAGTTAGTGAAGGAGAGCTCAGGTTGAGATTAATTCTTCCTGATCAAATCACCAAAACTCAGATTAATGTTGTGGTTCTGTTCGCCGAGCTGGGAATTTGTGTTGCAGACGTTTCGTCCCCTGTCTAGGTGACATCCTCAGTGCTTGGGAGCCTCCTGTGAAGCGCTTCTGTGATGTTTCCTCTGGCATTTATTGTGGCCTGTCTCTGTCGCTTCCGGTTGTCAGTTCCAGCTGTCTGCTGCAGTGGTCGATATATTGGGTCCAGGTCGATGTGCTTATTGATTGAATCTGTGGATGAGTGCCATGCCTCTAGGAATTCCCTGGCTGTTCTCCGTTTGGCTTGTTCTATAATAGTAGTGTTGTCCCAGTCAAACTCATGTTTGTCATCTGAGTCTGTGGCTACTAAGGATAGCTGGTCGTGTCATTTCGTGGCTAGTTGGTGTTCATGGATGCGGACCGTTAGCTGTCTTCCTGTTTGTCCTATGTAGTGTTTTGTGCAGTCCTTGCATGGGATTTTGTACACTACATTGGTTTTGCTCATGTTGGGTATTGGGTCCTTCAGCCTGGTGAGTTATTGTCTGAGAGTGGCTGTTGGTTTGTGTGCTGTTATGAGTCCTAGTGGTCGCAGTAGTCTGGCTGTCAGTTCAGAAATGTTTTTGATGTATGGTAGTGTGGCTAGTCCTTTGGGTTGTGGACAGCTGGAACTGACAACCGGAAGCAGCAGGTGCAAACCACTATAAATGCTAGAGGAAACCTCTCAGAAGCGCTTCACATGAGGCTCCCAAGCACTGAGGATGTCACCTAGACAGGGGACGAAACGTCTGCAACACAAATTCTCAGCTCGGCAAACAGAACCACAACAACGAGCACCCGAGCTACAAATCTTCTCACAAACTTTGAACTCCGATTAATGTGGAGTAATGGGTGGCACGGTGGTTCAGTGGTCAGCACTGCTGCCTCACAGCACCAGGGACCCAGGTTCAATTCTCATATTGGGTGACTGTTTGTGTGGAGTTTGCACATTCTCCCCTTGTGCCTGCATGGGTTTTCTCCAGGTACTCAGATTTCTTCCCATAATCCAAAGGTGTGCAGATCAGGTGAATTGGCTATGCTAAATTGCCCATACTGTTAGGTGCGTTAGTCAGGGATAACTATAGGGTAGGGGAATGGGTCTAGGTGGGTTACTCTTTAGACAGTCAATTGTTGATCTGTTTCCACACTGTGGGGAATCTAATCAATGTCATTTTGGGATGACAGGCAATGACTGCTGTGGATTGTGGACATTGGTCGCTGCTGGTGATCTTGGGTCGGAATGTAGATCAGTCCAGCCATGCACAATTTGCTGATATTCCACCTACACTGACAATGAAAATACAGCAAAAAAGGTTTTTTTTTGGGGCATGACCACTGTATTTTCAATTTACCAAAAGCATATGGGAGAGATAAAAACAACTAGGTCACTTACTGCAAAGATTTAGACAGAATGGTTTTTGAATAGCTCATGTGGATTGACACTAGCATCTTTATACACCTCCAGAGGTTTCTGGCTGTGGTATATAGTGTATGGTTAGCTGTACCGTGCAAGGATTAGTCTGCTTTAATGGAGCTATTAAAACTCTTCCTGTAAATCAAGGTACATTGATCAGTTTTTCATTGTTAAAAGGACAAGCTACAAAATACAATTAACTACTTTAATGGCTTTTGAGTTTCCAAAATAGGGGTCATTATACATGACACAACAGTGATTACGCCGATCAGTAACCAATCGTAGTGTTCCAGCCTGCAGCTCTTCATAGGTTTTCAGTCTATTAGGTGAAATTATTGTCTTTGGAGAGATAAATTGGAATCAGAAAATAAAATCAAGGTGCAAACTAAGATCAACGATGTATTTATTTAGTGATTTGATTCCTCACAGCACACAGGTGAGTGCTTTTGAAAATGAAACAAATCTCTTCCATTAGTGTGGGCAGGATATATTTTAGTTTCCTGGGAGAAACAGGCTTCACTTCACCTTGTTGTACAATGTGGTACCAACCACTGGTAGCTTTTGTTGGAGGTGGAGCGCTGTCACCAACCCTCCTTTGTATTCTTTTAAATAAAATCAAATAACAAATTAAATGATTATTTAAATAGAGGCACCTCATACCTCAATAAAACCATAAAACACAGGAACAGAAGTTGGACTCAGCCCATTGGATGGGAGCAGATTCAACGAAATCATGGATAATTTGATAATCCTCAACTCCACTTTCCTGTCTTTTCCCCAATTACCTTACTTAAAGATCTGTCTACCCCAGACAGCCCTCTGCACTAAGGAATTGTAGATCACAGACTCTTTCCACTGAACAGTCAGCAGCAATTGGTGTAAAAATTGTTAAAAAAGAAATTTAAAAATCAACCCATTTGGATAGGTTATATCACAACTCTTGAATCCGCAATCTCTTGCCACAGGTAGGGAGGGACACTAGCACTGCACCACAAGAATACCCAGTAAGCAGAGTAGTGCTGTGAATTGAATGTCACTTGTTTTATTTCAAAAATATACTTTATTCATAAAATTATTTTGATGATCTGTACAATTGGTCATGCCATACATACATAAACCTTCCATTTCTTTGCATTCACATATACAGGTCTGTACGTTTACTATCCATATATTTAGCTGAGGTGTCAGCGGAGCCCATTGACTGTGTGGGCCCCCTGTTCTTTAACAGGCAGATGTTACACGGTGGTCTTGCCCCATCGCGCCTTGGCGGCAGCTGCCCCAAGCTTCAGTGTGTCCCTCAACACCTAGTCCTGGACCTTGGAATGCGCCAGTCCTCAACACTCAGTCAGGGTCAACTCCTTCAGCTGGAAGCTTCAACAGGTTTCAGACAGACCAAAGAGCATCTTTGACCGAGTTGATGATCCACCAGGCACAGTTGATGTTCGTCTCGGTGTGCGTCCCAGGGAACAGACCATACAGCACAGAGTCCCGCGTCACGGAGCTGCTCGGGACGAACCTAGAGAAGCATCACTGCATTCGTCTCCAGACTTCCTTAGTCAGGGTGGATCACTGATCCCAGAGCAGACCTGACCCAGCTGGCGATGACCTTTGGCAAGATTTTGTAATCTGCATTTAATAGAGAGATTAGTCTCCAGTTTCTGATTTCCTCCCTCTCCCCCTTCTGCTTGTAGATGAGGGTGATGATGCCTTTCCTCATGGATTCACTCATGGTACCTGCCCGAAGCATACTGACATATACCTCCAGCAGGTCCTGGCCAATCAAGTCCCACTTGACCGGTAAGCCGTTGCTTCCGTGAGTTTTATTCTTTTCAAAGGACTCGAGGGCCTTGGTCAGCTCATACAGAGATAGCGGCTGGTCCAGCCTCTTCAGTGTTCTGTCGACACTCGGGACACTCCCAGCTGTCACAATGGACTCTGAACAAATACTCACTAACGGACTGAGGTTCAAGGAGTTAGCTGCACCAATCCTCCTTTCTACTGTTTGAAGTTATGAATTTACAATCCTGTTGAAAAGGTCTTGCCCCTCATGCAGTTGCAACACTATGAAATCTGCTAAGTATTTCATAGCGTTGCAACTGTATAAGGGGCAAGTTTTTAGTTGTCCATTTATGGAGCACAAGTTTTACACACTTCTGGAGCAGGTCGGACTCTACCAAGAGACACAATCACTGCACCACAAAAGCCCTCAAAAAATCAGCTCCAATATGTTTCAATGTATATTAGCTACCCTCTATTATTTCTGGAACATGTCCTGGTTCATTCTTAAAAGGTCTATCATCAACAACATTGTCAAAGTGCCAACAGTTTGAGGTTCTGAAATCCCTCTATTTCCAAAGGTGCTGAGATTTGGTCCAACTCACATTGGCATCTTCTGCTACTTTATCCATCTGTTACATAAAAGTCAGTCTGACTGTGCACGACATGGCAGCTGTAACTAAACCAGTCCTCACTTAGTATCTGCCTTTGCCCATTAGGGGTGACTAGACAGCAATCCCCCAACCCTCCCCTCAGCACTGAGCTTAAATCGCATTAGACCCACAAATTCTGGTCTATATGAAGTTACAAAATTAACTGTACCAGAGGAGCACTTACTAATCTCTCCCCAGGCTCACGGAATGTCGCAGCGGATTAGAAAGCAAGAAACTGCCTCCTTGGGAAAAGCAGACACACTCCAATAACTCCCCCTCACTTCTATCCAATTGTTTTACTGTTGGACTGCAACTGACAGAAGAGTCAGAAAATGGGATTGCTGCTAGGCACTGCTTTACCCAGCGAAGCATAAACCTCCAGTAATATTTCTTTTAAGAATCATTTCTTTCCAAAATCTGAGTAGATTTATATAGCTGGTGAGTGTACTGGTGATGTACAACCTCACTGACACTAAATCTTTCAGTTGCATTTCATCACCCATACAAATCAGCCAATGCTCTACACTCTGTAGTCAATTATTTTCACTCTCATTGCTTAAACACAGTACCAGTCAGGGTCAGGGCGATGGGTCAGTGAGGACAAGGATGATGGGTCAGAGTGATGAGTTAGAGATGGGCACCAACAGAGGGCCATCCACCTCTGGAAGTGCTGTGGTCAAAGGTGTAGGTAAAAGAAGATGGTGTACCTTAAGATGGAGTTGCATTCCGAAGGATTTGAAAAGTTAAACACAATGTGTCTGTAGCCATTAGGCTACCTTTGAGGGGGAAATCCCAAGAGACTTCAATGGCTGTAGTGCAGCCTCAATGAATAGCTAGTGAAAAATTCCAGTCACCGCCTGCATGGTGGCCTCAGTAAGTTCTTCAAGAGGTATAAATGGCTACCTATTATTTGCACTGATCTGGCCATCACCACCCCTAAACCCCCAGACACATCAGTCTCTTTGCAAATGGCCTATGGCAATAACAAACCAGAAAACCAGCACACTGGTTAATAGAGGAAACAATAGCCTGACTGCCCCAAGTCAGAGACTGAAAAATGTCTAGATATATCTCTCCCTATCTAGTTCCTGTCCATGTTTCTTTTGCTGTATCCTCTTCTCACTCTGTTCAACCTCTTCGGTCCCCCTTTCTGTCTCCACCTCTTACTCTTTGTCACCTGCTAACCCACTCTCCATCTCTCAAAGTCAGAGTTTTTACATCACAGAGAGACACCCTTTGGCCCATCGTGTCCACATTGGTCATTAATCATCCACCCATTCTAATCTCATTTCCCAGCATTAGGCTTGTAGTCTTGTATGCTTTTTGTTACTTGTATTCCTTCCTTCCTATGCCTCATTCTCAGTGCCAGTGCCATTGCCAGGATTTCACCAGTAATGAAGGACCTTATCCCCCCTGGAGGTCACAGGGCAGATATGGGAAGGGCAAATATTTGGGCAGGTTGGTATTAGCAAAATAATAAACCATTCCCCCTCTCACTCTCCGTTGCTCATTCTTTCTCCTCCATTTACCCCCTCCCAGTTGTTGCTTCTCCTGTTCACCAACTCTTCCTTCCTTCCTGCCCCACTCAAAGTATCTCTTGCTCCCTCATTCACCTCCCCAGTCTTGCTGCCTCTCACCAAGGCTGTTGCTCATTGCAGTTCAAGTCCAATGATAACCTTCTCAACCTGTCCCCAATTAGGGCTCTTAAGTGATCATTAACAGCAACTTGATGGCCTCAACACTCCTGCAGCCTAATTCCCTACTGTTCCAAAAGGCGAGGAAAATGTCTACTTCTCCAAAGGGAAGCTAGGCCAGCCTGCCTGCACAAAGCAGGGGGCAATGGAGTTACTTCATTTACCACACAGTCTAGGGGCAGGAGTTTGGCTGTTGAAAGCAAGCCCTTTGCAGCAATACCCCTGACACCCCTCCTTATCACCATGATATCCCCCAAAAAATGTTAGCTTGTCCCCAGCACAGTTCCTCATGGCTGCACAATCCCCAACACCACTCTCCAGTTCCCAATGGTTGCTGGCTTCTGACTAGCCAGTACCTTCATGCAGGACTGAATTTCAGTGTCAAATTTCCCTATTGGCCAAGAAACTCATGGATAGCACTCAAGTTGCTAATTGAACTTTGATCCAGTGGGGTTCTTGCTGGGGGACCAGAGGGATGAGTAAGTTAGCTGCCCCCTGGAGACACCCACACCCCACATTTAGTGCAGAGGGCACTAAATCTAGCCCATTGTTTTACACAGTAATGAGGATAGCAGCTACAGAAAACCTAAAACTGAATTCAGAGTGTTTTAAATTATTTGAAAAAGGCATGAGAAATATCTCCATTTTATAGTTGATCTTTTTTGTTCAGACACTTTCTTGGTGATGTGCTAATATATACTCCACATTGCTTTGCAGTTATCTTTATATTCTCCCTTTCTACCTCACTTAACTTCTACTACACACATTCTGACTGCTGCCTGGTTATTTATACAAATGACACTACATCATATACAAAATAAACAGATCAGGCAGGAATTCAATTCAGTATGTTCACCAACATTAATAAAGTGCATTCATGACGCACTTTAGATGACAGGCTGCTGCTTTGCTCCCAGCTATTTGTTATCCTATATTTAGAGACCCACTGCATTTATAGTAGACAAACGTTCATTGGAAGTGTCTGTATGATAATTGTTTTTGCCTCTGGGCTGAGTCTCTCAGTCCAGATATTTCATGGATGACATTTACCATAATTTATCTGTTGAAAATGCAAAGTCATAAACGTCCTTACAACGTGAGCTCATTCATTGATCAAGAATGGTCCCTGGTCTAATGACTGCATTGTGAAAAGTATCTTAGAGGCCACAGTTGCCCCTGAATTATCTCACATCAAGTTCTGTTCACCTACATTAGCTCTGACTCCCTTGTACGACCAGTTTAAAGTTCTCATCTTAATTAAATTTTCTCTTGCTTCATTCTTCCCTATCTCAGGTGTCTTGTGCTCCACAGCCTTGAACCTGGCATTCCTCTAACTAACCTTGACTCTTGCCTTCAACACATTGTTTAATCCCAGAACCTGGGACCAATCATATAACGTTCTCCTAACACTTTACCTGTAAGGCAAGCAAGACAATGAGAATAGGCTTGAAACAGAACAAATCTCCCAGTATCACAAGAGATGGCAACAGAGTCATCATTGACCAGAGCTGATCTGAGCCAGCAATATCATTACTGCAGCTACATGAACAGGTCACAGGCTAGGAATTTCGCAGTGAGTTGTTCACCACCTGTGTTCCCAAAGTCTCTCCACTTTCTACAAGGCACAAGTCTTGATGGAATACTTCCCATTTTCTTAAATGAGTGCAGTTTCAACCACACTCAGGAAGTTTGATCCAATCCACGATAAAACGTCCCATATGACTGGCACCACATCCATCACCTGCAACACTTAGTCCCTTGATCACTGACAATGGCGTAGCAGTGTGTATCCTCTACAGGATGCACTGCAGCAACTTGCCAAGACCCCTTCAATAATCACCATCTTCAGTGGGAACTATATCACTGTTCCTAGTTCAAAATCCTGGAAAGGGCAACTGGGGATGGGGAATGAATGCTAGGCTAGCCAGCAACTCCCATCTCCTGTGAATGAATAAGCAGCATGTGCATCCTCATCCAGGTGAATCAATGACTGATATTAAATGATTGATTTCTTTTTGTTCTATTGATATTTTAAGGGCATTAATCAGCAAGAAATAATGCCACATATTATATAATGCAGAGATAAAGCAGGGCAGTGGCAATTGTAGGAAGCATTTCTTGAATACTGGGATGTAGCAGTAGATTAGAGACAGACAAATCTGGTGGAAATTCAAAATGGGAGCCAAGTGACACAGGTAACTATGGATCTAGTAGCTGCACATTAATTCTACAAAAAAAAAGTACAATTAATTAGAATCATAGAAACCCTACAGTGTGGAAGCAAGCCATTCAAGCCCATCGAGTAAACAGCCCCTCCAATTAGCATTTGCCCAAACACATCCCTCTAATCTATCCCTGTAACCCTGCATTTACCATGGCTAATCCACCTAGCCTGCACATCCCTGGACACTATGGGCAATTTAGGAGAGGTCATGCCTGACAAATCTGTTAGAATTCTTTGAGGTAACAAGCAGGTTAGGCCAAGGAGAGCCAATGGATGTTATTTATCTGGACTGCCTGATGCCTTTGATAAGGTGCCACACAGGAGGCTGCTGAATAAGATTAAGGGCCCATGGTATTAGAGGCCATGTACTAGCATGGATAGAAGATTGGCTGTCTGGCAAAACACACAGTGAGAATAAAAGGGGTCTTCTCAGGATGGAAGCCAGTAACTAGTGGTGTTCCACAAGGTTCGGTGGTAGGACCACAACTTTTCACTTTTTACATTAATGACCTGGATGAAGGAACTGAGGGCATTCTGGCTAAGTTTGCAGATGATGCAAAGATAGGTGGAGGGACAGGTAGTATTGAGGAGGCAGGGAGGCTGCAGAATGATTTTTACAGGTAGGGAGAGTGGGCATAAAAGTGGCAGATGGAATACAATGTGGGAAAGTGTGAGGTCATGCATTTTGGTAGGAAAAAGAGGGGCATGGACTGTTTTCTAAACAAGGAGACAATTCAGAAATAGGAAGACTTGGGAGTTCTAGTCCAGGTTTCTCATCAGGTAAACGTACAGGTTTAGTCAACGGTGAGGAAGGCAAATACAATGCTGACATTCATCTCAAGAGGACTAGAATATAAAAGCAGGGAAGCACTTCTGAGGCTTTATAAGGCGTTGGTCAGACCACATTTAGAGTACGGAAAGCAATTTTGAGCCTCATACTTCAGGAAAGATGTACTGGCTATGGAGCAGGTCCAGAGAAGGTTCATGAGAATGATCTCAGGAATGAAAGGCTTAACATATGAGGAACACTTGAGGGCTCTGGGACTATATTCAATGGAGTTTAGAAGGATATGGGTGGGTGGGGGGGTGGAAAAGAGATCTGATTGAAGCTTACAGAATACTGAACAGCCTGGACAAAGTGGACATTGGGAAGGTATTCCATTGGCAGGAGAGATGAGGACCCAAGGGGCACAGCCTGAGAGTCAAGGGAATACTTTTAGAACAAGATAAGGAGAAACTTCTTTAGCCAGAGTGTCGCCAATCTGTGGAATTTATTGCCACAGAAGGCTGTGGAGGCCAGGTCATTGAGTATATTTAAAACAGAGACAGAAGTTCTTGATTGCCATGAGGTTCAGAGGTTACTGGGAAAAAGCAGGAAAATGGGGTTGAAAAACTTATAAGCCACGATTAAATGGTGGAGCAGACCTGATGGACCGAATGGCCTAATTTCTGCTCTTAAGTCTTATGGTCGGATTTAGCATGGCCGATCCACCAAACTGGCACATCTTTGGACTGTGGGAGGAAATCCACACAGGCACAGTGAGAAACTCCACAGTTACCAGAGGGTGGAATCAAACCTGGGTTCCTGGCACTGTGAAACATCATTGTTAAACACTGCACCACCCTTAAATTATCAGGAGGACAGTCAGAATGGTAACAAGATAGTATGCAGCAATCAGTATCAACCATCCCTAATCTGTAATTCCTAAACTACAGTAGAAAACAGTCCGACACAAAATGCTCCCGCAGCTCCATAAGACACCTGCCTGATACAAAGTCTACTAGCACATAGCTGGAGAGCAGCCCAAATACTTCTGCAAAAAATCATGGCTGGGCCTGGAGCAGCAAATCGGCAGCAACTGTAACCAGGAACTTCTCCACTGGATCCTAAGCAAACTCCTTCCAGTAAAAGACCACACAGTAAATTACCTGGTACACTGGGTTCTAAACAGACCCTCTGCAAAAATACACTAAACCGCAATCTACCTGCTCCACAGGGTCCTAGGAAGGATCACTTAACTGGAAGCAGTCACAATCCAATCCACCAGACCACCGGACCATTCAAATGTAAGAAGCCTGTGAGGAAGTGGGGTAAGAGCTTAAAAATATGTTGCTGGAAAAGCGCAGCAGGTCAGGCAGCATTAAAGGAGAAGGAGAATCGACGTTTCGGGCACAAGTCCTTCTTCAGGAATGAGGTAAGCTTGCCGGCCTGCTAGTAAGACCGAGACTACACTGCCTTCAGAGCAGGACACCCACTCAAAACATAAGGATGGTCAATGGTCATGAAGTGCTTTGAAAGGCTGGTTATGGTATTAATCAATTCCAGCCTCCCCACTACTCTTGATCCACTCCAATTTGCTTAACAGATCCATGTCGGATGCCACATCACTTGCTCTTTACTCCTCCCTAGAACATCTTGACATCAAGAACAGCTACGCAAGAATCCTACTCATTGAAGGCTGAACTGTAGTCAACACTATTATCCCCTCAAGACCGATTACTAAACCTAGTGATCTTGGACTAAGACCCACTCTCTGCAACTGGATCCTCAATTTCCTGACCCACAGGCCACAATCAGTGAAGATTGGGGACAATATTTCATCCTCACTAATACTCAACACTGGAGCCCCCCCAGGGGTGCGTACTCAGCACCCCACTGTACTCACTGTATACCCATGACACGTCACCAAATAACAAATAACGTTGCCATTTACAAGTTCACTGATGACACCACCATAGTTGGTCAAATCTCAGATAGCGATGAAACAGACTAAGACAGGAGGTGGAAGACCTGGAAAAATGGTGCACTGAGAACAACCTAGCGCTCAATGCTGGCAAAACCAAGGAAATTATTGACTTTCGGCAGGATGCTTTCCAACACATTAACTGAACAGAGGCAGAACGAGTGAAGAGTGTCAAGCTCCTGGGCATGGTCATCAACAAGAAGCTTTCTTGGACTCATGTGGGCGCACTGGTTACAAAGGCCCAACAATGTCTCTTCTCCCTCAGGCAGCTGAGGAAATTTTGCATGACTGCGAATACCCTTGCCAACTTTTATAGGTGTGCTATCGAGAGCATTCTAGTCTGGATGTATCACCACCTGGTATGGCAACTGTACCATTCAAGATCGGAGATGGTTACACAGAGTGGTAACTCGGCCTGGACAATCACAAAGGCCAACCTCCCATCTACAGAGCCCGCTGTCAAGGAAAGGCCACCAGCATTCTCAAAGATCATCCCATCCTGGCAATGCTTTTCTACAACCTCTACCATCAGGGAGAAGATGCAGAAGCCTGAACACACACACACAGGCCAGTTTTGTAACAGTTTCTACTCTACTGTTGTTAGAATACTGAATGTACTCTCAAACTCTTGACATTCGCCTATACCTGTGTTCTTGCCACTGTTTACCTATTAACTCTGTCTTGCACGCAGTACAGGCAGATCAAAGCTTGCCTTGGTATATGTGACAATAAATTCAATTCAATTCAAAACAACGGATAAATGTTGAGATGTGCCACCGGGAGCATTTGCTGCCATCCAACCTCTTGTAATATTAGTCTCATGTGGAGTGCTGAAGGATTCACCATGAACTAGACGTTGACAAAAGAGGTCATTCTCAGTAACAACAAGATAACTAGATAGTAAAGAGCTAACAGGTTACATTAGCTGAAAACTGGTTAACTATACCAACGAAGTAATAGACAGTTACCTCCTAAGAGATTCTATGCTACGATTATAGTCTGTTGAACTGACTTTAACACACAGCAAATTAGAACTACTCAGAACTAACTAGATTATCCCAAGTTAAAAATCACAACACCAGGTTATAGTCCAACAGGTTTAATTGGAAGCACACTAGCTTTCGGAGCGACACTCCATCAGGTGATTGTGGAGGGCTCGATCGTAACACAGAATTTATAGCAAAAATTTATAGACCATTGCTTATAGCATCTCCAAATCATTAGATTATCCCATTCATTCATAATTCAGTATGCAGAGCTACTCCAGAGCCTTGGAGTTAAGCCTTTCAGGCCAAGGGAGCAGGGACTTGCCCCTCACTCAAGGTGACAGAGTTAAACCTACACTAAATCAAATTCATACTGAGCTGAGATTGCATGCTGGAGCATGCTATTGACATGTTATGTCTGTGTGGTCCATTTTACCTCACTTGGGCTACACAGGAAACTCAAATTACTTAGATAAAAACAAAGATCGGGGGGGGGGGGGGGGGGGGGGGTGGAAATCAGAAACAAAAACAGAAATTGCTGGAAAGGCTCTGCAGTCCTGGCAGCATCTGTGGAGAGAAATCAGAGTTAGCATTTCGGGTCGAGTGACCCTTCCTCAGAACAATTTTCTTAGGATTGTCAGAACATTTCTATTTTGAGCATACAGAAAGGCAGAATCTGGAAACTGACAAGACAGAATATTCTGTTGCTACAATTTTCATGTATTGTACACATTGAAATAGTCACCATCTTCTCACCTCATTAAAATCGCCAACCCTGGGAATGTGATTCTTCCTGGTCTTGCCAAGGACTTTGCCAGAGTTCGAAATCACTACCGCAGTGTTCCACAGCGTGTCCCCATGAAACTCATCTCGCTCTAAGATTGGTGACACTATGACCAGGTTATATTTTCTTGCAAGCTGTAGGAGGCAGGGAACAGGGCATAGAGGAAGATAGACAAGGAAGAACAAAAAAACAAGAATATGCTGAATAAGACTGATGAAAGGTTATATCGACCTTGTTTGTACCTCTTGGCTTTTGGCCAAAAGCTGAAAAGAGGCACAGATTTTGAAACCATTCCCCATCTGTCTTATTTGATCTACTATAATCTTGATAATGACAATGTTTGTAACAGACAGTACTAGATATGATTCCGTCCTCCCATTGAGTAGGACACTGAGACTGCACTGTGATCATGGTCCATGCACAATTATCAGTCTCAGCTCTGTTGACAGGATGTGTGGGTGTTGCTGGCTAGACCATCGCTTATTTATCGCTCATCCCGACAAGGTGAGCTGCCTTTCTTGAACTGCTGCAGTCTGTGTGGATTATAGACTTTTGTAGCAGCTTGATACCACCGAGTGCAGTCATGCTGTGCCATTTCAAAGGACAATTGAGAGACAATCACATTGCTATGAGCATGTAGGCCAGATTAGGTGAGGACAGCAGATTCCCTTCCCTGAAGGACACATGAACTAGATGGGATACTATAATATTCCCATGGTTTCAGTCACCATTAGAGACTAGCTTTTTATTCCAGATTTATTTGCACCTAGCTTTTGTTTTCACGCTCTTAACATTTCAACTCCCAATTTACTTTCTTATAAGAAACATAATAAAAGAGAGGTTACAATAAAAACCTGTGGCCTGCCTTTTGCCAAATAAATTGTTTTGTTCTTAAGGCGGCACGGGATACAGAGAAATCTGGCTGTCTGGATACAGAATTGGCTATCCCATATAAGACAGAGGGTGGTGGCAGATGGTGGTGGTATTTAGCCTGGAACTTGGTGATCTGTGGTGTTCTGGACGATCTGTTCTGGGATCTCTGCTCTTTGTGATTTTTATAAATGATTTGGATGAGGAAGAGGAAGTGTGGGTTAGTAAGTTTGCCAATGTCACAAAGGTTGGTGGTGTTGTGGATAGTGTTGAGGGCTGTTGTAGGTTGCAACAGGAATTGTTGCAATTGGGCTAAGAAGTGGCAGGTAGAGTTCAACCTGGAAAAGGGTGAAATGATTCACTTTGGTAGGTCAAATTTGAATGCAGAATACAAGGTTAAAGACAGGATTGTTGGCAGTATCAAGGAACAGAGGGATTGTGGGGTCCAGGTCCATAGATCCCTCAAAGTTGCCACCAAAGTTCGTAGGGTGTTAAGTTATGGTGCGTTGGCTTTCATAAGCAGGGGGATTGAGTTTAAGAGCCACAGCTCTAAAGCCCTGGTTAGACCACATTTGGAATATTGTGTTCAGTTCTAGTTGCATTATAGGAAAGATGCGGAAGCTTTAGAGCAGGTGCAGAGGAGATTTACCAGGATGCTGACTGGACTGGAGGGCAGGTGTTATGAAGAAAGGATGAAGGAGCCAGGATTTTTCTCATTGGAGCAAAGGAGGATGAGAGGTGACTAGATAGAGAGTGGGAGGGAGGGAGTGGGGCAGGAAGCATTGAGTGGAAGAGTTGGTGACAACAAATAGAGTGTCAATGGGGAAGAAAGAATGAGAGATGGAGAGAAGGAGAGAGAGAAGAGGAGGTGAAAGAGGGAGAGGACATGAGGTAGGGGAAGGGCGAAGGGCGAAGGAGATTGAAGTGGCAAAGTTTATTGTTAAATCAAGCCTGAGAATGCTCAGTTACTGTGTTGAAATGAAATCAGAAGTGTGACCATTCTGGGAATGTCCCTAATGTGAAAGCACAATTTAAAATATGCTTTAAATGGGAATGACCTGAACTTAAAGTTTAAATTCCTTAGTTGTCATTGTGGGATCTGATCTCGTGTTGTTGATCATTAGCCTAGACCAAGGGAGGAGTAGTCCAGTAGCATGACAATATCACTGGTGCTGCAAGATAGTAAAGGCTCCTCGCCAATGTTGCAATATCTAAGATTTGGGAGTTGTTTCTTTATACATGGACACCTACCACAGTTCTACCCTCATGATTTATCACAGAGGTAAGGTTATGGGCTTTTCACCTTCAGCAAGAAATTTGTACCTAATGTGGTGATACTTGGGTTAGCTCCCATTTCATAAGATTCAATAGTTGGATTCAATAGATGTTTGCGACAGCTACTGAAGTCGACAAATTACAATTAAAGGCACTGCCCTGTCTGGGCTAGTACTGAGTAATTTGGTTAACAAACTGTTGCATGCTTTCTCAGTGTGTCATGTTGCAAGTATCCCCAGTAAGATTGAACCGGAGATCTTTATACCATCAGGACACATGGCATGATGAGATAACATCTTGAGCATATATAAGGACATACCAGTTGTAGGACATAACCCAATAAACTGACACCTCTCAAAAATATAGAAGAACAAGTCTCCAACACCACTCTGCATTTTTCTTAGAGAAGATTATCAGATCAGTGAGTGGGTAACCAGGAAAGCAAATTTGTCAGTCACTAATAAAAGGCACCATTAACTTTAAGTCAATATAAACCAATAGATGTCAGGTCACTCTCAGGGCAAGTGTCAGTATGTGTCAAATCACTATATAGGATTTTATGATCTTCTTCCTCTTTCAGAGATAACCACTACCTTGAGTTGTTGGTATACCCAAATCCAACAGCCGATGTGTCTGGATTATCTGCATTTACCTAAATGTTCTACATGCTTTAAATTGTCAGAGGTTGCTGGAAAAGCTCAGCACGTCTGGCAACATCTGTGAAGGGAAATCAGAGTTAATCTTTCAGAACTAAGTGACCCTTCCTCAGACTGCCGGAGCCAAAACGTTTATTCTGACTTCTCTTCATAGATGCTACCAGACTTGCTCAGCTTTTCCAGCAACTTCTGTTTTTGTTTCTGATTTACGGCATGCACAGTTCTTTCGGTTTTTCTTTAAACTGTCAACTTTGCTCGAGAACAAACCCTGCAAATGCAGTTTTCTTTTATATCTTTGAAGGTTGAATATTGCTGAGACATTGCTTTCAATATCTTTGCCTACATCTAAGAGAGCTAACACAGGGCTGAGTGCCTGTTGACCTGGATTCCTAGCAAGAATTAGCAGCTTCAGGAAGGAGGAAAAACCCTTCTGCCAAACTGTTATTTACTCAGCTTCATCAGCTAAATCAGTAAACTCGTGACATTATACAAGTTGAAACCTGCATTTCAGGATGATTTACAGAATCAATAAAGTCAACATTTTCCAAATCAACAACATCCCTCACAATAAAAACTTCTTACCATTGTTTGCAGAGTCAAATGGTTAACAAAAATTTCTGTTTATATCTCAAGATGTAGAGCTGGAGGGATGAGGCCATGGGAAAATTTGAAAACAAGGAAAAGAATTTTTAAAATCAAGATATCGATTGACCGAGAATCAATGTCAATGAGCACTGGGGTGAGAGAAGAATGGGATTTGGTGCAACTTGAGACCTAGACTGCAGAGATTTGCATCAAAGTTTGGGAGAAGATTTGTAGATCGGGTGCTCGTTGTTGTGGTTCTGTTCGCCGAGCTAGGAATTTCTCTTGCAAACGTTTCGTCCCCTGTCTAGGTGACATCCTCAGTGCTTGGGAGCCTCCTGTGAAGCGCTTCTGTGCTGTTTCCTCCGGCATTTATAGTGGCCTGTTTCTGCCGCTTCCGGTTGTCAGTTCGAGCTGTCCGCTGTAGTGGCCGGTATATTGGGTCCAGGTCGATGTGTTTGTTGATAGAGTCTGTGGATGAGTGCCATGCCTCTAGGAATTCCCTGGCTGTTCTCTGTTTGGCTTGCCCTATAGGGTTGTCCCAGTCGAATTCATGTTGCTTGTCGTCTGTGTGTGGGGCTACTAAGGATAGCTGGTCGTGTCGTTTCGTGGCTAGTTGGTGTTCGTGTATACGGATCGTTAGCTGTCTTCCTGTTTGTCCGATGTAGTGTTTTGTGCAGTCCTTGCATGGGATTTTGTACACTACATTAGTTTTGCTCATGTTGGGTATCGGGTCCTTCGTTCTGGTGAGTTGTTGTTGTCTGATATTTGCATTAGCTTAAATTGGAACATGGGAAAGCAGACTGGGAGTGGGTTGGAATAGTACAGACTGGAGGTGATAGTTAAAGGTTTGAGTAGTGGGTGAGCCAGGACAGGTGAACTGGGGGCATTATTACAATGTTAATGTGCATGCACACCCCAGAACTGCAGTGGTTCCAGAAGCCAGCTGATCCCTACCCTTCTCTAGAGTAATTAGGGATGGGAATTCAAGTCAGCCTCAAAGTTACACTCTTAAACAGGGGACTTTTTGGAGGACAATTCATGGACTAGATCGACTGGCAAGTGGAAGCTACAATAATGTTATAACTGGTGCACTGGATACACAATTTTAATGAGAACAAATAAAGAAAGTTACATAGCTATCCATACGAGGCAACATCCTGGTGAACCTCCTCTGCAGCCTCTCCAAAGCATCCACATCATTTTGGTAATGTGGCGACCACAACCGTACACAATATTCCAAATGTAGCTGAACCAAAGTCTGATACAACTGTATAATGACCTGCCAACTCTTGTACTCAATACCCCGTCTGATGAAGGAAAGCATGCCATATGTTGTTCCTCTTTTCAAGATGGGTCATAGGGAAGTCCCTGGCAATTACAGACCAGTCAATCTTACATCTTTGGCCAAGGTTTTGGAAAGAATTGAGGGATAGGATTTATGACTATTCAGGAAAGCATAGCGTGATTAAAGGCAGACAGCATGGCTTTGTGAGGAGCAAGTCATGCCTCACAAATCTTACTGAGTTCTTTGAGGAAGTGACAAGACAGGTCAACGAAGGTCGAGCAGTGGATGTGGTGTATATGGACTTCAGCAAGGCATTTGATGAGGTTCCCCACGGTAGGCTTATTCATAAAGTCAGGAGGTATGGGATACAGGGAGATCTGGCTGTCTGGATTCAGAATTGGTTGGCTGACAGAAGGCAGAAAGTGGTTGTAGATGGTTCTGCTTGGAGGTCAGTATTGAGTGGGGTCCCGCAGGGCTCTATTCTTGGGCCTCTGCTCTTTGTAGTTTTTATAAATGACTTGGATGAGGAGGTCGAGGGGTGGGTTAGCAAATTTGCAGATGACACAAAAGTTGGAGGAATCATTGATAGTATCGAGGGCTATTGCAGGCTGCAGCGTGACAGACAGGATGCAGAGCTGGGCTGAGAATTGGCAGATGGAGTTCAACCTGGATAAATGCAAAATGATGCATTTTAGAAGGTCGAACTCAAATGCTGAATATATGATTAAAGACAGGATTCTTGGCAATGCTGAGGAACAGAGGGATCATGGTGTTCAAATGCATAGATCCCTCAAAGTTGCCACCCAAGTGGATAGGTTTGTTAAGAAAGCAAATGGTATTTTGGCTTTCACTAACAGGGCGGGAATCGAGTCTAAGAGCCACAAGGTTTTGCTACAGCTCTACAAGTCCCTGGTGAGACCACATTTGGAATATGGTGTCCAGTTCTGGTCGCCCTACTATAGGAAAGAGAGAGACTGGAGAGGGTGCAAAGAAGGTTTACTAGGATGTTGCCTGGACTGGAGGGCTTGCCTTATGAAGAGAGGTTGACTAAGTATGGACTTTTCTCTCTGGAGAGGAGGAGGAAGAGGGGTGACCTGATCAAGGTATACAAGATGATGAGAGGAATGGATAGAGTCAATAGCCAGAGACTTTTCCCCAGGGCAGGATTGACTGGCACAAGTGGTCATAGTTCTAAGATATTAGGAGAAAGATATAGAGGGGACATCAGAGGTAAGTTCTTTACGCAGAGAGTTGTGAATGCATGGAATGCATTGCCAGCAGTGGTGGTGGAAGCAGAGGCATTAGGGACATTTAAGTGACTGCTGGACATACACATAGATAGCAGTGAATTGAGGGGTGCATAGGTTAAAGTTACTTTATTTTACATTAGGATTAATCCTCGGCACAACATCGTGGGCCAAAATAATGTCAGTGTGAAATATGGAAACTGTATGGAAACAACGTGTCTTTCCAACACAAGGATCAAAAAATTGTCTGACTAACTGTGAAATACACAGATATATGGCTTTTGTTTATCTACCAACTGCCTTCTCACTTCTGTTTGCTCTCCCTGAAGATGCTGAATCTTGATCCCAAAGGCTTTCTCCTGGGTGTCCATCAGTGAACCTAGACAATAAGTTACAGGACTGTGACTGTCGTGTACATATCAAAAAAGTGAGGATTGCAGATGCTGGAGATCAGAGTCAAAAAGCATGGTTTTGGAAAAGCACAACAAGTCAGGAAGCATTGAGGAGCAGGAGAGTCAATATTTCAGGCATAAGCCCTTCATCAGGAATGGAGTACATACACTGACTTCACCTGGCTGTTAAAAGCTGATTCTTGCTCAGGTGACTGTTGCTGGCATTCATTGTCTACTGCCAATTGCTGTGTACAGCTGAGTGGTTTGTTAGGCAACTTCAGACTCTAGTCTGTTGATATGACACTGGACTGATCATGGTTCAGACATATACAGATACATATGGGTACAGACAGCAGGTTTCCACATTTTTCTGAAAGACATTCATAATTTATTTGGGTTTCTATAACAATCTGATTATTCCATGCTCACCATCACCACTGGGATCTTTGTCAAAGTGAATTCAATGTGAAAGTCGCAAGATTCAAGAGGGCATTGGATGATTGTTTAGATAGAAATAGTGTGGAGGGTATGGGAAGAAAGCAAGTGGTACGAGGTAATGATGCTCATTTGAAGAGTCAAAGACATGATGGGCTAAAAGACCTCCTGTGCCATAATAATTGTGATACCGTTGTATGGATTGTTCGATACAAGCTCATGTTCTACAGTTGTTTCTGACTTTTGGCATTTTCTGTTTAGGTTTAATGAAAGCAAGTGTTGCTAAGATTTATAGCTCAGGTTGAGGTTCTGGATGTAGGCTTGCTCGATGAGCTGAAGATTCATTTTCAGATGTTTTGTCACCATACCAGGTAACATCATCAGTGAGCATCTGGATGAAGCACTCGTAGCATAGCTCAATTTCTATTTCTGTCTTTAGGTTTCTTTGGGTTGGTGATGTCATTCTCTATGGTGACACCATTCCCTGTTTGAACAGATACGAATGAGAATTCCTCGAAGCATGGCATTCCAACTGGAACTCTATCAACAAACACATTGACTTGGATCCCATTTACCACCTCCTGAGAAAAAGATCAGGAAATGACATCAACCCAAGGAAACCTAAACACAAAGAGAAAGCGGGCCTTACCACCAGTGCTTCATCCAGAGGCTCACTGATGATGCTACCTAGTATGGTGACAAAACATCTGAAAACAAACCTTCCAGCTCAACGAGCAAACCTACATTCATTTCATGAAAGAATTGCATCTTTAAACAGTTAAGAGAAAAAGGTCTTTACTGAGACTGAACAACTCATCAAATGGTTTACACAATTCAATGCCGAGAGAGATTGTGCAATTAGACCAATAAACTACACAAAAACAAATACTCAATGTCATTCGTACCTATAAAGTGCTTGAAGATTGATCCTGGTGTGAAGTAGAGGAGAGTTACTGGCGCCACAGACACCATATGCTCTGATCACCATATCATTTCTGTGCCAGTTAAAGATCTGATTACAAATCACATTTTCCAGATTTTGATTCACAGCCACTGGAGGTTGTACTAACACCAATGCATATCAAAATTCTGCTTAAATCTTACAACAGTTTCTGATTCAACCATCCTTCCAGTCAGTCAGTTCCAAACTCCCACCACCCCGAGTGAAAAGATTTATCTTCCACTCTATCAGCTTTATACCCCCTTATCTTAAATAAATACTCCCTTGTTATTGACCCATAAAACTAATGGAATATCGCAACATCAAGATGTGACAGACCACAATACAGAAGTAAAAAAAACTGTTGTACTGATTACACTGCAATGCCTCAAATTTCTGCTCCCTTTCAATACTGCTCCATTCTGTTACAGGCTGGAGATGGTTTGCAAGATTGACTCAGGCTGAGCAAATCAGTATGTCAGCCTCACATCACAGAGGATTATCTCAATGTTCCAAGAAACACCCAGATTAGATTCCCTACAGTGTGGAAACAGGCCCTTTGGCCCAACAAGTCCACATTGACCTTCTGAAGAGTAACCCACCCAGACCCATTTCCCTCTAACTAATGCACCTTACACTATGGGCAATTTAGTATGGCTAATTCACCTGACCTTTTATTGCTTATGGTTCCATCTTATCCTCTGTCAATTTAATGGTGCTAAAGATTCATAGATCATAGAATCCCTATAGTGTGGAAACAGGCCATTTGGCCCAACAAGGTCACACTGACCCTCTGAAGAGTATCCTATTCAAACCCACTTCCCCACCCCTCTTACTCTACACTTGCCCTGACTAATCCACCTAGCCTACACATCCCTAACACTATGGGCAATTTAGCCTGGCTAATCCACCTAACCCGCACATCTTTCGACTGTGGGAGGAAACCCATGCAGACATGGGGAGAATGTGCAAACTCCACACAATGGTTCGAGGCTGGAATCGAACCTGGGACCCTGGCACTGAGAGGCAGCAGGAAAAAAAAAAGTCTGTAAATTATTTTCATCATGCTAAGAACACTGGGGTTTGTGGGATGTGCAATTAAAAGTTAGTGGAGGCACAAAGTCATTTATCTCATTTTTCCCAAGTATCTGTCAAAGTAACAGTACATTCACAAAATCATAGTTTAAGATTTACAGTATTTATAATTCCCTCTTAGGAAAGGTATTATTCTCTCCCTATTACTGAATTCAATAAGATAAACTAAAACCAAATTGAGATGAAATGCTTGGAATCTAGTTAAACTGGAAGCTGCTTTTTCACCTCAATATTCAAAAACAAGGTCTCCATATTATGAGGAAGAGGGGTAAGCAATAGGAGAACAACAAAGTTGCAGGATGTTTGGCGGCAGCGGCAGGATGGGGTTGGTGGATGTGTGGGAGCTGGTCATATATGATATGATCATTTACTGGATTAGTGGTGCTGGAAGAGCACAGCAGTTCAGGCAGCATCCAACGAGCAGCGAAATCACACAATTCAGCCCCTTAAGCTTGCTCTGCAATTTAAATACATCATGGTACATCTGATTGTAACTTCAAATCCACATTCCATCCTACCTAATTAATTTTTACCCCTTGCTTACAGCGAATCAACTTCCGCCTTTAAAAATATACTGAATATATTTAAAAATATACACTGCTTCCTTATCCTTTTCAGGAAGTGTCCCCCAAAGAGGAAATTTTACATCAACACCTCGTCACCATTTCTCTATTCAGTAACCATAAGAACATGAGAAACAGAACCAGAAGTAGCCCATTCAGCCTGCTCTGCCATCCAATAAGATCAAGGCTGATTTGACTTTGGTCTTAACTCTATAATCCTGCCTGTTCCCCCAAAGACTTAGACCCCCCGGGCCAACAAAAATCTGTTTAACTTGGCATGCTATTGAAAGGATATTATTAAACTAAAGAGGGTTCAGAAAAGATTTACCAGGATGTAGTTGAGAAGAGAGGGTTTGAGATCTAAAAATAGATTGGAACGCCTTGGACCTTTTTTCGCTAGAGCTTAGGAAGTTCAGGATTGATCTAGAGGTTTACAAAAATAGTGAGGGACTTGGACAAGGTGAATAACAAGAATCTTTTCCTTAGGGTGGGAGGGTTCAAAACTAGATTGCATATTCTTTAAGGGAAATGGATTTTTTTTAAAGACAAAGTGTGGTCAGTGTGTGGAATGAACTGCCAGAGAAAGTGGTGGATGCAGCTACAGTTACAATGTTGAAAACACATTTGGGTAAGCTTATGAATAAGAAAGGGAAGGTTCGGAAGGATATGGGCCAAGTGCCAGCAGGTGGGACTAGTTTAGTTTGGCAACATGGTCAGTATGGACTGGTTGTACCAAAGGATACTTTTCCATGCTGTATGGCTCAGATTTATAATTTACTTAGGGAAGGCAACGGCCAAGTGATATTATTGCTAGACTATTAATCCAGCGGTTCAGGTAATGTTCTCGGAACCCAGATTTGAATCCTGCCCATGGGAATCTGGAATTAAGAATCATCGACAACCATGAAATCATTGATGATTGTTGGGAAAAGCCCATCTGGTTCACTAATGTCCTCACCTGGTCTGGCCTATACGGGACTCCAGACCCACAGCAGTGATTGATGCTCAAGTGCCCTCTGAAATGGCACAAGCTATTCAGCTGTACCAATCGCTACAAAGTCTCAAAGAAATGAAACTGAATGGATAACCTGACATCTGGGGGCTCGAGCCAAAATTGGGAGAGCTGTCTCACAGACAAGTCAAGGAACAGTCTGACATTTTCTGTAAGGTATGATTCAGACTATGTCCCAGACACCCTCATCACCATGCCTGGTTGCGTCCTATTCCACCAGGTCAGACCCAGTAGAGATTGTATGCCACTGTGCTACCGTCAGGAGGAAATTGCCCTGGGAGTCCTTAGTATTGATTCCAGACCATCACACAATCCTTGTTGAGAGAAAGTCCCGCCTTCATATTGAGAATAACCTCCACCGTGTTGTGCGCTAAATATGACAGACTTTGAATTGATCCAGCAACTCAAGCCTGGGCATCCAGGACATGCTGTGTGCCATTAACAGCAGCAGAATTGTACTCCAGCACAATCTGTAGCCTCATGGCCCAGCATATCCTATTTGCAACCATTACCAAGAAGCCCAGGGCTCAACTCTGGTTCAATGGACAGTGCAGAAGGGCAAATCAGGAGCAGCACCAGATGTACCCGATGATGAGGTGTCAACCTGATGAAGCTATTGAACAGGACTACTTGCATGCTAAACAGCTTAAGCAGCAAGTGATAGACAGGGCTATTGATCCCACAACCAATGAACCAGATTTAAGGTCTGCAGTCCTGCCACATCCTCGTATGAATGGTGGTGGACAATTAAGCAACCTCACTGGAGGAGGCAGCTCCATAAATACCCTATCCTCCATAATGGAAGAGCAACTGATAAGGTTGAAGGTTTTGTTGCAATCTTCAGCCAGAAGGATGATCCATCTCGGTCTACTCCAGTGGTCCCCAGCATTACAGATACCAGTCTTCAGCCAATTCGATTTACTCCACATGATATCAAGAAATGGTTGGGTACACAGGATCTTGCAATGACATTTCAGCAATAGTACTGAAGACTTGTGCTCCAGAACATGCTGCTCCATTAGCCAAGCTGTTCCAGTACAGTTACAACATTGGCATCTACTCGACAATGTGGAAAACTGCCCAATTATGTCCTATATATAAAAAGCAGAACATATCCAATCCGGCCAATTACTGCCCCATCAGTCTATTGTTGATCATCAGTAAAGTGATGGAAGTTGTCAGCAATAGTGCTATCAAGCAGCACCTGCTTAGCCGTAACCTGCTCAATGTCACCCTGTTCAGGTTCTGTCAGGACCACGCAGCTCTTGATCTCATTACAGCCTTGTTTCAAACATGGACAAAAGAGCTAAATTCTAGAGGTGAGATGAGAGCGACAGCTCTTGACATCAAGGTTGCATTTCACAATGTGGCATCAAGGACTCCTGGAAAAACTGGTTAGAGTGACACCTACTGTTGTTGGAGGTCACATCTCAGCTCCAGGATATCTCTGCAGGAGTTCTTCATGGTAATGTCCTAGGCCCAAGCATCTACAGCTACTTCATCAATGACCTACCCTCCATCATAAAGTCAGAAGTGAGGATGATTGTGCAATGTTCAGCACCATTCGCGATTCCTCAGATACCAAAAGCAGTCTAATGCAACAAGATCTGGACAATATCCAGGTTTGAGCTGACAAGTATCATTCATGCGATGCAAATGTCAAGCTGTGACCATCACCAATAAGAGACAGTCTAAACACTGCCCCATGACATTCAGTGGTGTAACCATCATTGAAACCCCCTCTACCAAGATCCTGAGAGTTAACATTGATCAGAAACTCAACTAACACATCTCCTGACTCCCCAGAGCCTGTCCATCATCTACAAGGCACAATTCAGGAGTGTGATGAAGTACTCCCCACGTCTGGATGACTGCAGCCCCAACACCACTCAGGAAGTTTTACACTATCCAAGACAAAGCAGCCCACTTGATTGGTATTATATCCGCAAGCATCCACTCCCGCCACCACTGACGCTAGTACCAGCAGTGTGTACTATCTACAAGATGCACTGCAGAAGTTCAAAGTTCTTCAGACCTATGACCACTTCCATCTAGAAGGCCAAGAGCAGATGTATGGGAACGCCACCACCTTCAAGTTCCCCTCCAAGCCATTCTGACTTGGAAATATATTGCCGTTCCTTCACTGTCACTGGGTCAAAATCCTGGAATGTCCTCTTTAATGGCATTGAGGGTCAACCCACAACAGGTTAACTGCTGCATTCCAAGGAGGCAGCTCACCATCACCTTCTTAAGGGCAACTAGGGACAGACAATAAATGCTGGCCAGCCAGCGACATCCACATCCCAAAGAAAACAATGATCTGCTTCACTCTAGAGAAGAGAGGATTCCATGGAAAACTACCATGAGACAGAAGTAATGCTTCTTCATCTCCATATCATATGGGAGCCCCCACTATGGTGGGGCTCTGTACCAGAGTTCTAGATTATTTGAAAAGAGAAAACATCCACTCAGCATCAACCCATCAAGCTCCTTCAGTATTTTATGTTTCAATAAGATCACTTCTCAATCATTGAAAGTCCAGTGGATACAGGTCCAATCTGCTCAACTGTTCTCCATATGACAAATCTTCCAAACTGCCACCAATTCTAGTATATGTCCCTCCTTAAGCAAAGTGACCAAAGCTAGGCACAGTACTTTATATGTCATCGCTCCATGCTCTGTACAGTTGATGCAAGACTTCCCTACTTTTACACTCAATCCCTCAACAATGGAGGCTAACATACTATTGGCCTTCTGAATCACTTGCTGTACCTACATGTGATTGGTTGCCTGAGAGGTAAATACAACAGTAGAAAGTTACAGGGTGAAGGAGGTCCATTCCGTAATGATCCCAACCTCCCCATCCCTCTAATATAGCTGAGGCTGGCTCAGGGATGTCACTGGGACATTTTAAAAATCACAGCCAGTGAAAGTTGGTGGCATATTGAGGACAAGAAGTCCAGTTAATGTAATTTTAAATAGTTTTTCATGATTTTCCATTGGCACAAAAGTGGTCACAGCTTTACTCCAGGACCCAGACTTTGAGCACCCTTACTCAAAACATGGATGCTGTCAATCTTCTGCCATTGACAACGCAAATGTTGAAGGCCATTTATATTGGTCCCTGGTGGTGGCACATGCACACGCGCTCTCACACTTACCCACTGACTTGCTCCCTGCATCAGTGGCATTATACACACTGGTTTCAGATAACTGTTCATGAAGGAAGGAGTCACTTTTAGAGCATGCTGAATATTCAACTCCTCTAGAATAATTCAAATACTGCTAATATTGTACTGAATCAGTACATCACAGCAATATTTAGCTTCTGTGTATTAATTAACATGCCCATGAAGCTGGCCAAGCAATCTTAACCTCAACACAAAAAACGTTTTCCTCATTTGAGGAAAGGTAGGAAACTGATTATTCGAGGCTCAATGGGCAAACTAGAAAATTGTGGATGCAATTCCTGTTCTATGGACTTGATCACAAAGGCCCAGTGCAGATCTGAGGGAGTATTACACTGTCAGAGGTCCCAATTCTATGATAAGACATTAAAATCTTGTTCACCACCACAGGAGGATGCAAATGATCTGGTGATGTTATTGCAAAGGTGAACAGGGTGTTCTACCCAATGACATGGCCGATATCAGTCATTAAAATTACCCAATATGGGAACTGCTCAGTTAGGCCATTGCCAGGTCTGGACACTGGGTACAAACACACAGTTGGTTTCAACTATAAAGTGATAATTGACCTCAGGGTCCCTAACTGAATTGACAAATTCATGGCTGCAGAAAGGGGCAAGGGAATTTCCCTCTCCTCATCACCACCATAGAGCTCCCAATCCAGTACCACTCAAAAACTGAGTGAGAACCTAGCCATGATGATATCCATGATTGAACGGCCTAGAATCAGTCCAGGACTGAGAAGTTAAACAATGAAAAAACACCAAATAAAAACCAAAAGAAGCGAGGATGTTGTAAATCAAACAACAAATTGCTGGAAAAGCTCAGCAGGTCTGGCAGTATCTGTGGAGAGAAATCAAAGCAGAGTGACCCTTCCTCAGGAAAAACATTCAGCGCTGCAAAAGGAGAGAGATGGGCCAAACATCAGTGTAAGGAAACTCCAGTGAAAGAATCAATTGGACTCCCCTCCCTGGCTATATATCACAGAGTCATAGAGATGTACAGCATGGAAACAGACCCTTCGGTCCAACCCGTCCATGCCGACCAGATATCCCAACCCAATCTAGTCCCACTTGCCAGCACCTGGCTCATATCCCTCCAAACCCTTCCTATTCATATACCCATCCAAATGCCTCTTAAATGTTGCAATTGTACCAGCCTCCACAACATCCTCTGGCAGCTCATTCCATACACGTACCACCCTCTGCGTGAAAAAGTTGCCCCTTAGGTCTCTTTTATATCTTGCGCCTCTCACCCTAAAACATATGCCCTCTAGTTCTGGACTCCCCGACCCCAGGGAAAAGACTTTGTCTATTTATCCTATCCATGCCCCTCATAATTTATTAAAACCCACAGATATTTCCAGAGAGGAGGATAGAAAGTTGGAGGTACTGTTTATACTGGACCTTTTCAATTCACTTGCAGCAACCCAAGTTCTAAAATTTTTATTCTCTGTTTAAAATTGTCTTTTCTCTCCAATTGGCTAAAGGAGTGGCATCAAATAATTTCCAATCAAAAAGTCAAATTGGGTAATAATATACTGAAGTGAGAAGATTAAAGAATATATTAAAAAAACACAAGAGAGTGCCCAGTGTAGCAAAGAGCAATTGTCACGTCAAGCAGCTGCAGTAGTGAATAAACCAGGCCATCAGGAATTCGCTGCACAGGGCTGAGGTGATGTGTGAAAAGCCCAGTCTGTGAGCTACGTGATAAGCTGCGCGTTCCATTGCAGCTGCCTTGCAGTCTCACCAAAGATTTATTCACTTTCCTTGCTCTCCATTATGCCATTTTTATAATCATATCAGAAACTTGGAAAACAGGAGGAAATTGATGGCACACAGGAAAATGATGTGTACTTCTGGAATAAATTTTTACCAGTCCAGCAGCAATATGATGTAAAATAGTTTCTCCTGCAGTTTACTCTCCTACAGCCCTTTGCACCCAGAAGTTACACTATACACAATAATGGTTGTATCATCAAACTGGACTAACAGTCTTTTTCTTAGGTCAAATATTTACAACTCTACAAAACATTGGGAGTTAGAATTCTACTTCCAGCTTCCTCAACTAGTCAGGGAAAGGTGGGTGGGGAGGCAGATAGGAAAACACATCCAATTCTGATTCTCAGCAAAGGGTTGAGTTATGTTGACTGAGGCGTTGAGGCTGCAGGAGTGCAGAAAGGGAGTAGTGACACAGAGGTTTCCCCAATTTCCTCCTTAAGCCTTCTGACTCCTGCATGAAGTTCATTTATGCAGACTAAGGGGTCATAAGAGGAAGAGTCCATCCTTGCCATAATAGCAGTTGGAACAGGACTAGCTACCTTCTCCTTAGTCACATATCACTCCACAGGAGAACAGAAATCAATAGATGCAGAAATCTTACCAGCTCTTTGAATGTACGTCAAGTCAGCAGCAGCCATGTGGCCCTTCCCACATGGAATCAGTATCCCACAAGCTCCTCGCTTGCCCCAAACATTCCTCATTTTCAGGCACCTTTTTAATCTCCAGGAACCCACAACATTTTGGGGGGGGGGGGGGGGGTAAAGGGGGAAGCACACAAGTGTAGGGTTTGGAATAAGACTCAAGAAGATCTTTTTCCAAGAGGTTGTTGACAGCAGAAACATCCTGCCCAAGAGCCTGGAGGTTGACTCTCAGACATGTGGAGAAAGTACTTCTGCTTGTACTTCTGGAATAAATTTTTACCAGTCCAGCAGCTATATGATGTAAAATAGTTTCTCCTGCAGTTTACTCTCCTACAGCCCTTTGCACCCAGAGGTTACACTATACACAATAATGGTTGTATCATCAAACTGGACCAACAGTCTTTTTCTTAGGTCAAATATTTACAACTCTACAAAACATTGGGAGTTAGAATTCTACTTCCTGTAGACCTTCAGGTCTGGCCTCCTACACCTCAGGGCTGAATTCACATGAAAACAGAGTTACAGATGGTCTGGAAGTAGGACCAGAGGCAGCCTTGAGAGGGTGGGGGAGTTCTGCTTGAAGACTGCACATTACATCAACTTCGATGACCAACAATAGCTGCTAAAACAGGACTAGCTACCTTCTCCTTAGTCACATATCACTCCAAAGGAGAACAGGCATCAAGATCAACAGATGCAGAAATCTTACCAGTTCTAGAATTGTACAACTTTTAAAAAAATTTCACAGATTCAAGTGCCCTTGGACTCCCCTACTTTCCTCAGCAGCACCTCTTTTCCTAGAATTCTATAACTCCCTATAACTAAATTCTATTTAGCTGGAGTTTGGATTCATAACAGAGATGGATGGGTAAAATATTACAAAGACACACTAATGGACAACTTGAGATCTTGCAACTATAACCTCAACAATTGTGAAGACACAGCCTTTGGTAGATCCTGTGGGAGCTGACAGGCAGATGGCTGAAACACTAGTAAAATTTGGATCAAAATCCCTGAAGTCCCTCCCCTGCAGCATTATACCACCAGGTCTATAGCAATGGCCCAGCCCGTAAGACCCATATCATAGATGAATCAGGAAAACACTTCCCAGCCTTGTCCGACTTAATACCCTAGCCTGGGCAAGATTGGGATCTTCTTAAAATCAGCACAATATAACACATTCACCGACAAGAAGCCCTAAAATATCAGGCAACGAAAGGATGATTTGCAATTATACAACACCTTTTATAACCTTATATAGTCAATGAAATATTCGATGAGGAGGTCTCTACAGGACAAGCCAATTTGTATACAGCAATGAGAAAAACACTAGATAATCTGTTTTTGTGGGACAGTTTGAAAGTTAGATGTAGAAACAATATTTAATGGTAATGGTTTGTCTATAGCCAAATTTATTCACATAAGATACATCTGTCAGAGTGCTGCTGAGAGAGATTTGGCAGTATGAAGCTCCACTTCAAAACCAATTGATCGCAAGCAGAAATAAAAATGCATCTTTGCCCATTTCCTCATCCAAAATAATTGTTCTAGCTGTTAAGTATTCATAGCCTAATCTAATCCATTAGGTCAAATTTCATGGATTGCAGCTTCCTCTTACAGGTGTTGCGTTACCATCAGCAGAAATATAATTGGAAACCATCTGGTAGCCATAGCTTACCATCTGGAATATCAATACAGAGGGTTACAACTAATCAGAAAACCCTTTAAGTAAATATGATGGGCATAATAACTGATGTTTTCATCACACTATTTACACTTTAATGAATTGTTTACCTCATTGCAAAGGAGAGGAAAGCAGATTGGAGACTATCTCCTAGCTGTTTTGACTTACCTTGAAAGTTTCCTTTGAAATCAGAACATATGATTGAGACACAACCTATGACCACTTTACAAAATGTTTGAATCAATGATGTTTGATTAAAAGGAAGAGGAAATTTGGTTAATGACAGTGACTGTACTACCACTGAATGTGAAGGGGTGATGGTTACATTCACTTTTATTGGAGATGGTCATTATCTGACTCTTGTCTGGTGCAAATATTGCATGATCCCTATCAACTCAAGCTTGGATATTGTCTGGATATTGCTGTGGATGGACATGACTGCTTCAGTATCTAAAGAGTTGGAAATGAAACCAAAACAATAATCGTGAGTGATTATCCTGAACCCTAACCTCAATGGAGGGAAGGGCATTTATGAAGCAGCTGAAATGGCTGAACCTTGAGAACATTCCTACAAAGGCTACTATTGTTATGATTGACCTCTAACAACCAGAACCATCTTTCATTGAGTCAGGTATGACTTCAACATGCCACACCCAATTTCCACCTACTTCAATGTTATAATGACTCCTAGATACCAGATTAGAGCAAGTGTGGCTTTGATATCAAAGAGTGGTGAGTGTGGTCAGGAACCAAGTGGTCCTAAAGGACCCCAAGCTGAATGTCAGTGAGCAGGTTATTGGTAAGTAAGCGCAGCTTGACAACACTCTAGAACTTACTAATGATTGAAAGTAGACTAATGTAATTGTCCTGCTTTTTATGTACAGGATCTACCTGGACAATTTTCCATATTGTTGAGCCAGTGTTGTAGCTGAACTGGAACCACATGGCTAGAAACGCAACTAGTCTGGAGCGCAAGTCTTCAGTGACCCATACCCTTTACAGTATCCAGATTCTTTAGTAGTTTCTCATTATCACCTGGAGTGAATCAAATTGGCTGAAGACTGGTATCAGCCTTAGGAGGAGCCTGAAATGGATTATCCACTCAGCACTTTTAACTATGGATGCAAATACTTCATCTTGATTTTTTGCACAGGAAGGCAGATTATTATTTGAAATGGTGAAAATTTGGGAAAGTGGGAAGATGCAACAAGACCGGGCATGAGGTGCAAGGCAGCAAATGTGTGTCAAAGCTGTCACTTTAAGAGGTAATTTGGTCTTTTTTTTAAAAAAAACAGATTGTAAGGCAGAGGTGGAGAGCTGTCTTAAGAAAATAAACAATTTGAGGGGTCTTGGGGTTTTTCCTTTAAGAGTTGGAACAATGGAAACAGGCTGGGTGTTGCCAGCTCTCTCAGACTATGCTTTCTAGTTTTGATTTAGTTTTGAGTCTTATTTTTAAGCAGAAGCTATTGAGGTCGCAAGACAGTTAAAAACTTCAATGAATGTCTCCTGGCTGGTATTCTCTCCGTATCACCTCTTGATATTTTCTACCTCCTAGATTGGAGAACTACATGTGAGAATTTGTGTCTGAATTTGCCTTTTTGCTGAGGGCAGAGGGGGTGCGTTTATGGGATGTCACTATATTGGAATAGTTAATTTGTAATAGTTATTATATCTATTATTCGATTACGTTTTCCAACAATTAAGCGATTCTAAATTCCTTTCATTTGTGTGTATTTTAACACAAGGTTTAAATAATTGTGTTTTGTTTGATGTGGAGTAATTTGACCAGTCACACGTAATCCGGAACACATCACTTCACATCTACCTTTAAAATTAGAAAAATTTTTTACATTAGATTACTTAGTGTGGAAACAGGCCTTCAGCCCCACAAGTCCACACCGACCCTCTGAAGAACAACCCACCCAGACCCATTCCCCTACATTTACCCCTTCACCTAACACGACGGGCAATTTTGCATGGCCAATTCACCTAACCTGCACATTTTTGGACTGTGGGAGGAAACCAGAGCACCTGGAGGAAACCCACGCAGACACACTGGGAGAATGTGCAAACTCCCCACAGATTGCCTGAGATGGGAATTGAACCCGGATCTCTGGCACTGTGAGGCAGCAGTGCTAACCACTGTGCCACCGTGCCACAATTTAGGCAGTCTTAAAATATTTTGAGGGGGTCTGGTCTGGTCTATAGCAAACACTAAAGTTGAACTTCATGGCAAGAGGATTAGAGTACAGATGCAGAGGTATTTTGCTGAAATTGTACCATAATTGTACTATGTACAGTTTTAGTCTCCTTACCCAAAAAAGGAAGTTCTGGTTATGGACAATATGCAACAAAGATTCACCACACTGATTCCTGGGATAGCAGGACTTCGTATGAAGAGTGTCTGGATCCGTCATGTCTAAATTCATTACAATTTAGAATGAGGTAGAATTTCACAGAAACACAAAGAATCCTAATAGCACTGGATGGAGTAAACACAATAAGGGATGTCCCTGATGACCAGAGAGTCCAGAAGCAGGAGTCACAGTCTCAGCATAGGGATAAGCCAATTAGGGCTAAGAATGGAAAGAAATTTCTTTCTCAGAGAGCAGTGAGTCTGTGGAAGAGAATTCCACAGAAAGCAATTGAGGTCAAAACATTGATCCCTTTAGCCCCAAGAACTGTATCTAACTCCTTGAAAACATTCAAAGAGTATGGGAAGAAAGTGGGATGAGGGTTGGATGATTACCCATGATCATATTGAATGGCAGAGAGGTTCAAAGGGCCAAATGGTCTACTTCCTGTGCCTATTTTTCAATATTTCCATGATTTGACATAAGATGAGAAATAAGACAAGGAGTATTTAAGCAAATGGCTATTGTTGAGCTTTCTCAGACAAATCCAAAAGAACCGCTTGGATACACCCTGTGATCCAAGACATTTTTGGTGCTGAGGATGGAATGCGGGGAAATGTTTGAGAGAAGGTAAAAACAACCGAATGCTCCAGAGACCTTCTGCATTCTGGGATGGAATGCGGCAGACTCTGGATTCGACTCTGCAGCTGATAGGTTAGTACAGTTAGGACCCCCAAAAGAATGGGATACAGTTATAATCAGAAAACAGAACTGGAGGCCAGATTTCTGTGCTGTGCAAGTGTACTGAGCCTCGTAGAAGTGTTAACTCTCTGCAGTCTGGTTTGAATGCACCTTTGTTGGTTGCTAAATGTTGTCTTGTACAATTTGTCTATTTTGTTCCCTGGAGCTCAAAGCCTGGCGATACTTTGAAGTTAGTTTACATTTTGGGATGTACAGTGACTTGAAAGTGTACGGTATGCCTGTATCAGTGTGGGACATGTATGGTTAATGTAGTGTCCTTTTAAGAAACCAGTGGTTGCGTAAAGCAAAACTCTGACAAAATGTTGATTTAAAAATTTGGTTCGTAAAGCATGCAAAAATTTACCTTTTGGAGTTGGCTCTGTGTCATGTTTGGACTGGGTAAATTTTAATTCCAGAAATTACCATGTTTGGAATTTCATTTTCTGGCTAGAGTGAACTTCCAAATACAGTTTTAACATGAGTGAATCTTTAATTCTGGATGATAAGATTGTACATTTACAATGAGTCATTGGTGTAAAAACCCTCGCAGGAGGAGAGACAGATGATGTAATTATGTGCAGGAGTTTATGCCCCACCCCTTTCTCAATCCGTAGTAGATTAATAATAATTAACACATTCTGCGTGACATGGAATAGATGGAGTTTGCTTTTTAAGAAACTGGAGGCACTAAATGCTGGACCTGTTTGCAGATTTAACGTCAACAGAGTGGTGGATGAGGCACCCTCATCCCATCTAGCCCATTCGTTAATTATTCAGTGTTGGGGAAGTACCTTGGAAACAAAATGTATGGAGCGTCAGGAATCTTGAAACCACGGAGCCTGGGTACACTTAAACATATCATGATAAGAACTATATTAAGACTCTCATGCCCTGGTATTCTAAAAACATTCAAATGGAATAGTTATCTGAAAATTTAAAGAATTTCTGGGAAATGATAAAGTGCATACGTGTTACAAAGCAGACGTCGTCACCCTCTGATAATTAAAACCAAAGCATGCAGAGAAGATAACCGGATCTCATTTTCTGATAAGAGACACGTGACAAGTGGTATAATTTACCTCTTACCCTCAATCTGTTATAAAGGAGTGGTTAAATGAAGTGAAATCCTTTTACTCATTCTACAATTGACAAGTAACAACTTATTTTATCTAATTCCAACAGTGAACAAATTAACAGAATTACTTTCAAACTGAACAATTTCCTCCAAAGTACTAACTATTCCCTAACTGATCAAAGTTTGGGAGAAGATTTGTAGCTCGGGTGCTCGTTGTTGTGGTTCTGTTCGCCGACCTGGGAATTTGTCTTGCAAACGTTTCGTCCCCTGTCTAGGTGACATCCTCAGTGCTTGGGAGCCTCCTGTGAAGCGCTTCTGTGCTGTTTCCTCCGGCATTTATAGTGGCCTGTCTCTGCCGCTTCCGGTTGTCAGTTCGAGCTGTCCGCTGTAGTGGCCGGTATATTGGGTCCAGGTCGATGTGTTTGTTGATAGAGTCTGTGGATGAGTGCCATGCCTCTAGGAATTCCCTGGCTGTTCTCTGTTTGGCTTGCCCTATAATGGTAGTGTTGCCCCAGTCGAATTCATGTTGCTTGTCGTCTGTGTGTGTGGCCACGAAACGACACGACCAGCTATCCTTAGTACAGACAAAGCACAATCTCTCAAATGCATCATGCACTGCTTTTCGATTCATTTTACAATTTTACCATTTTTACACACCAACTTAGTGACAATGCACATAGTCTCAGTGGTTTCAATGCATGACAATGGTTATGTTGTGCCTGAATCAAACAGAAATATTTGACTTCTGTTATAAAATATTATTTTATACAAAGACTACAAATCGATAGATTTCTGGAATTAGATATGGTGGTAAATACTTAAGTTACAAAATTGGATGAGATGAAGTAATTGAGGGGGGAGACTGCTGGCAGAAGACAAAAAATTAGAATACAGGTAATAGACTGGAACAGCAATTGAGGTTAAAATGCAATTAGGAATTTTAGACGACAGCACCAAACTGAGCTTTCTATTAGTGACGTTTGAGTTCTTGTCTTTCTTAAGACTGAATTGGTGATCATGCCACTACCAGAGGCATCGGGACCATATGTGGAATTTTTTTCCAAAGAATCCCTAGTGTGGTAACAGGGCCTCCAGCCCAACAAGTCCATGCAGACTTGGGGAGAATGTGCAAACTCCACACAGACAGTCACTCAAGGCTGGAATCTAACCCAGGTCCCTGGTGCTGTGAGGCAGCAGTGCTAACCACTGAGCCACTGTGCTGCCCCTAATGATAAGTAAAACCTCAAAAGATTATTTGAGAAGATCATATGGGAGTCAAAAATGAGTGACATGGCTTTGGGACACCATGTGTTGTAAGTGTGCAAAAGTGAATGTTACCTCGGAAGTAACAAACAATAGTCAGTACAAAAACATATACTGAAGACCAGGTCTCAGACACGTACACTTACTTGACAAAAAGGATTAGTGTGGCTTGGAAGAGCACAAAAGTATTGTTTAAATGGTAAGACACTGATACAAAAATCAGTCAAAAAAAAACAAACTGTCTTTAAGTAGTACTTTAGAATTAGAACTAGTATTCTCTAGTATTAGTGAGAGAGGCAAGAAGAATTGCAATCAAAATAAAAATGTGATTGGCTATTATTCCAAAATGTTACAGAAATAAAAGGCGTTGGGAGAAGTGAGAGTGGACTGAGTGAAAGGGCCCAACGGATGACATACAGATACCCCATCCTGACTGTTTGTATGAATAAACCAGGAGGTGAAATTGAGTGTTAGGACAGTTGGTGTAAGGGAAAGAAGGCTCTGGTTGTACATGAGTCAGGGGTAAGGAAACCCCAGGAAATCTAAAAGGCAGGGAGCATAAGTTGAAGGTAAAGCCTGATGAACATTAGAGCTGTATTGTTTGATACCATATCCCTGTATATTGTAGCTCAAAGGCAGTACCTGCATATGGATGTCGTTACCACTCAATGATATAATCATTCAAAAAATTGGCAAAGTAGTAAACATATTGAAGAATCCTCAGGCTGGATACAGATCCAGACAGCTGTAGAAACTGAGTCTATTTATGAAGTTATTTTGTTATTGGGTGAGGTGATCAGTGGATAGAGAACTGGAGGATTTAAAAAAAACAAATTAAGGAACCTGAATCTGGAATATACTGAATTTTAGAGCAATTTGTGTAAATATAGATTAACTTAAAAAAATGTAGACAATATTCTGGTCGCCCAGTCAGCTGGTATTATTGGAAATGAAGTCTTAAGACAAATCTTAGGGCAATTTAACTATTGCAGAAACTTTGTAGTAAATTACAGCAGCATAGCCGGACCCCTGCAAGACCTTACTAAGGGGAAGGTGAGCCAGCTCAGAGAAAACTGAATGAGGACCTGAGCAAGAGATAGCCTTTGTCAAAATCAAACAGACACTGGCCTCTGCAACAACACTTAGGACTCCCTGACCTGAAAAATCCCTTTCACCTCTTTTGCTGTGAAAGCACGGGCAAACAGTCTGTAGTAGTGTTAGAGACATGAAGACAAGATCCAGTCTGTGGGATACGACTCATGCAAAATGGATTCAGTCATGAAAGGACAACACTCGTATGTTTGACACATACGATGTGCTGCCTGGGCATTAACGATACCCTCCCCTTGACAACTGGGGAAGGTGACAACCCACAAAATCCAGCAACTGGAAGTTGTAAAACAGAGAGGTGTTACAGACTGTTGATGAGCCAAATGGAAAGCTGTACAATCATGTGGAAATGGTAAAAGACAATTGAGAGAACCCAGCAAGCTTAATAAATCAGGAAGGAGAGATACATGATTATGTCCCCCTCATGGAGCAGAAGGAAGAGAATCAGGTTCAAGTTAGAAGGAGCCATTAAATGGGCAAGAGTCAAAAGCATATTTGTAGACAGGACAGGCTGTGGTTAATTTGCAAGGGGAACTTTGGCAGGAGAGAGGGTAGAAGAATGTCTCTGCCCAGGTAGCTGAATTAAAAGCACTGAACCAAAAGCACTTACTGTCACCTACCAGCTAGGAAAATGACAAAAGTTAACATCTACATAGACAGTAAAACTGCCTTTGATGCAGTCCATGACTGAATGATGGCATGGGCAAGACAACATTATATTACCTCGAGTGGTAGTACAATTCAACATGAAACCCTAGTCGCGTACCCAGTGGCAACAGTAATTAGAAAAAAAAAGTGTACAGAAAGCTCCAAATGCCAGAATAGAAAGGAATTGACTAGCAGCCTCTCTTTTATCCTCTCTCCTTCATGCAGGTTGAGGGCCCTCAACAGAAATGGAAGTTTTTAAAGCTCTTTTTCATTCTTATTTCCTTAAATCCTTTCTTTTTTGTCTTTTATTATTTCTCAATAAATATTCAGATTTAAGCAAATTATTATTGTTCAATCTTTGTTATCGCTGCTCGGGAGGATTTAAACTAGTAAGGTGGGGCAGGGGACCCAGGGAGAGAATGAGGAAAGATTTCAATCTGAAACTGGCACAGTTGACAACAAAGGCAAGTAAAGTAGTCAGGGCAGGCAGGTACAAAGTGGAATAAGGTAGGACTGAAATTAAACTGCATTTATTTCAATGCAAGAGGCCTAACAGGGAAGGCAGATGAACTCAGGGCATGGTTAGGAACATGGGACTGGGATATCATAGCAATTACAGAAACATGGCTCAGGAATGGGCAGGACTGGCAGCTTAATGTTCTAGGATACAAATGCTACATAAAGGACAGAAAGGGAGGCAAGAGAGGAAGGGGAGTGGCATTTTTGATAAGGGATAGCATGACAGCTATACCTAGGGAGGATATTCCCAGAAATACATCCAGTGAAGCTATTTGGGTGGAACTAAGAAATAAGGAAGGGATAGTCACCTTTTTGGGATTGTATTTTAGACTCCTAATAGTCAGAGGGAAATTGATAAACAAATTTGTAAGGAGATCTCAGCTGTCTGTAAGAATAATAGTGTGGTTATGGTGGGGGATTTTAACTCTCCAAACAGAGACTGGCCATAGTGTTAAGGGTTTAGATGACAGGAACTTGTTAAGTGTGTAGAAGACAATTTTCTGATTCAGTATGTGGATGTACCTACTAGAGAAGGTGCAAAACTTGACCTACTCTTGGGAAATAAGGCAGGGCAGGTGACTGAGGTGTCAGTGGGGGAGCACTTTGGGGCCAGCGACCATAATTCTATCAGTTTTAAAATAATGATGAAAAGGGATAGACCAGATCTAAAAGTTGAAGTTCGAAATTGGAGGAAGACCAATTTTGACGGTATTAGGCAAGAACTTTCCAAAGCTGATTGGGCGCAGATGTTCGCAGGTAAAGAAATGGCTGGAAAATGGGAAGCCTTCAGAAATGAGATAACGAAAATCCAGAGAAAGTATATTCCTGTCAGGGTGAAAGGAAAGGCTGGTAGGTATAGGGGATGCCGGATGACTAAAGAAATGGAGGGTTTGGTTAAGAAAAAGATGGAAGCATGTGTCAGGTATAGACAGGATAGATCAAGTGAATCCTTAGAAAAGTATAAAGGCAGTAGGAGTATACTTGAGAGAAACCAGGAGGGAAAAAAGGGGACATGAAATAGCTTTGGCAAATAGAGTGAAGGAGAATCCAAAAGAGTTTCTACAAATACATTAACAACAAAAGGGTAACTAGGGAAAGAATAGGGCCCCTCAAAAATCAGCAAGGCGGCCTTTGTGTGGAGCTGCAGGAGGTGGGGCAGAGACTAAGTGAGTATTTTGCATCAGTCTTTACTGTGGAAAAGGACATGGAAGATATAGACTGTAGGGAAATAGATGGTGACACCTTGCAAAATGTCCATATTACACAGGAAGTGCTGGATATCCTGAAATGCATAAAAGTGGATAAGTCTCCAGGACCTGATCAGGTGTAACTTAGAACTACGTTGGAAGCTAGAGAAGTGATTGCTGGGCCACTTACTGAGATATTTGTATCATCGATAGTCACAGGTGAGGTGCCGGAAGACTGAAGGTTGGCTAACATGGTGCCACTGTTTAAGATAGGTGGTAAGGACAAGCCAGAGAACTTTAGACCAGTAAGCCTGACGTCGGTGGTGGGCAATTTGTTGGAGGGAATCCTAAGGGACAGGATGTACATGTATTTGGAAAGGCAAGGACAGATTAGGGATAGTCAACACAGCTTTGTGCATGGGCAATCATGTCTCACAAACTTAATTGAGTGTTTTTGAGGAAGTAATAAAGAGAATTGATGACGGCAGAGCAGTAGATGTGATCTATATGGACTTCAGTAAGGCATTCGACAAGGTGCCCCATAGGAGACTGATTAGCAAGGTTAGATCTCAAATGAATACAGGGAAAACTAGCCATTTGGATACAGAACTAGCTCAAAGATAAAAAAAGAGTGGTGGAGGAGAGTTGTTTTTCAGACTGGAAGCCTGTGACCAGTGGAGTGCCACAAGGATCGGTGCTGGGTCCACTACTTTTTCATCATTTATATAAATGATTTGGATGTGGTAAAGTTAGCAAGTTTGCAGATGACACCAAAATTGGAGGTGTAGTGGACAGCAAAGAAGGTTACCTCAGATTACAATTGGATCTTGATCAGATGGGCCAATATCTCTCCACCCCAGAGGCTCCGTGCCTCACTCCTGATGAAGGGCTTTTGCCAAAACATCGATTTTCTGCTACGCGGATGCTGCCTGACCTGCTGTGCATTTTCAGCACCACTCTAAGCTAGACTATGATATTAAGCAGTCCTATCAAGACAGGAGTCAATGGGAATCGGGGAGAAACTCTCCACTGGTTAGAGTCATAATTTGCACACAAAGTTAGTTGTGGTTATTACAGGTCAACCATCTCACCTCCAGGACATCTCTACAGAAGTTCATCTTCAATGATCTTCCCTCCATCATAAGGTCAGAAGTGGGATGTTCACTAATAACTGCACAAGGATCAGCATGATTCGTGCTTAGATAATGAAGCAGTCTATATCCAACAGCAGTGGATAAAACCAGGTTAGGCTGACTCCTCAAACCCTGACTGTGTACTGACTCAAGGGGCAAAGAGTGTTGCCAACAAGCCAACAATTAGCGCAACAATGACCGATTACATATTTTCTCATGGGAACGAAGTTTTCCAAACACTACTCCAGTTACTCCCAAACAGACTCCAGAGACTGATCATTCATCCTTCAACCGAGTACTGCACATTTTCTTTAGAAATGGTTTTAGTCGAAACAAAAACTTCCATTCCTTGTGTTTGTACTTGTGTGCGTGTGACCACCCAAACATCACCCATGGTATCGCTGTCACTCTGCATTGTAAACATGCTGGATTAGTGGTACTGGAAGAGCACAGCAGTTCAGGCAGCATCCAACGAGCAGCGAAATCAACGTTTCGGGCAAAAGCCCGAAACGGTGATTTCGCTGCTCGTTGGATGCTGCCTGAACTGCTGTGCTCTTCCAGCACCACTAATCCAGTATTTGATTTTCAGCATCTGCAGTCATTGTTTTCACATTGTAAACATGCTGCCCAACCAACTGAGTGAACAGAGACTGCGTAACTCGCTTCAGCCAGGAGAATCATTCTTCCTGTGTCTACGTTGTCAGTTCTTACAAAACTATTACAAATTTCAATGCAATCACCCCTCATTCTTCAAAACACTAGAGAATATGGGACCAGTCTCCTCAATCTTTCGTTAGAGCATTGCCCACCATCCTCAGCACAAGTTGTGAACATTCATTGCATCCGCTCTATGGCAATAATAGTCTTACTCAGGACCAAAGCTACACATAGTATTCCAGATGCGGTCCTACCAAGTTCGCATACAATTGAAATACGACATCTTTAATCCTGTGCCTAAATCTTCTTGCAATAAAGGCAAACATTGTGTGGCCAACATATCGTTAACTGACAAATCAAGAGAGAGTCAAGATTATTTTTAAACACAGTGAATGGCTATGGTAGGGAATGCACGAGTCAAAAGGTAAGGTGCAAGTTGATTAGCATCTTTGAAAAAAGAATTGGAGGAATAAATGAAAAAAGGGAAATTTGCAGGACAATGTGGATACAATGTGGGAGTGGCAGAGTCAGAGTCATTGGTGACGTTTAAGCAGCAATTAGATAGGTACATGAATGGGTGCTTAAGCTAGGACAAATGTTCGGCACAACATCATGGGCCGAAGGGCCTGTTCTGTGCTGTATTGTTCATGTTCTACAACAAATTTGAGATGTCTTCCAAAGCATATGCACACAGGGCCAAATGGCCTCCTGTTGTACTGTATCATTCTATGATACTATTTCAGATCAGAGAAGTTAATATTTTGGGTTCGACCTGTCATTAATACAAAATCAATTAATTTATTCACTTCACAAGATACAGACTGACATGTTTGAATAGATCATTTTCCAGTTTAGTTCCTTTTTTTGCTAAAATATGTCTCAGTCTTTTCAAAAAACCTTTCCAAGTAAATATCAGAAGCAGACAAATAAATAATATTTCGCTTTGAAATGGCCAATATTCATTTATATAACCAGTGATCCAATCTACCTCAGCATTTTTTTTTAGGGGAAAGAAAATACCTCCACTTCACTACACACTCAAATTCCATCTAACTGGCCTTCATCCCTCCACTCATCATACTATTTCTGTGGCTCCTGATTTGCTGAAAATCATCATCTCCTCCACCTTCAAAACCCTCTTCCCAAAGAAAACCATTATCTTTCACGCTGACTATTCCAAAGAGCAGTCTTCTGTTCTGCACCCTCTAATCCAAAGAGCACAAAATTAAAAGAAACAAAGAGAACAAAGAAAATTACAGACAGGAACAGGCCCTTTGGCCCTCAGGCCCTCAAAGCCTGCGTTATCCAGATCCTCTCTCTAAACTTGTAGCAGAGTGGCACAGCAGGAGCATGCTGGACCCATACCTCAGGACAATGAATCAAAACCATCCTCTGCTATCTGCTCAATGTCACTTTTAATGGCTGAATGGTTAGCACTGATGCCACAGTTCTAGGGACCCGGGTTTGATTCCAGCCTCGGCCGTGTGTGGAGTTTGCACATTCTCCCCAGTGTCTGCATGGGTTTCTTCCCGGTGTTCTAGTTTCTTCTCACAATCCAAAGATTAGATTAGATTAGATTACTTACAGTGTGGAAACAGGCCCTTCGGCCCAACAAGTCCACACTGACCCGCCGAAGCGCAACCCACCCATACCCCTACATCTACCCCTTACCTAATACTACGGGCAATTTAGCATGGCCAATTCACCTGACCTGCACATCTTTGGACTGTGGGAGGAAACCGGAGCACCCAGAGGAAACCCACGCAGACACGGGGAGAACGTGCAAACTCCACACAGTCAGTCGCCTGAGGCGGGAATTGAACCCGGATCTCTGGTGCTGTGAGGCAGCAGTGCTAACCACTGTGCCACCATGTGCAGGTTAGGTGAATTGATCATAGTAAATTGCCCATAGTGTTCGGTGCATTAGTCAGAGGGAAATGGGTCTGAGTGGGTTACTCGTTGGAAGTCTTATAGAGTCATAGAGATGTACAGCATGGAAACAAACCCTTCAGTCCAACCCGTCCATGCCGACCAGATATCCCAACTCAATCTAGTCCCACCTGCCAGCACCCGGCCCATATCCCTCCAAACCCTTCCTATTCATATACCCATCTAAATGCCTCTTACATGTTGCAACTGTACCAGCCTCCACCACTTCCTCTGGCAGCTCATTCCATACACGTACCACCCTGTGAGAAAAAATTGCCCCATAGGTCCCTTTTTATATCTTCCCCCTCTCACCATAAACCTATGCCCTCTAGTTCTGAACTCCCTGACCCCAGAGAAAAGACTTTGCCTATTTACCCTATCCATGCCCCTCATAATTTTGTAAACCTCTATAAGGTCACCCCTCAGCCTCTGACACTCCAGGGAAAACAGCCCCAGCCTGATCAGCCTCTCCCTATAGCTCAAATCCTCCAACCCTGGCAACATCCTTGTGAAACTTGAAAGGGTTCAGAAAAGATTTACAACATCTTTCTGATAGGAAGGAGACCATGGACCTGTTGGCCAGATGGTCTGTTTCTACACTATAGGGATTCTATGACAATGTAATTCTATGACAATGACCTGTAGTCTATTTTTCAAGGATCTGTATCCCTCTGTTCCCCACCCATTCATATACCTGTCTAGACACATCTTAAATGACATCATGCCCGCCTCTACCGGCAACGCGTTCCAGACATCCACCATCCTCTAAAAAAAAACAACTTTCCTTACACATCTCCCTTAAACATTTCTCCTTTCACCTTGAACTCGTGACCCCTAGTAATTGAGACCCCACTCTGGGGAAAAAGCTTCTTGCTATCCACCCTGTCTATACCTCTCAAGGTTTTGTAAGCCTCAATCAGGTCCCCTCTCAACCTCTGTCTTTCTAATGAAAATAATCAAAATCAGCGCAACATCTTTTCATAGCTAGTGCCCTCCATACCAGGCAACATTCTGGTGAGTCTCCTCTGCACCCTCTCCAAAGCATCCACATCATTTTGTTAACATGACAACCACAACCGTACACAGTATTCCAAATGTGGCTGAACCAAAGTCTGATACAACCGTATCATGGCCTGCCAACTCTTGTATTTAATACCACGTCTGATGTCTTCTTGGGCACCCTATTGAATGGCGTTGCCACCTTCAAGGTACAATGGACCTGAACACCCAGATCTCTCTGTACACCAATTTTCCCCAGGCCTTTTCCATTTACTGATTGGTACACTCTTTAATTGGATCTTCCAAAATACATCACTTTGCATTTGTCCAAATTGAACTCCATCTGCCATTTCTCCGTTCAACTCTCCAATCTATCTATATTCTCTGACAGCCCCCTTCACTATCTGCTACTCCACCAATCTTAGTGTCATCTGCAAACCTGCTCATCAGACCACCTATATCTTCCTCTAGAAGATTTACGTATATCAGTGATCCCAGTACGGATCCCTGTGGAACACCACTAGTTATAGTTCTCCATTTTGAGAAATTCCCTTCCACTACTAACACTGTCTGCTGTTGCCCAGCCAGTTCTCTATCCATCGCGCCAGTACACCCTGGACCCAATGTGACTTTATTTTCTCCATCAGCCTACCATGGGTAACCTTATCAAACACCTTAGTGAAGTCACGTATATGACATCTACTGCCCTTCCCTGATCAACTTTGACACTTCCTCAAAGAATTCTATTAAGTTGGTAAGACATGACCTTCCCTGCAGAAAACCATGTTGCCTAACACTGATAAGCCCATTTTCTTGTAATGTAAATGGATCCTATCCCTCAATCTTCTCGAGCAGCTTCCCTATCACTGATGTCAGGCTCACCGTGTATAATTACCTGGATTATCCCTGCAACCCTTCTTCAACAAGGGGATATTAGCAACTCTCCAGTCCTCTGGGACCTCTCCCACGTTCAAGGATGCTGCAAAGATATCTATTAAGGCCCCAGCTACTCCCGCTCTTGCTTCCCTCAGTAACCTGGGATAGATCCCATCCAGAACTGGGGACTTGCCCACCCCAATGCCTTTTAGAATACACAACACTTCCATTATCTTTATGTCGACTTGACAGAGAGTAATCAATATCTATCTCTAACCTCAATATCAGTCATGCCCCTCTCCTCTGAATACTGATGCAAAGTACTCATTAAGAATCTCACCCATTTTCTCTGACTCCACGTATAACTTTCCTCCTTTGTTCTTGAGTGGACCAACTCTCTCCTTACATATGAATAAAAGCCTTTGGGATTTTTCTTAATCCTATTTGCTAAATATATTTCATGACCTGTTTAGCCCTCTTAATTTGCTTCAGATTGGTCCTACATTTCCGACATTCTTCCAAATATTCGTCCGTCTTCAGTCACCTAGACCTTATGCATGCTTCCTTTTTCCTCTTAGTTAGTCTCTCAATTTCACTTTTCGTCCATAGTTCCCTAATCTTGCCATTTCTATCCCTCATTTTCCCAGGGACATGTCCTGCACTCTAATCAATCTCTCTTTAAAAGCCTCCCACATATCAAATGTGCATTTACTCTCAAACAGCTGCTCCCAATCCACATTCCCCAGCTCCTGCTGAACTTTGGTATAGTTGGCCTTGCCCCAATTTAGCACTCTTCCTTTAGGACCATTCTCATCTTTGACCACAAGAATTCTAAAACTTACGGAATTGCGATCACTGATCCCAAAGTAATCCCCTATTGAAACTTCAACCACCTGGTGGGGCTCATTCCCCAACACCAGGCCCAGTATGGCCCCATCCCGAGTTGGACTATTTATGTACTGGGAGAAAGTGAGCACTGCAGATGCTGGAGATCAGAGTCGAACAAGCACAGCCAGTCAGGCAGCATCCAAGGAGCAGGAGAATTGACAGAATGTAAGCCCTTCATCAGGAATAATGAAGAACTTATGCTCAAAATGTCGATTCTCCTGCTCGTCAAAAGCTGCCTGACCGGCTGTGCTTTTCCAGCACCACACACTTCGACCCTATTTACATACTGCTCCAGAACACCCTCCTGGGTGTTCCTTTAAAATTTCGCTCCATCTAGACCTCTATAACTAAGTGAATACCAGTCAATGTGGGGAAAAGTAAAATCTCCCAACCTCCACCACCCTATTGTTCCAGCATCTTTCCATAATCTGTGTACATATTTGTACCTCTAACTCACGCTCACTCTTTATTAGATTAGATTTCCTACAGTGTGGAAACAGGCCCTTCGGGCCAACAAGTCCACACTGACCCTCCGAAGAGCAACCCACCCAGACCCATTCCCCTCCATTGACCCCTGTCTAATGCACCTAACACAATGGGCAATTTAGCATGGCCAATTCACCTAACCTGCACACCTGTGGGAGGAAACCCACACAGACACAGTCGCCAGAGACAGGAATTGAACCCGGGTCCATGGCACTATGGGGCAGCAGTGCTAACCACTGAGCCACCATGCCGCCCGAAAGGGAGGTCTGAAGTACAGCACCAACATGGTTACTACACCCTTCCTATTTCTGAGCTCTGTCCATATTGCCTCACTGCTCGAGTCCTCCAGAATGCCTTCCTTCAGCAGAGCTGTGATATCCTCTTTGGACCAGTAATGCAACTCCTCTACCCCTTTTACCTCCCTCTCTATACCACCTGAAGCAATGATATTATGAAATATTTATTTGCCAATCAAGGCCTTTGCTCAATCAAGTCTCAGTAACAACAAGAACATCACAATCCCAGATACTAATCCAAGCCCTAAATTCATCTGCCTGTACCTGCGCAATGCAGCCCCTTCAATCCACAATGTTGCACCGACCTGGGAAATCAATCTGAAGCCTATCTAACCGACACTATTCCATTCTCGTCCATATGCCTATCCAAATGATCATTTTAATGCCCTTAAAGTTGGCGAGTTTACTATTGTTGCAGGCAGTGCATTCCATGCCCCTACTACGGAGTAAAGAAACTACGTCTGACGTCTACCCTATATCGATCATCCCTCATGCTAGCCATCACCAGAGGAAAAAGGCTCTCACTGTCCACCCTATCTAACCCTCTGATTACCTTATATGTCTCAATTAAGTCCCCTCTCAACTTTCTTCTCTCTAATGAAGGAGAGCCTCAAGTCCCTCAGCCTTTCCTCACAAGACCTTCCCTTGATACCAGGCAACATCTTGTTAACCTCCTCTGAACGCTTTCCAATTGCTGGCACATCCTTCCTATAATGCAGTGACCAGAACTGAATGCAATACTCCAAGTGCGGCTGTACCATAGTTTTGTACAGCTGCAACACAACCTCGGATCCAAAACTCAACCCGTCTATCACTAAAAGCTAACGCACTGTACATCTTCTTAATAACCCTATCAACCTGGGTGGCAACTTTCAAGGACCTATGTACCTGGACACAGATCTCTCTGCTCATCTACACTCCCAAGAATCTTACCATTAGCCCAGTACTCTGCATTCCTGTTACTCCTTCCAAAGGAGTTCCAAACACTCACTTTTCCATTTGCCATCTCTCAGCCCAGCTCTGCAGCTTACCTATGTCCTTCCGTAACCTACACCATCCTTCGGCACTATCCATAACTCCACCAACCTTAGTCATTCGCAAATTTACTAACCCATCCCCTATGCACTCATCCATGTCCTTTATAAAAATGACAAACAGTGGACCCAAAACAGATCCTTGCAGTACATCACTAGTAACTGAACTCCAGGATGAGTATTTCCCATCAACCACTACCCTCTATTCTTTCAGCTGGCTAATTTCTGATCCAAACCGCTGAATCACCCTCAATCCCATGCCTCCGTATTTTGTGCAAGAGCCTACAGTAGGAAACCTTATCAAACGCCTTCCTGAAATCCATATACACATCAACTGCTTTACCCTCATCCACCTGTTTGGTCACCATCTCAAAAGAACTCAAGGTTTGTGAGGCACGATTTACCCTTAACAAAACCATGCTGACTATCCGTAATCAACTTATTCCTCTCAATTATAAAACCTCTCTCTTATTACCCTTTCCAACACTTTACCCATAACCGAAGTAAGGCTCAGTGGTCTATAATTAGCAGGGTTGTCTCTACTCCCCTTCTTGAACAAGGGGACAATATTTGCTATCCTCCAGTCTTCTGGCACTATTGCTGTAGACAATGATGACAAAGATCAAAGCCAAAGGCTCGGCAGTCTCCTCCCTGGCTTCCCAGAGAATCCCAAGATAAATCCCATCTGGCACTGGACCTGTAACAACCAGCACTGGACCTGTAACAACAAGAGGTCTCCTGCTTCAGCTTTTGCCTGTCAGCCGGGAGGGGACACATGACATAGCGGTCAGTGTTCCTGAAATAAGAGCAGGGGATGGAGCAGTAGGCATCTTTCAGAGATGTAGCAGTGGTCTAAAATGTTCGGGCCCCTGGTGGGGTAGGTAAGGTTCGGGTGGCACTTTCGCTTGATTGAAGTCGCCAGTTACAATAAATAGGGCCTCAGGTGTTCTGTCTCCAGGTGTTAGTGGTAGAGTACAGCATGTCCAGAGCTTTCTCAATCTGTGCTTGTGGCAGTATGTACACAGCAGTTAGTATAGCAGTGGTAAATTCCTGTGGTAGATAGAAGGGGTGGCATTTGATGGTGAGGAATTCAAGGTGAGTCAACTGTGGTTCACAAAAGTGACTGAAGATTTTATTAGATCAGAGCAAGAGGCTTTGAAAGTTGCCAAAAATGATGAGCATTTTAGAATTCAGCAAAAGATTAAAATGAGAATATGTTTCTTGTTTGTGCATAAACTGTAAAAGATTCTGTAGGTATGTGCAAGAGAGAAGATTGGCAAAGGCAAATGTGTGTCTGTTGTAGGCAAAGAAAGCAGAGTTTATAATTGGAAAAAGGATAATGATGGAGAAAATGTTATAGTGTTGCTGGAAAAGGACATATTTGAAAAGGGTTCAGAAAATATTTACAAGGATATTGCTTGGGCTGGAGGGTTTCAGCCATAGGAAGATGCTGAATAGGGTGGGACTGATTGCCCTGGAGCGCCAGAGGCCGAGGGGTGACCTTATAGATGTTTATAAAATGAGGTGCATGGATAGAGTAAATAGACAAGGTCCTTTCCCTGGAGTGGGGGAGTTCAGAACTAGAAGGCTTTAGGTTAGGGTGAAAGATTTAAAAGGGACCCAAGGGGCAACTTTTTCATGCAAAAGGTGGTGCATGTATGGAATGAGCTGCCAGAGGAAGTGGAGGAGACTGGTACAACAACAACATTTAAAAGACATCTGGATGGGTATATGAATAGGAAGGGATATCAGCCAAGTGCTGGTAAATAGGGCTAGATTAATTTTGGACATCCGTTCGGCATGAATGAGTTGGATAGAAGGGTCTGTTTCCGTGCTGTACATCTCTAGGACTCTATATTGTGTTCTCTTGCACTCAGCAGGAGTAATAGTACTGGAGGTGAGGAGAGTGCTGATTAGTTGACAAATAGACTGATTAGTTGAGGGGTTGCCATGGAGATTGCAGTAGTTCATGATTGACATTTAATTCCAGGTTTTGCTAAGATTTTAAAATCAAGCAGTTGACCTGATCAGATCATTGCTGTGAAAAACAAACCAGCAAATGGCTGTAATTCAGAAAAACTATGTCCAAGTGCTGTGCCTGTTTAACTCAAAGTAGGTGATGTATTGAATTAAATTGAATTTATTGTCACGTGCACAGAGGTACAGTGAAAGGCTTTGTCTGGCAAGCAATACAGGCAAATCACAGAGTTAAGTAGCATAGATAAGTAAATAGCAGCAAAAACAAAAACACAGGTACAGGCAAACAGAGTCAAAGAGTCATAGAGATGTACAGCATGTCCAACCCATCCATGCCAACCAGATATCCCAACCCAATCTAGTCCCACCTGCCAGCACCCAGCCCATATCCCTCCAAATCCTTCCTATTCATATACCCATCCAAATGCCTCTTAAATGCTGCAATTGTACCAGCCTCCACCCACTTCCTCTGGCAGTTTATTCCATACTCATACCACCCTCTGCGTAGAAAACGTTGTCCCTTAGGTCTTTTTTATATATTTCCCCTCTCACCCTAAACCTATGCCCTCTAGTTCTGGACTTCCCAACCCCAGGGAAAAAAAAACTTTGCTTATTTACCCAATCCATGCCCCTCAAATTTTGTAAACCTCTATAAGGTCACCCCTCAGCCTCCGACACTCCAGGGAGGACAGCCCCAGCCTGTTCAGCCTCTCCCTATAGCTCAATTCCTCCAACCCTGGCAACATCCTTGTAAATCTTTTCTGAACCCTTTCAAGTTTCACAACATCTTTCCAATAGGAAGGAGACCAGAAGTGCACGCAATATTCCAACAGTGGCCTAACCAATGTCCTCCCAACTCCTGTACTCAACACTCTGACCAATAAAGGAAAGCATACCAAACGCCTTCTTCACTATCCTATCTACCTGCGACTCTACTTTCAAGGAGCTATGAACCTGCCCTCCAAGGTCTCTTTATTCAGCAACACTCTCTAGGACCTTACCAGTAGGCGTATAAGTCCTGCTAAGATTTGCTTTCCCAAATGCAGCACCTCGCATTTATCTGAATTAAACTCCATCTGCCACTTCTCAGCCCATTGGCCCATCTGAACAAGATCCTGTTGTAATCTGAGGTAACCCTCTTCACTATCCACGACACCTCCAATTTTGGTGTCATCTGCAAATTTACTAACTGTACCTCTTTTGCTCGCATCCAAATCATTTATGTAAATGACAAAAAGTAGAGGACCCTGCACCGATCTTTATGGTACTTCCCTGGTCACAGGCCTCCAGTGTGAAAAACAACCCTCCACCACCACCCCGTCTTCGACCTTTGGGCCAGTTCTGTATCCAACTGGCTAGTTCTCCCTGTATTTCGTGAGATCTAACCTTGCTAATCAGTCTCCCATGGGGAATCTTGTTGAACGCCTGACTGAAGTCCATATACATCACATCTACTGCACTGCCCCCAATCCTCTTTGTTACTCCCTCAAAAAACTCAATCAAGTTTGAGAGACATGATTTCCCACACACACAAAGCCTTATTGACTAGCCCCAATCACTCCTTGCCTTTCCAAATACATGTACATCCTGTCCCTCAGGATTCCCTCCAACAACTGGACCACCAACATCAGGCTCACTGGTCTATAGTTCCCTGGCTTGTCCTTACCACCCTTCTTAAACAGTGGCACCATGTTAGCCAACCTCCAGTCTTCCAGCACCTCACCTGTGACTATCGATGATACAAATATCTCAGCAAGAGGCCCAGCAATCACTTCTCTAGCTTCCCACAGAGTTCTAGGGTACACCTGATCAGATCCTGGGGATTTATCCATCTTTATGCATTTCAAGACATCCAGCATTTCTCCTATGTAATATGGACATTTTGCAAGGTGTCACCATCTATTTCCCTACAGTCTATATCTTCCATATCCTTTTCCACAGTAAATACTGATACAAAATACTCATTTAGTATCTTCATTTTCTGCAGCTCCACACAAATGCCACCTTGCTGATCTTTGAGGGGCCATATTTTCTCCCTAGTTACCCTTTTGTCCTTAATGTATTTGTAAAAATCCTTAATTCTATTTGCCAAAGCTATGTCCCCTTTTTGCCCTCCTGAATTCCCTCTTAAGTGTATTCCTACTGCCTTTATACTCTAAGGATTCAATCGATCAATCCTGTCTATACCTTACATATGCTTCCTTCTTTTTCTTAACCAAACCCTCCATTTCTTTAGTCATCCAGCATTCCCTATACCTATCAGCCTTTCCTTTCACTCTAACAGGAATATACTCCAGTTATCTCAATTCTGAAGGCTTCCCATTTTCCAGCCATCCCTTTACTTGCAAACATCTGCCCCCTATCAGCTTTCAAAAGTTCTTGCCTAACACTGTAAAAATTGGCCTTTCTCCAATATAGAACTTCAACTTTTAGATCTGGTCTATCCTTTACTATCATTATTTTAAATCTAATAGAATTATGGTCGCTGGCCCCAAAGTGCTCCCCCATTGACACCTCAGTCACCTGCCCTGCCTTATTTCCCAAGAGTAGGTCAAGTGGATGTACCTACCTTCTCTAGTAGGTACATCCACATACTGAATCAGATAATTGTCTTGGAGGCAGTTAAGAAATTCTTATCCATCTAAACCCTTAACACCATGGCAGTCCCAGTCGACGTTTGGCAAGTTAAAATCCCCTACCATAATCACCCATTTATTCTTACAGATAGCTGAGATTGCCTTACAAGTTTGTTTCTCAATTTCCCTCTGACTATTAGGGGGTCAATAATACAGTCCCTATAAGGTGATCATCCCTTTCTGATTTCACAGTTCCACATAAACAACATCCCTGGATATATTTCCAGGAATATCCTCCCTCAGCACAGCTGTATTGCTATCCCTTATCCAAAACGCCATTCCCCCTCCTCTCTTACCTCCCTTTCTATCCTTCGTGTAGCATTTGTATGCTGGAACATTAAGCTGCCAGTCCTGCCCATCCCAGAGCCATGCTTCTGTAATTGCTATGATTTCCAAGTCCCATGTTCCTAACCATGCCCTGAGTTCATCTGCCTTCCCTGTTAGGCCCCTTGCTTGAAAATAAAATGCAGTTTAATTTATTAGTCCTACCTTGTCCCTGCCTGCTTGACTCGCTTCTGTTCTCAACTGTATCAGTCTCAGATTGTCCTCTTTCCTCACCATCTCCCTGGGTCGCACACCCCCACCTTACAAGTTTAAATCCTCCCAAGCAGCTCCAGCAAGTTTCCCTGTCAGTATGTTAGTCCCCTTCCAATTTAATTGCAATCCGTCCTTCTCGTACAGGTCACTTGTACCCAAAAAAAGATTCCAATGATCCAAAAATGGGGATCCTTCTCCCATACACCAGCTCCTCAGCCATGCATTCAACTCCCTTCAGAATCTCAACCTTTTCCCTTCCTATGTCATTATTGGTTCCAATGTGGACAATGACCTCTTGCTGGCCCCTCTCCCAGAAAATGAAGATACTAAATGAGTATTTTGTATCAGTATTTACTGTGGAAAAGGATATGGAAGATATAGACTGTAGGGAAATAGATGGTGACACCTTGCAAAATGTCCATATTACATAGGAGAAATGCTGGATGTCTTGAAATGCATAAAGATGGATAAATCCCCAGGATCTGATCAGGTGTACCCTAGAACTCTGTGGGAAGCTAGAGAAGTGATTTCTGGGCCTCTTGCTGAGATATTTGTATCATCGATAGTCACAGGTGAGGTGCTGGAAGACTGGAGGTTGGCTAACATGGTGCCACTGTTTAAGAAGGGTGGTAAGGAGAACATTCTGCACCCTCTCTGAGACATCCTTGATCCTGGCGCCAGGGAAGCAACACACCATTCTGATTTTTCACTGTTGGCCACAGAAACATCTGTCTATACCTCAGAAGAGAGAGTCCCCTAACACAACTGATCTCTTGAAACCCAACGTACCCCTCGTTGCATTAGAGCCATTCTCAATACCAGAAACTTGGCTGCTCGTGCTACATTCCCCTGAGAATCCATCCGCCCCTACATTTTCCAAAACAGCATACTTGTTTGAGATGGGTATAGCCACAAAAGACTCCAGCACTACCTGCCTACCTCTCTTACCTTTCCTAGGTTAACCCATCTATGTGACTGTATCAGAGACTTTCCCCCCACTTCCTATATCTGCCATCCATCACATATGGTTGTTGTTGCAAATTCATCATTGCTTCTAACAGTCTCTCCAACCAATCCATTTGATCTGATAAGATTTGCAACAGCATTTATGACAGATGTAATCTGCTGTAATTCTTAAATTCTCTTTAAACTTCCACATCTGACAAGTAGTACATATCACTCTACTAAAGGCCATTTTTGCTTCTTCACAATCTACAGACCCAGAAAATAACACTGTCTTATTCCTCTACAAACTCTAACCAGGTTAAAATATAAGCCATAGCTATTAATTTAAGTTTAATCAAGAGACACATCTCCAAAAACAAATCAAGAACGAACCCACTCTACTCACTTCTGCAGACTTTCTGTAGATCATACATAAAACAATACACTTATCTGCTTCTGTGCTGTGAACTTCACCCAACAGTTCCTCCAAGACCAGTTGTGAATTTCACTTTGTTAATTTTCCCAGACACATTCCTATATCCAGCAGTACATGAATTCAAACAGCAATGGCAGTGTCAGTTTCTTTCTCTCCTGCACTGACCTCACCACGTGCTTCCTTTGTCTGTTCTTCTCTCTTAAAACTCTTGTTTTGACTTTTTTTTTCCAAAATTGCATTGTTTTGGAAGAGTGTATGAAACTGCTGGTTGTATTGCTGCTCCTGGAATTCGAGGAAATCACGTCCAGCACCTAAAGTACCTCAAAAAAGGAGCAGCTGTTACAGCCAGAAATTTTTCCCGTCCTCCATCTTTCTTTTCTAGCTAACTTGTAACTCTCAAGTACCCTAAAGGAGCCTTCACGTCTCATCCTAACATAAACCACCTTCTTCTTCTTGACAAGAGATTCAACTTCTTTAATAAACCATGGCTCCCTCGCTCAACCACTTCCTCCCTGTCTGACAGGTACATTTATCAAGGACACGCAGTAGCTGTTCCTTGAATATGCTCCATATTTCAATTGTGCCCAGCCCCCACAGTTCCCATACCCATCCTATACATCCTAAATCTTGCTTAATTGCATCATAATTGCCTTTCCCCCAGCTGTAACTCTTGCCATGACTTCCGTCCATCTGATCTAAAAGTGCTGTGTGTAGATGGTCTCATTTTTGTTTTATAGCACCTTGGGATGTTTTCTCATAAACACAAGTTTTTGTTGTGGAAAATCTATGTGCATCTTTAAAATACCAGAGCAGCTCCTCAACAAACCACTGCAGCCAAACTGAGCTCTCTTAAATCAATATCTTAAAACTGCCAAATATCATTAGTAATAGCATCTGTTGCATTGGTACCTGGTTTTCCTCCCATGATCACTTAGTTTATACAGACTTTCCTTCTCAGATATTACAGGATGTCTGCAGAATGGAATGGATCCTCAATATATTGTGGCTGTCTGGCCTCCTATATGCTGATGTCGCCATTTTAATTTTTGATGTGGAACATCAGACAGTATAGTTGTGAACCAGGAACATGAACAAAATTCACAACAAGTCCTGCTGTGAGACAGGAAAATAAATGCAGTGCTTAGATAGGGGGTCAATGAGTCTTTTAGAAATAGCTAAATTGTACAAAAAAAAAGGCAGTGATATACAGGCAATGTCATTGGGCTACTGATCCAAAACCTAATTTTAGGCTCTGAGGTACTGGGTTTGATTCCCACCATAGCTGACGCCCATAGCTTAAATTTTATAAAACCAATCAGCACCCTCTTCTCAAGTTGTATAACATACTATCTCTTTCTTCAATTTGGCTTACTTCATCCTAGTTCTGATGAGTGCAAGACATGATGATTCAACAGCAATTTTTAAATAACTATTAATAACTACAGTTCAGTAATTCCAAACAGCTGTGATTTACAAGTTCTTGGAATATTATAGGTGCAGCACATCTATTCTAATACTTTACCTGTCCCACCATGGTTCCCTCTCTAATTTACTCTCGAAAATGAACTGTATCACACTTCACTACATGGAACTTCAGCTGCTTTTGAAAGAGTGCCTTATACACCAAAGTCTAGGCCAATAATATTGTAAAAGCTGTGGCATTAGTACTGACCCTCAGGGATCCCCATTGTATTCCTTCCTCCAGTCTGGAAAACCAATTGTTTCCCACAATTCTCGATTTCTTGTCCCTTGTCAAAATTTGTATACAAAATCCTATTGTCTTTTTTATTCTGCTATCTCTACTTTGTCAACATGTCTGCTGTGCAACATTACCCATTGAGCTTGAAGAACATTATATTAAAGAGCTGCAAGTGGTCATTCAGCTCATCATCATGCTCTCTGAAAATTAAAACATACTTTTGTGCCATTCCTCTATTACCTGTCTTTTTCATTTCAAAATGTTGATCCACTTTCTTGACATGGTTATCAGAAATTACAGAATGACTTTGATCAGCTGGGGAAGTGGGCTGAGAAATGGAGTTTCATTCAGATAAGTGAGAGATCTTGCATTTGGAATGTCAAATTAAGATAGGAGTTTATGGTGAATGGTAGGACCTTAAGGGTGTAATGGAACAGAGGGACCTTGGAGTTCAGGTACACAGTTCGCTGAAAGTAGAGTCATAGGTAGACTGGGCAGTGAAGGTTTTTGGCTCACTGGCCCTCATCAGTCAGGGCACTGAGTGTAGAAGTTAGGAAGTTATGTTGCAGCTGTACAGGATATCGATGAGGCCACACTTAGAATATGGTGTTCAGTTTTGGTCACCCTGCTATAGGAAGGATGTTATTAAACTGGAAAGAGTGCAAAAGAAATTTACAAGGATATTGCCAGGACTCAAGGGAGAGGTTAGACAACCTGGGACTCTTTTCTTCAGAGCGTAGGGAAAAGAGGGGGGCTCTTACAGAGGTGTGTAAGATCATGAGTCTTTTTCCCCAGAGTTGGGCTATCAAGGACTCGAGGGCAGCAGGTTAAGATTAGAGGGAAAAGAATAAAAGGGAATCCGAGGTATAATTTCTTAAACAGAGGATGGTACGTATATAGAATGAGCTGCCAGAGGAAGTGGTTGAGGAGGGTACATTAACAACATTTAAAAGGCATTTGGACAAATACATGAATAGGAAAGATTTAGAAGGACGTTGGCCAAGTGCAGGGAAAATGGGGTTCGCGTGGATAGACATTGTGGGCGGCATGGACCTGTTTGGGCTGAAGGGCCTTTATCCATGCTGGAAGACTCCATGACTATGATCAAGAAACAAGGACAACATTGAAATCTAAATTGATAGATCATATTTTTCTGTTTTAGGAAGGTGGTCTCTCACTGTAACATACGCACGCAATATTGTGGAATTAGTTTCATTAATAAAACAAATTATTTTGCTTGATAAACATCTAATTATAATATACATATAATATACCTTGAAAGATTTTGAAATACCATAGAAATACATTACTATTAAATCCAAAAGCATTTCTGGTAGAGTACTCCTGTCAGAGAAAAATGATATCCTTCTCTAAGACCTTGCTACTGAGACTGCCCATGATAAAATGCAACAAGATCTGGACAATAGCCAGGCTTGGGCTGACTAGTGGCAAGTAACATTCGCACCTCAAAAACGCCAGGCAATGACTACCTCTAGTAAGAGACAATTTAACCTTCAATTCTTGACATGCGTCACTGATTTCTCTCCTATCAACATCCTGGGGGTTACCATTGACCAGAAACTCAAGTTAAAGGCGCCACATAAACAGGGTTGTTATAGAACAGGTCAGAAGCTAGGAATACTGACCTGTAACTAACCTCCCAATTCCATAAAGCTGGTCTGCCAACAAGGCACCAATCAGGAATATGATGGAACACTCCCCACTTGTCTAATTGAAAGCAGCTCCAACAACACTCAAGCAGCTTGACACCATCCAGAACAAAGCAGCCCAATTGGCACCACATCCACAAGCATCCACTCCCTCCACCACTGATGTTCAGCAGTAGCAGTGTTTACTATCTACAAGATACACTGCAAAAATTCAAAGTTCCTTAGACAGCACCTTCCATAATCATTTCCATCTGGAAGCTGACCACTATGAAAAGGAACAGAAGGACCACATGCAAACATGTCAACAACTCCCTGCAGAAATCTTTAAGTATCTTATTGACCATCACTAGTGGGAATGACAAGCCATAGATTGTGATGCCTAGAGATGCCACATCAGGCTTGTTACAGGTGCTTTTGAGACTGAATGAATAGCCAGCATGAAATAGAAAATGCTGCTCCCCAGCAGTGACTGCATCTTCACTTGCACTCATTGTGGGAGACTTTGTTGAGCACACATAGGCCTATCTAACCACGAGCGGGCCTGCAACCATCTTAAAATCTTTATCAGTACAGAAATTCCAAGAGATCCAAGCATTGTTCAACCATTAGATGTTTCTCTAAAGAAGCTCTTTAAGGATCTTTTGAGAAAACAATGGAATGATTTGATGATTGGAGGGGAGAAGACACTCACCAATGGGAGCAACAAGTGGGCTCTGACATTAGCAGCCAAGTGTGAACGGGTTGTAAGACCAAATATGATTGTCATCGAATATTTATGAAATGTGGCTATTCTATGCACATAATGATAGTGGAGATTATCTATGGAATGGTCTGACCAAAGAGGATATGAATACTTGATGAAGATGATGATCTCAATGATTATACCATTCAAGAAGCAGATGGAGATGAATTATTTGGCCTGAGGGTAAGGATGGTGACTTTTCTGGATGTTAAGAAAAGTTCAATAAATGCTGTGCTTCTAAGTAGTATGCTCGTTGGTGCTGTGAGAAAATAGAGTGAAACTGTATATGTTTAGTATCAACGGCCTTTGTTTTTGATGTATTTGATAAAGTCAATGACATTAACATGTCTCCTTGGAGATTATTATTTATTTTAAATAAAAATGTAATAATATAAATATTGTTAGCTCCTTTTGCACTACTCTTTGGTGGGGACCATCTGTAATAGCAAGGCGATGTGGCAACTATAATAGTGAGGTAATGGGATAGGGTAAATTTCAATCCCTCCAAAATGTTACTCTTATAAAAGACAACTTCCTACAATTGTGACTAAACATTTAGCCTTAGAAACCAGACTTTTACATGACTGTAGAGGGTATCTATGCTAATCACCTCAACCATAGTAACATGTTTTATATTCAAGCCTGCCTCAGGGGATTGGAGGGTGAAGCAAGGTTAGGGGTGTGCAAGTATAATTATGTGGAGAGGACAACTGTGATATTGAAACCAGTGAAAGTGAAGATTTTGGGCAATGCTAATCAAAGATTTCAAAATATTAAGAAATCTGACAATGACCAAAGAAAGAATATTTCATGCTGAAAAATCAGATTAGAGTCAGCAATCTAAAACAGTGAGAGAGAGAAAGGGGGAGCGAAGAAGACACTGTCTCATTGGCAGTACTGAGGCAAGAAATATTTTGGGACAAAGTGGTTGAAGCTGAGACAAGGGCATTATCTTCTACTTTCTGTTCTACATTTATGTAGGACATGTATGAAAAAAAAGAGAGCTGGATGTATCACAAACCCTATCCGTCCCCATGACGGGGAGCAGGAAAGCCCATCAGACTTTGTGCCTATCAGCCACTGAAGTGGCCACCCAGTGGGCTTTCCATAGGGATCATGTCAACGTCCTGCCCATGGTAAGGTTGCCAGTCAGGGGCCGACTGCCACTGTGAGCAGTGTCAGAAGTTGAGGTGATGCAGTAGGCACAGTAGGCACCTTTGGTGGTTTTGGGGGGGGTGGGCGTGTCAAAAACAAGGCTGGAGGAATTGCTTTTAATGGTTAAGTTCACCTATACCTTCATGTCTCAATTAGTTGTTTGAAATGTGTGTCAGAATCAAGCATTTCACTTGTCAAATGATGTGATAACTTTTTGATGTTCAGAATAACAGGAAAAGCTGAAGCTGTCCTATACATCTCCTTAACCAGGAATGGACTGTAAAGCTGCAGGAACAGCTAATTTTTTTTGTTGGGTACTTCTCAGCTTTCCAGACTCAATACCAAAGTCAACCCTTTCAGTTCGTAAATATTGCTCATCTTTTGAGCTAGTAGCTGTTGATAACAATTCCAACATCGATTAGAGACTCTAGCGCCCTTTTTTTTTCATTTCTTCACTCATCCCATTCCCCTCTTCTTTGGTCTGCATCATCTGTTTCATCACTTCATCTCTGCTATAATCACCCAAGCACAAACCTTCCCTTTTGTTCTTCCCACACCATTCCTGTCTGCACTTTTACAGCTTCATCATATTTCATTATGTGAAAAGCTCATTGATCTGAAAAAAAAATAACTATTTCTCCCTCCACAGACACTGCCAACCTGCTGGGCATTTCTACTTTCATTCAAGAATTTTAGCTCAACAATATTTGATTTTGCTGGCGTTCACCATGATAAAGGCCACTGGTTATTTCCAAATAATGAACAATTCAACTGATGGCAAACATTTCAAGGAAGGAGGAATGAAGGAAAGAGTGATAGGCAGAGAGAGAAAGAGGGTGAGAGAATGAATTGCAAATGTCAGTGAATTACTTCTACTTTTAGCTCAAGTTTAGATAGTAACTTGTCTGGACCTGATGACTGTTGCTATCTTGTAAAAGGCAACAAATTCAAATCAGATAAAATTAAATGTCAGCAACTCAGCAATACTTAATATACTTAAAATCCTCACTGTTCTCAGCCAAAAGGATTTAATATAAATAGTTCTTTAAAAAACAATATTGGTGTGTTAATGATGTAGTTTGTACCTGTTTTCAGGCACATAAATGTCAATCCTGTCCAGCAGAGCCAGTTTTGAGTGATTAGCAGATGATGAGCAAGCTGGCCTAAGAGAAGACCCTACTGTTGGGCTGCCTTTCTTGCAACACATTTGAAGTATCTTACAAATACACCATTGATAGTACTTCGCCAGTACTTTAAGCTGTTTGCGATAGTTAAAAATCACACAACAGGTTATAGTCCAACAGGTTCATTTGGAAGTATAGGTACAAGCTTTCAGAGCGCTGCTCCTTCGTCAGGTAGCTAGTTTGCTCAATATTATCTTAAGCCCCTGAAACATATAAGGATCACTGCTACTTAGTAAACCATGAACTCTCAGGTTTGAGATGCAAGTCCTCAAATATTCTTTTCCTCAGCTGTCTAAAAACCAAACTGGCACACTGAAGAGGACGACGAATTTTGGTTCTGAAGAAGAGTCATAACAGAATCAAACTGCTTCTCTCTGCAGATGCTGCTCGACCTGCTAAGTTTTTCTAGCATTTTATCAAGATTGCTTCGGAGCAACCAGGTATACATATGTGGAAGGGATTCAAGTGCTTAAATGTACAGCTGGTGTGTGACCAGTACAAAAGGATCCTGAAAGCACATACTAGACTTTGGGTAGCTGCATTCATATTGAGGCAGTTTCAACTGGTGCTTCCAGTAGAGTACCAGGGATGTGCACCAAGCCAGTGTGATGATGGAGATTCTAAAATACTGTTATTTAAAATAAGTCTTTTTAAATCCACCTTCTCTCCTACTCTTTAGCTCCCACTATGCAGTGCATAGTTAGAAAAATATTCAAGAAGTGCCCATGAAGTTACAGAAATAACACTTTAATGAGCTGAAAAGGGGCTGATTTATCCTTTTTCTTTCCCCAGTCACTTGTTATATATTTCCTTCTCTGTGGGGATATACTTCTATGTGACTCATAGATGGTGTATAGTAATAAAGATCGCGAATGTTGCAAGTCAGACAGCATCCAAGTTCACCTGTGGAATAACAGCAGCATTTCTTCTAATAGTCTAGACTTTCAACAGTAGTTTGCATACATGAAACCATTTTGCCTTCTCTTTGCCAATCCTTGAGCCAATCCACTCAAATCTGTGCCCTTTGGTTGCCAGATGGGATTTCTAACTCTAATCTTAATGCTTCCAACCCCTTCAAATCATTCATGCAACAAACTGCAGTCAGAGCCAACATCTTTGACTTTTAACAAAACGATTCTTGCCACTTACATTCTCTTCAATGAAGAATATCAAGTCAGTCAAAATCCATCTCTATGCATTAGCTAGACGTCCCCTCAAGAGCTCCTTAAACCAATGACCTTGTGCATTATTAGAGTAAGCAAAATTGAACTTAGCAAAAATAAATAAATAATACTGACCGAAAAAAAATCAAAAAGCACAAATGACAAAATAATTGCTGAACTATAGTTTGCCCCCCATTGCAATTATTATAGATTTTGGCAATAAAAATCCATCCCAACATGCAGCTCAATTAGGAAAGTACATCATGTGATATGGTATGAAGCCAAACCCATCAGGAAAGGTTAGATTCGTTCTCTGGTCCTGACTGTCAGCACAATACCAGGCTAAAGCAAAAAAAGAGGTCTGACCTCTAGCTCCTAAAACAGGCTGAATTTAGATAGTTGAGAGGGGAAACAAAAATAAAATCAAAAGCAAAGAGTGAATATGAGAAGAGACTAATAGCTAATGTAAAATGCCAAGAGTTGAGGATTATTCAAAATTATGATGAGTTTGGACAGAGTATATGAAGACAGACATTAACAGGGAACTAAAAAACATTTTCTGTACACAAAGGTAGGAAGGAGGATACTGGGACCAATTCAGGACTAAATACAAGATTTGCACAGAGGAAAAGGGCATGGCAAAATTCAAGGTGAAAGAGTTGAGGCACTTGTTAGAAGGTAAGTTAGAAGGTAGGCACTGGAAAGGCTTTTGATAAATAACATGGATATCTCACCAGGACCAGAAGAGATGCATTTGAAGACATTATGGGTCAATGAAGGTTGATGACTACAGTGGGGTTAATGGAGTATACACAGACATTGTCAAAGTGACATGGAAACAAAGTTGGCTGAGTAACAAAATCTAGGACAGAAGTACATCAGAATATGGCATTTCAGAACAGCATTTGGCCATTCAATACACTTTGACTATGGTCTCAACTTCAGTTTACCTTTTATTTTCTTGACTATTGTTCTGATTGCAGCTGATGATGCTGGACAGAAGTGACATGCCTTGGTATACCAGAAGTTTTATTTTTACTTTTTCTTTATCATATTAGACAGTCATTCAGCATATTCACAAGAGTCTAGCAATATACTTCTAACAGAAAACTTTAGAACATTAGACAAAAGAAAAACATGAACTGTATTAACCTATGCATGAAATACTTCAAATGGTGCCTTTACAAACACTAAAATGAAAGAGTCAAGATTTTCACCTCAACAACTACCTTACAGTGGCATTTAAGACTTGGATGAGGAGTAATTACTTCTCTCAGAGGGTTGTGAATTTGTGATTTCTTTACTACAGGCAATTGCTTAGGCTGGGTTGTTAAATATATTCAAAGCTGAAATCGCAAGATTGTTAATTGAAGTTTTTTTTATTCATTCAAAGGATGAAGGCATTGCTGCTAAGGCCAGCATTTATTCCCCTTCCCTAATTACCCAAAGGGCAGTTAAGAGTCAACCACATTACTCCTTCCACAACCTTAACCTCCTTCCACCTATCGCATTTCCAATGCCCCTCCCCCAAGTCCCTCCTCCCTACCTTTTATCTTAGCCTGCTTGGCACACCTGCCTCATTGAAGGAGGGCTTATGCCTGAAATGTCGATTCTCCTGCTCCTTGGATGCTACCTGACCTGCTGCGCTTTTCCAGCAACACATTTTTCAGCTCTGATCTCCAGCATCTGTAGTCCTCACTTTCTCCTAACGCATTGTCATGACTTTGTTGAAGGAGTACAAAGGTGTTTAGTGGTGGAAGAAATGGACTGCAGTATTGAATGAGAGCATGCTTAGAGTCAGTGTCGTGTATACGTAGTAAAAGACTAAAGGGCTTTTAAAAAAAAATGAAGCCATCTTTGTATATTGATTTTATTTTTTAAAACAGGGAGGTGTGACCAAACTATTGTTATGAAGTTGTAGGCATCTACTGTATCTTAGAGAGTGAAAGCTGGTAAACATCTAGCAGGCACAAAATGTGCCGGAAAATTAAAAAACGTAACACTTGGCTATGAAACAACTAGCAATTCAAATTTAGCCAGTTTAAATTATGCCCCAAGATACTAAAACATAACCAAATTTGAATTTTACTGTTAAGATAGTTGTGGGGAAGCAGCTATATATCTCTCTTGTCTACAGGTGAAAGCTTAGGTGTTCTCACTGTTGCTAGAATTGCATGCGATACAAGAGATTTTACTGACTTTGCCTAGGGTGTGTTTATGGATGTTGAAGAGCAATGTGCTGGAAAAGCACAGCCAGTCAGGCAGCATCTGAGGATAATGCTCAAAATGTTAATTCCCCTACTCCTTGAATGCTGCCTAAGGGGCTGTGCTTTTCCAGCACCACTAACTCTGATCTCCAACATCTGCAGTCCTCACTTTCCCCCTTTTGTGTGTTTATGTGATGTTACTATACTGGAACAGTTGCTGTTTCGTAGTTCAATCATTTTATATTCTGTTAAGTTTTCCAACAGCGTTAAAGTTATACCAATTCTTTTCTTCGTATTTTAATTGTAGAGTAAGAAAAAAGTGTGTTTTGCTTAAAGCCAAGTAGTTTAAATCAAATGAATCACATCTGAAACACATCACCTTATACTTCCCTTCAAACATATCAAGGAGATTGTCCAGACCGTCACTTTTAGTTTATTTAAAGGGGGCTTGGTCTGATCCATAACAAGTGGGTGGTGAGCAAATTATTGGAGAGGATTCTGAAAGAGGTTAGAGATAATCAGCATGGCTTTGAGAAGGCCAGGTCATGCCTCAAAAGCCTTTCTGAATTTTTTGAGGATATGACAAAACATTGAGGAAGGTAGAGCAGTGGATGTGGTGTAAATGGATGTGAACAAGGCATGTGGTAAGGTTGCCCATGGCTGAGTGTCTTATAAATGGCTTGGATGAGAAAGTGGAAGGGTGGGTTAGTGAGTTTGCCGATGACAAGTTTTGGCGGAGTTGTGGATCGTGTGGACGGCCGTTGCAAGTTGCAATGGGACATTTATGGGATGCAGGGCTGGGCTGAGAAGTGGCAGATGGAGTTCAAGTGTGAAGTGATTCGTTTTGGAAAGTCTAATTTTAAGGCAGATTATAGGGTTAAAGGCAGGATTCTTGGCAATTTGGAGGAACAGAGGGATCTCGAGGTCCATAGACCCCTCAATGTTGCCACCCAAGTTCGTAGGGTTGTTAAGGTGTATGGTGTGTTGCCTTCCATTAGCAGGGGATTGAGTTTAAGAGACACGAGGTTATACTGCAGCTCTATAAAGCCCTCGTTAGACCAGACTTAGAATATTGTGTTCAGTTCTGGTTGCCTCATTATAGGAAAGATGTAAGATTTAGAGAGGGTGCAGAGGGGATTGACCAGGATGCTGCCTAGACTGGAGGGCATGTCTTATGAAGAAATGTTGAGGGAGCTAGGGCTTTTCTCTTTGGAGTGAAGAAGGATGAGAGGTATAGATAAAGTGGATAACCAGAGACTTATTCTCAAGGCAGGAATGACTATCACAAGGGGGCATAATTTTAAGGTTTTGAGGAAATGCCAGAGGTAGGTTCTTTATACACAGTGGTGGGGATATGGAATACACTGCCAGCAGAGGTAGTACAGTCAGACACATTAGGGATGTTTAAGCGCAGAGGAAAAAGGAAAAGAAAGGAAGGCCCTAGCGCGAGAGAGAGAGAGAGAGAGAGAGAGAGAGAGAGAGAGAGAGAGAGAGAGAGAGAGAGAGAGAGAGAGAGAGAGGAAAGTCAACTTAAAAGAGTGGAGACAAAGGTAGGAGTATTGATGAGGACAGTGCTATAGAGCAAACCTATCATAGCCAAAAGCCTGATGGGGATCTGTTTAAATATGTTTAAGTGTTTCAAAGTTTGATGAGAAGAACGTAGGAACCTTTTTCATTTCACTTGAGAAAGTGGCGAAACAAATAAAATGGTAGGTCATCACATGAATATTAATTAGAATTACGACACAGTGTGGAAACAGGCCCTTCGGTCAAACAAGTCCACACTGACCATCCAAAGAGTATTCCACCCAGACCCATTACCCTATTACTCTACATTTCCCCTGGCTAATGCACCTAACCTACACATCCCTGGACACATTAGGTTAATTGGCTATGCTAAATTGCCCAATCTGCACATCTTTGGATTATGGGAGGAAACCGGAGCAGACACTGGCAGAATGTGCAAACTCCACACAGAGACATTACGCCCAGGCTGGAATCAAACCTGGGTCTCTGGTGCTGTGGGGAGAAGAATAGTGTTCCGTTATATAAAGTTGAGAGATTCTTTGTTGGAGATGGCCGTTGCCTTGCATTTATGCAAGCAACATATCATACCACACTTCAGCACAAGCCTGAATATTGTATTTGCACATGAACTGCTTCTGAACATGACTGAGGAGTCAGTGAAAGGTGAAGTGGTAGTAAGAATAGAGAAATTCTCTGTTCTGGAGATAGTTTATCCTCGAGAATGATAAAGCTGGATCTCATGTGTGAGTGATGCCTACTATGAAACCCGATGGAAACTCAGGCAACTGAGATTTTACAGGAAGTATTGTATATCCTGGGATTTTTCCTGACTGTGTAGTAAAGCCACAGGTTGAAACAGAAGGAGAAATCAAAGAAGAAAGATAGCTGAAGTTTAATTTATCAGAAAAGATGTTTGATCAATTGACAAAAAACAAGAACAGATGGAAGACAAAGTGGATATTTTTAGTTCTAAGAGGATAGTTAAATTATAACAAAAAGATTACAAATTGACGCTATTTTATCAAAAATCATATATAGAAGAAGAATCTGAGCGCTTCCCAGTATGTTACGATCTTAAAAATGAAGCCTTGATGAGGAAAGGGAGACTATTACATAATCAGGCAGGTGAAAAATGGGTAGACATTCATCAAGATTATTACTTGTGGGTTATAGAGTAGATGTGTTGTAGGTAACAGTGCACCTTGTAGATAGTACACTGTGCTGCTAGATTTGTGGAGGGAGTAAATGTTTGTGGAAGGGATGCCGATCAAAGCTGCTGCTTTATCCTGGATGGTGTCAAGCTTCTTGAATATAAGAGTTGCACACATCCAGGCAAATGGGCAGTATGATTTGTAGATTATGGACAGGCTTTGGGGAGTCAGGAGTTACTTTGGGGAGTTACCTGCTGCAGTATTCCTGGGTCTGACCTGCTCTTGTAGCCACTGTATTTAATTGGCAGGTCCAGTTCAGTTTCTGGTTAATGGTAACCTCCAGGGAGGGATATTGGAGGATTCAGTGATCATAATGCTATTGAATGCTATAGGAGCAGTTGAGAGATTCTTTGTTGGAGATGGCCGTTGCCTTGCATTTATGTAAGCAACATATCATACCACACTTCAGCCCAAGCCTGAATATTGTATTTGAACATGAACTGAGGAGTCATGAATGATGCTGAACATTGTGCAATCACTGAACATTTCCACGTTTGACCAAATGAAGGAGCAAAGGTCATTGATGAAGCAGCTGAGGATGGTTTGGCCTAGGGCACTATCCTGAGGAATTCCTGCAGAGTTATCCTGGATCTCTATTATCCAATGTGCCAGGTATGACTCCAAATCATTTGAGAATCTTCTCTCCAGTTTCCAATGAGTCCAGTTTTACGAGGGTTCTTTGATACCACACTCAGTCAAATACTGCCTTGATATCAAGGTCTGTCATTCTCCCCTTACCTCCGGAATTCAACTCTTCTGTCCATGTCTGAACCAAGACTTTAAAGGAGACTAGAAGGTGAGTGGCCCTGGAGGAACCCAAATTTTATACAGCAAAGCTCAGTGCAAGCTGGAAGAACAGCACCTCATTTTCCACTTGGAACTCTACAGTTTTGTGGACTCAATATTAAGTTTATGGCTTGAGCTGTCTCATGTACTTATCCCTAACCCCACACACCAGGCCTTGTTATCACATGGTCTGCTATTACACACAACCCATTGCTAGCCACTAACAGTCCCCATTAATAGCTATTCACCCTCCCGGCCTGATCATTATCCACTTTTGTGAAATTGTTCTTTTCTCTCTTTGGGCTCTATCTAACCACCTATCATTTACTCCTTACCCCCTCCCCTACCCTATCTTCTGCACAAAAACCGACATTTTCCTAGCCACCATCCGTTGAGGAATGGTCACTGGATCCAAAACATTAACACTCATTTTTCTCCACAGATGCTGCCAGGCCTGCTGAACTTTTCCGGAAATTTCTGTACGTGTTCCAAATTTTATACACACCGCCTTCTAGACTGACTTTACTTTTCCTTTAAACTTTTATGTGCATCACTTGTTTTTACATTAAAGGCTTTCTTTATATTGTAACAAGCTTCTGTTACATTTAACATATGGGACACACACAGATCAGCAAGGCAACGGCAACAGGTTTTGTTCAAGAAATGACTCCAGTATGGTGAGATCTTCTGTCAATATTCACAGAGTAGCAGAGTGATAGCTCCATCTTTCTCTCTCTGGGACTGAATATTTACGTAACTGCAACTCTTCCATTATCTGTGCATTCCTCACTGCCACATTAGCTTAAATTCCTCAATAACACTACACATTGCCCACACCTACCCTCAGCAAAATGTCAATCCCATTTTGGTTTAGTTGCAGCTCAACAGACTTCTACAGGTCCTATATTCCTCAGAAACAGAGGCAAAGATCCAGGAATCTAAAGCCTTCTCCCCTACTTCAACTCTCTGGCACGTGGCACTGAGAGTAATCCATAGATTACAACCTTAGAGTTTCTGTTTTTCAATCTGCTACCTAGCTCCATAAATTCTTGCTGTATGACACACACTTTCTATTGATATCATCAGTCCCTGTATGAACAATGATCTGACTGTTCACAATCCCCCTTCACAATGCTCCACAGCCAATTACGTCATTGACCCTACTACTACAAGCCAGCACACCATCTTAGAGTCACGTTTCTATTACTGGAGTCTCCTATTGTTCTTCCTTTCCTTCTACAGCTGGGCTCTGGCTGAACTCCCCAGAGGAACTGTCATGTTCACCATTTTCTAAATACAGAAAAGTCGTTCTTGAGGGAGATATTCTTTGGAACATTCCTACTACCTGCCTAACTTCCTTTTTCTGGCTGACAGTAACCCATTCCCTCTGACTGCACTTTCTTAGGCTGGTGGGATGACTACATCTATTCACATAATTCCCAACCTCGCAGTTGTATTGCTGAGTCTCCAGGTGACGCTGAAGCTCCAAAGCCGAGAGTGCATACTGGACAGACTGATGGTACTTCCTGCAAGTGTGGTCATCCAGGAATGTCTGAGATTTCCCCCACACACTGGGAACTCCCAGTCAGTCCTAAAATGCTCTGGTCTTAAATTTAGGAGAAGTTTAAAAAATCAGTTTTGTTAAAGATGGAACTCTCAACTTTCCTTCATGCTTTTCTCTACATTAAGGCTCCAACCTACTCACTACCAGCTGTCTGCGGGTATTAACTTTTTCAGCCTTTTTAAATATTGGCAAGGTTTGCACTGGGGTTAGCCACTCACTGACCTCTCACTCTTACTGGTTTTATGGATCTGACCTCCTCTGTGTAATCCCTATCTGCATAATTTTCACCAGCCCTTCTACTCGAGAAACCTACACTGCCCTCATGTCCAGTGCTTACATAAAGCTGATTTGATTCACTCAACAACTGGTGGCCATATTTTGGCTGCTTCGCCACCCAAACTAGAATTTCTTCTCACATTTCTCTCCTTTTTAAGATGTTCCTTTGACCTAATTTCTAGATTAAGGAATGCTTGTTTGAACCCATATCACCTTCTGTGGCTGTGTTAAGAACATATCTATTGACATCACTTTTGTTCAGTGTCTTGGAATTAGTTTAAAATCAAATGCTATGCAGTTCTTAATGTCTTCCACCAAAACCATGTAAAAGGTTCTCCTTGTAACTTGGGGAAACTACTCACCTCTTGGCAAAACCGTGTTGTCTGACCATCTTCTGCAGATTCAGCAAATTCTGTCCATGGCAATTTTTCTCTTGTACAGAAAGCAAATGGCATAGCTACAAAATGAAACATTGCAATGAGTTCTGATGAAGAAATACAATAAAAAAACTGCTCCAAGTAAATATTCAAAAATATATGTGGAATATGTCAAATACTCAGAGGAGGAATTGTGAGGAGAGGATTAAACAGAAACAAAGTTAATGCTTTCAGCTGAATGACTCTCATTCACAGCTGAAGAAAGGTAGAAATGGCTTGGTTTGATGCTGTTGAAAGTGGTAGAGAAAGAATAACAAGGGAAGTCTGGGATGAGAAGGTTAGAATTGCTTAAATGGGAACGGAGAGGTAATAAATGCAGACAAAGACAGCAGAGACTTTCAGAACCTGTGTGGAGACGGTGTGTGGAGTTTGCACATTCTCCTAGTGTCTGCGTGGGTTTCCTCCAGGTGCTCCGGTTTCCTCCCACAGTCCAAAGATGTGCAGGTCAGGTGGATTGGCCGTTCTAAACTGCCTATAGTGTTAGGTGCATTAGACAGAGAGAAATGGGTCTGGGAGGGTAACATGTCTCGGTGTGAACATGCTGGGCTGAAGGGCCTGTTTCTACACTGTAAAGGAATCCAATCTAATCTAAAAACATCCAGTTTCCAAAGAGCAGCCAGGAAAGCTTTTGAAAGTTTTGATACTGTGGTAGGGAAGGAAATCTGACTGGAGGGATTCGAACTTGAAGCTCTTGAAAAGATGTGCCAACATATTTGAGGACTTTGGATGGGGTTGGAGATGGAGCAGAAATTTGGAAGGACATTGGGAACAGAGTTTGGTTTTCCAACAGGAATGATTCTGCATATTTAGAGAGGTCATCTGACAATATCAGCAAACACGTTTTACAAAGGTTTAGAATGAGTTCCTTCCTTTTGTACTCAACCCCACTACTAATAAAGCTGACTAATAAAGAATCTTCTGCAACTGAAGATGCTGAGTTTGGGCACACAATTGGGTACAATGGTGACATATCTAAACCCTGCTACCTTCCTTCACCACCAAAAATCACAACTACCCTCTGTCTTCTATGAAAGCCAATTTTGTATCCAACTTCCAAATTCACCATGGACCCCACAAAACAACCTTCTGGACCAGTCTACCATTAGGAATCTTGTCAAACACTTTAGCAAAGTTCATGTGGACAACAGCTACTGTCCTATCCTCAATCCTCTTCATGACTTAAAAAAAACTCAATCAACTTTGTGAGACATGATCGCCTCCCCCCCACCTGCCTGCACATCAAGTCGTCTTGACTATCATTTCTTTTCCAAATGCAGGTAAATCATGTCCCTAAGAATCTTCTCCAGTAACTAAAAGCAGAGAGGGTATGTTGCAGCTGTACAGGGTGCTGGTAGGCCACACCTGGAGTGTGGTGTGCAGATTTGGTCTCCTTACTTGAGAAAGGATGTACTGGCACTGGAAGGGGTGCAGAGGAGGTTTGCTAGGTCGATTCTGGAGTTGAGGGAATTGGCTTATGAGGAGAGGCTGAGTAGATTGGAATTATATTCATTGGAATTCAGAAGAATGAGGGGGGGGGACCTTATGGAAACATAAAATTAAGGGAATCTATAAAATAGGATAGTATCCCAGGATAGACCCATCAGGCCCTGGGGACTTATCTTTTTTTTTAAATAAAAACACCCAACACCACCTCCTCCTTAATAGAGATATGCCCTAGAATATCAACATACCCGTCCCATATCTTACCATAATCTGTGTCCTTCTTGGTGAATACTGATGCCAAATACTCATTAAGCACTTCAGCCTCTGACTCTGTGCACAAATTCATCCTTCATCCTTGAGTAAACCTACTCTTTCCCTAGCTACCCTCTTGGTGTTAATATATTTTATACATTGTTACAAAGTGTTTATGTTCACTTTAAGATAGGAAGTGTTTTCTGAATTTTAGTGTAAATTTAAAGTACACCTAGCTGCCAGAACAGCTAAGAGATAGGCTGTTTCAAATAGATACATAGAACAATTGGCTGTTAAATGGTTGTTGATTGGTTGTTGTTTTGACTACAATTCAATTTAAATTAATTGGTTAAATTTCTGTCCAGGAAACTAAAACCCAATTGAGTTTGAATTTACTGTAGACACATCTGCAGGGGGGGGGGGGGGGGGGGGGAAATATAAAATGGGGCCATTTTAAAAATTGGTCAGAGCAACTGTCACTGAACAGCTGATCCACTGCCGTAGAGCTGAAGAGCTAACTGCCCATCTAACGTCTTGCTCTCAAAGAAATAAAAAGGCACTCTCTATCAAAAGCTGCGCCAAGACCTGGGAGGAGCGGATCAGAAAGATGAGACAGAAACTAGGCAGATGGGGGCAACGGTCGCTCTCCATCGCGGGAAAAAACCTGGTCATCAGGTGTGAGGTCCTCTCAGTATTGCTATATGTGGCACAGGTCTGGCCTATCCCCAGGACCTGTGCCGCCGCAGTCACCCGGGCCATCTTCCAATTCATTTGGAGATCAAAGATGGACCGGGTCCGAAGAGACTCAATGTACAAAGACCGGTGCAATGGGGGAAAAAACACGCCCAATGCCACCCTCACCCTGATGGCCACCTTTGTGTGTGGCTGCATCAAGCTGTGCGTGGATCCCCGGTACGCAAACACCAAGTGTCACTACGTACTGAGGTTCTACCTGTCCCCGGTGTTGCGAAGGATGGGCCTGGCCTCGCTGCCGCGGAACGCTCCGAGTAGTTGGACCGTTCCGTATCACCTGTCCTTCGTGGAGAAATTTATGAGGAAAAACACCTTTGACCACAAGTCCATCAGGAAGTGGTCAGCACGTAGCGTCCTTGAGACCCTTCGGGAAAAGGAGAGGGCGGATCCTGTCGAGCGGTTCCCTGAGCAGACTGTCAAAGCCATTTGGCAGAATGCCTCATCGCCAGAACTTTCCAACAAGCACCAAGACGTGGCTTGGCTGGTGGTGAGAAGGGCTCTGCCTGTGAGATCCTTTATGCACGCCCGGACTCTCTGCCGCACCGCACGCTGCCCTCGAAGTGGCTGCGGGGGGGACGAGACTGTCACACACCTCCTTCTGGAATGTGCCTATGCAGAGGAAGTCTGGAGAGGAATGCAGTGGTGCTTGTCGAGGTTCGTCCCGAGCAGCGCCGTGACGCGGGACTCCGTGCTCTACGGCCTGTTCCCCGGGACTCACACCGAGACGAACATTAACTGCGCCTGGAGGATCATCAACTCGGTGAAGGACGCTCTCTGGGCGGTCCGAAACCTGTTGATCTTCCAGCTGAAGGAGTTGACCCCGACCGAGTGTTGCAGACTGGCACATTCCAAGGTCCAAGACTACGTGTTGAGGGACGCGCTGAAGCTTGGGGCAGCTGCCGCCAAGGCGCGGTGGGGAAAGACCACCGTGTAAGATCGGCCTGCCGAAAGAAGAACAGGGGGCCCATACAGACGTTTTTTTTTGGGCTCTGCTGATGCCTCAGCCAAATATATGTATATATACAAGATTGAAAAAATGCACAGGATTGTAAAGGACAAGAATAAAGTCGAATCTGTGTTTGTAAATATGGACATATGTATGGCATGATCCAATGTACAGACCATCAAATCATTTATGAATAAAGTATATTTTTGAAATAAAAAAAAAATCTTTTGACAGGGGGGTGGACACCTGCCTCATCAGCCTGGACCAGGAGAAAGCCTTTGACAGGATATCGCATACATATATGAGGGATGTCCTCTCCAAAATGGGCTTTGGGGAGGGAATCGGAAATTGGATCAGACTGCTCTACACCAACATTGTCAGTGCAGTCTCAATCAATGGGTGGGAATCAGATAGCTTCCCTGTAAGATCTGGAGTCAGGCAGGGATGCCCCCTCTCACCCGCCTTGTTTGTGTGTTGCATAGAGCCATTTGCCGAATCCATCAGGAAGGATGCGAGCCTGAGAGGGGTGACTATTCCTGGCAGCGGGGGCCTGCAGGTTAAGGCCTCCCTGTACATGGATGACGTCGCTGTTTTCTGCTCGGATCCGCTGTCCGTGCACAGACTCGTGTGCATTTGCGACCAGTTCGAACGGGCCTCGGGGGCCAAGGTAAACCGAGGCAAGAGCGAGGCCATGCTCTTCGGGAACTGGGCCGACCAATCCTCTATCCCCTTCACCGTCAGGACTGACCACCTGAAGGTGCTGGGTATTTGGTTCGGGGGGGCTGGGGCGTGCGCCAAGACCTGGGAGGAGCGGATCAGAAAGATGAGACAGAAACTAGGCAGATGGGGGCAACGGTCGCTCTCCATCGCGGGAAAAAACCTGGTCATCAGGTGTGAGGTCCTCTCAGTATTGCTATATGTGGCACAGGTCTGGCCTATCCCCAGGACCTGTGCCGCCGCAGTCACCCGGGCCATCTTCCAATTCATTTGGAGATCAAAGATGGACCGGGTCCGAAGAGACTCAATGTACAAAGACCGGTGCAATGGGGGAAAAAACACGCCCAATGCCACCCTCACCCTGATGGCCACCTTTGTGTGTGGCTGCATCAAGCTGTGCGTGGATCCCCGGTACGCAAACACCAAGTGTCACTACGTACTGAGGTTCTACCTGTCCCCGGTGTTGCGAAGGATGGGCCTGGCCTCGCTGCCGCGGAACGCTCCGAGTAGTTGGACCGTTCCGTATCACCTGTCCTTCGTGGAGAAATTTATGAGGAAAAACACCTTTGACCACAAGTCCATCAGGAAGTGGTCAGCACGTAGCGTCCTTGAGACCCTTCGGGAAAAGGAGAGGGCGGATCCTGTCGAGCGGTTCCCTGAGCAGACTGTCAAAGCCATTTGGCAGAATGCCTCATCGCCAGAACTTTCCAACAAGCACCAAGACGTGGCTTGGCTGGTGGTGAGAAGGGCTCTGCCTGTGAGATCCTTTATGCACGCCCGGACTCTCTGCCGCACCGCACGCTGCCCTCGAAGTGGCTGCGGGGGGGACGAGACTGTCACACACCTCCTTCTGGAATGTGCCTATGCAGAGGAAGTCTGGAGAGGAATGCAGTGGTGCTTGTCGAGGTTCGTCCCGAGCAGCGCCGTGACGCGGGACTCCGTGCTCTACGGCCTGTTCCCCGGGACTCACACCGAGACGAACATTAACTGCGCCTGGAGGATCATCAACTCGGTGAAGGACGCTCTCTGGGCGGTCCGAAACCTGTTGATCTTCCAGCTGAAGGAGTTGACCCCGACCGAGTGTTGCAGACTGGCACATTCCAAGGTCCAAGACTACGTGTTGAGGGACGCGCTGAAGCTTGGGGCAGCTGCCGCCAAGGCGCGGTGGGGAAAGACCACCGTGTAAGATCGGCCTGCCGAAAGAAGAACAGGGGGCCCATACAGACGTTTTTTGGGCTCTGCTGATGCCTCAGCCAAATATATGTATATATACAAGATGGAAAAAATGCACAGGATTGTAAAGGACAAGAATAAAGTCGAATCTGTGTTTGTAAATATGGACATATGTATGGCATGATCCAATGTACAGACCATCAAATCATTTATGAATAAAGTATATTTTTGAAATAAAAAAAAAAATCTTTTCCTGTAAATATTCTTGCAGTAGAAAGACAGACAACATCCAAGGGAGACCAGCAGACAGAAGATTGGAGACAGTGGAGAAGGCAGACTTGAGATTAAGTTAATGTAATGTTCAATAATTGTGTTATTGCAGCAACATTTTTATCGAGTTAGGGTCAGATAGTTAAGAAAAAAAAGTGTTCACTTTGTTAATAGGGTTTTGTTTAATGTTCACTATTAGAGTTAGGAAAATAAGTCATTTTTCTTTAGGTAGTGGAAATTAGGAGTTCCCTCTCTCACACTCTCACTTTTAATAGATTACAAAACGAAGCAAGCTTTTCTGGGTTGGTTTTAAGAGGGGCTCGACTTCCATATCATAACAGTTTATATATAAAAAATACATTGGGACTGTCTTTAATCCTACATTCCAAAAATACTTCATGGCCCCTTTTAGTCTTTCTAATTCCTTGTTTAAGTTCTCTTCTGCTCCCTTTATATTCCTCAAAAGCCTTGTCTGATCTCAATTTCTTAAATCTTACATATGTTTCCTTTTTCTTTTTGACTAAACTTTCAATATCTCATCATCCAGGGTTTCTGAAGCTTGCTGTCCTTACTTTTTATCCTTACAGAAAGATGCTAGTCCTGAACTCTGATCAGCTGGTCTTTAAAAAGATTTCCACACGTCAGATGTGGATTTACTTCAAACAGTTGCCACCAATCTAATTTTCCCAGTTCCTGCCTAATACTGTTGTAATTAGCCTTCCCTTCCATTTAGCACTTTCATCTGTGGAACAATCTTATCCTTAGCCACAAGCTATTTTAAAATTTACAAAATTATGATCATCATTCCCAAAATGCTTCCCCACTGAAACTTTGATAACCTGGCCAGGTTCATTCTCCAAGGTCTAGTATGGCCTCTTTTCTAGTGGGACTATCTGCATATACTTTCAAGAAAACCTACGGTAGGTACACTACAAATTCTGACCCATCCAAGCCTCTGACACTAAGGGGACACTAAGACATTCAATACTGGGGAAGTTAAACTCATCCACTGGTCATTGACTTCCAGTCAAAAAAACACCCTGCAACCATCACCATCTGCATCTTGCCAATCAACCAATCGTTGATCCAATTTACCAAATTTCCTTGGTTTCCATGGGCCTTTACTTTTCCTATTGGTCTCCCATGAGGCACCATATCAGAAGTCCACATAGACTACATCAGAAGTATTGTCTTCATCTACACACCTGATGGCTACTTTGAAAAGTTTAATCTAATTGGTCAGACACCAATCTCCCTTTAACAAACAATAAGATTGTATTTGATTAATCCCTGCCTAAATGTCCATCAGAATTAGCAAGTTTTGAGAAGATTGGTAGCTCAGGTTGAGGTTCTGGATGTAGGTTTGCTCACTGAGCTAGAAGGCTCGTTTTCAGATGTTTTTGTCACCATACTAGGTAACATCATCAGTGAGCTTCCGGTAAAACACAGGTGGTATAGAACCCAAGGGAACCCAAACACAAATCAAATAGCGACCATACCACCATGGCCTCCCCTTAGTAAATTAACAGGAAACTGTCATACATTCTTAGTTGCCTCTAGTTTCACATCCAGCTTGGATCTCCACTGTATCATTAACTTTGATTTTTTTTTTGAATTACATACGATGTGGACATTACTGCTCGGCCAGCGTTTATTGCTTATTTACAGTGTAATTTAAACCTACATCTTCAGTTGTTTATACAGCTCGGTTTCTGAACCATTTCCTCCCACCTTCTAATGCTTCTTAGAGATACTAACCTTCCTCTCCACATTGACATAAACTAATCCCCACAGGACCAGTCAACCTCCTGCAAGGACACTTGGCTTCAGTTCTGTTCAGATGCAACCCACCGAGCGTTAACAGATCCCTCTGGTTTCAAAATTGGTTCCAAAACCCAAAGTTTTCACCCTATCCACACATTAATATGAAAGCTCCCTACAATTCCTATACAGGTAGCTTTTGTTCAACCCTGCATTATAGAAAAATCCTGCTTTAGAAGCAGCACATAAAGGGTTGGTGATATAATCATGTTACAGCTAAGTTCAACTTTAGAAACAGTGTCCCCAGTTCATCAAGTTACAGTGAATTTGCATAAACAAAATGCATGGGATAGCAGAACAATCTGTACTAACGAGCAAATGGAAATGTGAGGTTTCCTAGTTTACATTTCCTCCCAAGTTATGAAAACTGACTACAGGACCTTAAACCTCTTCTATGTCAATGGGCTGATTTGTGTCTTCCTCACCTCCCTCCCCCTACCTACAGTATTCGGCACCCTCTTTTGTTGTCCTTTAGGCCTGATACAAGGGCAGTGACATTCCACACAGAACTCATATCAGCTGCTGTCTATCCTGATTACTGCCGAATCCTCCGTGACCTCCGCATTTAAAAAGATTCATTCATGGGATGACAGCGTCACTGGCATTTATTGCCCTGGTAATTCTCTGTAACCCCTGTGCAGTAATTTGTTCCATGAGTGGAGTCCTCCAGGGGTCTGTGCTACGGCCCAAAAAAGTATATCAATGACCTCAATCAGGGAGTGAAGACAAAACTAAATTTGTAGATAACACCAAGGAAAGTGGGAAAGTATGCCATGAAAAAGTAGCAAGGCAGCTGCAGAAGAATAAGATAGACTGAATGAGTGGGCAAAAATCTGACCAATCACACAATGTGTGGAAATGTGAAATTGCTCATTTTGGCAGGAAAACTGAGAAAAATGTGTATTACTTAAGTTCCCGGAGGTGCTGTTCCTCCAGTTTGCATGTGGCTTCATTTTGATTTTGGAAAAAAAAATATTCAGCATGTGGTCGAAGAAAGACTACCTTCTGGTTGCCAATCATTTCAATTCCCCCACCACTCCCCTGGCTACATGCCCATCCTGGGCCTCCTCCACTGTCAAAATGATAGCACACACAAACTGGAGAAACATCACCTCCATTCTGCCTCGGGAGCTTACAGCCCAGTGGCTCCAACACAGTTCATCAGCTTCAAATTCTACTCACCCACAACCTCATCCCATGTTCAGCCCCCTCTTCCTCCCCATCTCCTTGACCCGAACTAACCTAACCTAACCTGTCCATCTTCCTTCTCACCTATCTGCTTCATCCTTCCCACTGACCAATCACAATAACCCCTTACCTGCATCCTCTTACCACTATCTCACCTACCTTCCCCCAGCTCCACCACTTCACTATTTATTTTAGAGTTCCCTCCCACCACCTCCCCAGTCCTGATGAAGGGTCCTGACCGAAAGCGTCGACTTTGCTGCTTCTCTGATGCTGTCTGACCCCTAGTACTAAGGAGGCATTGATTTTAAGTTAGGGGTTATTGTTTTAGAGCAGAGGTGAGGGATTTTTTTTTCCACCTGTTGTTCGCCGGTTTAATATGGAAGGGCAAAAATGTGTCAGCATAGGCTTGGAGGTCCGAAAGGCCTGTTCCTGTGCTGTACTATTATTTGTTCTTTGAAGGCGGGGGGGGGGGGGGGGGCAGAGCCATTGAATAACAAAAACTGGACAGATTCTTGTTGGACAAAATAAATCAAAATTAATTAGGGGTAGATGGGAATATGGAATTTGAAATGTAAACAGATCAGTCACGATCTTATTGAATGGCAGAGGCAGTTTTTTTGTTTACACTGGCATCTTATCCTATGAAGGAGGGATCACTTACTCCAGGCTTCCTGGAGGCAGACAATATTCACTCCACACATGGCAGCCACTTCCACAATGTCTGCGATGCGTTTCTGAAGGGCAGCAACCTGAGGGGTTAAATAAAAAGAAACAACCCAGTTATTACCTACAGAACAGAATACCAGCCCATTAAAAATCCAGGACAATTCATAGTTTACAGAAGCTGCCATCATTCCATACACTGATGGAACTTTACAGTCACCATGTTCCTCCTGTCCCTGCTCGCATTGAATGAGAAACTTCTGAACGAAAAACAGACTACCAATCCCCGGAGATTAATGGTCCAGTTTTAATATTGCGTCTTTGAAGACTGGTTCCAAACTGTCTTGTCATACTTTCACAGACAGGTATTATTACTTACATTAGTTCAAAAGAAAAAAAACGCACCCCTCCCCAACACATGGTGCTCACTAAGACGTTTTGGCATGAATAATCAAAAATAAGCATACTATCTAAAGGAAGACAGATCGCAGAACTCTATGTAAAGGGATCTGGACATCCCAGTATTTCAAATGCAAATCATTGTGACAATGTGCTCCTTTAACAAGATAATGCTGTGCCCAATTTATTTTTTCAGAGGGGTTGTAAAGACAGAGGTTTCTATATGTCTGGAAATATCTACTTACAAAAGTGTTTTTTTTAAAAACACTTAGAGTCATAGATGTACAGTATGGAAACAGACCCTTCGGTCCAACCTGTCCATGCTGACCAGATATCCCAACCTAATCTAGTCCCACCTGCCAGCACCCAGCCTCCAAACCCTTCCTATTCATATACCCATCCAAATGCCTCTTGAATGTTGCAATTGTACCAGCCTCCACCACTTCCTCTGGCACCTTATTCCACACACTTACCACCCTCTGCGTGAAAAAATTCCCCTTAGGCCTCCTTTATATCTTTCCCCTCTCTCCCTAAACCTATGCCCTATAGTTCTGGACTCCCTGACCCCAGAGAAAAGAGACTTTGTCTATTTATCCTATCCATGCCCCTCATAGTTTTGTGAACCTCGATAAGATCACCCCTCAGCCTCCTACGCTCCAAGGAAAACAGCCCCAGCCTGTTCAGCCTCTCCCTATAGCTCAAATCTTCCAACCCTGGCAACACCCTTGTAAATCTTTTCTGAACCCTTTCAAGTTTCACAACATCTTTCCGATAGGAAGGAGACCAGAATTGCACACAAGGGAAGTGGCCAATTCTCCCAGTCCAGGGTTGGCTTGAGCAAGCTTTTTTTGTTTGCAGCTGCTGGTCAAGTTTTAGCTAGGAACCCAGAGAAGCTGCTGGGGTGCAAAGCAGCAACTCCATGCTGATCCCCTCACTCTGACAACTTTTCTGTCAGAAACTGTATTTGATATTTACCTTCTTTTGCCAAGGGGGCATTTCTGGGAATGTTGCAAGTATTTGGAACAGCATCATTAAGTTGCTATAGTGTCGACTGGGTTTTCAAATAGATCAAGTAAACCTAAATTTGGTGCTCTTTTGTTTGCATTTCATTCAGTAGTCTGTAAATAAATCCTATTTTGTTTAAAAATCAGTGGTTGGGCCAGCTACATCACTTCTGGAATATCCCACTTACACCTGCTTAAAACAATGAGCAAAGTTAGGGTCCAGGCTACCTTCTTGAACTGTTTTGAGGGGGTCTGGTCAAGTCCATAACAGATTGGGAGCTCAGTGTGGGATTTGTTTAAAAGTTGACAAATAGAGTTAAGGAGAATCCAAAGGATTTTTAAAAATACATTAAAGGACAAAAGGGTAATAAAGGGAGAGAATAGGGCACCTCAAAGATAAGCAAGGTGGCCTTTGTGTGGAGCCGCAGGAGATGGGGGGGAAAGATACTAAACTAGTATTTTGCATCAGTATTTACTATGGAAAAGCACATGGAAGATATAGAATGTAAACAGATGGTGACATCTTGAAAAATGTCCATAATATAAAAAAGGAGGAAGTGCTGGATGTCTTGAAATGCATAAAAGTGGATAAATCACCAACACCCGATCAGGTGTACTCTAGAACTCTGTGGGAAGCTAGGGAAGTGATTGCTGGGCCTTTTACTGAGATATTTGTATCATCGATAGTCACAGGTGAGGTGCCAGAAGACTGGAGATTAGCTCACGTGGTGCCACTGTTTAAGAAAGGTGGTAAGGACAAGCAAGGGAACTATAGACCAGTGAGCCTAACGTCGGTGGTGAGCAAGTTGTTGGAGGTACATCCGGTCCCTCAGGATTCCATGTATTTGGAAAGGCAAGGACTGATTGGAGATAGTCAACATAACTTTACGTGTGCGAAATCATGTCTCAGTCTTGATTGAGTTTTTTGAAGAAGTAACAAAGAGGATTGATGAGGGCAGAGCAGTAGATGTGATCTATATGGTTCCCCATGATAGACTAGTTAGCAAGGTTGGATCTCATGGAATACAAGGAGAACTTGGATACAGAACTGGCTCACATGTAGAAGACAGAGGGTGGTGGAGGGTCGTTTTTCAGACTGGAGACCTGTGACCAGTGGAGTGCCACAAGGATCAGTGGTGGGTCCACTACTTTTCATCATTTATATAAATGATTTGGATGTGAGCATAGGAGGTATAATTAGTAAGTTTGCAAATAACACCAAAATTGGAGGTATAGTGGACAGTGAAGAAGGTTACCTCAGATTACAACAGGATCTTGATCAGATGGTTCAATGGGCTGAGAACTGGCAGATGGTGTTTAATTTAGATAAATGTGAGGTGCTGCATTTTGGGAAGGCAAATCTTAGCAGGAATTATACACTTTATGGTAAGGTCCTAGGGAGTGTTGCCGAACAAAGAGACATTGGAGTGCAGGTTCATAGCTCTTTGAAAGTGGAGTTGCAGGTAGATAGGTTAGTGAAGGCTGCGTAAGGTATGTTTTCCTTTATTGGTCAGAGAGTATTGATTTCAGGAGTTGGGAGGTCATGTTGCGGCTGTACAGGACATTGGTTAGGCCACTGTTGGAATATGCATGCAAGTCAGGTCTCCTTCCTATTGGAAGGATGGCGTGAAACTTGAAAGGGTTCAGAAAAGGATGTTGCCAGGGTTGGAGGATTTGAGCTATACGGAGAGGTTAAATAGGCTAGGGCTGTTTTCCCTGGAGTGTCAGAGGCTGAGGGGTGACCTTATAGAGGTTTACAAAATTATGAGGGGCATGGATAGGATAAATAGACAAAGTCTTTTCTCTGGGTTGGGGGGAATCCAGAACTAGAGGGCACAGGTTTAGGGAGAGAGGGGAAAGATATAAAAGAGACCCAAGGAGCAACTTTTTCACGCAGAGGGTGGTACGTGTATGGAATGAGCTGCCAGAGAATGTGGTGGAGGGTGGTAAAATTGCAACATTTAAGAGGCATTTGGATGGGTATATGAATAGGAAGGGTTTGGAGGGATCTGGGTCGGGTGCTGGCAGGTGGGACTAGATTGGGTTGGGATATCTGGTCAGCATTAAGAATTGGACTGAAGGGTCTGTTTCCGTGCTGTCCATCTCTCTGACTCTAAGTTGCAAACTGGGATTATGGTTGCTAAACTCAAAGGCAGCGAGTGGCAGGTGTGTCTCTTTTGTTCCGGGTCTAGAATCCAGTTGGTTTAAACAGTGCTTGGTGTAGTAATGGCTGTCATTAGAGTTTTCTGGGGGTGGAAGAAGTGACTTTGGGGGTTTTACAAAAGGTGAACAAGGCAAAAGCAATGACAGTCAAGCTGGAGTTGGAGCTGCCTCCTTCCATCAGGAAAGGAGACACAATTATAGCAGTAGCTCAACGTTTAAGTTTGCTGGAAACACCAGCAGAATCTTTGGAGATGGCTAAAATTCAACTGAGAATGAAACAGCTTCAGAAGAGGCAATATAAAACGAAAGAGAAAAAGAAATGAAACTGTTTGAATTACAATTAAACGCAGAGGAAAGAGAAAAAGCATGAAAGGCCCTAGCAAAACAAAAAAGACAGACAGAATCGTTTTAGCAGAACAAAGAGAGAGAAGACAGAGGAAGACAGAAAAGGAGAAGAGTGGGGAAATGAGAAAGAGAGGGAGTTTGAACTTCATAAATTGGTACATAGACAGGAAAGTCACCTTAAAAGGCTGAAGGTAAGCTTCGTGAGGAGAGTGTGGGCATGAGCAAACCCATGGTAGCCAAATGCCTGGTGGTGATCTGTTTAAATATGTTCAAACATTGCCTAAATTTGATGAGAAGAATGTAAAAGTCTTTTTCATCTCATTTGAAAAGGTGGCTAAACAAATGCAATGGCCAGTGACCAAGTGGGCTTTGTTGATCTAAACAAATCTTATAGGTAGAGCTAGTGAGGTATTCACCTCACTATCACAGGTGGTATTTGGGGCATGTGAGGTGGTGAAGAAAGACATCTTAAGTGCACATGAGTCTGTGCCTGAAGACTCCAGAAAAATGTTTCAGGAATCTAAGGAGGGACTCTGGGCAAAACTACACCGAGTTTGAAAGGATCAAACAAAGTAATTTTGATAGGTAGATAAGGGCATTAAAAATAGATCAAACCTAAACACGTTCTTAGAGAAACTACCTTTTTGGAGGAGTCTAAAAATTCACAGAGGTAGTGAGAACTCATGTGGAAGAGCAGATTTAAAACGGTAAGATTAGCAGCTGAAATGGCTGATGATTTAATGCCAAACTTTGATTTATGAATCAAAATCAATTTCAATCCATGAGGGATAGAAATTGGGAAAAAAAGAAATCCTCACGTGGTAAGGGAAAGATAAATCTTAGTGAAGATCATAAGGATAACTTACCATAGGGAAAAAGGTAACCCATGAAGGGGAAAGAAATTAAAAGGCTCCAGTGTTTTCACTGCAATAAAGTAGGCCACATGAAGTCAGTGTTGGTGGGTTAGGAAAAGCACTAAGAAACCAGATGTAGGAAAACAAAGATAAACTAGTGAATGTTGTTGGATTGATAATGGAAAGCACAGTGGAGGCTAAAAAGCTGCGCTAGAATCTACAACGTGGTCAAAGGTTGGTTAAAAAGGAAGCGACATCTTCTTAAACCATATACCGGTTAAGATAAAGTTTACTTGCACAGGACAGGAGCAGTAGGTAAAGAGGTTACAGTTTTAAGAGATACAAGATCCTCTTTGATGTTGAAAGATGAGGGGAGACGTAGCTCAGAAGGATTATGGCCAGAAAAAAATGCTACTAATGGGAATTCACCATGAGACCAGAAATGCTCAACTATGTAGAGTGAGATTACAATGTTCTGTGAAGAGTGGAGAAATCATGTAGAAGTACTGGACAAATTCTCAGCTCCAGAAATACAAATGATTCTTTCTAACAATTTAGCAGATTCACAAGTAGGAGTGCTGCTACTGCAGTTGAAAAGTCAGTGAAAACCCAGGCAACTGAACTATTGGAGAAAGCATTTCCTGGGATTTTGCCTGTGTGATAATGAGGTCACAAAGTCACCGGTTCAAACAGGAGAAATCAAAGAGTAGAGGTAAGAAAGTTGAAGTGGAATTAGCAGAGACTGATTAAATCAAATGGTTGACACAACCAGGAGCAAATAGATGACAAAGACGACATCTTTAGTTCAGAGAAATGAATTGATTTATAGCAGAAAGATGACAAACTAAATTAATTGTATCAAAAAGTACACATGGAAAAGGAATTTGAATGTATTCCTGAATGCTACTATCTTAAAAGTTGTGTCTTAATGAGGACATAGAGACCATCACATATAGGCAGATGAGAAATGGGCATAAGCTTGTCACATAATGTCAGTGGGGTTATAGAAAGAAGGTGTTGCAGGTAGATTATGAACTACCAGTGGGAAGTCATTCAGGCGTAAGAAAAACAAGCTAAAATACCAAAACATTTTTCTGGCCTGGGCAAGAATTTAGTTGCAATTTGCCAGACATGTCATACATCAGGTAATTGGAAAAACCTGAGGCAAAAACCCACACGTTTAATACCTATTCTACATTTGAGGAAGCTTTTACAGAGTCTTGATTGTGTATGACCCTTACCTAAAACAAAAGGGGGAAACAATATTTGTTAACAATAATGGATGCATCCACTAGATTTCCAGCAGCCATTCAATTACGCAATATTACAGCTAAAAGGATTGTAGTGGAGTTATTCAAATCTTTCACTAAATATGGACTACCCACAGATATACAATCAGATCAAGGGCCAAACGTCACATCAAAATTATTCAAGTTATGCACATCTTAGGAATAAAAAAATTAAAATTTACTGCATCTCATCCAAAATCACAAGGAATGCTGAAAAAGTGGCATCAGACATTAAAGACCACATTGAGGGCTTATAGTCAAGACTATCCAGCTGATTGGGATAAAGGAATTCTACTTGTATTTTTTTGCCAGAGATGCACCAAATGAATAGACCACATTCAGTCCATTTGAATTAGTTGTTGAGCATAAATTGAAAGAACTGCTAAAATTGATTAAGGAGAGATGGAGTCAGAATTCAGAGACAATTTTAGGGAAAGGTTAAATAGAGTTGGCTAGACAGTATTTAAAAGTAACAGCATGCAATGAAACCGGAAGCAAACAAGAAATCAAAAACTCAAATTTGGTATCAGAGATAAGGTGTTTGTGTCACTTCCAGTGACATGTGAACATTTAAAAGCAAGGTTTAGTGGACCTTATCAAATAGAAAGGAAATTGAGCGAGGTGAACTATTTGGTAAGGATTCCAGACAGAAAGCAATCTCTGACATGTGAATATGCTCAAAAGGTATTCGACGGGGAAGAAAAGCAAAAGGAGACTGTTATTGGCTAAAACACAAAGCGAAAATCCAAGTTCAGAGGATTTTGAATTAGAACTTCCTCAAACTAAATTGAACAATAAAAAGTAGCCAAAAATTGGGATAAATTATTTCCAGAAGAAAATTGAAATGACCTGAAAGAGTTATTGCTTTCACATGGGGAGCTTCGTGGGAAGTACTAACCCAAGTCCAAAGATGTGTAGGTTAGGTGAATTGGACATGCTAAATTGCCCATTGTGTAGGTTATTACTTAGGGGTAAATATAACATTGGGAAATGGGTCTGGGTGGGTTACTCTTTGGAGGATCAGTGACAACTTGTTGGGCCCCAGGGCCTATTTCCACACTGTAGGGATTCTAATTATTCATGATGTAGATATAGGAGATGTTATTCCAATTAATCAACATCCCTACAGACATAACCCTCTAAAGTTGGCACAAGTTCAAAAAGGAGATTGAGTGCATGCTCCAAGACGATGTATCAAAGCGAGTTAGTTACAGTGACTGGAGCTCATCCAACTGTTACAGAAAATGGAGCCCTTTGGCGCTCAATGTGGAGTCTGACCTTTTATCAGACTCAAAGATCAACCTAACCTATATACCCAACATTTTACTATCATCCATGTGCCTATCCAAGAGTCACTTAAATGTCCCCAATGTATTTGGCTCTACCACCATTGCTGGCAGTGCATTCCAGGGACCCACTAATCTCGTGTAAATAACCCACTTCTGACATCTCCCCTAAACCTTCCTCCAACCACCTAAAATCACCGTAAACTTTTATCTCCTTGTGATGGCCATTTCTATCCTGGGAAAAGGTCTCTGAATATCCATTCTATTCATGCCTCTCATCAGCTTATTTATCTCTATAAATCACCTCTCATCCTTCTTTACTCCAATGAGAACAGCCCTCAACTTTTCTTAGAACATAGAACAGTACAGCACAGAACAGGCCCTTCAGCCCACGATGTTGTGCTGACCATTGATCCTCAAATTTGTGACCATATGCATGTCCAGCAGTCTCTTAAATGTCTCCAATGACCTTGTTTCCACAACTGCTGCTGGCAACGCATTCCATATTCTCACAACTCTGTATAAAGAACCCGCCTCTGACATCCCCTCTATACTTCCCTCCAACCAGCTTAAAACTATGACCCCTTGTGTTAGCCATTTCTGCCCTGGGAAATAGTCTCTGGCTATCGACTCTATCTATGCCTCTCATTATCATGTCTTCATAAGACATGTCTTCCAGTCCAGGCAGCATCCTGGTAAATTTCTTCTGCACCCTCTCTAAAGCTTCCAAATCCTTCCTATAATTAGACGACTAGAACTGAACACAATATTCCAAGTCTAGTCTAACCAGGGCTTTACAGAGCTGCAGCATGGCTTCATGGCTCTTAAATTCAATACCCCTGCTAATGAAAGTAAACACACCATACACCTTCTTCACAACCCTATCAACTTGGGCGGCAACTTTGAGGGATCATGGGCCCCAAGATCTCTCTTCATCCACAGTCAAGAATCCTGTCTTTAACCCTGTAATCTGCATTCAAATTTGACTTTCCAAAATGAATCACTTCACACTTTTCCAAGTTGAACTCCATTTGCCACTTCTCAGCCCAGCTCTGCATCCTGTCAATGTCCCATTGCAACCTACAACAGCCCTCCTTACAATCCAAAACTCCATCAACCTTTGTGTCATCAGCAAAATAACTTACCCACCCTTCAATTTCCTCATCCAAGCCAATGGTGATTTTTATTAAGGATCTCTGTGGAACACCACTGGTCACCAAGCTCCAGCTGAATAGTTTCCATCTACTACCATCCTCTGTTCTCTATGGGCTAGCCAATTCTATATCCAGACAGCCAAATTTACCTTTATCCCATGCCTCCTTACATTGAGCCTACCATGGGGAACCTTATCAAATGTCGTGCTAAAATCTATGTACAGCACATCCACTGCTCTACTTTCATCAATCCTCAAGGAATTCAGTAAGGCTTTGAGGCATGACCTGCCCCTCACAAAGTCATGCTGATTATTTGGAAAAGCTTGATTAGTGATAATCATAAATTCTGTCTCTCAGGATCCTCTCCAATAATTTGCCCTCCACCAACACAAGACTGACTGGTCTGTAATTCCCAGGATTAGCTCTATTCCCTTTCTTGGCCATTTGCCATCCTCCAATCTCTGGTACTACTCCATTGGACAGTAAGGACACAAAGATAATTACCAAAGGTGCAATCTCTTCCCTCATTTCCTGCAATAACCTTGAGTATATTCCACCTGGCCCAGGGGACTTCACCATCCTCATGTTCTTCCAAATTTCTAGCACATCCTCCTTCTTAACATCAACCTGTTCCACACTGTCCTCGCAAACAATAAGGTCCCTCTCACTACTGAACCAAAGTTTTAAAGTAAGGACCTCCCCACTTTCTCAGACATCGGGCACAAGTTCCCTCCACTATCCATGATCTGCCCTACCCTCATGCTGGCCATCCTCTTGTTCCTCACGTAAGTACAGAGCAGGTTTTCCTTAATCCTACCCACCAAGACTTTTTCATGCCCCCTTCTAGCTCTCAATTCCATTCTTCAGTTCCTTCATGGTTAATTTGTAACCTTCTAGAGCCCTGTCTGATCCTTGCCTCCTCAACTTTAAGTAGGCTTCCTTCTTCCTCTTGATAACAAACAACAAAATTCACAGCTAACCTTGGAGGCACCTGGGTGTGGGAGAGCTCATAGCACAGGAACAGATAAGTGCACACAGTTTTTAAGTGTAGCCTTGCTATAAACCCACTAAAACAAGTAGAGTGGGTCTTTCTTGATTGTGTTTTATTGAGACCTGTCTCAATTTAATTTTAAAAATAATTTTATAAAATATATTTTATAAAATATAAAAAATTTAAAAATAAAAATATATAAAATATATTTTATAAAAATATAAAAAAATTAAGTTAACCTGGTGCAGTGTTATTTTTGAGAAAAAAGATGATGTTATTTTCTGTGTCTGTTGATTAAGATGCAAAGATGGCCTTCCTATGTGTGCTTCCTGTCAGATGTGAGAATTTAAGGAGAGTTTCCATGTTACTGACGATTGTGTCTGCAGGAAGTGTCTTTAGATTGCGAATCCTATCAAATTGCATGGATTGGTTGAAGTGGCAGTTAGCGGCAATAAGGAATTTACAAGAGCTAGACGCTGTGATGGATGGCAATTATAAGAAGGGAGAAAAGCTGCAGAGAGTCAGGTAGATGGGTTAACTCCAGGAAAGGTAGAGGGGTGGGCAGGTAGGGTAGGAGTCTCCTGTGGCTGTCCCATCTCAAACAAGTATGCTGTTTTGGAAACTAAAAGGGGTGATGGACTCTGAGGGGGATGTAGCACAAACAGTCAAGTTTCTGGTACCACGAATGGCTCTAATATAATGAGGGGTATGTCGGGTTCCAAGCGATCGATTGTGACTGGGGACTCTAGTCAGAGGCACAGACCTTTCTCCGCACAGACAGATGCGTCTGCAGTCAACAGTGAGAAATCAGAATGGTGTGTTGCCTCCCTAGTGCCAGGATTAAGGATGTCTCCGAGAGGGTGCAGAATATTCTCAAAAGGGAAGAGGGAGTAGCAGGAGGTCATTGTACACATTGGAACTAATGACATAGGAAGGGAAAAGGATCAGATTCTGAAGGGAGAATATAGAAAGGCAGGAATTTAAAAAGGGAGGTGCTCGAGGGGAGTACTATCCGGATTACTCCTGGTGCTACGAGCTAGTGAGGGTAAGAGTCGGAGGATAGAGCAGATGAATGTGTGGCTGAGGAGCTGGTGTATGGGAGAAGGGTTCACATTTTTGGATCATTGAAATCTCTTCTAGGGTTAAAGTGACCTGTACAAGAACGACAGACTACACCTGAATCAGGAGGGGACTTTGCTAGAGCTGCTTGGGAGGATATAAAATAGTAAGCGTGGGGTGGGGGAGACACGCAGGGGAATAGTATGGAAAGAGATCAATAGGAGACTGGTACGGTTGGGAAAAGGAGCCAAACAGTCGAAACAGGCAGCAACAAAACAAAGAACACAGTAGCACTGAAATAAATGCAGTTTAATTTATCAATACAAGAAGCCAAATAGAGAAGCCAGATGAACTCGGGACATAGTTAGAAACATGGGACTGAAATATCGTAGCAATTATAGAGGCATCACTCAGGGATGGACAGGACTGGCAGCTTAATGCTCCAGGATACAAATGCTATAGGAATAATAGAAAAGGAGGGGGGGGGAAAGAGAGGAGGGGGAATAGTGTTTTTTGATAAGGGATAGCATTACGGCTGAACAAAGGAGGATATTCCTGGAAATACATCCAGGGAAGTTATTTGGGTGCAATTGAGAAATAAGTAAGGGGTGATCGCCTTATTGGGATTGTATTATAGACCCCCAGTAGTCAGCAGGAAATTGAGAAATAAACTTGTAAGATCACTTATCTGTGAGAAAAATAGGGTAGTTAAGGTAGGGGATTTTAACTTTTCAAATAGCCTGGGACTGCCATAGTGTTAAGGGTTTAGATGGAGAGGAATTTAGAAGGAGATGGAAAGAGTGTACAAGAAAATTTTCTGATTCAATATATGGATGTAGCTACCACTTGACCTACTCTTGGGAAATAAGGCAGGGGTGACTGAGGTGTCAGTGTGGGCCCAGTCACCATAATTCTGTTAGTTTTAAAATAGTGATGGAATACGAGGGACCGGATTTAAAAGTTGAAGTTCTAAACTGGAGAAAGCCCAATTTTGATAGTATTAGGCAAGAACTTTCAAAAGTTGACTGGGCGGGCAGGCCGGGGGGGTGGAAAGGGATGTTCACAGGTAAATGAACCGCTGGAAAATGGGAAGCCTTCAAAAATGAGATTGAGAGTCCAGAGACAGTATATTCCTATTAGAGTGAAAGGAAAGGCTGGTACCTGTAGGGAATGCTAAATTACTTGAAATATTAAGGGCTTAGTTCAGAAAAGGAGAAGGTGGGGGGGGGGGGGGAAAGGAGAAAGGGAGGAACTGCAGGAGATGGGGGAGATACTAAACAAGTATTTTGCATTAGTCTTTAGTAAATACTTTTTATTGTGGAGAAGGATCTGGAAGATGTAGAATGTGGGGAAATAGATGGTGACATCTTGAAAAATGTCCATATTACAGAGGTGTGCTGCTGGATGTTTTAAAGCACACAAAAGTGGATAAATCCCCAGGATCTGATCAAGTGTACCTTAGAACTCTGTGGGAAACTCGGGAAATGATTGCTGGGCTCCTTGCTGAGGTACACAGGTGAGATGCTGGAAGACTGGAGGTTGGCTAACATGGTGCCACAATTTAAGAAAGGTAGTAAGGAAATGTCAGGGAACTAAATGTCAGAGAACCTTACATCAGTGGTGGGCAACTTGTCGAAAGGAATCCTAAGAGACAGGATTTACATGCATCTAGAAAGACAAGAACAGACTACGGACTGTCAACATGGCTTTGTGCGTGGGAAATCATGTCTCACGAACTTAATTGAATTTTTTAAACAAATAATGAAAAACATTGAGGGCAGAGTAGTGCACATGATCTATATGGACTTCAGCAAGGTGTTCATTAACGTTCCTCATAGAAGACTGGGTTAAGCAAGGTTAGATCTCATGGAATACAGGGAGAACTATCCTTTTGAATACAAAACTGGCATGAAGGTAGAAGACAGAGGGTGGTGGTAGAGGGTTGCTTTTCAGACTGGAGGCCTGTGACCATGGTGTCCTATAAAGATCCACGCTGGGTCCACCACTTTTGTCATTTATATAAATGATTTGTATGTGAACATAGGAGGTATGTTTGGTATGCTTGCAAATGACACCAAGATTAGAGGTGTAGTGGATAGTGAAGGTTACCTCAGATTATAATGAGCCAATGGGCTGAGGAGTGGCAGATGGAGTTTAATTCAGATAAATGAGAGGTGCTGCATTTTAGAAAAGCAAATCAGAGCAGGACTTATACACTTAATGGTAAGGTTCTAGGGAGTGTTGCTGAACTAAAGATCTTGGAATGCAGGTTCATAGTTCCTTGAAAGTGGAGTTGCAGGTAGATAGGGTAGTGAAGGCAGCGTTTGGTATGCTTTTGTTTATTGGTCAGAGTATTGCGTATAGGAGTTGGAGGTTATGTTGCAGCTGTACAGTCGTTGGTTAGGCCACTTTAGGAATATTGCATGCAATTCTGGTCTCTTTCCTTTCAGAAGGGTGTTGTGAAACTCGAAAAGGGTTCAGGAAAGATTTACAAGGATGTTGCCAGGGTTGGAGGATTTGTGTTACAGGGAGAGAGTGAATAGTCTGGGGCAGTTTTCCCTGGAGCGTTGGAGGTTGAAAGGTGACCTCAGATTTAGGAAATCATGAAGGGCATGGATAGGATGAATAGACAAAAGTCTTTTCCCTGGGGTGGGGGAGTCCAGAACTAGAGGGCACAGGATCGGTGTGAGGGGGGAAAAATTTAAAAGGGAACTAAAGGGCAACTTTTTCCACACAGCGGATGGTGCGTGTATGGAATGAGCTGCCAGAGATAGTAGTGGAGGTTGATAAAATTACAACATTTAAAAGGCATCTGGATGCCTATATGAATAGAAAGGGTTTAGAACGATATGGACTGGGTGCTCGCAGGTAGGATGAGATTGGGTTGGGATATCTGGTTGGCATGGACAAGTTGGACTGAAGGTTCGGTTTCTATGCTATACATCGAGGACTAGATGTTCCACATCTCGTCATCCAAGGCTCCTTCACCTTACCATCTCTTCCTTGCCTCAGTGGGACAAACCTATCCAGCACTCACACACTGTTTCCACACTGTAAGTAATCTAAAAAGAAACTGAGGCATTCGGTGGCAGGAGTAAACAGAATGTAATAGCGCATATTTATAGTCAATGTAATGTATACCGGTGTTGTAGTGTACCAACAATTTAAGAGGAAGGGGTTTTAAAATGAAGCCATCTTTAGATATCGATGGGGTTTTTTTTTAAAAAAACAAGGTTATTCTGTCCCTAGTTTTTTTTTCCCCCCAGAGGGGCCGTTAAAGGCAGAGGTTTCGATGTGTCTGGAAATATATCTACTTAAAAACAGCTTTTAAGTATTTTTTTCTTAAAATAAAAAAAAACTTGTGCAGTGAAAAGGTAGTGGCCAGTTCTCCTGGGTCAGGGTTTGGTTTGAACAAGCTTTTTGTTTGCAGCTGCGAGTCAAGTTTTAGCTAGGAACCCAGAGAAGCTACTAAAGACAAAAACAATTCTATGCTGATCCTCTCACTCGTTCAATGACATCATTCCTGTCAAAAACTATTTGATTTTTACCTTCTTTTGCCAAGGGGGTGTTTCTGGGTATGTTACAAAATTTGGAACAGCATCATTAAGTTGCGATACAGAGAATGGGTTTTCAGATAAGTTATTCTAAGTGCGCTTCTCTTTTGGAATGTTTCATTCAGTAGTCTGTAAATAAGTTATTTTAAAACTCAGTGGTTGGGTCAGCTGCATAACTCCTAGAATATCCACGTTATACCTGCTTAAAACAACTGGAAAAGTTAGTGTCTGTGTTCCAGTCATGAAATGTTTTGAGGGGGTCTAGCTTGCTCCATATCATTAGTACGCAGGTACAGCAAGTAATCAGGAAAGCTAATGAAATGTGAATATTTATAGTCCTCGATGTATAGCATAGAAACCGAACCTTCAGTCCAACTTGTCCATGCCAACCAGATATCCCAACCCAATCTCATCCTACCTGCGAGCACCCAGTCCATATCGTTCTAAACCCTTTCTATTCATATAGGCATCCAGATGCCTTTTAAATGTTGTAATTTTATCAACCTCCACTACTATCTCTGGCAGCTCATTCCATACACGCACCATCCGCTGTGTGGAAAAAGTTGCCCTTTAGTTCCCTTTTAAATTTTTCCCCCCTCACACCGATCCTGTGCCCTCTAGTTCTGGACTCCCCCACCCCAGGGAAAAGACTTTTGTCTATTCATCCTATCCATGCCCTTCATGATTTCCTAAATCTGAGGTCACCTTTCAACCTCCAACGCTCCAGGGAAAACTGCCCCAGACTATTCACTCTCTCCCTGTAATATTTATTGTGAAGAGAATTGCATGCAAGGGAGTAATGTATGCAGTGTTCATCTTCTTGTGTGTAAATGCATTGGATGCAATTCAGAGAGGGTTTGCTAGTCAATTACCTAGAATGAACAGATTGTCTTATGAGGAAAGGTTGGAGAGAGCAGCTAATACCTGCTGGAGATGAAACAAATAAGTGGGCAACTTGATTGAGAGATCTTGACTGAGAGATCTTGACAGGGTGGAAGCAGAGAGAATGTTCCTTATTGTGGGAGAATTGAGAATTCAGGGGTCACTGTTAAAAAGTCACAGATTATCCATTGGAGACATCCATGGGAGAGATTATTCTCTGTTCAGGTGGTTCGCCTCCCCAAAAGGTGTTAGATTTAGAGCTTGGAATATTTATAAGGCACAGATATATGTACTCTTGGTATGTGTGTGAAAAGTTATCAGGGTAGGCAGAATGTCGGATAATCAGATCATATGTGAGAGCAAAGAAGGGTCATATGTTAAGGGGTCAGCCCTGAATCAGTGATAGGAATCCTCACCTCAAACAGAGAAGGTTCATATCCTATTCCACGGACTTGAACACAGTCTAGGCTAACACTGTAGTGCAGTTCTCCCTATCAGAGATAGTCTTTCCAGACATAGGGAGAGGCAACAGCCCTATACTAAAGAATATACACAGATCTGGAGATTTCTGTGAAAGAAGCAAAACATGCGGAGATGATTTTAATGTACATGGAGTGTAATACTTCACACAGAAATACTGTGTGCAAAAATCAGGGATGTTATACTCAATACTTATAAAGCCCTGATCAGGTTTCATCCATGTATACAGACCCAGCCAGCAATGCCCACATTTTTAAAAATTTAAATCAAAAATAGCCCAAACCAGAGTTGGTTGTTCAATGTACTGCTGCATAACCCATCACATACACACTCCAGGGATTCATCGGTCATCATTCGGCAGTTAGGTTTACTAATATGCAACTTCCAGTTACATATCATTACTACATCACACATTACATACACCTTGAACTTCCCAATTTAGATCATGCCCTCCATCATCATTACTGGGAACAACTTCAACTAATGCTTGTTCTCCCATGCTGACTCTTAGCTCTACTTAAATTGAAAGATCAAGTTGTAGAATCAATCTAAGTTCCTCTTTCACAAATGCACTGACCTAATTCCTTAGAAAAAGGATGTGTAGTAGCATTTTTTTCTCTTCTGTCCTTCCTAAATGACGAATACCCTTGAATATTCAATTCTTAGTCTTGGTCACTTTAGAACCACATTTCTGTAATAGTAATTAGATCATACCCATTTACCCCATATACATTTTACATCACATCCTTGGAACTCAGACAGTTGAGGGGGCTCAGTGTTCTGCATAATCAAGTTTTATACATTCTTATACATTAAAAAAAAGGAAAGATTCTTGCTGTTCAACTTTACATTTGCCTTTTTTTAAATAAAAAGGCATATTGTATCACACAGCTCAACAATACGCAGCACTTGATTTTCAAGTTGTAAAAGCCATCCCTGGGTACACTATTGCAGTTGAACTTCCATTTCAGTTTACAGCCCACAAATTCACAAGATTTAATAGGCCAAAAAGACAGAAAAACAAGCTCCCACCTTTAAAAGGAAATGAAGTGTTGTATTAAAGATGCTTCAACTTAATTTAACACCACCATCCATCCCTTGTAAAGCATTTAAGCAACTTCTTGCAATATTCTTCTCAAATCCTTAAACTATATCCATACTATCACCTTCTTGATAATTCCCCTGCTATTACATTTATTCTGGAAATGTGAACAATTTTTATATTGTTACAATGGGATTATTGATTCAACCATACATTTATTTGTATTTTTAGTTTATTTTTTAGTTTGTTTCAGCAATGGTTTCACTTCATTAGGCTCTTCCAGATTTTTTTTTAAATTGACATGATTTAAAACTGTCCCCAAAACATTTACCTTGGATTCTTGGATTAACAGTTAAGCAATGAAAGAACAAAAAAAAGCGCTGATAAGAGGCCATACATCACCTTCCCCTTCAAAATGCTCACGAGCCAAAAGTAATCCCAAAGTCTCCTTTTCCACTGGACAGCATTTATTCTGATACTGGTTTAATTTGTTCCAAAAGTATCCGGATGGTTTTTCTATTTTTAATTCATTGCTTGCAATGAGACTGCACGTACCCCGAAGTCATTCGCATCAATTACATTTTAAAATACTTCATCAAGTCAGTGACAGACAAAAATGGTTCATTTATTAGGATTGCCTTCAACTTTTCCAAGGCTACTTGGCATTATGCTTGAACGTACCAGCTCTACCTGTTTTCAGAACAAATCTGTTAAAGTGACAGCTACTGCGCTGAAATTAGGGAAACAGTTCCGATGCATACAACACCCATGCATTTTTAGAAATCTCATGATTTCCTATTTGGTTTAGGAACAGGGAATTCTTTCAGAGCCTTCCACTTTAATTATTCTTGGTAATACTTCCCTTGCCCTAAGGCATGTCTGAGAAATTTCCCTTGTTTTTGCAAAATGACTCTTGGCAAGATTTGCTACTAAGCCAGAAAACTGCAGTTGCTTAAGTAGGTTTTCTATTTTGCTTCTTAGGTGTTCCTGCAAATTATGATATTCTCAAAATGAACTACACAGAAAATAAGTTTAGCTAAAGGTGCCTATATCTTTGGAATGTAACTTTTTTTTTGAATAACCTAAATGGCATCACCAGATATTGATATCACCCACTTGGTGCAACAAAGGCTGATCTCTTCAGCTTTTGATGTTATGGCACTTATTAGTGCCTCTTCAATAGATTCATTCTTAGAATGAAGTGAAGTAATACCAACCCCAATCAACACCTCCTAACTGAGGAATTCGGTATGAAGTAATGTTACTGCATTTACTTCTCTGTAATCAATGCAGAATCTACTTGCTCCCTCTGGTTTAGGAACTAATAACACCAGCGAGCTCCAACAACTAGGTTCAAGTCAGGAGATGTTCTAGCTATTTCTAATTAACCTGCTCAGAAATGTACTTACACATGTCTGCATCAGGTGGGGTTGAACACAGACTTCCTGACTCAGGACACTATTACATCTCAAGACCCCTTAGGAAATTGTGTGTACTTTCCAATCAACCTACTCAGATGTTATTACACACTTCTGGAACAAGTGAGGCTTGAACCCAGTCCAGGGTTAGAAACAATACATTGTACCATGAGTGTATCCATTAGGACACTTTGTAATTTTCTTTAAACATATTTTTCTAACCAACCTGCGCAGATATTACACTCCTCTATAGCAGGTGTGACTTGAACCCCATTCCTCCCAGTCCAAGGGTAGGGCACTATTTGTGTGCCACAAGAACACCCAATTTAGCCTATTTTTCTAATCAACATGTTCAGAGATGTTCTTTCTTACATCACAACAGAGTGTATTGAACCCGAGCATCTCAGTCAGGGGTAGGTACACTATCACTGCGTCATAAAAGAGGGTCCATTAGGGGATTTTGTAGTATATATTGAATTATTGTTTTCATCTGAGCTTGACTATCGGCTTAACCAGAGGATTTTTTAAAAAATCAGTACTGATTCCCCAATAACCACAGTATGGTATATCCTGGTATATTTATCATGATTTTCTTGAATTTCTTAAGCAACTTTACTAGATCATCCCTTTGCCCTGCTTCTAAATACATCTGTCCCAGTATTTGCTAGTCAAATTGGAGAAGGCAGTTTTGTAAACTGTCACCTCACCTACTATCTCAATCTTGCTATCCCAGTCATCTTTCTACCTAACATACACCTTCAATTCATCTTCCTACCTAGGACGATATTTCCAGAATATAATTATGTGATATCTGACTCTTCATCTTGCCACCAGGAGTATCCGTCTGATAAGTCACTCTACAAACGTTCCTAACTGCCTTTCCTTAAACCGTTGGTTATGGGATCACTTCGCGACGCCTATCACTTATGGCTTATCATAGAATCCTTAGTGCGGAAGCAGGCCATTTGGCACACTGAGCTTACACTGACCGTCCAAAAGGGCATTCCATCCAGACCCACTGCCCCATCTTATCCTTGTAACCCTGCATTTACCAGGGCTAATACAACTAGCCTGCTCATCCATGGAAACTATGAGCAATCCAATTAACCTGGACATCTTTGGACTGTGGGAGGAAACAGGAGCACCCAGAGGAAACATGTGCAAACACGCAAGAATGTACAAACTCCACATAGACTGCCTAGATTGACAGTGGTTAAAGGTGCTGGTTTGATCACATTTTCAGGTTTTCTCACTAACGTTTTTGTTGTTTTACAGAACTGCTTTACATCCTTCGAAGACTTGAACAGGTGACTTACCTGTTCAACATTCAAACTTCCTGAATGCCTACATGTCCTGCCATAGGAATTTCAGCAGCTGCTTTTAATATCTCCTTCTGATATCTGGGTGTTACTAGTATTTAGAGTCAGAGATGTACAACATGGAAACAGACCCTTCGGTCCAACCTGTCCATGCCAACCAGACAACCCAACCCAATCTAGTCCCACCTGGCAGCACCCAGCCCATATCCCTCCAAACTCTTCCTATTCATATACCCATCCAAAAGCCTCTTAACTGTTACAATTGTACCAGCCTCCTCCACATCCTCTGGCAGCTCATTCCATACACGTACCACCCTCTGCGTGAACAAGTTGCCCGTTAGGGAAACTTTTATATCTCATATCTTTCCCCTCTCACCCTAAACCTATGCCCTCTAGTTCTGGACTCCCTTACCCTAGCGAAAAGACTTTGTCTATTTATCCTATCCACACCCCTCAATTTTGTAAACCTCTATAAAGTCACCCCTCAGCCTCCGACGTTCCAGGAAAAACAGCCCCAGCCTGTTCAGCCTCTCCCTGTAGCTCAGATCCTCCAACCTTGGCAACATCCTTGTAAATCTTTTCTGAACCCTTTCAAGTTTCACAACATCTTTCCGACAGGAAGGAGACTAGAATTGCACACAATATTCCAACAGTGGCCTAACCAATATCCTGTACAGCTGAAACAGGACCTCCCAATTCCTGTACTCAACACTGACCAATAAAGGAAAGCATACCAAATGCCTTCTTCACTATCCTATCTACCTGCGATTCCACTTTCAAGGAGCTATGAACCTGCACTCCAAGGTCTCTTTGTTCAGCAACACTCCCTAGGACCTTACCATTAAGGTGTATAAGTCCTGCTAAGATTTGCTTTCCCAAAATGCAGCACCTCACACTTCAGTCCATTGGCCCATCTGGTCCAGATCCTGTTGTAATCTGAGGTAACCCTCTTCACTATCCACTACATCTCCAATTTTGGTATCATCTGCAATCTTACTAACTGTACCTCTTATGCTCGCATCCAAATCATTTATGTAAATGACAAAAGTAGAGGACCCAGTACCGATACTTGTGGCACTCCACTGGTCACAGGCCTCCAGTCTGAAAAACAACCCTCCACCACCACCCTCTGTCTTCTACCATTGAGCCAGTCCTGTATCCAAATGGCTAGTTCTCCCTGTATTCCATGAGATCTAACCTTGCTAATCAGTCTGCCATGGTCGAACGCCTTACTGAAGTCCATATAGATCACATCTACTGCTCTGCCCTCAACCTTCTTTGTTACTTCTTCAAAAAACAAATCAAGTTTGAGACATGATTTCCCATGCACAAAGCCATTTTGATTACCCCACATCAGTCCTTGCCTTTCCAAATACATGTACATCCTGTCCCTCAAGATTCCCTCCAACAACTTGCCCACCACCAAGGTCAGGCTCACCAAGAGTCCACAGATTGATGAGGAGGTCTCCATTTCCTCATTAAAACTCTGTCAGAGGTTGACTTTGTTAGAATTATAATCCCTGGAGTTCAGAAGACACTCACTGAAATGTATAAAATTCTAACAGGACTAGTCAGGGTAGATGCAGGAAGGAAGTTTACGATTGCGATGGGGGAGGGGCCAGAACCATTGATCACCATCTAAGGGTATAGAATAAACAATTTAGGACTAAGAGGAGGAGAAATTTCTTCACCTAGAGAATGGTGAGCCTGTGGAACACAAAGTAGTCAAGGTCAAAACATTGATTTCAAGGAGATGGATATCACGCTCATTAAAGAGATCAAAGAATGTGGGGAGGAGGAACAGCCCAGTGAGTTCAGTGATTAGCCATGATCAAATTTCAAGCAAAGCAGGCTTGATGGGCTGAATGGCCTACTTCCGATTCTACTTTCTAGGTTTTAACACAATAGCACTCCAGAACTACTTTAGCCTCAGGTCAAGTGTAAGCTACCTGTATCAGATTAGATTAGATTAGATTAGATTACTTACAGATTAGATTACTTACAGTGTGGAAACAGGCCCTTCGGCCCAACAAGTCCACACCGCCCCGCCGAAGCGTAACCCACCCATACCCCTACATCTACATCTACATTTACCCCTTACCTAACACTACGGGCAATTTAGCATGCCCAATTCACCTGGCCTGCACATCTTTGGACTGTGGGAGGAAACCAGAGCACCCGGAGGAAACCCACGCAGACACAGGGAGAACGTGCAAACTCCACACAGTCAGTCGCCTGAGGCGGGAATTGAACCCGGGTCTCAGGCGCTGTGAGGCAGCAGTGCTAACCACTGTGCCACCGTGTCGCCCGTGTATCATCTTATTTATCTGAGTCTGCTTTGAGTTTCAAATAGCAGAGACTTTTCAAACACTTCTGAATCATTCCCATCCTTAAAGAAAGTTTTGGCTACTGACAGTTTGTGGTATTACTAACCTCCAGTGATGGACTTGTAGAAATTGCTTTGGTAACCACACACTATGGAAAAATACCTGGAATTACTTCTGCCAACTGTTCTATTTCTTTAACCTCAATCAGGTGTTGTGATTAAAAGGTGAAGTCATAACTTTTTATAAAAACATTATCTGGGAGGATATTGACTCCATCCACAAATTAACAATTCCTATTACCACAAGTCCAGATACCAAAGTAACTCAAATTCCACTTCATACAAGTACACTTTGCATTTATGCTCTTGTGAAAAAACTTCAGGACATTTTATTCCATTTCTCTATTTCTTTAATGCAAGTTATTAATACAAGGTGGTATCTACTGACCCCATGGTAAAGTCTACTGTCATGATCACCAAGTATCCTTTATTCTAGATTGTATATACTATTACAGAAAATTGACTTTACCTACTTACTACACTTTATAAAGAACAGTGTATATGATCTAATAATTCAATCTTCTCATTCTTCTGATGTTTGCCAAATGTTTGAATTTTATATTTACAAGTCAGTCTCCCCAGATTCTACTAGAACAATCACTGACTGCCAGACAATTCCTGCATTTGCATTGTCTTAAACCCCAGCACAACCATGAGGTAGAACTGGAAAAATTTAAATTCCCAGCTGTTAAGCAATGCTTTACTAAATTACTTAGCATGTTTCCCATTACTTCACACATTTTGATTTTTCTTTTAAGGGCAATCTCCAGAGAGGGACCATAATATGACAGAATTCTTCATTAAGGTGGAGAGTGATGCAATTAATTCTCAGACTAGAGTTCTGAATCTAAATAAAGGAAACCATTTGAAGTTTGAGCTGGTTATGATAAATTGGAGAATGTTACTTAAAGGGATGATTATGGACAGGCAATGACAAACATTAAAGAGCCTGTGGAACATATATAAAACAGGAAACATAGCCCAAACGGGAACTAGTCCATGACTAGCAAGAGAAATTTGGGATAGTACGAGAGGCATACAAATTGGTCAAAAAAGAACTGGATGCAGTTTAGATTTAGCAACAGAGGATTAAAAAAAAGATTCATTCAGGGTAGTGTCCTAGGTTCAATCTTCAGCCAGTTCACCTTCCCTCTGTCACAAGATCAGAGCTGGGGATGTTCGCCGATGATTGCTGTGTCAGCACCATTCTCGACTCCTCAGATACTGAAGCAGTCAGTGCTCAAATGCAACAAGATCTAGACAAAATTAAGGCTTGGGCCAACAAGTAGCAAGTAACATTCACGCCAGACATGCCCATCACCAATAAGAGACACTAACCACCACCCCTTGACATTCAATGGTATTACAAAAATCACTAAATCCCCCACTGTCAACATCCTTGGAGTTACCATTGCCTAGAAACCCAACTGGACTCACCACATAAACACAGTGGCTAGAAGAGCAAGTCAGAGACCAGGGATACTATGGCAAGTAACTCACCACCTGACACCCCAAACTCTATCTACCATCTACAAGGCACAGGTCAGGATTGTGATGGAATACTCCCCATTTGCCTGGATGGGTGCAGCTCCAATGACACTCAAGAAGCTTGACACTATCCAGGAAAAAGCAACCCGCTTGACTGGCACCACATCTACAAACATTTAATCCCTCCACCAGCGGTGCTCAGTAGCAGCAGTGTGTACTATCTACAAGATGCACTGCAGAAATTCACCAAAGAACCTTAGACAGCACCTTCCAACTCCACAGACCCGTCAATCTTGTGGTCATCTGCAAATTTGGGAAACGTGATTAGTCGTGATTCCAACAATGACTCCTGGGGAACTCCCACTAGTCAGCAGCTGCCAATCTGAAAAAGAACCCTTTATCTGCTCTCAGTCTTCTGCCAGTCAGCCAATCCCATATCCATGCCAGTACCTAGTGCCCAAGACTTAAGCTCTTATTTTATTTAGCATCCTGAGTGGCACCTTGACATCAGCCTTCTGGAAATCCAGAAAATAGATCACATTCACTGGCTCTCTTTTGTCTAACTTGTGCTTTACCTCAAAGAATTCTAACAGATTCATCAGGCATGACTCAGCCCTATTTTCCTGCACTTTCAAGTACTCCACAATCTCATGTTTAATAATGGACACTAAAATCTAACCAACAAGCCAGGTCAGGCTAACCAGCTTATTGTTTCCTGCCTTCTGTCTCCTTCCCTTTTAAAAGGGATGTTATCTTAGCCATTTTCCAGTCCTCTGGGACCCTCCATAACAGTCCAAAGATGTGCAGGTCAGGTGCATTGGCCATGCTAAATTGCCCGTAGTGTTAGGTAAGGGGTAGATGTCGGGGTATGGGTGGGTTGCGCTTCGGCGGTCGGTGTGGACTTGTTGGGCCGAAGGGCCTGTTTCCACACTGTAAGTAATCTAATCTAATCTAATCTAAACTCAAATGATTCCTGAAATCACCAATACCTCCAAAATCTCCTGAGCTCTCTCAAGTATCTGAGGTGTAGTCCATCTGGCCCAGGTTATTTATCCATCTTTCAGCCTTACCCAGCACCTTTTCCTGAGTGACAGCACTGCATTCACCACTGCCCCCCTACTCTCTGGAAGTTCTAGTACGCTACAGGTGTATGTGTGTCCATCTACATGGTGAAAGACATGTTACATAATCAGTTCTGTGCAATTTTTTTGTTCCCCATTACTACTTATCCAGCCTCATTTTCCAGCAATCCAATGTCCACTCTTGCCTTTCTCTCTTACTTTTTAAGTACCTAAAAATATTCTTGCAATATTTTATATTACTAGCTAGCTTGCCCTCAATTCTTGTTTTTTTTAAGATATCCTTTGGTAACTTCTAAGGCTTCTCACTGAACTTCACCACATTGTATGTTTCAAACAATTCAATTTTACTGTGTTGCAAATACAGGTATAGGGAGGCTGATTTGCTTTGGCTATCTGTCCTCATGTTGAAACACGGAGTCTAGTGAAAGGGAAGGAAAGGAAAGAAATCGTTCAGGGAATTGATGGGATTAAAGGCCAATAATTCCCCAGGGCCCAATAATCCACATCCCAGAAGTGGACCACGAAATACTGAATTAATTGGTGGCCATCTTTCTAAACACTCTGGAATGGTTTTTATGGATTGGGGGCTCGAATATAATTTCACCATTTAAAAAAGGCAGCACGGTGGCTCAGTGGTTAGCACTGCTGCCTCACAGGGCCAGGGACCCAGGTTCGATTCCAGCCTTGGTGACTATTTGTGTGGAGTTTACAAATTCTTCCCATGTTTGCATGGGTTTCATCCCACAGTCCAAAGATGTGCAGGTTAGGTGAACTGGCCATACAAAATTGCCCATAGTGTTCAGGGATGTGTAGATTAGGAGCATTATTCAGGTGAAAATGTAAGAGTAATATGGTAGGGGAATGGGTGTGGATGGGACACTCTTCAGAGGGTCAGTGTGGACTTGTTGGGCCTAATAGCTTGTTTCCACACTGAAGTTATTCTGCTTCCGTGGTAGAGAGAATAGAGAATTATAGATCGGTTAGCCTGACATCAGTAGTGGGGAAAATGCTAAAGATTTAATAGCAGAGCACTTGGAAAACAATGACAAGATCAGAGAGTCAGCATGGATTTACAAAAGAGAAATTATGCTTGTCAAATCTGATGGAAGTTTGAGAACACAAGTAAGTAGAGTTAAAAAGGGGAACCAGAGGATGCTTACTTGGAATTTCAAAAGGTTTCGGACAAGGTCCTATATAAGAGGTTAGTATGTAAAGTTAGACATTATGGGAATGATTGCACTGGAAGGGATGTAGAAGAGGTTTGCCAGGATTGGAGCATCTTAGCTAGGAAGAGAGGCTGGAATAGCTTGTTTTTTTTCATTGGACTGGAGAAGGTGGAGTCATTGTATACAAGTGTATAAGATTGAGGGGCATAGACAGGTTGGACAAAAAGCAGCTGTTCCACTCAGTTAAGTGGCAATAAACCAAGAATGTAATTTTAGTTGAAGAGTCAGAAGTTTATAAGGGATTTGAGAAAAATAACTTTTTACTCAGATGGTGGGAATCTGGAATGCCTGGGACAGCAGAAGCAGGAAACCTCACAGCCTTTAAAAACTATGCTGGAATGAGCATTTGAAGTGTCATAACATTCAAGGCCATGGGTTAATTGCTGGAAGGCATGATTAGCGTAAATGGATTGGTTTAGACTTGATGGGCCAAAGGGCCTCTTCTCTACTGTATGACTATGAAACTATGACTCACAGAGTAGCAGAAAATTTACTGACATCGCTAGAGAACTGGTTGGTAGTTAGGAAACAAATAATAGAAACAAAAGGAACTTCTTCTAATTGACAGCCAGTGACTACTGGGGTACTACAGGGATCAGTGTTTGGACTCCCTGTTCACAATACATGTTAATGATTTAGGGGAGGAAACTAAAAGTTATACTTTCATCTTTGCAGATGACACAAAGCTGAGTAGAAGGGTGAACTGTGAGGAGGATGTAGAGATGCTTCAGTGTGATTTGGACAAATTCATCAGATAAATAGATAACAGATAATATGTACAAATTTTAAAGTTATCCACATTGGTAGCAAAAACAGGACAGCAGATTATCATCTGAAAGGCAATAGATCAGGAAAGCAAGAGGTGCAACCAGACACAGGTGTTCTTGAAAGTTAGCATACAGGTGCAGCAGGCAAATGGTATGTTGGTCTTCATAGCAAGGGGATTCAAATGCAGGAGCAGAGATGTCTTGCTGCAATTATGCAGAACTTGTTGAGGAGTATTGTGTGCAGTTTTGATCTCCTTATCTGAAGGAGGACGTTCTGGCTGTGGAGGGAGGAAAGAGCCAAACACTTTTTACCAGACTGATTCCTGGCAAGACTGGCAAATGAAGAAAGATTGGATCAGTTAGCACGATAAACACTGGAGTTCAGAAAAATGAGGGTAGATTTCAGAAACCTATAATAGCATTAGACAGGGTAAATACAGATGGACTACTCCCACTGACTGGAAGGGAAGGAGGGGTCCAGAATTAGCGAGCACAGTTTAAGGATACAGAATATGGCATTTAGGATGGAGAGGAGAAGGAATTTGTTTGGTGTGCCTGTAGAATTCTCTGCCACGAAAGCAGTTGAGGCCAAAACAATGAATGCTTTCAAGAAGGAGTTAGGTTTAGTTCTTAGGGCTGAAGAGGCTGAAAGGTTATGGAGCAAAAGCAGGGACTGAATTGGATGATCAGTTATGATCACAGTGAATGACAGATGGTGCAATGGCCAAATGGCCTACTCCTGCTCATTTTTTTTTGTTTTGATTCTTTACAGATTCACAATCAAAAATAACATAACAGGTTTAAAAAAATGAAAGCAAGGCAACGCAGCTCATTGGCTAGAAACAGAATTGAAAAGTAGGATGGGTGAAGCTGTATCTGAATTTTCACGATAGAGATTCTCCATCATGAAGAAAATGAAGCATATGCCTGAAAATCCCAAGTTCCACCCTGTAAACAACACTTCCAACTTTCACGTATTGGGTCAGAGTAACCACATGCATGAGTCAACAGACAGATGGCAACTTAAATGATCAGATGCCTCCAGTTGACTCAATCTGAGGTACTCAGTGAGGAACCCTGTTTCTGCTTTGCACATACTGATATATGATTTCTTGGATAGCCATCATACTCTTGAAGAGATACCTCCTTGGATCTGGTCTCAGGAGACATTTAGAGGGCTAGAGATAGTAAGGCACCATTGAGGAGATAGGAGATACCTTTAACCTTTAGTAAAATGAGTCATTCTTGTACAAAAAATGCATAAATACATTGGGGTTATTGTTCTGTCAAATAATGTCAGAAACTGTTGATTCCTTTCCTGATTAAAAATCTGTCTGTCTCAGCCTTAAATATACTTAATGATTCAGCCTCAAAACCCCTCATAATTAATTCCTCAGAAGAGAAATTCGTCTCATCTTTGTCTTAAACGGGCAGCCCCTTATTCTGAGATAATGCCCTCTAATCCTAAATTCTTCTACGGGGGAAAACAACTTTTCCACATCAATCCTGTCAAGTTCTCTAATAATGTTATGATTCAATAAGGCAGTCTCATTCTTCAATATGCTAAGTACAGGCCCAACCTATTCAACCTCTCCTCATAAAACAATCTCTCCATACCTTATTTCAGCCTAGCAAAATTTCTCTGGACTGCCTCCAACACCTTTCCTTAGATAGGTAAGGGGATTAAAACTCTCCACAATATTCCAGTGGGAATTTATCACTTCTATGCACCTAATGTGGGAGCAAAACCCCAGTTCTTGATCAGACCATTTCACTAAAAGAATAAAAAAAAGAGGGTGCAGAAAGAAAAATTGCACAGGTAATACCAGAACTAAGATTATATTTATCAGGAAAGTCTAATCAAGCTCAAAAATGAGGCACTTTTCTACAAAAAAAAAGTGATCATTTGGAGGCCTGAATTTATTAAAAGATTCAATAAAGCAGACATGAAGAAAATATTTCTAATTGTAGGGGCGTCTAAAGCTAGAGACCCAAAAATGTTCTTTACCTAGAACATGGAACTTACTACCACTGGGAGTGTCTGAAATGAATAATGTGGACAAATTTAAAAGGAAAGCTAGATAAACAGATGGAAACAGGAAATAGAAAGATTTTTCAGATATGGTGAGATTAGGTATATACAGAGGAAACTCAATTATCCGAATATCGGATTATCCGAAGGACATCTCGAGGTCCCGATAGAAACACTACATCAAAGATGCGTTTACAGCAGTGATCGCGTCTTTTGTTTCTCTGATTAAAAAGGCACCGTCTCCAAATGACTAACCTCCCTCCTGCCCTCCCTCTCTCCCCACACTTTCCCTGGAGTTCTACAGAGGGGTGTACCCTAACCCCCTCCCCAGGAATAATCACTCCAATATTGTCCTGTGCAGGGCAAACAGGGAACCGGTCAAAAAATTGCAGTAAAAAGTTGTGTATCTGTGGTTCTGTCTGTGGGCACGCTATTTGGAGACTTACCCCACAAAGACAGCGACAGCAGCAGTTGTCTTGTTGTTGGTGTACAGTCCAGCTGCCCTGGAGAGGGGCCGGGGGTGGACGGGTGGTGGTGAGGGGACTGTGCTGGGGCCGGGGAATTGCACACTTTGTGCTGGGGGCAGGGCTGGACTGGGTTGGAGGCGGGGGCTCACGCACTTTGTGCTGTGGGGCAGGGTCGGTGTTGGATGGTGGGGGGGGCGCGGTGTTGGGGGCCGGGTCTTACACACTGTGCTGCTGCAGTCTCCTGACTAGGGAGCAGACTTTAAAAACTCCAAGCACCAGAGGAAAGGCATTTAATCAATTTTTCGAATAATCAATCAATTATCCGAACGAAATAGCGCCTGCCCATCACATTCGGATAATCGAGTTTCCACTGTACAGAACTGAACCACTTGGCCCTATTTATGGTCTGTAAGTGCAGTGTCATTTCTTAGGACATCCACAGTCATTGCACTGGTTTCAATTCAAACATTGAAGCAAGCCCACACTATCCCACACCTGCTCAGACACAGGGGAATCAGTAGGAAGGAGAATCTTGTTCTGGATAAGTCCCACTCGCACAACTCGAGGCTGACGGAGCTGCTCTATGGCGGCCTCAAATCCAAAACCCTTTAGCTGAAAGTCCTTCTCCAGAGAGGCTGTCAAAGCTGACTTCGGCAAATCCAGCTTTCTGCAAAACAGAAAATGTACACTTAATGCTCGACAATCTAAAATTCAGGCTTTTATTTTCATTTATACAACTACTTTCCACAAAATCTCAGTTGCTCCCATGTATATGTTGCTTTTGCCCTTCCGGATCAAACTAGTTGTGATTTTAGAAGGTGCTGCTTAAAGATCTTTGGTGAATGTCCGTAGTCTATCTTGTCAGCAGAACACACTGCTACGACTGAACGTTGGTGGCAGAGGGTTGTGGATCATTGTGGATATGATGCCAATCAAGTGGCCTACATTGTTCTGGATGGTGTCAAGCTAGTTCAGTGTTGTTAGAGCTGCATCCATTCAGGTTTTCCTTCACTGAGTGAGGATATTGCATACAAAAGCAGACATGTAACTTTGAAACTAAACAAGAACTGATTAGGCCTCAGCTAGAGTTTCAGGAAGGACATTAGGGAGAGCACAAAAAAGATTTACAAGAATGTTGCCAGGGCTTGGAGATTATAGCTATGAGGAAACAATGAATAGGCTAGTGATAACTAAATGAAGGTGTACAAAATAAAAGAAAACAATGGCACAGTGGCTCAGGGGCAGCATGGTGGCTCAGTGGTCAGCACTGCTGCCTCACAGCACCAGGAACCTGGGTTTGATTCCCACCTCTGATGACTGTGTGGAGTTTGCACATTCTCCCCGTGTCTGTGTGGGTTTCCTCTGGGTGCTCTGGTTTCCTCCCACAGTCCAAAGATGTGCAGGTCAGGTGAATTGGCCATGCTAAATTGCCTAGTGTTAGACGCATTAGTCAGGGGTAAATATAGGGTAGGGGAACGGGTCTGGGTGGGTTACTCTTCAGAGGTAAGGTGTGGACTTGTGGGGCCCAAGGACCCATTGCCATAATGTAGGGAATCTAATCTAATCTTTCGAAAAAAAAAGGAACTTCAATATCATGGATATGGAAGACGTCTTTTCAAGACAGAGGGGTCAATTACCAGAAGGTACAGGTTTAAAGGTGATAGGTAGAAGGCTCAGATGGAACATGAGTGGGTATCTGTCCATTGCCTAGTTTGGTGTTTCAGGGAGAGACAAATTACTTAAACAAACAACTTATTTAAAGCTAGATGCTGTTAACTGCAAGGGATGAAGGAGTGGGAATAGAATGGACAGCTAATTTATTTAGTCAGGGTAAACACGATGGGCTGAATGCCCTCTTTCAGTGCTATAACTTTTCTCTGGTTCTATGACAACGTGCAGCCAGGTCTCTCTTGACTGGATCAAAGTATCTCTGCTCATGGTAGTAAATCTGTAAACACAAGATTTGCTATTAACAGAACAGTTCTGGGGTCAGTTTGAGATAAAAAGCTTACAAAACTATTTAGCAAGTCAGCAAGTATTGTGAATCAAAGAAAACTTTGTACTTGCACCTTTTTTCACCTCTTGAGATCTAATGAAACATTCACTGCTCTAATTTAAGAAACATGCCAATGTTGACCACAGCAGGAGCTCATGAACAGCAAGGAGTTAATGACTATCAGTCACTTGTGAAACTCAATAGACAAGATTAGAAGAACTAGGCATGGAAGTAAAACATTTGGCCCATCCATTCCAGCACTGCCATTCATTAAGATCAAGGCAGGTCAGATTCCAGCCTAAAGTCTGACTTCCTTACTGCACTCCATAACCCTAGTCTTGTTGATCAAAAATCTGGCAAGCTCAGCCTCAAATACAATCAGGTTTGCCTGAAACTTGGCCTTCCAGAAGGAATTAACCCTGACAAGCACATTTCAAAGTCAAGGACTACATGCTGAGGGATGCATTAAAGAGAAGGCTTTTATATAGGAAACAATCAACATCACAGTATCGGCCTAACATGTTGTAATGCCAATTAAGCACTTTTAACATGTAGCCACGTTTGAAATATGGGAAACAGCAGCTAATTAATGCACAAAGTCCCACAAAAGTAGTGGGAAAGATACACCCCCCCAATAATCTGTTTTTTGTGACCTTGATTGAAAAGTAAATGTTGGCCACTACTTCAGGTACAGAGAGACATTCCTTGCTCTTCATGCAAAGCCAGCTCCTCTGACAGAGCAACACTCCCTCAGTACTGCATCGGAGACCCTTCTACCACAAATTATTGTGTTTAATAAGACAAATTTGTGTGGACGGGTGAAGTTTTGTTCGGGACAAAATAATGAAATTAATTACAAAGGGGGGGGGGTAAAAAAAAAATCAGAAATCTAAGTACTGACAGGACAGCGGGTTGACCCACATCTTCGGGCTGAGGCCGCGGGGCTCTCTGGGGATTGTAGTTCACCAACACACTCTCTCTCTCTCTCTCTCTCTCTCTCTCTCTCTCTGCGGGGACTACATTCTACCATCCGCCCCTCACCTCGTGTCTTTACCATACAGCATCCGCCAGACATGCTGTAGCACCGCGGGCGGAAGGTGCTCCTCTAGACAGTCCTCCAAAGAGCTGACCTCTCCAGCCGCCATCTTCGCCGCCATTACCAGCCCCTCAGAGAAACTGCTGGAAACAGAGCGGAGACCCCGCCCCCTCCCCACGTCCGGATTGGACAGACTTATCGCTATCCCTTTGTCCTGATTGGACAAGTGTCGGCCCGTCACCTGTCCAGTTTGGCCACACCCCTGATTGTGGGGCTGGAAAAGCACAGCAAAGTCAGGCAGCATCTGAGGGGCAGGAGAATCCATGTTCTGGGCTGGAGTTTTCCATCAGGAATATCAGCACTGCACTCTTGACTCCGAGCTCCAGTATCTGCAGTCCTCACTTTCTCCACACCCTTAATTGGCCAACAGTGCCCTGCCAAGTGAGCATTGCATTTATATAGCACCCTTCCCAGCCTGCGCCAACCCCACCCACGTGAGAAACAGTGGCCAATTTGCGAACCTACAAGCAACAATGAGATAAAAACTGAAAGAACTGCAGATGATGTAAATCAGAGACGAAGACAGAAATTGCTCCGTTTTGAACAACGGGTTCTGGCAGCATCTGTGAAGAGAAATCGGGCTGTGGAGGTGCCTGTGTTGGACAAGGTCAGAAGTCACAGACACCAGGTTGTAGTCCAACAGGTTTATTTCAAATCACAAGCTTGCAGAATACTGTGCCTTTATCAAGTGAAGTAAGGAAAAGCACACGGGCACAGAATTTATAGGCAGAGACCAAGGGTCAGAGTGATCAAAGGTCATAAAATTGTTTAAGTGGAATAATAAGTCTCTACAGGTGATCAAGTGTCAGACGGTGTGAGTAAAGTGTCCACCAAGGGTAGAGAGTTCGCAACAAGTTATCAAGGTAATGGTGTTAAAACAGGACAGTAAGGAAAATTTAACAAGTACAGAACAATATGGTGGGGTATCGCAACATGAATCCAAGGTCACAGTTTAGGCCGTGTTCATGGACACAACTTATGAATTCAGCTCAGCAATTCCGCATTATCTCGAAGACTGCCTTGGAGGACACTTACCCGAAGATTGAAGGCTGAATGTCTTTGACTGCTGAAGTGTTCCCTGACTGGGAGGGAATAATCCTGTCTGGCGATTGTTGCTCAGTGTCTATGCACCTATTGTCATTGCATCTGTATGGTCTCTCCAATATACCATGTCTCGGGGCATCCTTGCTGCAGTGTATGTTGGTTGGTGTTCCCACATGTTATGGTAGAATCCATGTTGATGATCTGACATGGCTTGCAGAGGTTGCCGTGGTAGGGTTGTGTGGTGTTTTGGTTGATGTTGTACTGAAGGCTGGGTAGTTTGCTGTGAATGATGGTCTGTTTAAAATTTGGCATTTGTTTGAAGGCAAGAAGTGGGGACAAAGGGATTATCTTGGCAAGATGTTTGTTGTCATCGATGACATGTTGAAGGCAGTGAAGAACGTGACATAGTTTCCAAGCTCAAGGGGCAACAAAGGGTACTGTATTGGTCTATCTTCTGAGGAGGTCGTTGAGGTTTTTTGCTGTGGCATGTCAGAACTGGCAATCTATGAGTTCAGCATCATATCCCATTCTTATGAGGGCTTCTCTCATGATCTTTAGTTGTCCATTGCATTCCTCCTCATCTGAGCAGATACTATGTACTTCTTTAGAGTGGAAGCTAGAGAAGTGCAGCATTGTTGCAGTTATTTGTGCTCTTCCAGTAAAGTGAGGTCCTTGATGAGATGCGTCTGTCTAAGAATAAGACTGGTTCTGAAGAGTAAGTCTGAATGGATACCGCTCAACAATCTCCATATAGGAATATTCCCTCCCAATCAGAGAGTGCTTCAGCTGTCCAAGGACATTCAACCTCCAATCTTTGGGTAAGCAGTCTTCGAGATACACAACAATGCAGAATCGCAAGCAGAAACTGAAAGTCAAGTTCAGTATCCACAAAGTAGGCCTCAACCATGATCTTGGGTTCATGTCGTGCTACATGTAAATCTACCATTCTGATATGTAAAATCTTCCTTAATGTCCTTTTGTAGCACCATCACCTTGCTACTTTATTATGACCTCTCTATCTTAATTGGTTTATACATATTTTGATTACTTGTTATTTTGGTTAGACCCTCAGCATGCAACTCTTATACCTATCATTTTGTTCCAGCAATTTGGTTTGTCTCCAGCACCACCTCATTTTTAATTTTTTGTAATTATCTCTCTCTGCCTCAATTATTTGGATTGTAGTTCATCCCCTTCAGTTACTATTGAGCTGTTGACACTTTATTCACAACTTGTGACACTTTTGTTCACTTGCAGAGACTTATTATTCTGTTCTCTATTCCCATCACTTGTGTGATCTTTTCATCTCTCTGCCTATAAATCCCTCATAGTCCGGGAACCCCGCACTGCCCGGTTCTACCTCCTTCCCAAGATCCACAAGCCTGACCACCCTGGTCGACCCATTGTCTCAGCATGCTCCTGCCCCACTGAACTCATCTCTACCTACCTCGACACTGTCCTATCCCCCCTAGTCCAGGAACTCCCCCCATACGTTCGAGACACCACCCACGCCCTCCACCACCTCCAAGACTTCCGTTTCCCCAGCCCCCAACGCCTCATCTTCACCATGGATATCCAATCCCTCTACACCTCCATCCGCCATGACCAGGGCCTCCAAGCCCTCCGTTTTTTCCTCTCCAGATGTCCCCAACAGTACCCTTCCACTGACACTCTCATTCGTTTGGCTGAACTGGTCCTCACCCTTAACAATTGCTCCTTTGAATCCTCCCACTTCCTCCAGACCAAAGGGGTAGCCATGGGCACACGTATGGGCCCCAGCTATGCCTGTCTCTTTGTTGGCTATGTAGAACAGTTGATCTTCCGTAATTACACCGGCACCACTCCCCACCTCTTCCTCCGCTACATTGATGACTGCATTGGCGCCACCTCGTGCTCCTGCGAGGAGGTTGAGCAATTCATCAACTTCACCAACACATTCCACCCTGACCTTAAATTTACCTGGACCATCTCTGACACCTCGCTCCCCTTCCTGGACCTCTCCATCTCCATTAGTGACGACCGACTTGACACTGACATTTTTTACAAACCCACCGACTCCCACAGCTTACCTGGATTACACCTCTTCCCACCCTATCTCTTGCAAAAATGCCATCCCGTATTCCCAATTTCTCTGCCTCCGCCGTATCTGCTCCCAGGAGGACCAGTTCCATCATAGAACACACCAGATGGCCTCCTTCTTTAGAGACCGCAATTTCCCTTCCCATGTGGTTAAAGATGCCCTCCAACGCATCTCGTCCACATCCCGCACCTCCGCCCTCAGACCCCACCCCTCCAACCGTAACAAGGACAGAACGCCCCTGGTGCTCACCTTCCACCCTACAAACCTTTGCATAAACCAAATCATCCGCCGACATTTCCGCCACCTCCAAAAAGACCCCACCACCAGGGATATATTTCCCTCCCCACCCCTTTCCGCCTTCCGCAAAGACTGTTCCCTCCATGACTACCTGGTCAGGTCCACACCCTCCCATCCTGGCACTTTCCCCTGCCACCGCAGGAACTGTAAAACCTGTGCCCACACCTCCTCCCTCACCTCTATCTAAGGCCCTAAAGGAGCCTTCCACATCCATCAAAGTTTCACCTGCACATCCACTAATATCATTTATTGTATCCGTTGCTCCCGATGTGGTCTCCTCTACATTGGGGAGACTGGGCGCCTCCTAGCAGAGCGCTTTAGGGAACATCTCCGAGACACCCGCACCAATCAACCAAACCGCCCCGTGGCCCAACGTTTCAACTCCCCCTCCCACTCTGCCGAGGACATGGAGGTCCTGGGACTCCTTCACCGCCGCTCCCTCACCACCAGACGCCTGGAGGAAGAATGCCTCATCTTCCGCCTCGGAACACTTCAACCCCAGGGCATCAATGTGGACTTCAACAGCTTCCTCATTTCCCCTTCCCCCACCTCATCCTAGTTTCAAACTTCCAGCTCAGCACTGTCTCCTTGACTTGTCCGGACTTGTCTGACCTGCCTATCTCCTTTTCAACCTATCCACTCCACCCTCCTCCTTGACCTATCACCTTCTTCTCCTCCCCCACTCACCCATTGTACTCTATGCTACTCTCTCCCCACCCCCACCCTCCTCTAGTTTATCTCTCCACGCTTCAGACTCACTGCCTTTATTCCTGATGAAGGGCTTTTGCCCGAAACGTCGATTTCGCTGCTCGTTGGATGCTGCCTGAACTGCTGTGCTCTTCCAGCACCACTAGTCCAGTATTTGGTTTTCAGCATCTGCAGTTATTGTTTTTACCCCTGTAAATTCTGTGCCTATATGCTTTTCTTCACTTTACCTGACAAAGAGGCAGCACTTCAAGAGCTTGTGATTTCAAATAAACCAAGAGAAAACAGAGTTAACAATTTGTGTCCAATAACCGTTCCTCAGAACTGATGATAGCTAGGAAAATGTTAGTTTCTATGTAGAAGATAGGGTGGGGGTAGGGGATAAGGAGTGAACAATAGATGGAGCCCAAAGAGAGAGAACATTTGGACAGACAAAGGAGTGGATAACAATCTGGTTAGGAGGATGAATAGCTATTAATGGGGACTGTTATTGGCTAACAATGAATTGTTGTAATAGCAGACTTTGTGATAACAAGTGAAACTAGTGAAGCTGGGGGCTAGGATTTGGGAGAGTTCAAGTCCAAAAGTTATTGAACTTGATCTTGAGTCCAGAAGGGTCCCTAAAGCAGAAAATAAAGTGTTGTTCTTCCAGATTATGCTGAGCTTTGCTGGAGTACTGCAGCAAGCCTGAGGCAGAGATATTGGCCAGGGAACAAGGTGGTGTGTTGAAGTGGCAGGCAACTGGAAGCCCAGGGTTGTTTTTGTGGGCAGAAAGGAGGTGTTCTGGGAAACGATCATCCAGACTACATTTCATTTCTCTAATATAGAGGAGACCATATTGTAAGCAGCGAATGCAGCAGACTAGACTGTGTGAAGTGTGGGTAAAGCACTGCTTCACCTGGAAGGTGTGTCTGAGGCATTGGATACTGAGGGGGGAAGAACTAAATGGGCAGGTGTTGCACTTTCGGCGATTGCAGGGAAAGGTGCCATTGGGCTGTGGGATGATGTTGGGAGTGAAGGAAGAGTGGACCAGGATGTCCTGGAGGGAACGATCCTTGTGGAAAGTAGACAATGGAGGGGGGAAGGGAAATATGTGTCTGGTGTGGCGTCTGACTGGAGCTGACTGAAATGGCAGCTAATGATCTTCTGAATGTGGATCCCTATCACTTTTGCAAGAAGGAAGAGAGGGGGTGAGGACCAAAGTGCAGGTGATAGGTCAGACCTAGTTGTGGACCCTCTCAACAATGGTGGTGGGGAATCCTTGGTCAAGGAAGAACGTAGACATTTCAGAGGCTCCCTTGTTAAAGTTGGCATCATCGGAACATATGCGATGAAACGGAGCAACTGGGAGAATGAAATGGTCTTTACAGGAAGCAGGGTGCGAGGATGTATAGTGAATGTGTAGAGGTGAATGTGGGAGTTGGTGGGTTTATTAGTGAATATTAGTGGCTAGCCTGTCCCCAGAAATAGATATTGAGAATTAGAAGGGAGGAGTCAGAGATGGACAAGGTAAATGTCAGGGCAAGGTAGGGTGGAAAGTGAAAGGTAAGTCGATTAAATCTTTCCAGTTCTGGACAAGAGAGGGAGGCAGTGCTGATGTTATCATCAAAATATCAGAGAAAGCTGTCAGTAGGGGCTGGAATAGAACTGGGACAAGGAATGTTCCATGTGGCCCACAAAGAGAAAGGCAGAAATGAATAATGGCTGGATAATAATCTGTTCTCAAATGGTGGCTTGGGAATAAAATTGGCCAGGCCACAAGCTTTTGAACTGGGGAAGTCAGTGGCCTAGTGGTATTATTGCTAGATTTGTTAATCTGGAGATCCAGGCAAGGTTCTGGGATTGCAGGTTCAACTCCTGCTATGGTGGAATGTGAATTCAATTTTAAAGATCTGGAATTATGAGAGTAATGATGACCACAAGTCAATTTTTGGAGAAAATCTGGTTCACTAATATCCTAAAGAAGCTGCCATGTAATTCCAGACTCACAGCAATGTGACTGTTACTTAATTGCCCCTCTGGGCAATTAGAGATGGGCAATAAATTCTGGCCTAGCCAGTGATACCCTTATCCCATGCATAGTTAAAAGCTAAGGGTTGGTTGTTAGGTGTGATGAGAAGGGTTCTTATGGAGGCAGATAGAGACAGGTCATGGCAGTATTATGATACACATAAATGCAAGAAGAATGGGGCAGAGAGCTGATCAAAAAATTCAACATTGGCAAACAGTGTGAAGGGAATGGAAGTTAAAACTTCTTCATTAAAGTAAATAAACTGGGGGAATCCAAGATGGCAGCAATCTAGAAGAGTCGCTGTGCTGAGCTCTGCACCGCAGCGCAGGCAGGATAGAGTCTTAACCCACCCTATTCAGGTCATCTCAGTAAATTAGGACTTTGGAAGAGTCACAGAGTCCTAGAATTTTACTTATCTTCGTTTCTCCACCTAGGGTTACTGAAGAAAGGAGCAAGTTCGCCCGAGGCCCAACCCACAGGCGCCACAGACTCGATTACTTGCCAGGCCTTGGTCTCGGAGCTCACAAAGTCTCGCGAGTTGCTGGGGAAGCAGACCAAGGACAAGCTGGCCCTGATCTCTGCTATGCTGGGGGACCGTAGGAAAAGGTCAGACGAGGTTGAACACGGAATCACAGTAGTGGAATGTGAGACTGACTCTTCTAAGGACTGGATCCAGGCCCTGAAGATGCTGTTGCATAATTTTCTTAATCAGGTTGATGATCTTGAGAACAGGGCAGGAGGAAAGTCTTTTGTATTGTTAGTCTGCCAGAGGGGGAGGAAGGTGAGCAACCAATGGAATTTCTTGAGGATTGGCTGCTGAAATTCCTTAACTTGGAGGCTGGCATGGCAAGCCTGAAGATTGAAAGAGCTTGCCAGGTCGCGGTACAGAAGCCAGGTCTGGACCAACGCCCTTGCCGTATCCTGATGTGGTTCCATAATTATAGAGGCAAATGGAGAATATGGAAGCTTCCAGAATCCAGGGGAAAGATCCAAAGGCTTTAGCTTATGAAGGCTCCAGGATCATGTATTTTCAGGACTTTTCCACGGCGGTGATCCGGAAAAGGAAATCTTATGATGGCATCAAAAAAAGATTTGAGGGAGCTCGGGATCCAGTACTCTCTAAGGTCCCCAGCAGTGCATTGGATTACCTTTAATGGATCTGTATACTTCTTTCACTCATCAGAGAAAGTAAGAGACTTTGTGGACAAGCTAACTTAGGCTGGGTGATTTTACAGGTGCACATAATAGCATTGTTTGGATATGTCCTTTTTTTTGAAAGGAAGTCTTATTGGAGTTTTCATCTTCTCCCTTTTTTGGCAATAATCTGGGTTAAATTATGCTCTGGGACAGATGGAGTATTCACTTTTAACTTCTAAATTAAGCTATACCAGGGGATGGATGGGGTATTCATGTTTTCTTTTTTTTGTTTGTGTTTGTGATGCGACTCTATCAAGGAGAAGGGAAAGTGGTTGGGATGGCTCAACACCTATTTATGGGCAGTTTAAGGCTTATATTGGTATTTAAATGCCCTAATTGCTGTATTGTCTGCGTGGTACCAAGTAGGGTTTTGGGGTGTGTAGGTGCCCCCTTTGGGTTGGGGTTAAATTCAGTGTCATTAGTGATTTTATTTGTGTTTGTTGTATATAGTTTTTGGTAGTTTTGAATGAATGTTTGTTAACTGTAGTGGTTTTAGTTTGTGCAGTTTTAAATGTTCTGTGGATTTTCTTTCATTGAGGCTCAGCAATTTGTAATTTGAGTTCTTCCTCTCTGGAGTCTAAATGGACTCCAGATGGTTATTGCTAATGACCCACTTAAATCCACATCTACCAGAAATTTACCTGTACCCCTACCAATGTCATCTACTGCATACATTGTACCCGGTGTGTTCGCCTCTACATCGGGGAGACAGGACATCTTCTTGCAGATCGTTTCAGAGAACATCTCTGGGACACTCACACCCAGCAGCCCCACCACCCCGTGACTGAACACTTTAACCCCCCCTTGCACTCCATCAACGACATGCAGGTCCTGGGCCTCCTTCACCACTAATCCGTTACTACCCGCCACCAGGAGGAAGAACATCTCATATTTCACCTTGGGACCCTGCAGCCGCATGAGATAAACGTGGATTTCAACAGCTTCCTCAATTCCCCTCCCCTCACATTATCCCAGTCCCAAGCTTCCGACTCGGCATCGCCCTCCAGACCTTTCCATCACTCCGTCCTCTGACCTATCACCTTCTCCCTTACTTTCATAATCTATCGCTTTCTCAGCTACCTTTTCCCCCACCCCCCCCCCCCCCCCCCCACCCCACCTCTCATTTATCTCTCAGCCCTGGCCCACAAGCCTCATTCCTGATGCCCGAAACATCAATTCTCCCTGTTAGAGTCATAGAGATGTACAGCATGGAAACAGACCCTTCGGTCCAACCCATCCATGCCGACCAGACATCCCAACCCAATCTAGTCCCACCTGCCAGCACCCGGCCCATATCCCTCCAAACCTATTCATATACCCATTCATATGCCTCTTAACTGTTACAATTGTACCAGCCTCCACCACATCCTCTGGCAGCTCATTCCATACACGTACCACCTTCTGCGTGAACAAGTTGCCCCTTAGGTCTCTTTTATATCTTTCCCCTCTCACCCTAAACTATGCCCTCTAGTTCTGGACTCCCCGACCCCAGGGAAAAGACTTTGTCTATTTATTCTGTCCATGCCCCTCATAATTTTGTAAACCTCTATAAGGTCACCCCTCAGCCTCCAACGCTCCAAGGAAAACAGCCCCAGCCTGTTCAGCTTCTGCCTGTAGCTCAGATCCTCCAACCCTGGCAACATCCTTGTAAATCTTTTCTGAACCCTTTCAAGTTTCACAACATCTTTCCAATAGGAAGGAGACCAGAATTGCACGCAATATTCCAACAGTTGCCTAACCAATGTTCTGTACAGCTGCAACATGACCTCCCAACTCCTGTACTCAATACTCTGAACAATAAAGGAAAGTATACCAAACGCCTTCTTCACTATCCTATCCACCTGTGACTCCACTTTCAAGGAGCTATGAACCTGCACTCCAAGGTCTCTTTGTTCAACAACATTCCCCAGCACCTTACCATTGAGTGTATAAATCCTGCTAAGATTTGCTTTCCCAAAATGCAGCACCTCTCATTTATCTGAATTAAACTCCATCTGCCACTTCTCAGCCCATTGGCCCATCTGGTCCAGATCCTGTTGTAATCTGAGGTAACCCTCTTCGCTGTCCACTACACCTCCAATTTTGGTGTCATCTGCAAACTTACTAACTGTACGTCTTATGCTCCTCTTATGTTCCTCAGATGCTGCCTGACAGGCTGTGCTTTCTCAGCAACACACTCTCAACTGAAATCTGTTGCTAAGCATTGTAGAAGCCCAATTATTATAAATATGGTCAAAGCATGGAGGATGATGTGGCAGGGCGAGGGCAACCTGCATAAGACCTCACCGTTTACCCCCTGAGTTGGAGCCCCAGGATTCAGGCCGGGTTCAATGGATTCCAACTTTAAAGCAAGGGAGTCTCCTGTTTGGCAGACCTACTTGAGGGAGAGATCCTGATGTCTTTTGACCAACTAAGTCAAAAATATGGGTTACTCAATAGGGACGTCAGAGAAGGACCACACTTTTAGGTCAGCTACAAGTCCAACATGGAGAGAAGAGCGGTCCAGTGCATAGGCACTCTCTCGGTCAGTACTCTATACCATATACAGAGAGGGGGCACCTTGGAAAGTATGGAAAGACTCTACAGAGTCTGGAGTCAGGAACTAGAGGTAGAGGTTTTATCTGAAACATGGGAGACCTATGGAAGAATGTGAAAAAGATCTCAATATGCAGTAAAGCACAGGCTATGCAATTGAAGCCCCAGAGTGATTAGCAAAATTCAAGAAAGGAGCATCTCCAGGGTGCCCTAAATGTAAAACAAGCACCAGCACTCTTACACATTGTCTGTGGTCATGTCATATGTTCCGTACGTGCTGGGGTACTATAGCGAATGAGGTGGATGAGATCCTGGGAATTGAAGTTAGGGCAGATCTGGTAACCCTTCTTTTGGGACTGC